>NC_142092.1:56103760-56735983 GCF_054644295.1 Miniopterus natalensis
CGCCAAATCTTGTACTTCAAGGGTGATTCCATAAATCACATAAAGTGCTAGAGACTTTGTCTTGAAGAAAGTTCCATTATCAGAGAAATCTTTTTAAAGGTGAATAATTTATGGTTAAAACAGGTATTGAGTTGCCTTTTAAAAATGCGTTCACCGCCTAATTATCACAGCGATCTGGACATGATTCAGGCTCATGCTTAGTAATGTCTTTGAAAAGGTGCTACTTATGAAAACAGCCCTATGATGCTGCATAAACGCAGGGCATTATCTGACTGTTAGGAGGCAGCCTCTTGCTCGGGATGTTCTATTGTCCTTGCTGCAGGAAGGAATTTTAATGGTTCTTTTCTCCTCAGTCAGATTTCCCCCATGTGTCCCCTCTTGCTGCCACGCTGAGAATTTCATGAGAAGGCTGCATAAATATTCCAGATCATTATAATATTTCCTTAAATACTAAACTTTCATTTTTTCAAAATAATATTTGATCACTTACTATAAGCTGGGCTTCGTGCTAATAACTTCTAAAATTTATTTGGACGTCGGGTGTGCTAAGCATTTTACAAATACAGAGATGGGCAAAAGTAGGTTAATAATAATAATAAATACAATAATAAATTAATAATAATACAAGAATAGACTCTGCGTTTCCCATACTCAAGACTGTCAACCTCCTTTTGCCAACCCTTTATTTTTCTCACTTAATCCTCACAGCACCTCTGTGCCTGGTAAGTACTGTTCTTACCATCACAGCACAGGAACAGACACCATGACCTGGACAACTAAAGTAACTTAACCAGGTTCTTAGGATAAAGCTACCGGGACTCCAGTCCAAGCCGCCAGATGGCAAAAGCCGAGCTCTTAACCCCTGCTCTGTTCTGTGTCCTGGCTGGCATGGCCTGGGAAGGCAAAAATGCAAATTTCACAATAGCAGCGTGCATAAGGGGGACCCTAGTGTGACGTAATTCCTCGGGCTGTGTACAAGTATCTGTCACACATGTCTATAACATATAACATATGTCATATACACGTAAAGTTTACTTCGACTTTTCCCCTTCCCGTGCCCCACAGCTAGGCCACTGCCACGTCCACAGGCTCCGCGCCCTAAGGCCCCTCCATCCCTCCACTCGGCAGCCACGGCCCCCAGTGCCCGCTGAGCCGCTCCTGCTCGGGGTCACTCTGTGTAATTCGGCTCTAGCACTAAGCCCCGGGATAGGACGACAGCAACTTTGGATATGTTTGGGAATTTGTTGGGGTCATTTTAATAGGAAAAGAATTGGCACAGAGCTCTAGATGAGTGTTCTCTTAAGAGGATGCTGTGGCAGAGTGGCAAGCCCCATGGCGAGGAACCATAAAGGCTTAATTCTGAGTTACAATCTGCCACTTCCCGACCCCCCTGGAAATCTGTTGAGTTTGTTGAGTGTTCTAATTCCTGGTTTCCTCATCTGTAATACGTAATTTGTAAGTTATTCTGAAATTCAAACTACAATGACGTAGGTATTTAGCCTGTTCATATGTAAGTTGTTAGTAACACACTTTTGAGTCAAAGGACAAATCATTATATAAGCACAGCCATCCAGAGCTTGGAAACATTTTAATATTTGAAAACTCAGCCTCGCAGTCTCAGGCCAACGAGCGCCAAGCTGTCTGTTTCTCGGTGGAGCTCAGCTACTTACTGCAGGGAGCAACTTCCCACTAATTCTGATCCAGGGGTAGGCTCTGCTTTTATGTTTATACAATTGTGGGGGGTGCTCCTTAAGAAAAATAACACATAAATCATGACTGCAAGGGAGAATATATTTGGAAAGAGAAATGAAATCACAAAAAGATACAAATATCTTTCTTTGCGAATATTATAAAATCCTATGAGCATGTGAAAGAGGCTTGGGCAAGCGAGCAGCCTCGAAGCTTAAGCTTCAGGGTAAATCTTTTCCTGCTTTGTCTATTCTTGCGTAAAAAAAAATTCACAGTTCTTCTATTCTTAAACATCATGATTACCCCTCCCCCAACACATGTAAAACAACTTCCCCATTTGCAAAATTGAGGTGCTAAATATACTAACAAATGTTACAAATAAATGTCACATGGATCCTGTGGCTTGCTAAGCATTAAGCATTCCTGCTACAAGTTTGTTTCAGTACCGCATTAGCAAAAATCTGACCGGCATGGGGATTCATCCTAAATTCCAAACAGAGCCACGAGGAACAGAAAATGCTCGCTCCTTAAAGAACTAGATACACATACCAAGAAACAGTTGAACTTGTGGAATTGCCACACATCCTGGGAAGCATGATTGAAATGAACAGATAATAGGTCTGTTATTTTTTAAAATGGCATTCATGGCGAGAAGTGCTGTGGGTGCTGTTTTGCTTTGTCCAGATCCACTCATCAGAGCCAAAGCACCACTCCCTGGCAGATGGGAATATTGGCTACACTGCTCACAGCTGTACCCCTCACTGGGGACTGACCTCGGCTTCAGGAGACTACCTCTGGCATGGCTACATTTTCTCCCACTGGCCTGCCACCAACGCAGGGCGACAAACGCCCAGCCCCTTGCCTCACTGGAATAACTCTGAAGAGCTATTTAGCTTCTGTTCCCCTAGGATGAGCTGAGGCGTCGTTAACAACAGGTGTAACTCCTATGAGCACACCCCAATCAAGTCTCATCTCAGAGTCTATTTTCAGGAAACCAGTCTAAGACATTGACACTAGACGTGGTCCTGAAAGGCAGACTCCAAAATGAGATCTGCAGCTAGATTACCCAATGGCCAGTTGCAGAGAATGTTAAATTCTCAGCTCCAGCAAATCCCCCAACACAAAACAAGGGTTGAAGAGGAAAAGGGTGCCCTAGAGGCAGGACTGGAGGCTCGGCATGGCCTCCAACTCATCAAAGATGATCTAACTATTGCTGCTACCAATGTCTAGTAACAGAAGCCAATGCTGAGCCCATAACATAGCACCACCCCTCAAGGAATAAATTGGCCACTTCAAGGCAAGCTAACTACATTGTTTCATAGCTGATTATAATTCTACCCCTTCCACCATGGAAAGACCTGTGGTTCAGTCTGACTGGGGTTAACCCATTTTCTGGCAAGGGGTTTGCCTTTCCTGCAGAACCCTGGTCAACACAAATATCCAAGAACTCACAGAATATTTGATCCACCAGCATGGGATCCCATAAAATATTGTCTCAGATTGAAGGTCCCATTTCCTAGCAAAGGAGAACAGCAGTGGGCCTCTAACCATGGGAGTCCATGCTTCACAATGCATACCACCCAGAAGCTACCAGTCTCATAGAATGGTAGAATGGCCTCTTGAAGACCCAGCTGAATGCCATCTTGGAGAAGATGCCCTGCTAAGATGGAGCACCATGTTCAAGGAGGTTGTCTGCACCCTAAATCAATGATCTTTATATGTTCATGCATTTTCAATAGGTGAAATAATGGATGTAGGAGCCAAGAGATGGAAGCAGAAGTGGGCCCAATTATCATGGTCCTCTGTGACCCGCTTCCCTGAAGTCTTAGGCTCTATAGGTCTAGAGATCCTGCTTCCCAGGGGGTGGATACTTCCTTCTGGGAACACAGTAAGAGTCCTACTGAACTTTAAGCTCTGGCTGCCACCTGGCCAGTCACTTTGGGATCCCCATACCAAGAGGAGAGCAGATGAAGAAAGAAGTCCATCAAGGACAATTGATGACAATCAGCAGCAGGAAGGAGCTGCTGAGAAGTCAACTGTCAATCTGTCGATTCTTGGTTGATAATCTTTTCTTTTTAACCAGCGTTAAGGTATTTTCTTCCTCTTTGCCATTCTGAAATTTTGGGGGGGGATATTTTTTTATTGATCTTTCTTGAGATTTATTGAATCTCCTAAGATGGAGCACTTGGGTTTTGAGATTTATTGCATCTCCTAAGATGGAGCACCAATCAAATTTGGAAAGTTCCCAGCTATTATCCCTTCAAATTTTGCTTCCCCCCAATTCTCTATTCTAGAACCTCAATTAAACACCTATTGAACAATATGTGTGTGTATTAAACCAGGGGCCACATTAAACTAAGTATATGCTTCAGGGCTTTGGGGCCACAGAGGTGGAGTGAATTCTAGACATGTGGGCATAGGCAGGCTGGTGGTTGGACATTCTGAAAGGAGGCATATTCTCCTTCCCTCCAACTCCCTGCCTGGCTGCTCCGGCAACAGCCAAAGCCAAAATTGCCCAACCTGCCTCTGTGAGTCAGGTTTTATTTTAGGTCACACATTTGGGACATCTTGACAGATCCCTATATATTTTTTTGCAATAATTTCTGTAATCACATCCCACTGTGCTGCTGAGGCCCTGGACTTTGGCTGTTACATTCTACCTTCCTGGTTCATTAAAATTAAGAATGTGAGATCTGCAGAGTCCATCAGGGCAACCTGCACTTATTTATACTTCTGGCAACATAGTTACCTGTTTGCAAGCTCAGTCAGACTTTTACAAAATGACTTGATCTCTCCAGGTTGCCTCTCTACAGGAGTGTTTCTCTGCATATATAGGGTGTCCCCCCAAAATTATACACACACTGTGAATAATTATAAAGGCAGCGTTTATTAAAATACATTTCATTTTCAAAATTGAGTCATCAACTGTTAAAGTATGTATACATTTTGGGGGGACACCCTGTACACTCTGCCATATTGTTGCAAGCAGATGTCTATAATTCCTCATTTTGGTATCATTTCTGAAATATCCAACTAACCTATTTTGATCTCCCCAGTATCTGATTGAGAAGCTTAGCGCTGCCACGTTCTAGCTCTGCAAATGGGACAGTCCTTCATTTGTCCTTTCCCCTGCTCCCTACCCGTAAAGGGAAAAGAAGAAGACCTTACTTCACAGGGCATAGTGAGGACTGAACGACCTAATGTCTATACAATTGCAAACTAGGGGCACGGTCTTATTTACTCCGCGCTACGGAGCTATACTGTTCGATTGGAAGGAACTCTTGTTTCTGCCTAATGCCTGTCGACCAGCCTCCTCTCTCCAGCCATTACGGACCTGCAGAGCAGCACAACGGCCTCTAGGCACTCAGTAGGACAGCTGGCGGAGGGGTTACCGTGGCAGACGGAGTAGGACTCTAGCAGGCCACCTTTGGCAGAGGTCACCTTAATTTTCCCAAAGGTTAAAGGAAAGTGAGGGCGTTAGAGGGCATCTGTAAAATGTTTGTGGACTTTGTGAGTTCTTCCCAAAAGCTTTTATAAGATTCTATTTTCTTTCCTTTTAAAATATTTTTTTATTAAACAACTGTCCTACGGGAGCACAGAGGAGAAAGTGACTAACTCTGTATGTACACATTCCTTGTATGTTTTCAGAACTGCTAAAAGGTTCGCTCTCATGTTATGGCTTGTTGGTACAGAAATGACCACGCTGTTCTTTCCAAACCAGGCAAACCTATTCCCATATCAAGAGCCTTCATGGAGTGATTAATGCTCCCATTGCATCATCTTGACTTAGTTTAAATATAGATGAATGCTAAGTACACGCAAGGACTTTTCATTCCCTAAGACTCAGCTTAAAAGTCAACTCTTCTTTGCAACTTTCCCCGACCTTCTCCTACCACCCCAGACAGAGTTAGTCACTTTCTCTTCTGTGCTCCCTTCAGGACTTCATGCAAACATTATCTTAAAAGATCTTACCACTTGGTTTGGTGTCCTGGCACTATTTGTTCCCCTGTCCCGGGAGATGTTCAGTCACTTAAGAGGAAGGACAATGTGTTCTTCTTAGTAACTCCAGCATCTAGCATAGTATCTGCCACATAGTAGGTGTGCAATGAGTGTTTATTGAGTAAAAAAAAAAAACACCTTTTAAAGTTAAGTTATATTACATGCCAACAATAACATAGAGTACTGTTTAACTTCAATGAAACTAAAATTAAAAATGTCAAAACATAATTATCAAATTATAGTTGAGATAGTACTTTTAAAAATGTACTTGAGAGGCTTTGAGGTATAATATTTCCTGAACTCTGTTTAGTATTATTTGAGAAGCTTAATTGTGGGTGTTTTTTTAAAGGAGGAATTAACTTCATAGATCTACAAACGCCAGGACAAGAAGAGGACTTTGAAATCATGCAACTCAACAATGTCTATTTCCTTTCCCTGTTTCATTTGCTTCAGAGTATTTATCATGAATTCAAATTATATACTTTTAATGTTTTCAGGCTCCTTTTCTATCTCAGATATTAGATTATAAGTTCCAAGAAAGTAGGACCCTTGCTATCATGTCCACTGTTGGGTTCTTCCCTCGTAAAATAACGTCTAAGGCATAGCATTTTCGTAGGAACTGTCTGTTGGATGAATGGATAAATGGATGGATGAATGATGAATGAGTGAATGAATGAATGAATGAATGAAATGTGCAGAAGTGAAAAGAGACTTGTAGGACTTAGATTCAAGTATTCTGATTCCCAGTCCAGTCCAGCATCCTTTTTATCCCAGAACACTGCCCCATCCTCATGTAAAATACCGCAAGTCAAAAGTCTCTCTTCCTTTTCTGGAATTCCTGTTATACACCCTTATTAGAGGTCAGTGTAGGATGGCATCAGTTAAGCATTCAGAAGCACAAAACAGAAGGCCTGTCTCTGCAAACGTCCTCACCCCTAAATGAAAATTTACAGGAGCACCCATCCATTCATTTCTCCAGCAGATATTTAATGACTGCCTACTACCTGCCAAGCAATAGTTCTAAGCACTTGGCTACTTCAGTAAGCGAAACAAACAAAAATCCCTTTCTTGGTGAAACAAGTTTTGTTGTTGGGGGGGGGACAGGGAGATGACAAAAAATAATAAGCATAATGAATAAGTTATAGTTTGGCTAGACAGTGATAAGTTGGATGTGCAGGTAGAGGCAGAGGAGAGGGGATCTGTCCTGAACCCCTAGAGACGTACCAATTCTTTGGGTACTTGGTTCAAGCTTCAGCCCAGCTTCAAGCACGGAAGTGTTTGGGCACTTTTATAAGCATCCTCACTTTATTATTTTGAAACTTCTGTAAGATTTCTAAGTGGTAATGCAAATAGCCTCTGATTAATACCGGGAAACATTCTTTGAGCTTCCCATGCATTGCCATCTGTAACTGTAATTGTCTCTTCAAAGAAAAAGCACTTCTTAATTACAAGGTCATGCACTGAAAATTAAAATTGAATCAAGCATGCAGAATGAATGATGTGTGAGTGCCTGAGGGTGTGTGTGTGTGTGTGTGTGTGTGTGTGTGTGTGTGTGTGCGCAGTGTGCACGTCATGTGCATTTGGCTAATTTTGAAGAAAGTAAGTCAGAATCCCTTTAAAATCCTTACTAGGACTGCGTGACCAGAATTATACTAAAATGTTTAATGAAAACCCAGAGTGAAGATAACCTATAACATCAACTTCCAAAGCTGCCTTTGCAGCTGAAACATTTCAGCACCTGTATTTAAATCTGCAAATGCTCATCTGAAGTGAGGTTGCCAAAGTGTTTCTTCCCCTGGGAAGGGAGTGTGGGGTCCCTTGAGTAGGGTAACTGGGGGGTAAGAAAACCACGTGTTTCATCCATGAGTGAAACTGAGGAAGCCATGGAGCTACTGGTCCCTTAAGGTGTCAACGGGAAAACAAAACCATGGAAGTACTTTGGTTTGCAATAGCCCCTCCAAATAAGAAATGGGCAGAAGAGTAGGTCTGGGACTTAAAACAAGGCAGTTTCTGTTTCTGGCCTCAATTTCCTCAACTATGGTAGATTTTGGGGGATGTTGGAGGGACACGGTGTGGCTTAATCTCAGTATTAATGAAATGTTGGAGCAACTCTCAGCCATGGAAAACTGAAGAAGACTGTAGAGGTGAATGCAGGTCTCCAGGGATCAGTAGGACTCACATTCCTGGGCAAAGAAAAGAGGAGTCCCTAACAGGAGGAAAGGGTTGACACACCTAAGACTCACCAGGGAATTGGGCGAGTTCATGGTGAGTGGGGAAGACACTGGCTGCAGCTGTGGGACGGCCCCACTGTCCTCTGGGTGGGTACCTCAGAAGAGGGAGCACTAAGGCTGGAACCTTCCAACGAAGGTCTGAACTCACTCTTTGGCCCAAGAGACCTACCTGCTCTCATTTGCTGAGCCCCATCTTCCTGCCTCAACTCACCACCTTCTAAAATCAGAAAGTAAAGTTCTTGTGAACCTAGGTGGGTGTTTGGCAGTTGCTGCTGCCAAGTTTGAGTTTGAGGAAATAAACACTACATGGGAGCTCCTTAGGGACTTCCCTTCTGTCCCCTCCCCCTGACTCCTAGTCTGCAAAGGGTTGATTGAATAGCTCTCGAAGGGCTGACTCAGACTCTCCCACTCCTCCTCTCTTGGCTCAGTGTCCTCAGTAACAGCAGGGAGTTGAGGATCTTCTTGATGTTCTGGGCTCCAGGATTGCCAGGGAGCAGAACCAGGACTAGGGAGCAATGCATAGTTCTCATGGTGGGTGGTAAGCTTAGATGCCCACCCCCTTCGTGGGAGCTAACTCAGGCCTCTCTGAATCTGCAAGTGGCCCCAGAGCCATCTCCATGGTCTGTGTTCACACTGGGAAAGCCCAGCTGGGAACATTCCAGAATAAGGGAATATGGGCTCATCTAGAACTAAGACTTTCAAGAACTTGAATGAGAGACTTCAGTTTCTGGCCTTACCTTCAGGCCTAGACTGCTGCACCCAACCTCAAGGTAAGACTATCTGTGAAAATTCCATTGGTTTTTCTGAGTGGACCTGGAAGTGGAAACAAACTGAAATGACCAGCTGAAGACACATGCTGGTTTTGATCCACGTGGTAGGGTTCCGATTGGTTCATCTGAAATTTTTGTTGCATATTTCCCCCCTTCGAATTTACTTTTAAAAGATAACTTTCCTATGCTTTGGATGATACACATACTGCCTTTAAGTGGCTCTGAAGGCAATATCTACCAGACATTAGAAATACCTGTTTTGATTAATTTGAAAATGAGTTGAGCTAGCCCAATAAAATACATGCTTAAAATGTATTTTATTTTACAATAGATTTGTAGAAGTAATTGTATTTTAAATGTCCATTGAACAACCTTCTACCTAGTGTTATGGACTGAATGTTTGTGCCCCTCCCCAAAATTCATATGTTGAAGTCCTAGCCCCTAATGTAATGATTTCAGGAGGTGGGCCTCATGATTAGGTCATGAGGGTGGATCCCTCGTGAGTGGGATTAGTGCCCTTATAAAAGAGACTCCAGAGAGTTTTCTCACCTTTTCTACCACGTGAGGATACATCAAGAGAATGGCCATCTGCAACCTGGAAGAGAGCTCTCTACCCAGAACCCAACCATGTTGGCACCTTGAAACCAGACTTCCAGCCCCCAGAACTGTGAGAAATACATTCTGTTGTTTATGAGCTGCCCAGTATGTGGTATTCTGTTATTCTGAACAAGATATCCACAACACGGTAATTCAATGAATTTGTTCAGTTGCTTCCCAAGTCGTCCCACAGCCTACCAGGCCCTACTTGATCTGGCCCCTGGGTACCTCCCTGACCTCATCCATCATCAGTCTTCCCGACTCCGGCTCTGTGGCCTTCTCGCTATCCCTACAATATCAGGTAGCATGGCCTGACTTCAGAGCCTCACTCTTTCCTCACCCTGAGCCACCCTCCTCCCGGAACTCCACATGGCTCCCTCCTCCCTTCCCAAAGGGCCAGACTGCCTGACATAGCAGCTGCTCTCCCTTCGTCTCCCTACCCAGGTCTATTTCTCGTCCTCACATTAACCACCGCGTGGCATTATGTTACAGAGCTTTCCATTATTTTGTACCTGATTCTTCCACTAAAATGTAGGTTCACGAGACCAGGGACTTTAATTCTTGTTGATATTCAATGCCTGGGGTGGTACCCGGCATAGAGGGGCCTCTTAATAAATATCTGTTGAATTAATTTGTAAAAACTAGCAAGTGAATTTTTAGGGTTTGGTATTTTTCAGATACTATGGTAAACATTTTCATGCATATTTTCTCAAATGTCCTCTCAAGCATCCTCTCTACACCACTCCCTCCATCTCCTGCAATCCGCCTTATCATCTGCTAATGGACTTTGTTGCTTAACTACTTACGATTTCGAAGAGTGTTGTCTGGTTTTCACCCACAGAATTTAACACGTTATATTTCTTTCTTCTTTTTTCTACCTATCTCTCCCTAGAGAGGCAGGCATACTTTTTAGAAGTGTGTTCTTGTCCATCTATTTTGCCAGAGCAGAGCCAATTTCTAGGCGCACAGTAAGTGTTCTACAAATATCACTGAATGAATGAATAAATGAATGAATGACCTTCTAGGTAAAGAGAAAAGGTGAAGTAATATAATGCAGGTAAGTGCCTGGCACGCTAGTTCCTTGTTTTCTGTATGATGTAAAATGGCTCCACATTCTCAGGGTGTGATAACCAATCTGATTGGGATTTCGGGCATGGGGAAAGGGGACAGAATGGCGACAGAGCAGCTGGTTATCCAACCGTCTCTCTGATGGGTTTCTTGACAAGTGATTTTTGTCACATTGGTGACAACAGATGCAATTCCCAAGCCAGTGACAGTTCCTCCATATTGTTTTCATACTGAGGGTTTCTTCAATCTGAAACTTCATGGCCGTCCGAGACATTTCTATGATCACATGATCACATGAGGAAAGCCCTCTCCTCGTAGCTTTCTTGGAAACACACAAATTTTTCCACCGGACCATCCTCTAAGTTTAATACCTGTCAAATAACAGAGGCACGGCCTTGGTCCAGCATTTAAAAATCCTTTTGATACTCATTTCTGTTCTAGATCTTTAATTTTTTTTATCTCAAAAGAAGACTCTTTTCCTACATGACCTATTTCTACCAGTATCTCACAGTTGTGAAAGAAAGGATTTCTTCAAAACGAAACTACAGCTCTGCTTGATGGGGTTTTTATTGGGGTTGCTTAGGGAACCGATTATTCGCACCTCTCCCAGCTGAGTTCTAAATCTGCTGAGAAAGAAACACCGATGTCAAAGAGGCACCTACGTGCATTACTGATGGAAAAGTGGTGCTGGAAAGTGTGAGCTGAGAGGCCTGCATGAGCTTCTACTGCTCTTCTAGGTTTAGACCTGGAGCCCCACACCTGAGGCCAGTTGGGTCGGACAGATCCCAGCTACAAGGAGCACCATCACTTGCCTCACTGAGTGCAGAGAATTCAAAAGACAAAGGCCACTCATGAGGAGCATTGTCTTTTTCGTCCAGAAGAGAAATGTCCACCAAAGTAGACGTCCATGATCCCCCGATCAGAGCCAGGAGCCGGGGAGCAGAGCATCTTCGCCTTTAGGTGGTAAACGCCGTGTCTGGGGCTGGCAGGAAGGTGCGGGGAGGGCGGGACACTGCTCGTGGCGGTTGCTGCCGGCGCTCTGCCCTAGAAGGCCCCTGACCTCTCGTCTGAGCACCCGGCCCCTCCATGCCAAGGCAAATCTCAACCATGCCAGTCCCTTTAGTTCTTCCTCACATCATTCCTTTTAGAACCATTAGTTATTTTTGTCAACTCTTCCCGAGATCCTGTCTAAATTTCATATTTTCTAAGTCAAAGGATCCAAAAATATAACTCCTATGGCTAAGATCAACTACATAAGAATCAGAGCTTCTAGCAATAAAATATCTCCTGATGCTCGTGACCATGACTCTGAGCCCTTCTTATTTAGCAGATCGTTCATTCCTCTCTCTGAATGACTACTTTGTACTTTCCCCAATGGCCTTCACCTGTCCATTTGGCCGGCCCCAAGCGTCAAGAACATACCCTGACTATAATCCAGCTTTTCCTAGTGGCTTGCTCTCACATCAATTTGTATCAGAGGCCGATTTAATGACTATAGCTGCCATTCAGGTATCTAAGACGGTAATTAAATTCCTGAATACCCCAACTTCCTCCAATTCACTTAAGGGAGAAAAGAGCCCCTGAAGAGCCACCAAGCACTTGATCAAGTTCAGATTCAAATTTCTGAGAGCCATGTGAGCACACGAGTGGCTCTGAAAATGAGGGCTGTGGCCCTCAAGAGCCAAGAGATGAAGAAGGGAAAAGTTTGACTAACAGGAGAGAGGAGGCGATCTGCTGAGGGTAATAAAGGACCAGTCCCTTCACAATTGTCCTTTGGCAACTAATAACAACAATGATAACATCCCTCCACATAATATTATACCAGGAGGCGTTCTTTCTCCTGGGAACCTGGAGTCAATTACAGTTACATAGGTAATTAAAGAGGCAGCTGGTGTTAGGCAGCCCAAGCACTGACCTTGGTATCGATTTTCTGGTGCTCCCATTCTTCAGGGCTGTGACCTTGGACAAGTCACCTTATGTCCCTGAGCCTCGGCTCCCTCATGTGAATGATGGGCATGTCACAGGTTGCGTTGCTCAAATGGGACTCAGGACACAAAAACACTTTGGAAAATAAAGTGCTGCACGGACTGAAGGTATTATTACTGCTAATAACAGTTATTATTCCATTTTCCCTGCAAGGCATATAAAGGGATGGCTATTATATTACCCATTTTACTGATGAGAAAACAGAAGTGCTGAGGTCCAAGGGACTCATGAGCTCCAGAGTCAGACAGATTCAAATCCAATTTACTAGCTATTTGAACTGGGGGTGGCTACTTAACTTTTCTAGACTTCAATTTTCTTCTATAAAATTATTTGTATTTGTGGGGGGGGGAGGCTGCCTGAAGTAACACAAGTAAGATACCTGATATGTTATCTAACACTTGATAAGTGTTTAAGAAATGGTAGCTGTTGTAATTATTTAACCAGGCCTATCCTACAGAGCAGACCTGTTTCAGCCATCCTTAGTCCATTGAAACTTTTAGTATGCTATTTAATTCATCTATTTTGCTGTGGTCTCTGAAAGACCGTGATGTGTGCAGCCCTTAACTACTTTTATTTCTTGAATCAATTTCTTTCATGTAAAACACTAGCAAAAAATAGAGAGGCAGGTACACAATAGAAAGTTTCGGAGCTTTTGTTTTACCTGACAAGCATGAACAGCTTCTCCTTCAGATACCCATGGGCTCTGACTGGTAGCAGTGGTTAAAGATCAGGTTAATTGATACTGACTATATACCTTGTAAAACAAAAGCTTTTCCCCACCATTTAAAAATAAGTTTTTTTTTTAAAAAAAGGAAAAATGAATGTGACAGGAACCATGACAGCTGTGAGCCAGAAGGACTGGAGCAGAGCGGCAGGGCCTCCCAGCCCTTCCTCCTCTCGTCTTTCCAAAACAACAGAAAGGAAGGAAGACCTTAGCTGAGGCTGGATGAGGGTGATTGCATCCCATGGTCCTGGCACTGTGACTCCCAGATCCCATCCTCTGGCTTCTGGGTTCCCATACGTGACCCATGCCTGTGTGATGGGGTGATGTCATTTGCCAGAGGACTCTGGATTGCCAGCAAGAAAATTTTATTTAAAACTACTCCAAGTTTTCTGGAGAAAGGGGGCCTTGGGTATAACACTGACACAACCCAAAGCAGGGGCCCCCACTCTGATCTGTGTGTGTGTTTATGTAAGTGTGTGCTTGTGAGTGACTATGTATATGTGTGTACTTACAGCATTTTCCTCACAAAATGGGAACCATGAAGTCTTTTCCATCTGCCTCACAGACAAGATACTGGGCTACAAAATCACTGTGCCCCAGAGTTTCCGATTTAATGGCTCTAAAGAAAGACCCGAGGGGCTCTCTCTATGGAACACCTCCCTGCCTTTCCCCACCCCTTTCCCCCAGGTGAGATTTCCTTCTCTCTCTCTTTTTCCTAAGCTCCAAGGGCCCTTATTTTGCATCTGTAACTTGCTCCCTGAGCCCACAAAATTCAGCTGGCTCACTTCTTCTTTGGTTCATGTGACTTTCTAAATACACTTTTGCTTATAAAAAAAAAAAAAATTAAAATTAAAAGAAAGAAAGAAAGACCTAAGCACTGGAAGTTTTTGCAAGTTCCTCAGGTGATTCTAAGGTGTAGCCAGGTCGAGACCCATATGCCTGCTACTTCAGGGAACCTCGTGTGGATTCATTCCTGGTCTCTCCCTCAGTACCCCCTTGTCTAGTGGGCACAGGAAGCCTACAAATAAACCCTTACATTAGAACGTGCCAAGGGCTGGAATGTATTTTGTACTAGAAGCTGTAGAACTACCCAAAGAGAAGGGAAACTTCCTCTGCTTGGGTAGGCTGTTCGGGGATGAATCTACAAGGGCTGCGCCCTGAGTTCCACTTGGACATGCGACTCGGAACTCACCTGGCAGGGCCGGGAGGCTGCCAGTCCAGAGGCGCAGGGCGGCGAGAGGGGAGACAGGCTGGGGGATGTCCCACACCTGAGCGCAGACGTGAGCCAGGCCGCAAGAGAATAGGGACACGATGCCGGAGAAGGCAACCTGCCTTGCATCCTTGCTTAAGAGAGGAAAGGCACTCCCAACACTTTATGAAGAAAGGGTTAGAACAATGGGCAACTGAAAGAAATAACGTCAGACAGTTGAACGTGAGGGACTCCACGGACTCAGGCAGCTGGACTGGAGAGTTGAGACCAGTGGTTCTCCAAGTGTGGTCCCCCAACCAGGCGCATCAGCACCACCTGCCTGGGAACTCAGAAACGCGAATCCTGGGGTCCCACTCCAGAACTACTAAATCAGAAACTGGGGTGCGCCCCAGTCTTCTGTCTTGACAGACCTTCCAGGTGACTCTGATGCATGCTACCATTGGAAAGCTACTTACTGGTTTAGGGAGAGTCCCCAGAGGGCTGCTGCTTTTTTTTTTTTTTTTAATTTCAGGACTTAACTCACAGAAGCTGATATAAGGGGTTCCTGGAAAGTGCATTTTATTTACTGGCAAATAAACATGGGTTCTGACATATTCAAGTGGCTTTAAGTCTTAAGGTGCTTCCCCTTCAGGAAGACTGAGCTCCGCCAGCAAGAACAGTGCGTCCCGTTCCGGGACAGGTGCTTCTGCCTACCAGCGGAGAGTAGGAGGCCTCGCTCAGGGCATCGGGGCAAGCCTGGGACCTCCCCCCACAGCAGCCTGCCAAGCATGCCTATGGGCCTGGAAATCAGGACAAGGCAAGATTCCCACGTACAAAATTAGATCTTGGAAACAGGTTAGTTATCTTGGACACACTTAGCACAGAGGAATGTTATCGCTCTACGGATCTACACACACATCTATATGAAACTGCACTGAAACCATACAGTCTTTCAGAGAGAAAGCCACCAGCCAGGGAGAGGAGAGGAACCACATGATGCCTATGGCATTCCTTGTATGGAAAAATCAGGAACTAGGCTTCTGTAGATGGTCCGAGGTCGACCTCTCCCCCACCGGTGCCATAGCCTACTTTCCCCTCCATTCTGGGTCTAGGCGGCCCTCAGGGGACACTTCCAGCTGCGTAGGCCCTTTTGCAATCATGCGATCGCCTGGGGAAAGGAAGTCGCACAGAGTCTGAGCGACAGCAGCCAGTTGCGCTGTTTTATTTTTTACAGGCGGACCGTAATTACCCCACGAAATAATTGAATCAGCAAAGCACTACAGTGTTGCGTGACAACTGTGAGGAAGCCCTGGGTGTTGTGTAAATATTCTTTCCCCTAACCTAGGTCATTAACTTTGAGCACCTCAATGTTTTGCTCCCTCCCTTTCCACGTTAACCTGCCACTTCTGTGGCACAGGGGGAAAGACAAGGGGTTTAGAACTGGATGCGCCTGAGTGGGTCCAACACTCACCAGCTGGGAGACCTTGGGCAGGTCGTTTCATGTCTCTGAACCTCAGTTATCTGTGGACCAGGGAAAATAAGAACCTGCCATGTTCATGAGGATGGGGGGGGGGGGTAAGATTTATGAAAAACCAGATCAATCCATGTGGTGTTTGTCCCTTCTTCAGAGATCATACGTGTGGAAGGCGCTTTGTATGTGCTGAACGGGTTACACAAGTGTTGGCTGTTACTATCCTTCCTCTTCCCTTTCTTTATCATAGTTTTAGTTTCCACAGGAATTACACAGTGTTAGCTTTAAAAAACCACCCACCAAGTGTCCTGCCCCCAGCTGGGTGTGCCCCATGCATTATCTCATTTAAGCCTCACAGTGATAGGTTAACTCTCCCCAACCCCCCTCCCCAATCCCCCTGTTGTTTTTTACAAGTAAGCAAATGCAGCTCCAAGGAGCTGTCTGTGGTTTGGGGGGCTCTGCGATTAGTGTTAAGCCTAGCTTTTGAGCCCAGCTCAGTCTGATGCTCCATCTTGGCTTCCGGGGAGAGGCCTTCGGGATCCTTATACCCAATCACAATGTTGTATCCACAGGGACTTGTCCGAGGTCACAGAGCAAATTACAGGAAGTGCCAGAGACAGAACTGCCACCTCCTGATGCTCAGGCTCCATGTTCTCTGCTCCCGAGTTTGTTTAAGTCACAGTTTTCTGACCCAGGAGAGCCAAGATCGAAACCATCCTTTCCCAAACTATCACGCAGGAATCTCTAGTTTGACCAAAAAAAAAAAAAAAAAAAAGCAACCGTCTCAGAGGAGGTTGCTTCCTTTATGGAGTTTCTAATCCCTGAGTGCGATGGGGAGAATGGTGGGGGGTGGTAGGAGGGGATCTTCAGGAGCTCAGATCCTGTTTATCCACCTGTCATTCTTTCAGTCCCTGAGGCTATACTATCCATTTAGAAAGATTAAATCAAATGGGATGGGGGACAGAGAAAGGGGAGCTACGGGGAGGCAGAGAGAGAGACAGAGAAGAGAGTAGAAAGTGGAATTCTTTAAGCATTAAAGAACCTAAGACGTTACTAATTCTCAAACAGGTCACTTCTTAAAGACGAGCGGCTCCCTGGGAATCATGGGCAGGTGAAAGCAGCCTGGGTGATGCGTTTTTTTTGTCCGTGAACCCGGCTTTCCTTTCCAGCATTCTCAGGTGCACTGGAGGCCCTGGGAATAGAGAGGGCTTTTTCAAAAGACACTTCCACCTCCTAATCCCTGTGCCTACAAACTAAATATTGATCTATTTAGTAAATCAGCCTGTGGGAGGAGAGATTGTAAAGCCCTGTTTACTCAGCAGTTGGGCCCCCCTGACAGCTGTTCAATGGGGGATTATGATGTCACAGTGGTAATTACACTATAAACAAGGGATAGGGGAGAATAAAGCATGAAAGGAAGCTGTGGGGCTCGTCACCAGGCAACACAAAATATGTAACCTGAAACCTGACAAGCATGCAAATTTCCTTGCAAGCCTCCCAGATGGCCTCACTTTAGGGCCAACACACAGTTTCAGTTTCAATTTGTTTATTTGCCCTTCTCCAGTCACAAATGTGGAGCCGAGAATGTTGAAGGAGAGGAAAAAAGCAAAGAAACATGGGAAACGGGGGGGACTGTAGTTTCCTCCTTGGATGCAAGCAGCCAGGAGAAAGCTCTGAAGCTGGACCTCTCTCTGTTCAGAAAGATGTCTGAGGCCAGTGTCCAAGGAGAGAGTTAAGCCAGGTCAATAAGCCAAAGGCAGCCAAGAAAGTGAGCCCGGGAGGAGATGATAAAAAAAGAAAAAAGACCAAAAAGTGAAAAGACGAAACCAGCTAAATGGGAGAAAGGGAAGAGAGAAGCCTCCGTTTGCAGGATCAGCCCCCAGAAACCAGAGGGGCCCTGGAGTTCCCACTGCCACAGCCCCACCTAGTGGTTGCCCCACAAATTCATACCTCCTGTGATGAAGCGCTCACTCTACAGCTCCCAGCAGCCCTGCCTTTCCTTGGGCAGCTTTATCAAAAAGTTCTTACGATAAGCTGAAATCACCTTCCCCGTCCTAGACACCTCCCCTCACACCCAGGACAAGGAACTCAGCCACACAGAGACGACCAGGATGCCCTGTATTTTCCTTCTCCTAGGTTCTCATCCCAGAAGAGCTCTCCCTCCCAGTGGTTTTTTTTCCTAGATGAAATTGTTTCTTGCTTAATGCCCTGAACAATTTTCAGGTTGTCGTTGTTCCTCTTTTAATCTAGGATTAACCTGGACACAACTCTCAGGTGACATCTGACCTCACAGAACTAAGCAGGATCAAACACAGCTCCCCTCCCTGGCCATGCCCCAGAGCCCCCTCTCTTTGGAGAGCTATAGAGGTGTGCTGGAGAAGGCCCAAGCAGGCTCAGGAGAGCGGACTGTTGAATTTTCAGGAATTCTGCAAGCTGTTCCTTAAACTATCCATAGCTTGAAATCTACCATGGGAGCAGTATTTACACCACAGATAATGGCAAACATAACAGATCAGGACTTGAGCCAGTTTACCAGCGCATCGACTGTTCCTGACCAATCACATTCAACCTCTTTTGGGATTCAGTGATTGCCAGAGGATCTGCAAAAACCTATAGCCAGAGAGCCCTGCAAACCACAGACCTCCAAACACAAGCTACAAAAGAAGGGTCTGTTAGAACTAAAGGACATGGAACAGGATTTTAATTCCTCTTGACTCTCCTCCATCCATAGTGGTTGCCTTTGCTGGCTGCGAACAACCGTCTTGGGACTGATTCACATTACGGCCACGTAAATTTCCACAAGACACTCCAGGGCCAGATGCTGAATGACCAGACTGAGGGGGGAAAATGGTTCACCGAACTGACTTGTGGAGGCTGCTGCTGCCATGGACACAAACACAGCAACTGGAACAATCAATGGCTTCTCTGCAAACTTGGAGATTCTGTCAGATTTATTCTTATAAATCTAGTAATAACTATCTAGAACGATAGTTTGGTGACAATCTCAAATTCCAGTCCTGGCACAGCCACTCCCTTGGTGTTTGATTGGAAATTCCTTTCTGTCCCTCTCTGGGCCTCAGTTTCCCTACCTGTCAGCAATGAGGGTTGAGTCTCAGGAGCTCTGGCTCCAGCAAGGGCCACAGGGCCAATATTCTCACAAGCGTTGTGAGCAGAACTCAGCACTGGGTGAGCAGCGTTTTTCCACAAGTTAAACCTCACTTTATGGACTTGCTTCCTGCCTCGACTCCTCCTGTTGTCCCGGGGATGGTTTGTTTGTTGTGACTCTCCTCGGATACACTACAAATACTGATGAAGTTGTCCTCGATATTGCAGCCCTGGGCCATGTTATCTCCCAAAGAATCTCATCCAAGTCCAGGCTAATTTTAAGTCACTTCTTGGAGCCAGGCACCCAAGCCTCAGAAGAAGCGGAGGTCGTGGGGAGCCTGGCAAAGCCTCCATCCCTCTGCAAAGATCTGCTCCTTGGCTCTTACCTGAGCCTTTCTCAAGAGAAAATGGACAAGGGTGTTTTATTATGACAAGTTAGAAAGCATCCCAGTGATGCTGCCCTGCATCTTCACAGCACATTCCTCCCCAAAGCCCAGGTTTTGAAGTAAGAGAGCTCAAGGTCACTTGCCAGCCTGCTCTGATCTCCACCCCCAGCACGGCTCCAGGCATCAGGCCTCCTGCTCAGCGTCATTACTCTCCTTGCTCCCACTTCCCCCATTGCTCTCCCTAAGCCGTCCCTACCACTTGATTCCTTCAAGTATCTGTTCAGATGTTACCTCCCAGGCCTCCCTCTGACTACCCTGTACAAATAGCAACCCCCCCCCGCCCACCCCCCTCTAATCCCCTCCCAGCTTCCTCTGTCACCATGGGTTGTGACTATCTGACCAGGATGCATTCACCTGCATTGAACCCTTCCGCCAGAATGCTAGGTCCATGAGCACAGGCTTTATTTTGTCCACTGCTAAATCCCCAGGGCCTGGAACAGTGCCTGGCACATGACAGATACACTGTAAGTATTCTATGAATGAATGAAGAATGAATGAACAGGCAATCCTCATTATTCGCAGATTCTGTATTTGTGAATTCACCTGCCCCCTAAAAGGTATCTGTAACCCCAAATCAATACTCTCAGAAATGTCGTGGTCATTCACAGACGAGCAGAACGGTGAGAAACCTGAGTTGCCCACTGTACCTGTTCCCGGTGAGGCTGAGCGAGGTGATGCCCTGTCTTCTTGTTCTAGCTCTCACACTGTAAGCAACTGTCTTATCTGTGGTCTATTTGGTGCCATGTTTTTCACATCTTTGTGCTTTCTGTTGGTGATTCTGCTGTTTGAAACACCCCCAAGCACAGTGCTGAGTTGCTGTCTAGTTCCTAACTGCGAGAAGGCTGGGATACGCCTTACAGAGGATACACATGGGTCGGATAAGCGTCATCCAGACATGAGTTATGGTGCTGCTGGCTTGAGTTCAATGTTAATGAATTCACAATATTTATTAAATAAGGTGTCCTTAAACAGAAATACACATAAAACAAGGTTATGTAATGATGGGTTGATAAAATATGCTGTGACCAGAGGCTCTTAGGAGCAATGATTCAGTATCTCTAAATCAATGTTCCCAGACCTTGCAGTCCATTACTACCATGAGTAATGAAAGCCATTTACACCTGATTTGAATCTTGAGCATTAATCTATTAACAGCAGCGGTGGCCGGGTGAGTCTTAGGTTCCTAATCTGTAAATTGGTCATGGTGGTACCTATCCTCACAGCTGTTCAAAAGAAGTGAGGTGATTAATGTAACAAAATGCTTAGGATAGCACCTGACCCACAGAGGGCAGGCCACAGACAGCCGCTCCTCTTGCCTTTCACTTATTGCTGCCCATATTGGCTACCCACAAAGCAAATACCTTTTGCTTTCTTGTGTGGTAAAAGCATTTCTCCGCGTCTTTCTTTGGCCTTCAAAACAGCCCGCTGACTGTCCTGATCCATTCTCCTACTGTTGGACACCGAGCTTACATCCAATTTTGAATTATACCATGAGCAACATTTTTTGTTAATGTAACTTTTCCTCCTTCCAAAGGAGTTTCTTTCTGTACAATAAACTCCCAGGAGTGGAATTACTAATCCGATGGGTATGAACAATTGTACGGCCCCGAGAGTAGGTTTCGATAGTGGTGATAAGAAGATGCTTCTTGGCAGACGCTCGGTTGGGTGTGTGTGCACGGGACTTAGAGGTTCGCCACGTGACCCCCCTCCTCCTGCTCCAGCTTCTCGGAGCGTTCACACCCAGGAGAAGCCTCAGCGATCACCTCATCGTATCGAGGAGGGAAACTGCGAATGGAGAAAAGAAGTGAGCTGTCCAAGGTGATATGACCAGTCGGCACCAGATAAGGACCCTGGTCCATTGACTCTAGATCAGAGTTCTTCCCACCACCCCTTGGCCAGAACGCAAAGTAACGTGTCCCTACCAGGTGTAGAAATGCTGCTTCCTCAAGCTTCTAGGACCCACGGGGCCGAGGAAAGGGAATGTCACGGAGTTTGTTTTCTACCGAGAAATTTAAACATGCTATTCTGTTTGTTCCTCCCTGTTTAACTTCTGGGTTGACATCGTGACAAACAGCATAAAGAGGAAGCTCTGTGCTCAAAAACAGGGTTCGACATTTGAAAGACCAAAGGCGAACCTACAGAGGGCCAGCGGGCTCTGTCCCTGCACCCGTCACTTAAACTCTTCTTACTTAACTATTTCCTGTAGGAGGGACAAAGACGGCAACTTCTCCCAAGAGACTGTGGGGCAAATACTGAGCAGTATTTTCTGATAGAAAGATAGTAGATATATACATATAAACCATCATGACAATAATTAATGGTTCCTAGAGAATGACCCGGCCTCGAGAAGTCATCTGCTCTATTAGTACCATTTTCAAACCACTACAACTTAGCTGTCTGCTTCGCCTTGAAAAGTGCCTGATGGTGTCAAAACAACAAAACAGAAGCAAAACAGGTTAAGTTTTGTATGGAGCTTTTCTGACTTCAGAAAAGACAGTTCTTATTCAATTCCAACCAAGAGAAAATTCCCCAGGTATCCATGGAACCAGTCTCCATGCTGGGCCAATAAAGACAAAGATCCTCAGGGTGACACTGAGTAAAAGAAGAGTTTCTCAGAAGCGTGAGTCTCACTTGAAATCTCCGGTTGGGCCTCATCTACCATCAGAAGGACTGTACTGACATAATGGACGTCCTACTTCTTCTCTGTAGAAGTTAGCAGCCCCGGCTTTGGCCAAGATTGTCTATCTTTATGGAAGGAAGGAAGGAAGGAAGGAAGGAAGGAAGGAAGGAAGGAAGGAAGGAAGGAAGGAAGGAAGGAAGGAAGGAAGGAAGGAAGGAAGGAAGGAAGGAAGGAAGGAAGGAAGGAGGGAGGGAGGGAGGGAGGGAGGGGAGTAAAGGAAGAAGGAAAGAAAGAATATCCTTTGAGTTCCACAGAAATTTCTCATATAAAAGAAAATATACATTGATCATAAAAAAAAAGTGCATATCCTATTTCCTTAATATTTAGGAAAAAATGTTTTCTATTAACCAAAACCAAACCTTCTTTTCTTTCCATTTGGATATGATTAACTGTCTTTTATTCCAATCAGAATCTGTCATGTATGTCTTGGATAAAGGGTCAACTTCTCCACAAAGCCAGTTCTGATTTTTCCATAAAGACACTCATCTACCCTAACATGGGTACAAGGACACTGGCCAAGATTTTTGTATGTTTAATAAGGATCCATCTGCAACTATGTATCTAGTATCCACTGCATACTTAGGCTTGTGCTATGGGTGCTAGGGAATAGGAGCTGTACAAAGAATTGAACAAAAAAATTACTCAACAATTATATAGCTCCTACTCTATGATGGCAGAAATAATTCCATCTTATATCCTGCTCTTGAAGACCCCAGAAGGGAGATGGACAGACAAGCAAAAATAAAATTTCATACGATGTGATATAGCAAGAGTAGAAAGAAGTCTAAGTTATGGAAATAAAACAACGAGGGACAGAATTATTAGGGGAGTGGAAGTGATCATAGAAGACTCCTCTGAGGATCTGACTGCTAACATGCATTTTGAAGGGTAATTAAGAATACTTCAGACAAATGGCATGGAGAGGGGAAGGACATGGCAGCACATTGGAACCTTCAATGTCATCCATCAAGGAGGAGTACAGGCCCATGAAATTGGAGGTGTAGGTAGAGGCCAGATTTTGAGAACTCTCTCAATGCTATTTGGAAGGTAGACTGAAGGAGGCAGGTACTTGAGATCAGGACATCTTATGAGTAAGAAGAGGTCTTTGCCTCATGGAGCTGAAGTGAGGGAGAGCAGGGAAAGCCACATCAGGGCACGTGACCATAGAAGAGTGCCCAAAAGTGGGAATTTTATGCGGCAGGTCAACATATCCTAGGAAATATCAAGAAATGCCTGAGCCTGGTGACAAACTACAGGGTGGTCCTAGACACCCACCTCTACCCCCTGAGCTTTCCTTCCTTAACTGGTTCACAATCTTACAAAGTGAAGGAGAGCAGATGCTGTTCACAGGTTTTCTCTGGGCCCAATGAATGCATGGCTTCCTGTCTAGAAAGAGGTGTTAGCAGAAATCAGCCCAGGCTGAGTCTCACTGCATAGCAAGTGCCAAGGTGAGACCTCCCTCGTGGCCACCAAGGACTCTAAGTTGGCAGCTGTCAATTAGAAAGCGGCTCTGCATGAAAATATTGAGGAGCCAGGGCCATGGGCTTCTCCTCTATGCTGCTAGTCTAAAAGCTAGAGGAAGCTGGACACAGAATGCTCGCTTGATGGGTTCCCTGAGAGGAAAAAGATGGTGAGACCACAGTAGCATCCCAAGGCTGTGTGTGGTGGGAAAGCTTCCACTTGATCTTCAGTTGGCTAATTTGGCAAATTCTATGTGCCCTCCTGAAAATGCACCTACAGGGGAAAACTGAAAAGGGAAAAGTACTCAAACAAGGGACCAGACACCAAAATGGGAGGAGCGGTGTAGCTCCTGACACATATATACCCCCTGGTCTTTATTCCCATTAGTTCTCTCAGAGTCCCCCTAAAGGACCAAGCAGACAATCCCAGTCACAGCCCTGAATCGAAGGGACTGCGGCCTTACGAGACTAGGGCAACCTCACTGACTGCTGAGCTCCGTCCTAAAAGTTCAGAAGGCCATGAGGATGAAGTGGCTTGGGTAAACAATAGGGTAAACAAATCATGAGGGCTATAAACCATCATCTAGGTGGTGCAGCATGGAATATACTGGGAGCATTGTTAAATTTTTTTATTAGACTAATCTTTGAAAGAGCATGCCTCGTTATTTTAATTTTAATTATTGTACCTCACATCACTGGATTCTCGTTTTACCAGCCCTGCTACTCAGAAACATTTACAATAATCAGCCACTCTTTTACTTGAAGTTCCACAAATTACACTAAAAAGGATCGATGGCTTCTATTAATCACTTATTTTGAACAAGACGTGAATGGAGATAAACATGGAAGTGAAATATCATATGCACCTTCAAATTTTGATCTGAAGGACAGATTTATCACCACATGAAAGCACAATGGGTAATTACCAGGTGGTTGAAATGACAATTAACTCCATCCTTAATAATTATAATTTGACAGACAATAAATCAAGATGGCAGCCATCTGTAAATAAACACCCACAGAGCCAGCTGAATAGTATTGCACAATAGCTTAACCTCATAAAACTAGCAAACTAGTTCTGACTAGTGAGCAAGTAAATCTCCCAAAGACCACAGAGAAGCAAATTTTTGGGTCACCATGTTCCTGCATTTGTCAGCTGGACGCAATGGAGGACCCAATGTTGTTTTGCTTTTTTTTATTTTATTTTATTTTTCTAGGACAATTATTGTTATTTTCCACAAAACATTGCCTCATTTTTAAATGTGAGATTATGACTTTTTGATTCAAGTGAAACTGCTTTCTCAAATAGCTCTACCCCAGGGCCTTATGTACTCCTTATAGGTTAGTCTTGACCAAAGATCGGCATGTACAGAGTTTACTGCCCCCCTTTCCTTGAAGATCTCTCCTCACTTATCTTCTATTATGTTCCCATACTTCTATTTTTCAGGATTCTTTCCTGAATTTGATAATAATAGAGGAGTTAGTACAACCACCACCACCACCTATATTCTTTGTTACCTTCCGCTAATTGATTTTGATGTATTTTATTGGCTCATCTTCATAGCCCTCTGAAGTGGAGATCTTTCTGCATAATTACCCGTGAGAATACAGAGGCCAAGAATCACCCAGTCACTTCCCCACAGTCATAAAGCTGGTAAGCGGTGGAGCAAAGATTTTAACTCGTCTGTAATCCCAGTCATTTGCTCTCAACTCTGCCACTTTATCTGCACAGTCTTTAATTATTATTTTCCTCAAGTTTTATGTTGATCTTTTTTTAAAATCTCACTAAATCTCTTTTCCTTGGTTTGTCTTAGCTACTCCCACATATCTGTCACCTCATCGCTAAGGATTCTCAAATCTATCTTTAACCCAGATCTGCCTCCTGAGCACCAGATCCCTGTAACAACACACTGCTATAGTCCCCACCTGGATTCATTCTTTTACTCAGCAAATATCCATTGAGCAACTTGTGGCCAGGCACTGTTCTAGGTACAGAGAACAGAGGGGAGCAATACTGGAATCAGTGCCATCATGGAATGTATACTATAGACTCAAGGGGGGTGGAGACAAACAATAGATAAAATCTAAAGGTAAAATATGGAGTATGATAGACAGCAATATGTGCTAAAGAAAAAAAATGCAGAGAAATAAGGGAGAGATTGGGAGATCAGAGATAAAAGGGAGCCACCAGTGTGGATTGGTAACCAGAGGAGACGTCACTGAGTAGATAACATTGGAGAAAAGATCTGAAGGAGGTGAGGGAGATGACTAGGTGGGCACCTGAGGAAAAGTCATTCCAGACAGGGGAACAGTCACTGGAAAGTCTCATAGGCCGAAACCTATCAGGCACGTCTGAGGAACACTAGGGAACCCAATAGAGCGGAGTGGTGACAGGGAGGGCTGGACTAGAAGAGGTCTGGGTAGCAATGGGTCAAGGGTTGGGAGGGTTGGGTCATACAAAGCAGCCCTGCAAATGGTTTACATTTTACTCTGAGCAAGATGGGATGGCCCTGGGAGCCTATGGACAGAGGAGTCCTGGTCTGACTTCTTTTTAAGAGGACCACTCTTGGCTGCTGTGTTAAAGACAGGCTGAAGGAGGGCAAGGTGGAAACAGGGAGGCAGCTTAGGAGACTATTTCAATACAGACAGCCCTCTTTTAACTATGCTTCGTTTTATGCGCTTCACAGATGGTGGGTCTTTCACAAACTGAAGGCAAGACCCCCCACCGGCACGAGAACACGCCCTGCTTTCCTGCGATCCTTGCTGTTACACTGGAATCGCAGTGTCTCCGAGGCGTGCCTGTGATCCCGTAAAGGATGGTGGCTTCGACGAGAGTGGTAGCCAGGAAGGTGTTGAGAAATGGTCACGCGCTAGACATATTTTGAAGAAAAAGCCAACAGGATTTGCTGAGGGATCAAACCTAGAATTTAAGAGAGAGAAATCATGTAGGACTCTAAAGAACAGAGTTGCCATTTGCTCAGAAGGGGAAATTTGCCAGGAAATAGGTCTGGAGGTGGAATTGGGGACAAGATTAGGAGCACAGTACTGCATATTCCCAGATGACTTTAGCACACATGTGTACAAAACAGACGCCTATTATTCCCAGGGCAACACACACACACACACACACATGCACACATTCCTTCTCCTGTATATTCCTCATCTCCATTAACAACCTCACTGTTCCATCCAGGCACTCATGCCAGATTTAAGGGCCCTTTTCGATGCTCCCCTCTCCCTCGCTCCCATAGTTAAGAATCCCCCAGTTCATCCTTGTCAGCACTAGGCAAGTTCTCATTTCATGAATATACCTTGCTTTTCTGTTCCAGGGCACAGATCCTCCCTTCATTCTAGGTGAGCCGGTCAATCACATTCTGCCCTACCTTGCTTGGCCAGTATCAATGTATTCGTCAAGATACAACGTCGATATCTCTTCTTTGAAGCCTTCTAAGAAGCCATCAGTAAAATAAGCTGCTCACTCATTCCTCTTACTCAACTATTGCTTTTCATCAAGCCAACAGAACTTTTTCTACTTTGGGCATTTGCTGGTATCATGCGTGTGGGAGTGAAGCGAGATGAGGCCAGGGAAGGAAAAGGGAACGAGCTCATGAAGGACCTTGACTGTCATATGGGTGTTGTACTTAGTCCTGAAGTTGATAGGCAACGACGGCATTGCTTGAAGAAGGTGAAGGGCCTGGTTTAATGTAAGTCTTCAAGGATTCACTCCAGCGGCCATGTGAAGGGTGAGCTGCAGGGTACAATAAGTCAGGCAAGACTTGAGCTCCTCAAATAGGCAGGGGTAATGGGGAGGTGAAAGAGATATGACTTTTCCAAACTAGACTCCATGGGGCTTGGGGATAATAGCATTTACTGAGTCTTGCTATTTACCAGGCACAGTTTTAACAACTCCTCCTATATTAATTCATTTAATTCTATCAACCGTCTTATGTGGGACATGGTATTCTTATCCCCTTGTACACAGAAGTTAAACTAAGACACAGATAGACTGATTAAGTTGCCCAAGTCGCATCACTGTTAAGTAATGAATTTGAATACAGGCAGTTACTCCAGGACTCATGCCCTTCTCCCCACCCTAGACCTTCTACAACATAGTGAATTACTATAAAACTATATTTAGCTGCACGAGAACATTTTCCTAACCTGTATCAATCCAAACTGAATGTCTACTTCAACATTTTTGCAAAATCACCCTCCCAAAATATACCACGCAGGAACAGTACATACTATAAGTTGTGTTTGTATGGATGCTTAGTTGCTATGTGATGTTTTTCTTAGTTTTTTTTTTCTCCCTCAGTCAAATGAGGGGAAACATCTCGCATATGGAAGCATTTCCACACTGCAAGTTATGCTGAAGGGGAATATTATACAATTTTCAAACACTGTCAAATGAAATATAAATATGCATTAGAAAAATGCTACATGGAAACAAAAATATCTTTGCATTGATGATTCATTCAGTCAATCATTTTTTTATTCAACAAACATTAAAACAGGCACCCGCTTTAGGGCATGGGCAGTGGTTAGCAGTAAGAAAGAGAGACATGAATAAGACTTACCCCTTGTCATGAGGAACCTCACAGCTTGTGACTTTATTTTACATGGTCACACTTGGATGAAAGTATTACAGCTGACTCTCTGCAACCATCATAAAGATAAACAGATCTCTGCGCTTTAATTCAGATAGACCTATGGTCTCTAGCCCAGCTCCACCTCTTACCAACTAGACATTTCAAACCATTTCTCTGAGCCTCAGTTTCCTCAACTGAAAATAAGAGACACCCTTACAGGATGGTTATAAGAATTACGGATTATGCGCAGCACACAAATGCTAGTTTGAACCAATGAATAGTTAAGTGAATGACTGCTGTGGCTTCTTATTTTTCAATCACCAGGACCCTTTCCAAGGGTCCAGTCAAAATTCACAATCATCCGAACATTCCCATGTTCCAAAACTAGCAAACAATCACAAACAACAACAACAACAACAACAAAAGCCTCTGGTGGCTGCAAGCAGGAAGGAGCTTGCCCTAACTATGAGGAACTATTGGCCAAGTTCTTACAGAAGCAGTCAATGCCTTGTCAACAGCTAACGCACACCAGGAGAAAGAACAAGCTTTCTGAGTATCAGCCTATGTACAGGAATGAAACTTGCTAAAGAAATGGTCGAGGGACAGTTCCCTAAGAACCAGTGTCCCTATGGAAGAGATAAAATTGGAGTTCTCCTAAAGATGTCCCAAGAAGTTTTTCTTCAGAGAAGTGACAGTGGCAAAATGGTTGGTTCTCTCCTGAGAAGGGGACCCCAGTGAACAGGTTTCCAGGAACAACAAAGTCCCGCCCATGGCTCCAACTATGAGTCAACAGGGGACTCCCAGCAAGAATCCAGTAAGAGAAAAATAGTCAGACTGGTTCTCCCACCTGCACACGTAGGCGTCTCACCATATAAGGGCTAACTGATGGAGGGCTAACTGGAGGAAACCAACAAATGCCAAATCCATCATGGGTCAAGCATTGTGTCGGGCTCTTTTCCTTGGTCAACTTGTTTAATATTCACATTCACTCAATTAGGTAGGCCATTATTATTTCCTAATATGTTATTATTTCCTATTATTATTATTATTATTATTATAGGTAGTTACTACTATTTCCAGTGTACTGGAAGAAGACACTGAAACTCAGAAAGGGTAAGTTGGAACTCTCCTGAAGCTGTCCAGAAAACACCCCAGATCTTACCACTAGTAGGTGGAATTTGAATCCAGCTCTTTCTGACATCAAAACCTATGTTCATTCTGTCACACCACTGTTTCTCACAGTAAAATCTGAAATCGATCGGCATAAACTACCCCAAGACAAGTCTCTGCCCTGCTCTGTCATGGACCCCCAGGAGGCTGACCTCAGTGAGGCGTGTTCCCAATCTCCCTCGCCCTCTGCCTGCTGGCTGGGCTTGGCCAATGGACCGCACCAGCAGGTGGCCGCAGGATGCAAGGAGAGTTGGGGGCATTTCCGGCCACCCTTGCTGTACTGAGCCATGCTGCATTCCTACCGCTCCAGGCCCTGTTGGGCCAGTCCTCTTCCAGGGCCCCAGCCCCCAAGTTCTACCCTCGGCCCCCTTCTGCCTGGGGCAGTAAGAGCGTCCTGATGTTGACAGTTAGTTCCTGGGGGCCTCGCTGTTTCTTGTTGATTCCCATAGCCATGCCCATGCCTCTTAAGCCTGCTGTTCACAATATCGTTTTCAGCTGAACCCTTTTGAGCGTGCCATTCTGTTTCCTGCTAAGACTCTAATGATATAGATTGAGTTAAAAACTATTGTATACTTAATTCCACCATAGTTTAGATTCTTCAGTTGGTCTTTGGGTATCTCATAAAGAGCATCAACTTGCATCTTATGGAAACGAATCAGCTGAAGCTGCAGGGAACACATTCTGTTTGGATTTGATGAGCTCGCTGGAGGGACAATAAACTCCCCACATGTTATTGGCAACCGCTGTGGTGAATGAAACTTCCCAGTCGCACTTGGAATGTGATGTTTTTCCATGAAGCTGTGCTACAAAGATGAAATCCAAAGAATACGAGAGCGCACTTTGCAGACCCGGCCAACACGTCCTCTAGAACGTATGCAGAACGGAGCTAAAGGCGTGTGTGATTCCGAAGACTGGGGCTTCAGTGAGGAAACCTGGACTGAAATCCCTTGAGCTCTGCTGTCACTGGCTTCGGAAATGATGACTGAGCAATTGGAAAATGAACTGACAAACGCTTTAGCCTTCCTGGCCTTTCACCAGCTCCCACACAACAGGAGTTTGTTCATGAAACACAAATCAAAAGGGCCACATGTGAGGCCTCAAGTCATGCCTCAGGGGGTCTGCTAGGTGAAGGATGAGACCCTTTAGAAGGCAGATTTTTAGCTCCTAATCCCTAAAAGCAGGCCCCTCTTCTAAAAGAAAGTGCACCGAGAAACGCCTCCCAGTTACCTGTCCTGTAAATTACCTGCACAGTCGTCTCATTCTCTGCCTTAACCTACATGGAAGGACCAACCTCGCGGGCAGTTACGGGCAAGGAGCACAGGAGGTGTTTCTCCCTGGCGAGGTTTCAGGAAACAGCTTGGTTGTTGGGGTTCTTCCATCCTATCGCTTTAGCATCGTTTGCAAACAATGGTATTTCAATTTCTGTGTGCTCTCCCCTGAAGGATGTGCTATTAGAGGATACATGTTTGCTCTTTTAAACCCACTTGTGAATTGTATAATATCTATCGTCCCTCTCTCCCCACTCCACCCCATACAGCCTCCCTGCACCCCCTTTTAGGACTTGTGTCCACAGTGCAGCACACTGTATTTACACAAATAAATATAAGCACTTCATGAATCTGTGTATATTTCTAGTCTGTGACAACTTTTCTTTGTGGGGTGGGGAGCAGGGTTCTATTAAACATCATAATCAAGTTTCAATTGCCCTAAACATTGGACATGCTCTTTTTCTCATTCAACTCCTAGCTGTGTGGCTTCAGGCACGTTACACACCCTCTCTGGCTTTCCTCATCCATAGACGAGGGACACGAACACTTGCTTCACGACATTGTTGCGATGACTCAATACTGTAACTGTTGTGAGGGGCCCAGCACAACCATGGGCACAGGGAAGAGCCTCCCTAAAGTCCAGCTCACGCCGTTCCCTCCGAACCGACGCATGAACGCACCATACAAACAGCATGAAGCACGGAGGGCGGGAAGAGAGGTGCCCGGCCTGACGAAACCTGGATTTAGTGGACAGTCTGACTTCACCCTACTCAAAGCTTTGCAGATCTTTCAAGCCTTGTTTCTTTTTTTTTTTTTTTAATATATCTTTATTGATTTCAGAGAGAGAAAGGGAGAGGGAGAGAGAGAGATAGAAACATCAATGATGAGAGAGTCATTGATTGGCTGCCTCCTGCATGCCCCCGACTGGGGATCAAGCCCACAACCCGGGCATGTGCCCTGACCGGGAATCAAACTCCAATCGCCTGGATCCCAGGTCGATGCTCAACCGCTGAGCCACGCCTGGCTGGGCTCAAGCCTTGTTTCTACGTGTCCTTTTTCAGGCTCCCCTGGAGGGCAGGAGGTATTGTGAAGCAGTTCACCAGTATCCGGTCACTAGGTATATTTCAGATGACAAGTTTTATATTTTATCCAGTTTTTCCATCCCTGGGTCCTCTCCTAGCTCTGGAGCAGACGCCATTTGGTCCTTGATAGTTAGTGTCTCTAACGCCAGGCGTGTTTCCAACACCACTGGGCTTACTGCATCACCCACCTGTTCCATCCGTCATCTGTAAGTAGTTCCTGTACACCAAGCACAGTGACAGGGACTGAGGTTGTCAGAATGAGTAAGACACAGTCCTTCAGCTAAAAGAGTTCATATTCCAGCCAGGAAGACAGACCCACAGGTAAATTCTATGGTGCAGGATACAAGCGATGTTGAAACCAGGGCCAGGACAGGGTGGGGCAAGTGAGGGGCCTATGTTGCAAAATTTAAGGAGGCACCCACTGTTCGGGGGCATGGGACCTGCAGAGTCAGCACTTGCACCACACTGAGAAGGAGAGCCTTCTTAAAGCTTATGCCCAGGGCACCTCACTTGCCTCACCTTTGTCCTGGCCCAAGGAGGATGACCTAACTTCCATCTATGGAATCTAGGAAAGTCTCCCAGAGCAGATGACTTTGAACTTAAGCCTTTGAGAAGGGGCAGGGGTTTGCCAGAAAGAGAGAAGCGGGGAAGGGGTGAGCAAATGCACAACAGAGGTCAGAGAGAGCATAGCTCAAGGATGCTAGAGACTGATGCAGCTGGATTATTGCAAGGTGGGGGTGGCAGGGCAGGGAGTGACTAGGGACAGTTCACAGAAGAATCTAGGAGAGAAACGTGCTGTATATTTACAAGGAGCAAATAATTTATCATTGAGCCAGGACACTTTTGAGGGTGAGAAGGATGCTATCCATTATTGTCAGGCAGCAAGAGCAAACTGGGATGTGCCTGTATAATGCAAAGCTGCCGTCTCCTGCCTCCATCCTGGTGCGGTGGTCTATCCACGCGCCCAGGTGTTGGAGACACGCGCTTCACTCCTCTCTTGCACCTGGGGCAGACCTAAGGTCTTTTGACTTCTGAATAATCCTGTACTTCTGCACATGAATATGTTATTTGAGTGTTGACTTTTGAGCTGGAAAACAACTGTAGTATTTCTGTGCATGGTAGTGAACAGGCCAGAAATATGAAAAGCTTATTCCACCCAGCACGATGCCAGCCGGCCAGCTCACATCGCATTACCTTCCGAGGGGCCCTGGAGATGTCCGACCATGCTTTCCTGACACATGGCTGCTGAATGCAGTGAGATTCTAGATTTGAGTGAAGTTCTGATACATGGGCTGGAAGAAAACTGCTGTGAAATAGAATTCTCATTTACTAAATGATGCAAAATACAAATTATCTCTTATCCTCACAACACTGTAATATAAGTATGATTTTACTATCTCACTTTTCATTATTAAATACATAATAGTAGGGAGAATACATAAAAGCACCCATATGTATATCACTTGGATTTAAATAACAATGTTTAAGTTCATACGTGTATGCACACACTCACACACACTCAATTTCCGAAGTACAGCACAGACATCAGGTTATTTCTCCCTTAAATACTTTGTCATGCATTTCTAGACGATAAGAGCAATTTCCTCCAAATAATAATACCTAATAAAATTAACCACAAACAACATCAACAGTAACTCCCTAACATTACTTGCTGCAATTTTCATATTCACATTTTTCCCAGTTGGACCCTCCAGCTCATGCCAATCAAGAACGATGTACTGCATTTAGTTATTATGTCTCTTCTCTTAACTCTTTTAAATCTAGAACAGGCCCCACCCCCTGGGCCCGTGGAAGAGGCCAGGCCATTTCGCAGATGTCCACTTTCTGGACTTGTCCCCTTATGGCGTTGTTTCCTCATGATGTCTGCTCCTTTTGTGTCCAGTAGCTGGAAGATGGATCTCAATGTTTGATTATAGTCTAGTTAAAAGTCTGTGGCCAAAATACATCATAGGTGAATCACTTCACTTCATATTACCTCACCTTAGGAAGCATATTATACTGATGGCTCAGGAGGATATTAGTGATATTGACATCAATTCGACTGACTTTATTTAGAGAGGAGAACCCTGAAGTCGGGGAGGTTGGTACCGTGCCCAAGATGTGCAGTTAGCAGGAGACTAAGGCAGAATTCAATGTGCTCCCTGAGTCAGGGAAGGAGGGCTGATGGGCAGATTCTCAAAGTATTCCAAGTGAACAACTAGAACTCTATGAGGCGGGCACAGAAGCAAGACTGCGAGACACACTCGGAGAAAGAGAACTGTCTTTAATGGCAGCGGGTGGGATGGAGCTATGAGCTGTGACCAGCTCAACACATGACCTGACAAAAGCTTAGTGGGAAACGTTCTTTTCAAAGTTTGTATTACAGTCAATTGGGCATCGGAAATAAAGTAAACTTTTGAATGCTCTCTTACGAACAGGTTTGTATTACAATGTTCGAGAGAAGGCAGTCTGAACCTTGTGCTTTTAAGGCATCATCCTCAACAATTTATCTGGCACATAAGAGGCCGCTAATAGCTATTTGTTGATTGAAGGAACCTATGAGTTTGAGTGTTGATCTCTCATTTGCCTTTAACCCTGACATCTAATCAATCCCGAGGGCCACCGATTCTAGTTCCTTAATATCTCTTGGCTCCATCTGTCCTTCTGCATCATTTCTCCACTGCTTTAGGCTAAGCCACCGTCTCTCCCGAAAGTCCTGCAACAGCCTCCGGGTTGGTCTACTCTCTTCCACTCCTGCCGCCTTCCAATTCATTCTCCACAGTTTTCAACACTGCAAACTGAATTTAAAATGAGGCTTAAATCCTCTCAGTGGTTTCCAGTTATACTTAGGATAAGATTCATGAGTCTTATCTTGTCTTAGGAGGCTCTGCGCTTCTACTTCCCCAGACTCAACTTTTTCCTCTTGTCTTTTCCATACATGGCTGTCACTCCATGTGTCTTTTCTTTTTCCTTGAACATGTCCAGCTCTCTCTTGCTTCTGGGCCTTTACATATACTGTTCCTTTTATCTGGTTTCCTTTCCTTTCCATCCTGCCTTATAGCACAGACATCCTTACCATTTCATCTTGAATAGCACTTTTTTAGGGATGATTTTCCTTGATTTCCAGATTGAATTAGGTCTCTCCACTATAGCCCTCATTTAATTCCTTCCTTTTACTTTGTAGGATTGATAGAGTTTGTGATTAAATAATTGCTTGTATGTATGTAAATATGCATATCTTTCTAACTAATTTACAAGTTCCAAGCTATAAGGAACCACCACCTGGGTCTCAATCTCATTTGTAATCCCCAGCACTCAATGTAGGTTTAGCATAAAATACTTAATAAAAAATAATTTAAAGTATGAATGAGTGAGTGAGTGAATTTATCATTTCATACTTCTAATCACATATCATTTCTAAGACGGGTTAGTACCTTTGGTCCTTGGTCCACCATAGAGTTTTAGCTTTGCAAACCCTCTTCTGTCAGTCAGGATGTCTGCAACATTAGGGTCTTGGGTGCCCTGGGATTTGGGCCCTAAACGTACCTACAGAGCAGTTCATTCCCTCCTCCATGCCCATTGCAATGTGGCAGGTTCAGTAGTAAAGGACAGAGCAGGAGCCAGGAAAGCTCAAGGGGGCTGTTTCTCCAGATTTGGTGTAGAGGAAGCAGAGATGCCGGGGGAGGCTTCCTAATGAATCGCTGGGTTGTGGGGTTGTTTATGAGTTGGCCAGGGGAGTGGGGATATAGGAAACAGGCCGTCCAGGCAGATGAAACAGCGTGTCCAAAGGCGTGGAGGGACGAGAAAATGTGGCATTTTCAGGCACTGCGAGCAGTTTGGTGTGGCTAAAGCGTGAGCAATGAGACCAGAAGCTAGAAAGGTAAGTGCAGTCTGGGTCATAAAAGGTCTTTTAGCCATGCCATGGGAAGGAGCTTAAACTTTATGAAAAACGTGATGGGAAGCCAATGAAGGAGGAACAGCAAGGAGCGGATATACATTTTTAAGCAACTGCACAAACTATGGCTCAGACGAAGAAGACAGACAGACTATAAATTCAATTTGGTAAGTGCACTGAATTCAGTTTGATAATTCTTGACTTTGTCAGGACATGTGTTCTGTGCTTCTCTTTCGACTTGCCAAATCAAACATGCCTATAGCACTGTGTAGAAGTAGCATAATCTGCTACTTAACCCTTTCCTCCCCTGGTGCAGGGAAGGTTGAATTAACACATTGCCTGATTACTTACACATGGGCAGGGCACCCCTGAGGCTGTCCCAGATAGCTGCGTTCTGCTGCTGGTTTTGTAGTTTTTATTTATTTAACCAGAGCTAGAAACATGGAAAACAACCCTCTGAGCACGTGGATGGGTTTCCTTGCAGGAGTCTGAGCTGGCAGTTATTTTAATTAGCAACACATTTTATAAGGGCAGAATCAGAAATGGAAACATGTCAAGGCCTCTTGAGCTATTAAGTTTGGCAGACTCACATCACATGAGTGTGCCTGGGCATGGTAATCAGCTCTCGACTACCCTCCATCTCTCCCAAGGGAACCCTCTGAACATACAGTGCTCTCCCTGTGCATGGAGCTCCCCCCCCGCCCCCGTTTGTTGGAGGACTTATCAATGTTATATACCTAATGGAGAGGATTCAGGAGTCCTCTTGGAGCCAGTTCTGGAAAATTCAGTCTTCTCGAGGTAGGCCTAAAATCGTTCCTCCTTTATCTATCCCCAGATCAGTTTCTCTGTTTTTGCTTCCTTTCAAGAATCAGTCATTCTAGATATACATCCCAATATACTGAGCTTATCTCTCTAACATCTACTTTGCATTGGAAAAATGATTTTGCCTTTTTATTACCAAGTTGCTTTCCCAGAATCCTAGAGATATGCACATATATATTTATGACTTGAGATAAATCAGAGTATACTCACACCACCTAAAGATGACTGGAAACTACGTATACAGTTCTAACAGCAAGGTCTCCCCAGTGAATGCATTAAGCTGCCGGGGTACCAACTCTACTCCTTTATCTATTTATTTAACAGTCACTGAACTTCTTTCTCTGCCCGACATACGCTAAGTGCAGGGGATAGGAAGAAACAGGTCTGTGATTTAGAGAAACTCTCACTTTAATGGGGGAAAGTGACCCATGGACTAGTTTAAAACAACGCGGTAAGGGTGGTGATAAACTGTGGTTCTTTGGTTTCCAAGCGACAGAAACAAATCTAAAGCAGCCTAATAAAATGGAGAATTTTTCGGAAGGAGAAAAATATCGCATTAAGTTAAAAGCCACATTGTGGGAGCCCCCTGACTCCCCCACCTCGGGTGGGCTGGAAGACCGTGCACACAGCTTCTCTCAGGCTCTCTTTCCTTCTGTGTCTCCTTTACTCTTCTCTCCCTGCCGACTGGCTTTCTCTCCCTCTCCCAAGCCCCTAATAGCTAATCATCTAAATTCAAACAAGTATCCCAGGCTGAAGTTAATCTCATCACAGTTCAAAAGTTTCAGGGCAGAGAATCTCATTGGATGAGGCACCGATCCCTCGTCCAATCAGCTGTGACCACTGGCAAATTGTCGGCCACAAGGGTAAGCGGCAGTTATCCCACGCAAAGGCAAATCGACATTCTGAAATGCAGCATATGTAATCTCTAATTTGCCCTCAAGAGAGCAAAGAATATCTTCCTATTCTGTGTTTTTTCTCTCTAAAAAGACATTAAAGTCAAGAGATACCTTTGACATGATTGGCTGGTTTGGTCACATTTCTTTGAGGAAAACAATCAATCAGTGGCAGTCCGTTTTAAAATCTTAAAAGACAAGGAGGGGAGGGGAGAGAAGAATCCTTATATCCTAAAAATCGCAGTGCACTATCATTTCTAACATGTATTTGACATAGCACTTGCGGTGTGCTCAGTTTTTAGGCCAGAGATGCCAAGACTGTGGCTCATCTGGTGAGGATGCCTTAGCACCAGTTGGCAGAAGCCTATAAAAGGAATGGTATGGTCAGAATGTCCTGGAACCCTACTTCCGTAATTTCTGGTTTCAAACAAGCCCTTGTTCTGCCCCACATACACCTCCCGAAAGCTATAAATGCTTTTCAAGGCCATCAGCCCGAACACCTAACTTATTATTTAAAACAAAACAACTCTTCCCTCCTGGTCCAGCAACACAAATTATTATGGTCTGTCACAATGCCTCAGGAACCAAAGGGCTAAAAGCACTCATTAGTCCATTTTGAAGCATAGGTGGGTCAAAACAAAAGAGAACTACCTTGACTTTGGGGCATGTGGCCTCCAGTTTAATATCTGTTGTCCTGATATTAAAAAAAAAAAAAAAAAACTTTTTAAAATATAGACTGTTTCTGCTTTGGTATCCACAGCCAGAACTGCTGGCAGAAATCAGAGTCTTCCTAGGAGGTAGATGCAATAAAAAGTAGAGAGGATACTGGCTACAAACTTCACCGTCCCATTAGGTGAAGTGCACCTTCATTCATTTATAAGCATTCACGTTAGGTGGAGTCCAGCTTCATTCATTTCCAGGCATTCATTAAACCAGCATGTGGTTCCTAGTGAACCCTTCCTGCCTGTGAGGTTCTGTGGGAAATCCAGGGATAGGCCAACCACAGCCACTAAGCACACGCTGCTTCCTGCCTAGAAAGAGGAATAGAGAAGAACCCCAACAATCAGCGAAGCAGAAGGTTCTAAGCAGGGTACACAGTGCTGAACAAGTTCGGAAGAAAGTATAGGAGGAAAGATCCCTGGCTCTGGGAAATTGAGGAACTGAGGTTTAAGCACCAGGCTTGCCATTTCTAGCTATGTGACCCTGGGCCAGTGTTTATTATCATTGAACTTTTGTATTTCCATCTGAAAAATGAAGGTGATAAGAACATTCACTTCATAGGGCTGTGGTGTGCATAAAGTTAGCAAAGACCATAAAATAACTGATTGTTATAATGAAGAACTGGCATTTATCCTAAGGCTTAGTCATGTATTCAACCGAGATTTATTGGTAAACTTCTGTCTGGTCTTCTTTTTTCTTCTCTATTATTACATGTAGCAAATAGATTATACAGCCAAATTTCCTATATTTTAGAGTCAAATAAACTAGTTATTTCTGCTATAATTTTGTATTTTAAAAAGTCTATTTTATAGGGCCTCCTCCATTCCTAAGTTTACATACTGTATTTTAAGATACGCTATGTTATAACATAGCATCAAGTAGGGCTTCCCAAACTCCCTTTCGCCACTCAAAGGTAACAGGACAAAATACAGCAGTAAACTATGAATTACATAAGCTAAAAAAATAAGAAAAAGATGCAAAGAAGGAAAAGAAAAAGGCATATATTTTAAAAAGTCTGACAAAAGTTACACACTCCTTACTTCACATTTTTGCATACAGACCGCGTGCTATCATGCCAGGCTCTGAGGATTATAAAGCTGAATTAGACCTAAGGAGAAAAGCCCTTTCAGTGAACTTAACCTGACCTAAGGCAGCTAAACATTCTTCTGAGACTGCATGGCAATGGGAAAAGAGATGGGAAAACACCCTTTGCCTCTCACGGAAGCCCTGAGACACAGGCCGACGTTGCCCACCCTGCTCTGGAGGGTCAGATCGCAGAAAGGGCGACCACTGTCAGCGCCCGTGTCTCACAGACGCCAAAGCTCTTTCCCTTCCCTGATCAGACGCTTTCGGGTAACGGCCCCATGAGGAAGGCACAACGGGGGACCATCCCATTTCACTTATGAAGAACCCGGGGCTTAGGGCATACAAATGATTTACCCCAAATAGTTAATCAGCCTGGAGCAAGACTGCAAATCCCCATCAGGTAACACAACACAAATAATGAGGTCTGAGAAAGGACTGACTGTGCTGAGGAAGACAGACAGAAGGCAGGCGTTGGAGTGACAGAACACCTCCTCGAGAAGAAATCGGGAACTGCAGAAACTGGGTTGGAGTCTATCATGCTCTGAACCTGCTGAGCTGCACAAAATTCCTCCCTGGGCCGATGTCTTGAAAACACTCAGCCAAAATCATGTTCGCCTAATCAGTCCATCTGTCTTGGATGCTGGAAGCCGAGACACACCTTGGCGGTGGCTTTCTGCTTGTGCTCAGGAAATATTCTGGGTCACCTTCCTGACAAGAGAAGCAGAGAACTAGCAGCAAATGACTGTGGCTGTACAGGGGCCAGGAAGTAAGTAAAGGGCCTGAGTATGGGAACCGCCCGAGGAGCCCAGAAGTGAGAGGGGGCGAGAGGCTGGGGTGCTGTCTTTAGGATTTTTAAATTTTATTTACACATTAATTTATTTCTCTAACAATCCATTTCCCCAAACCGGGCTACATTCAGGGAATGTTGAGAAGCTCGTTTATCCGTTGCTGAGGTGCGTGGGCTGCGCCCAGTGCTTTGATACAAGTCGGTCGATGTTTATTGGGGGGGATTTCCAGCAGAAGTAATACAAACAGTGCTTTGAAAAACGAGTTAACATTTTTTTCCAGGGAGAAAGGGGTAGAAAAGTGCAATTCATCCCCTTAGTCATGTATTCAACCGAGATTTATTGAGCATCCACAGCGTGCCTGGCCTTCTTTTAAGTGACTTGCCTCGGGATACACAGCTCAGGGATCGAGCTCGAAGCTGTCTGGCTCCAACATCCGCAACACTGAGACTCCTCCTGCGGGGACCGTGACCTTCTGGAAAAGGGCAGGGGCTCAAGGCCTAGGGTAGGGGTTTAGGTCCAAAAATAAATTCCCTAGAGCCCTCTGCCGCAAGCTTACCTCAAGAGTAGACATAAATGCACAGGTAGAGAATTTATGGAATGGGTACAACAAACCTAGAAGCCACCACTCCTTAAATATATACCATGTGCTCAGCGCTGGGCTAAGTCACATTTTAAACTTATTCTAATTTTGCTTCTGATGCCAAAATGCAGACTCAGAGAGGTTGAATGTTTTACCCAAGGCCACACAGCCAGTGTCTTTCTGACTCACATCCTATGCTTTTACCGCAGCGTTGGACCGTTCCCAAAGCATATAACTCGTGTGTGACTATTTCACTATGAAATTCTCAACCCTTCACATCTTACATTCCACCAATTGCTCTACTTTTATAATTACCATTATCCTTCTGACTACGGTAGAAATAATTACTAGCAAGCGGGAATTCTTATGACAATCATGTTTCACAATGAAACTGCTCCTGGGCTCTTCTGGGCTCTTGCAATATGGACTAGCTAGGTGAAATTAATTCCTGGGTGAGCCCTAAGATCTGTCCTCCCCCTGACGCACCGATTCCCTGAAATCTCCTGAAGGAGGCTCAGAATCAATCTTGTTGAGTACTACTTGTTACCAACACAGTTGAAGTTTCCCCTTCCTCTCCTCCCAACTTCGTTTGTTTGTTGCTGCTTGTTTGTTTGTTTCACTGTGTATTTGTTTAATTCTCCCCAAATGCTAGCGGGGGTTAGTAACATTGTGCAAGACCTCACATTATCAATCTAGGCTATTCACAGCATCTGCCAGCACTGACTGTTTTGTGGATATTATCCCTCTTGGTTACAATTTATGACAACCAAACAGAGCTCTTGCTACAAACAAAGTTGCAATTACAAACTTACACACACACACACACATCTGGGCAACTGCACAGAGAAAAGCTGTGCCTCTGAAACTGACTCGGTTTTTGGAAGGAGAAGTGGGGCAGGGGGAGGAGGAGAGAGGATTATGCCTCCTCGATTCAGAGATTCCGCCCAGAGAGCGGCCCAGCCTCGCTTCTGTGGCCGAGAACTTCGACTCCAGCTTCCATCTGGTTTTCATAAGACCAGGGAGCGTGGTGAGCGGCTGGCCACGTAACTGCAGCACGTGCACAGCCTGCCCACGGGCACCGGCGGGAGGAGCCAGAGGGTGAAGGCGTTTCCCTCGCTCCCTCGGTGCAGCCAGGCCTGGAGAGGTGCTCTGGAGAGAAACGGAGACCTCTCCCACCCGGCCGGGCAGGTCCGCAAAGAACCAACCGCTTGGCTTCGTTCAAAAATGCCCGACCCCTCAACGATGTGTTGTCAGTTGTTCTAGAAATGTCAGGTGAATGTCGCTGCCCCAGAGCGCATGCCCCGGCGGCGGGGTCTAAGGGAAGGAGCCTCAGCTCGGATCCAACGGACGGGCCGATCCTGGAATCCACTAGCCGGGAGCCGGGAGCCGGGAGCAGACACTTCAGCTGCTTAGAAAGTGTGCAGAGCATTCGGAATTTATGAGTTTTTATTGATGATGTATATAAGTCATCCTGTACACAGTGGATGTTTAGTAAATGGTTAGTTAATTAATTAAGGTTGAGGTAATCTTTTCTTCCAAGATTTCTAGTTAGTCATTAAAAGATGTTTACAGTGTGTCCTGGCCCTAGGATTCTGTTCATACATTGCCTCCATTGACCTTTTGAACGCACTTTTGTTGTTTTTAATGTATACAACTTCAAAGGATCATGGAAAATTCAGTCTGAAAGGCTTCTCTGCCCTGGCCGGGTGGCTCAGTTGGTTAGAGCACTGACCTGATGCGCCAAGGCTGTGGGTGTGATCCTCAGTCAGGGCACATTCGAGAAGCAACCAGTGAGTGTATAAACACTAGAGCAACAAATTGATGTTTCTCTCCCTCCCCTTCTCTCCCCCCCTTTCTCCCTCTCTCTCTAAAATCAATCAATAAAAATAAAGGCACCTCCAACTCGCTCACCTTACATATGAGGACACTGAGGTGGTTGCAGCAAAAAAAAAAAAAAAAAAAAAAAGCCAACTGATCCCCAAGGTGTACAGCAAGTCCGTGGCAGAGTCAGGGCTACTCCAATGTGCTGACTCAGTTTTTCTATCTACTGTTCCACCTGCTCTCACAAACCTTTCTGAAGCTACAATAATGTCATTCATCCCTATAAAGATTCACCATAGAAATCACAGAGCTGGGACAGGTCTGAAAAGGTTCCCACTGCTGTTGATGCAGGGAGATAGTATGAAGGAAGGCCCCCCAAAGATCCCTGGAGCCAGTGACTGTTCCCTTATGTGAAAAAGTGATCTGGGGAGGTTATTCTGAATTATCCAAATGGGCCCAATACAATCACAAGGGTCCTTATAATAGGAGAGGCAAGAGGAGCCAGGGTCAGAGAGAAGGCCATGTGACAAAGGCAGCAACGACTGGACCGATTCGCTTGGAAGATGGAAAAAGGGGCCGAAAGCCAAACAATGCAGATAGCCTCTCAAAACTGGGAAAGGCAAGGAATCAGTCTCCTCTAGAACCTCCGAAAGGAACCAGCCCCACCGATACCTTGACTGTAGCCCAATGAAACTGATTTTGAACTTCTGGCCTCCAGACCTGCAAGAGGGTCTAGCCTGTTGTTGTAAGCCATTCAGTTTGTGGTAATTTGTTACAGCAGCAATAAGAAACGAATATATCAGTGTAACATTACACCAAAAACATTAAGCCACAACGGAAACATCCACCACCAGGAACTAAGTAAGTAACTTATAGTGGAGTACAATGCAGCCTTTTCAAAAAGTATTGATTCATATTTATTGAAATAGGAAATGGTGTATGTTACAATGTTAAGTAAAAAGGCAGTTTATAAAACAGTATATAGAGTATGATTCCATTTTGAGAAAAAGGCTATAATTGTAAATTCGAAGTTATCTACAGTGATTGCTGTTGGTGGTGACATTTTTCTATGTTCTATGCACTTCTCTGTACTCTCCAAATACAATGAAGTAAATGTGTTGATTTTAGAATTAGAAAAGCAGATTCTTTTTTAAACAAAAGTCTACTTTTCCTTGATTGTTTTATTTTATAAAACTGAAAACATACAAATAAAGCAGAGGAGGAGCCAGCTTAGGGAAGGGGGCGGCGCGACCAAAGTTCTCAGTTCAGAATCTGCCAAGGAGAAAGGCCTTGGGGAAAGAACAGACGTGCTGAGCCTTGATCATGGGTTTCCAGCCTCCAGAACTGTGAGAATATAGATTTCTGTTACGTAAGCCCCCCAGTCCTTGATACTTTACTATGGCAGATGGAGCAAACTCTTACATCAGGCGACCCAGGGAGTTACATGGGACCAGACCTTGACTCTGGACCCCAGCACGCACAGGGTGGAAGAAGCTCTGTGCCGTACGTCACTTGACATGATCAAATCTGACCAACTTTCCAGTGGAAGAAGCATAAGCCAAGGCCATAAATCTCTCGGGCAGTGGGCTGGAAGAATGGTGGCCGGATTTCTTTTTGGCAGCCGCGGGGCAGGGTCATATTTCATGGAACAAACCCTATATCCTAAGATTATCTGCCCAAGAAAATGTCTGTTCTATCAGACATGTTGGTCTACACCTTCAGTCCTGGCATATGTACTAAAAGGTCATTAATGCAAACCTCCCACCTCATTGGATTTTGTGATAGAAGTTATAGTAAAAGTTTATCTTTACACTAGGTAATCGATCTATCAATTTCAAGGAAATGGTTTATTTACTTAGATCGGCTTCAGGTGCACTTGAAATAGGGACGTGCATGCCAATATTGAGTGTACAGTACCAAGTGGGAAGGATCCGTGCCCCTTCGTGGAGCAGCTCCCTCCTTCCTCTCTCACTCGCGGACACTGCTTTTGAGCAGAACAGGGGCACAAGGAATACTTGCCGAATGGAAGTGAATGCGTAAAAGTTGTTATGATGAAAGCATCAAGAAGGTGGGGGTTTTCTGATAGGAGTTTTACTAAAGTGGAGGTGGGGGTGGGGGTGGGGTGGGGGTGGGGAACACACTGAGATGATTGTGAATGAATAAAAGTTCAGAGAAAGAGGACAGTGGTGTTCTAGGCAGAGGGACAGGGTAAATACGTGCATGGGAACATATGTTTAATGTGGAATCTGAAAACGCTTTAAAAAGGAAAGTAGGATATAAAAATATGTCATTATTAATAACTTGTAATCCTCCTGTCTGAGAATTTATGGAAATAAGCTATTTTCAGTCTGGTTCACTTTGCTTATAAACTGGCTTCTTTAAGGCTCCACGAGGGCCTCGAATGCAAATGCAACAGCTCTTGTTGAACAAGTCAATATTTACCCTCCTGCTTGCTAATTTAAGCTCGGCCATTCAGCTAATGTTCGGCAGTGCTTCTAAACCGGCCATTGGGAAGGTTCAGACGCTTCCCGGCTTGTGAATGAACCCAACAGAGGCCGAATTATACATGCTATGCTCACAAATTATTCTTAGTTTACTGAAAAAAAAAAAATGATAGTGGTAAATTCTCCAGAAGAGAATTTATGAAATCCAAATCCAAGTTGCAGCAGCGGACAGACACACACACGTATGCAATCTGCCCGTCTATGTAATGCTTTGGAATCTAACAGAGACCCCGAAAATGTCTATTTTGCACCTAGTCCTTGAAATATTTTAAAAAGAAGAAAAATATTAGCTCATGAGGAGATACTTCAACTTTCCCATGGTTACTATTAAAAATAAAATGTTATTTCTGGTTATGATAGAATATCTGGTGCCAGACTATCTCTCTCCTACTGTAAACCTTAAAACTAGCAAGAAATAATTAGAAAATTAAATTTAAAAATACTATTTGAGTCCTGGCCAGGTAGCTGAGTTGGTTAGAGCGTTTCCTGATACGCCAAGGTTACGGGTTTGATCCCCAGTTAGGGCACATACAAGAAGGAACTAATGAATGCATAAATAAGTGAAACAACAAATCGATGTTTATCTCTCTCTACCTCCCTCTCTCAAAATCAATAAAAATAAGTGAAAGTACTATTTGAAATAGCATCAAAAATATAAGATTATTAAAAATAAATTAATGAAAGGTATTCAAGGCCTCTACATTAAAAACTAAAAAACTTCCAGAGAGAAATTGTTAAAAATCTAAATAAATATATGTTTATGGATCAGAAAACTCAGTGTTGTTAATATGTCCATTCTTTACAAATTGATCAATAGATTCAATGCAATACCAACCAAATTCTGGCAGAAAAGATGATTCAAAAATTTATATAAAAATGCAAAAGCCCAAGAACAGCAAAAGTAGTATTAAAAAAGAACAAAATTTAGATGAGTTGCATTACTTAGTGCGAAGATTACCATACACCTCATTGAGCAAGATATCATTCTGTTGGTTAAGGACATAGATATAGATCAACAAGAAAAACTACAGTCCAGATATAAGCTCACACATACTTGGTCAACTTATTTTTGACAAATGCACCAACATAATTCAATGGGAAAGAAGAGTCTTTTCAACATAGGGCTCTGAAACAACTTGGATGTCCAAGTGTAAAAAACAAACAAAACAAACAACAGGATCTCAACGCCTACTTCGTGACATACACAAATTTAATTTCAAATGAAATCACAGACATAAATATTAAAGTTAAAATTGTAAAAACTTTAGAAGAATACATAGGAGAAACTCTTCATAACCTATGAGTAGGCAAAGATTTCTCAAATAGGACACAATAAGCATGGACCAGAAAAGAAAAAAAGAAGACAAATACATGTTCAAAATTAATGTTCTGCTCTTTAAAAGACACTTAAGAAATAAAAAGGTCAGACACTGGCAGGAAGAAAATATTTACAACACAGACATATGACAAAGAACTACAATATAAAAAGAACTCTTCTGACTGGATAATAAGGAGAGAGAAAAATAAAAGAAACAAATAAATGCACCAAAAATTTGAACAGACACTTGATAAAAGATATTCAAATGACCACGAGTACATAAAAAGATAGTAAACACTGTTAATCCTCATGGAAATACAAATTAAAACCACAGTCAGATCCCATTATATACCTATAAGAATAGCTAGAATTAAAAGACTGACAATACTAAGTGTTGACAAAGATGGAGAGGGAGCAACTCATATATTGCTACTTAGATAGTATAATGTTACAACTACTTTGGAAAACCAGTTAGTGGTTCCTTCTAAAGTTAATAATACACTTAACATAATACACTTAACCTCAGCACTTTTAGTCATAAGTATTTGCCTAAGAGAAATAAAAACATATATTCACAAAAATATTTTATGTGAATATTTAAGATAGCTTTATTTATAATAGCTCAAAATGGAAAACAACCCAAATGTTCATCAACGGCTAAATAGATAACCAAACTGTGGTTATTCTACAATGGATTGCTACTCAGCAATAAAAATAAATGAGCCCCTGATAGACCCAACAACATGAATGAATCTCAAACATTATGCTGAGTGAAAGAAGTCAGATGTGAAAGAGCACATCCAATGTGATTCCATTTATGTGATGGTCTTGACTGATAGTGGTAGAAATCAGATAAATGTTTGTCTAAAGCAACACATATGGGGGGAATGGAATCAATGGCAAAGAGCCATCAGAGAGGTTTCTGAGGTGATGGAAATGTTTTGTGTCATATGGAAGGGGTGGCCACCCTTGTGGATACATTTGTCAAGATTCATCAAAGTATACACTTAAAATGTAAGCATCGTATTAAATGTCAATTACACTGGAAGAAATTTCATTTAAAAAATAAAAATCATAAAATAAAGAGAAACATGCACACTTCTTTACAGTTTATAAAGGCATTCCATTGATCAGTTGATCTTAATCCTTCCCGCTACCTGATGAAGTAAGTATGCAAATAAGCTCCTGTAGTGAAAAGTCACAAAATCTTACGCTCTGTTCACAAGCTAGTGTTTTGCTTGGGCCTGGGACTGACCCACACACATCTTGGAGGATGAGACCAGGACTCAACTCTCCCAACTGTACGGACACAAAATATAAAAGCTGCTCAAGATGGAGCATTTCCTAAGTTTGCAGGGAGGGGATGCTCATAATAATAATAGTGATACTGAATATTATTTATTTATAAGATCCCGCTACGTGCTGGACATCGTGGCAAGCTCTGTCCAAGCAATCCTCCAAACAGGCCTGGGAGGTGTGCGTTATGTTTCCCATACGGAGAGGAGAACAATGAGCCTCAGTGAAGTTAAGGGATTTGCCCAATTCACGTGGGGACCTAGGTCTGATGGACTGAAAGCTGTAGCTCTTTCCATACGCAGCCCCACGCTGGCTCCAAAATTGAAATGCTGGAGTGGTGTCTTCCCAGCAACTAGTTACCCAAGGGAGCTGGCTGGGAGTGGTCCTTTAGAGAAGATTAAGTGAGGCTACGAGGACTTCAGGACTGGAACGATGCCTTCAATGCCCGAGGATCATGCAGGTGTCAACACTCCTCCGGAGACGTTAACGTGAGCGGACACTGAGCTCCAGTGGAAAGACGACTGTCACTCTGTGAGGGAACAGAGGCGGGCACCTGTGCGGGTCACCTGGGCAGCCAAACACTGATGCGAGCAAAGAGGGGAGGCTGAGCGGGCCATGCGGGTGCTACACCCTGGTGTGAAGTGATGCTTCTCGTAGAAGACCTAGAGTCACAGAGCTCTTGAAGCAAAGGATCATAGGATAGAGTTTTTCATGTTGGGAAGTAGCTACTGCAGACCTTTTTTTCTTTTGAAGCAGAAAAATTAAAGGGGTCTCAGAGTCCAGTGGATTATTACAATAGATTTGGGGCTGAGTGCCAACTCTAACATTTGGAGAAAGTGAGTTTAAAGCTACAGGGCCCTGGGTTAAAATCCTGACTCCGTACTTACTAGCTGTGCAACCTTGGGTAAGTCACTTTACCTCTCTGAGTTTCCCTCTCCTCGGCTGACAGATGGAGATAATGGCACCTACTTCCTGACACTGATAGTAAGATGGATGCTTGCAGAGTGCCTGCGGCAGTGCCTGGCACTGGGTAAATGTTTGACTCTCTCCTCCTTTGGCTAGCCCATCTGGAACCTTAGGAGTTAACTTAGCCTTAAATCCCTAAACTTCACCCCTAGCTGGGCCAGCTTGCCTGTAACCCCACCGGCCTCCGGGGAACGAAGTCCACTGGAGATCAGTCTTCTTTACCCCTTCCCTCCCTTCCTCTCTTCCTCACGCTTGTGCTACTCCTGCGCTCCAGGATTAAAACTTGCCCGCCCCTTGCTTCTGAATCTCTTGGGTCTGGCCAGGCTTTGCCCCAACTCTCTGTCATCAACCTGTCCAGAAGGACCCCCTCGTGTCTTCTGGAGCTGGCTCTAGGAGAGAGGCAGGAGCAAGTTATTGTTTTATAAAAACTCAGTCCCAAAAGTCAAGCCTTTCTGTTGAATTCTCTCCTAACTGGACTTAATAAAAAGCAAACCTGACCATGCCATATTCTTGATTACAGTCTGCTTCATTTGCCCCAAGATAAAGTCTAAAGTCCTTAGCATGACCTGCAAAGTCCAGCAGGCCATGGTTTATGACAGCCTCTCTAATTCTTCCCTCTCCAGCCTCCCCTCCACCTGCCACAAGCAGTCTCACACATGTACTCTGCCAGCCAGATTAAACTACTGTACTTGCCAAATGCCCTGGGGATTTTTAAATTTTTTTTTTTTTGCCCCAGGGCCTATATATACTCTATTTCTGTTGCCTGGAATCCTAGCCTCCCATTGCTTCCATGACTTCTGCCTGGATTGTCTCTATGCTTCGTGAATCAGGTCAGCCCTCATCACCTGGGAAGTAATCTCTGATTCCCAGGCCTGGCTTGGGGTCTGTCTTATGTGCATCCTTAGATCTCTAAGCTTGTAGTCTAGGACTAATCACCATCAGCTGAAGTGACATCTTTCCCACTAGACTGCGAGCACTGGACAGCGAGCCTCCATTTGCACTCCTGCATTCTCAGTACCTATCGGGGTACCTGGCATCTAAGGGTCATGGAGTGAGTCACTCGTAGAATGAATACACAAAAAGAGCTAAAGCAAGCGAGGAAGGACAAATGACATTTAAAGTAGGCTATGGGTCCTGGAAAAGATATCCCCTAGAGGAAAGAAAGTGAAAATGAGAATTTCCGTGAGATTTCCCAAAGGGTCCCAGTGAATGCAGCTGACTGCAGTCCCAGACCACTGGACCACCCTGGAAAATCAAATCCTTCTCAGGACTGCGTGGGAACACTATGCTCCCCCCACACTGTGCTCCCAGCCACTAGGTCTGGAAACGGAGTGTCACATTTTTGGGTCTGTGCTATGCACGGGCCCGCTCCAAAGCCGAAGGGAACGGCATTCCCCAGGCACAAAGAATGCACCCAGACCCACTGATTAGAAAAGTATTTTTAAGCCAAAAAGTTTGGGAAGAGCTAAGCAGCCTGGAAGCTTTTAGAGATCTGTGGCAAATGGGACTCAGAGACCTCCCAGGATGTAGGACTTGCCCTAGACAGGAATCAAAGCTGTCCCAGATCTGGTCCAGATTTCTAGGGGCTTAAGCAATCACCAGCGATCTGTTTGCAGCAGATCTCCAAGGTGGGCGCGAAGACTCCCAGGGTCTGTTCTCATGTGACACCTGCAAATGCAGGTTTCGTTGTCCCAGCAGATGGGCAAAATTTCACAAATGTAGACTTAGATGAGAGAGTAAAATTGGGTCTCTGAGATAGAGTTGTACAGAAAGACATCAAACCAATTTCTGGCCTGGCTGTGACATGGATGTGTCACGGATGTGTCACTGATGACCATCTCCTACAAGCTCTATTTCTTCATCATTAAAATGCGGGCCCATGGAAACTGTTTGTGGTCCTGGGAGACCACACATTAGAACAGTGTCTGACAGCACAGCAGTTGAGACGTGGTCTCTGAGGTCTGAATGCCTGTATTGAACCCTGGCTCCTTCAATTGCGTGAATTCTTAACCTCCCAGCCTCACTTTTGACATCTGTAAAATGGAAATAATGAAAGGAGGTATGTATAAGAGCAAAAATTCAGTAGAGTGAGAATCAATATAAAATCCTTGTCGGCTCCTGGCACACATTACAATCAGTAAGCTTGAATCAGTAAGACTACCACTAGTGAAATAAGGTGATAGTCTTGAGGTGCACGGTAGCCACAGGTCCGACCAGGACCTCTGCTCAAGTGGCTCACCTCACAACATTGCAGAAGGACCCTGCAGCTGCGACCACAGGTGGCCATTTATTCTCTGCCGCAATCAACACATACTTGCTGACACTGTGCGCAGCCAGTGCTAGGCTCCGAGGCTACCAAGATGAAGGAGGAATGGTCCCAGCCTCTTCTGATCTCACTGATGGGTGGGAGACTCGGCTCTGAGAAAATGTCACGGCTCAATAAGATTCATCCCATTACAGTGTGACGAGGCAAGTGAGGGGGAGGCAGGGAGGCTGTGGGCCCACAGAGAAAGGGCCTGGCCTGTGTCACAGGCCTCCTAAAGGGCATGAGGTACAAGGGGACACACACAGGAGAGTGAGAGAGCGGAGTTCACCGCAGAAGGCAGCAAGGGGAGCATGTTCAGAGCAGGCAGGGCAGCCAGGACAAAGGCCCGGAGATGCCTTGCCCTTGGAAACTGTTGGGAAGACTTGGAGGTACGAGAGTAACTCACCAAGGCTAGAGGCCAGGGCGTGAGGGCTGCAGAGAAGCTGGAGCCTGATGGAGGCTCATCGGGAAGATCCACGGGCTGAACCCGGGCTGCTCAACTTTGTCACTTGACATTTTGGCAGGATGACTGTTTGCTGGGAAAGGGGTCGGGGGAGCTGCCCTGTGGATTGTAGGATGTTTAACAGACTCCCTGGATGCTACCCACTAGATGCCAGTAGCACACGCATACCACCTCCCCAATGCCACAACCACAAATGTCTCCAGACATTGTCATGTGTCCCCTAGGGGGTAAAATCTTCTGGTTAAGAACAACTGTACTAAACTAAGGACTTTGAACTTTATGCAGGGTCAGAGGCTCCTAAGGTGAGGTGCCATGGTCAGGTATGCACTTAATCAGATTGTTCTGGATTAGAGAAACAGCACAAAGACAGCCAGTCTGGCTCGGTGGCTACTGCAACAGCCTGGGAAAGGGATTATAAGTGATGATGGGAATGCTATAGAAGGGATATTCTCTCTCTCTCTCTACACACACACACACACACACACACACACACACACACACACACAGAGTACATATCCAAACATGCACTAATTGATAATTAGTATATATACTAACTATAACCTAATATATTAGTGTGTATATGTGATGCTACTCATACATTAATATATAATACACATGCTTTATAAGAAAACAGGGGGTGGCTAAGGGAGAAGGGGTGATGCGTCTGGTCACCTCGCCAAGGGAAAATAGGAAAACTTTTTTTGAACTGTTTATAATTCTCCAGAAAAATGACAAATGCCACCATTGCATTTTAAACTAACACCATGTCACAAACATTGACTCAGGAAGTTCTCATAACAGCCACCTAAATTGGCTTTTATAATCTCCCTATGACAAAGGAGGAAACCGAGGTTTGGAGAGCTCGTGGTTTACCCAGTTACGCGGCCAGTAAATCGTGGCACGTGGCCTTGCTCCTTGGGCCCAAATCCCACTCTCTTTCCTCCGCATCGCTCAAGAGGCTTCCTGAGCATGAGGCCTACAGCATTCTCACTCGCGGCGATCAGTTTCCATCTGGGCGTTTGCGTTTCAGAACCAACTCCATCCAGTTTCTCAAACAATCCATTTTCGAGCACATGAGCTCATAAAAATACATAGAGACGAGAACCACAAAGCGTTCTGGAAAGTTTTGCATAACCCTGTTTTTTAATGTGCTTTCTTTCTTTTCTCCCTCCTCGCACTGGTGTTAATTAAGAACGTGCTGTCCCCTTTTTTAATCAGTCCAGGCTCTTGTAACTAGAGCGCCCCAGGCCCTGCTGAAGAGCTCACGCCGCTGGCCCCCGAAACACCCGGGTTCTGAGAGTTTGATGCCCGGAGCCCGTGGGCCGCAGCCAGGTCACCGAGGGGCACAGGGAATCAGGCCTCTACTTGGCTTGTCCGAACTTCCCGTCGCTGACAAATCTTTCTGCTTTACGTGTGGAAGGAGAAAAAACTAAGTGTTCTCTTTTCGCTGGGTGCAAAGCTTACAGCTGATAAATCTGTCTGAATGTCGTTAACAGGTCACATGCACCTGGGGGCCGAACACGACTTCGCCAGACCCCTGAAGAATGCGCGCGTTCCCCCAGCTGTGCCCTCACATCATTCGTTACGCCGTTTGAAAGGCTTGGCCGGTGGCTGTACGCAGCCTCACCCCACCCCAGCTAGGAAGCCTGCCCCACTGACAGTTTTCCAGCCATTTTAAAGACAAGTTTTTCTGGGAGGAACATCAGTATTGTTCTGTACATTGGGAAGAAACAGAAAAGTCATGAAATCATTCAAACTACATAGTTGCTTTATTTTTATTTTTATTTTTTTCCATAAATTTGCTTGAGAATTGGATGAAAAGTCAGAGGGCTAATCTGAGCACTGGAGGGGAAAAGAAACTAATATTTACCCAGAGCCCTTCATGCACTAGGTCTTCTGCTAGTCTCTTTGCCTGCTTATCTCATTAATTCTCACCACAATCCCATCACCGCTTTACCTCATTTTCTAAAGGAAACAGAGAGGCTCGGAGAGTACAAAGGACTTGCCCAGGACCACTCAGCAGGAGAAGTTAGAACTGATGGTATTGATTTACCCATTCAGCTGTTTGTTGCGCCCCTGCTTTTGCCAAGCACTGCTCCGGGTACTGACGGTACACATCTGTGAACAAAACAAAGACCTCTGTCCTCATGGAACAGACGTTCTAGACAGAGAGACAGACAACGAACCTGAAAGATGCACAGCACACACAGTATGTTACAGACAAACGCTGCAGTTCACCGCATCTTTCCCGGCCTTTCCACGTGTCTGCCTCTGTCTAGCAAATGAGTTGTAAGCCGTGTCACCTCTGGGCGGGGGTATGGAGTTGTTAGTTGGAGACCCTCCAGGACACTCTCTGTCCCTTGCCCCATGGCGATGGGTAAGGTTCCAAGCGGTGGTCACCCTACCAGCCTGGGTCCCAGGCAGGAGCAGCGTTCGGCTGTGGGAAAGAGGCAAGAATCCATGCAAGAGAGAGCCTCAGCCGCTACAGCTGTAAATAATGAGCATTTAATTGGGAGAACCAGGAGGCGCTGTCCTGAAGTTCAAAACCAATGGTACAAACAGCCTGGACGGCGGAATCACGGGAAAGGGTTTTATGAATCACGTCCCCTTAGCCGGAGGAGCGTGGTACAGAGGAGATGTGGCAGGTGAGTCATATAGACGTGGGTTCGAAGTCCGCCTGTACCATGAACCAGCTACGCAAAAACCTTGCCCCTGAAGCAGTTAATATTTGAGCCTCAGTTTATGTACAAAACGTTAAGTAACAAACTCTTGCTTTATGGCATCGTTGTATTAAGGCCTAAGGGAGGGGACGCGTGTGGATTCAAAGAGCTTGGCCCAGTGCTCACTGCTGTCCCGTCTCCCCACCCCAGGGGCCTCCCGTAGGCCCCGTCTCCTGGGAATTAGAAGTTGTGTGTTGTCTCCCTCAGCCTTCAAGAAGGATTTCTTTTCAGTCGAATGGCTGTAATTTAGACGGCCTTTCCTTTTTAAAAGCCCGTTTTCCACAATTTGGTTTCTTTGTTTTGTTTGTGGGTTTGTTTTCAGTTTTTGGCGTCTTTCCCTTTGTCTTCAGAAAATTATTTATGTGTCCACTGTTGAGTACTCCAAAGGCTGGGCATCCTCTCGGAGATTGCTTTTATTCTGCACAGCGAATAACACCGATCTTCACTTCCTGGGACAGCTGCTGCAGCTCCCTCTCCCCTCGATGCTGCTTTTTCTCTCTTTCCAAAGGAAAGAGAGGAGCACAGCCTCCTAGGTCCCCGCAGTGGTCTCCGTCCCCTGAATCATCCTCCCTGCTCTTGGGACCCTGTCTGGTGATTAAAATATGTAATTGGATTAAGCAGGTTTATGTCTCCATGTCCTATTTCCTATGCAATTTATGTCCTTCACATGCCAGTTAGAAAAAAAGGAAGTGTCTTCCTTTCGGAGAGAAAAATCAGTTACCCTCCCTTCTAAAATGAAATCATATGTATTTATTTGGTGGGAAGTCTTCAAAGAAACCAGTAGGATTCCTCTAAAATATTCAGGCTGTCTTCACAACCCCCCGCCCCCGGAGTCTGGTTTAATGTTTTATGAACCAAAAGTTTATTGGTTACCTACTAAGTGCTAGATATCAAATACAAAGAAGACATGGTGCCTCTCCCCAGGCAGTTCTGTCTAGAAGAGGGACCAGACGTGACACATCCCAGTGCAGGGTGATCCACAGGGTGGTTAGAGCACAGCTTCAGAGGTGGCCCAGAGGAAGGTGTGATACATGCAGTGGTGTTTGAGTGGGGTGGCGGGGGCTGCGGGGACAGTGAGATGGGAGGTAAGGTTGGTGACATCAGCCAGACCAGGTCATAAAGAACTCCAGTCCTATGGGAGGGGGGAAAAATGGACTTTTCTTGTTTTCCCCAAAAAGGGTAGGCTGAGAAGCTCATGGATATGGAGGTTGATTCCACAGTGAACCTGGACTGGCGCTAATTCCGAAATGGGAAGGGGAGAGGAGCAAAAGAATGGACTTAACTAGATACTGTGCTGGGAAGTTAAACACGTGATCTCATTTGATATTCACGACACCCCAGCAGGCACCTGCTTCACCGAAAGGTGTTATTATCGCACCCATTTTATACACTAGAAGATTGAGGTTCTGAAACATTAGATAGGGGAGGGGCACTGCTCTGCCTCCCGCGGGGGCCGACCACTGGGGACCAGTGCTGTGCATCACTCGAGGCTGGGATGTGCTCACGTAGAGCAGGTCAGGCCCAGGAGCCAGCACCTGCCTGATGGGCTGGTGTGGCAAAGCTCTCCCATGTGCTGCTTGGGAAGCCAAATTATGTCCTTAACACAAGGGCTTTCTTCCAGTCTGTCTGCACCAGTGGCTTTTATGCTTATGGTTTCTTAAATCTGACAGAAGCTGGATGTTAGGCTGGAAGAACCAATGGTAGCTGGACGAAAGGTGAATGCCCAGTAAATTGTGAAATTACCAAAGACGGTATATTCCTAGGTAAAGATCTTCAAGACCCTGAACTACCTTTGCTCTCTCCCATTGTTTGGAACCTCAATGTTGACATACAAAAGAAGTTTAGACCCCTGAGCATCACAAGTGGATAAATAATGCTTGCATAAAAGATGTGTGGCCTTCATGAAGCTTTCTTTGCCTCGGAACATGGAGAAGCACTTCATGGGGGGAAGTATAGGGTAAACCACTGTATCATCGCTGACCGACCCAAAAGTGTTTCCTCACACCTCCCTCTGACGGAGGAGACAGGAGATAGTTCTAGGGGCTCCAAACAGCTCCTACTGGCAGGCAATTTCTTCAGCAGGCTTCCTCCCGTGGGTAGACTACCTGGAAAGGAGCTCCCCTCACCCTGGCTTCTGTGGGGTCGATCAGGAGGAGTTTACCAATGAACTTAGTCTCTGTCTCAAGCCCACATTTTCAAAAAGCATGGCGATTTTTATTTTTGGTAGTTTGGGAGCTTTCAGGTTTACCAAGGCCTGTCACCAGGGGAGAGTGGTCAATAGCAATGTAGGCAGGACCACAGCTACTGGAGCAACAACTTGCTTCTCCAGGAACTAGTCAACCCCCCCCCACACACACACACTGTATGTAGGATAAAGAGCTACCGAGCTGAAAACATGAAGAGACTCAGCTATGCGGCCGAAGAATCATCATTAAATCTGTTTGGAGGGCTAGGCTTCTATGGCAAAAGTAGCCCAAGGAGATGTCTCAGGGATCCTGGCAGCAGGGCCTGCCATTCCTCCTTACAGGTAAGCCTCAATCATTCCCACTTTTAGCAGATTGGATGTAAATCCACTTATTTTTATGTTTCTTTGAAAATTGCTGCACAAGTTGACCAATTCTTACCTTCACAATGTTTGGACAGAACTGATTCTTTGGCTCAAGTATTGGAAAGCCAATATTGGGTTGCCTGGCACTCGGTCTCCCTCAGCCCCTAACAAATCTTTGGAACATTCTCATTAAGAAGAACAAATACAGCTGTAATTGGATCTTCTCAAATGAGGTGGAAGAGGAGCTGGTGATCTGATCATAGTGGTATCATCCTTCAGTCTAGAAGCTCACCCAAGACAAGGATCCCGGGAAAGAAGTCTGGTGAAAGGCCCCAATAACCAAATTGGGTTCCTTTCTGCCATCACTTTTTATTTGACCACAATCCCTCCAAGCCTTTGTAGACATTCGGGTTTAACATTTAGGTTTCTAGTCACTGCTTCATTGTTTTTCTAAAGTCAACTCTGTGAAGCTCTGTCCAATTTCCTTGTCACTTCTAAGTTATACCAAGTGAGTCTATTGCTGAATGACAATTATATTAAATGGAAACAGCCTGTACATAAGATGATTTGATGTGAATAAATAGGCCACTTTGCCCGATCCTGTGGGTCTCTGGGTATGCTGATGTCTTTGGGATAGACAAGGTGTGTTGAATGAGTGCGCTTGCCCACGTGAATTCCCATGTCAAGGCCCATACTACCTAATGCCAGTTCTCAGGGAGAGTTCTCCACTGCTCATCTCAAATTGCATATTGTTAATGCATGCCATTAAGATTAATCTTTGCTTTAGCTGTCAGTTCTTATTTACAGACCCAAATTTTCTTTGCTGCAGTTAATTCTAGTTATGAAATCTTCCCTGATTCTGAGGCCCTCATGCCACCTTAAATTGAGTGACCTTAATTTGAGGATTAAGACCTATTAACTGAATTCACAATTCTGTTAATACAGGTGAAATCTCTTTATCATGTAGATCCTTTGAAGGGACTGTTAATAGTGTGGCCCCAAAATTTTATTGCCCATAAAAATTATAATTTTCTTGGTCAATATAGATGACACAAGGGAAGGTAGCTACCACTGACTGAATACCTAACATATGTGGACATCGTGCGTGCTCATAGCTTTATGTACATTTATTCATTAACAACAACCATTTGAAGAAATTAATATTGTATCCAAATTAAAAATAAGGAACCTAAGTCTTAGAGAGCTAAAGTAGCTCACCCTAAGTCATAGAGCTATTAAGCAGAGTGGCTACAATTTTTAAAGGCGGTGAAGGATTTCTGTTCTCCTGCTAATACTCTCATCACTACAACAGACAGAACAAGAAGTTAAGAGCTTTCAGTTTTATTTCTCACTTTCCCAACTAATTGATACCCATAATAATTATGGTCTATGAGTTCACACTATTTAGCACATAAGGCTAAACAGTTGTATCTCATATATACATCATTTCTGATTCCAAATGATGTAAAGAATTAGGCAGCTGATTCATTAGGATCCATTTTCTATCTCAGCTCAAGACTAATTATTCATTAATTTCATCTGAGGGGGTTCTGTTTTCATCATGTCAGTCACTCCCTCCAAAAATGTGATTTGGGTAGAAATTTTCAATAGTGTGCTAAGGGTCTGCTTCACAACTTCTACTTTCTAGAGGGATCTGCAGCTCTCTACACTCATTGAGGATGGACATTCTTGGATTCAAGTCTTAAGGAAATTCACAGGTGTTCAGCTTAACTCTAATGCATAAATATGAATTCCTCCTCCATGCCAGCAGCAGTTTGATTAGCTCTGAGCACAGGACTGGAATCAGGCAAGAGCAGAGCTATTTTTACCCAAGCTACAGATGTGTAGAGCCAAAGGCACCAAACGACTTTATAAACACAAGGTCTGGTATAGCATAGTTATGCAATTCATGCTTATGGAAAAAGAGGCGAAAAAAACAAAAAGAAGGGAGGGAAGAAAGACACCAGAGCAGCTTCACCAGATAACCTTTTCCTTGAAAAAAAAAGAAAGAAAGAAAAAGACCAATTCTACTTCTACTTAAAGATGTTAGGCTGAACACACATTTAAGCCCTGCTCCCTCCTTCCCAAAAATCTACTTAAATGCCATTAAGCACTATAATGTTTTGCTATTGCTTGTTTGTCTGTCTGCCTGACTATCTGTTTTAAGGTGCAAACACACAAGGACAAAGGAAACAGAAAAAAGCTAAGAGCACCACAATTTGGGGAGGTTGAAAGAAACCGGATGGGCAGTAACAGACTTAGCAGAATCCTACACTGGAAGATGTAATTTCAAAACAGCTGAGAACAAAGAAGATCCTACAAGTTTGCAGAGAAGAAATATAGTTTTCAAATAAATCTTTAAGAGTTACATTGGCATCACAGTTCTAAACAGAAATCCTGGCACCAAAAGAAAATTGAGTAATGCCTTCAAAATTCTGGGGGAAAATAATTTCCTACACAAAAGACTATCCCCAATGAAGCTATCAATTAAATGTGATGGGAATAAAGCCCTTCCAGACACACAGGTTTTTAAAAAAATAATCTTCCCTATACCTTTCCTGGGGGGAAACTGATAGAGGATGTTCCTCATCAAAATAAGAGAGTAGCCCGGGTGGGCGTGGCTCAGCGGTTGGGTGTCGATCTAGGATCCAGGAGATTGAAGTTCAATTCCTGGTCAGGGCACATGCCCGGGTTGCGGGCTCGATCCCCAGTCGGGGCGTGCAGGAGGCAGCCGATCAGTGACTCTCTCATCATTGATGTTTCTGTCTCTCTCTCCCTCTCCCTTCCTCTCTCTGAAATCAATGGAGATGTATTTTAAACAACAACAACAACAAAATAAAAAACCTAAGAGAGTAAATGAGAGAGAAGGCATGAGATCCCAGAAATCGAGCATCTAACGTAACAATGCATCAGAGGGAATCTGCAGGACAGCAGGTGAAGGGACATTGCCTGTGATCTCCTGGGCCACCATATTCAAGCAGATTTTAATACAGGGCTAACAAGAGTTGCAAATTATCACCAGTCTCACCTCACTTCATCAATTTTTATTCAACAAATGGAATGATAGAAGAAAAGATTATAATGGCCCTGACAACAGCCCCGATAGTCATCAAATGTTCTGTGTTCCTAGGCTCAGGGCTTTGCATATGCTTTTCTGGCTTCCTGCACCAGTCCTGTGTCCACTCTCTGCAGAAATTGCTGTTTCTCATTGAAGCTTAAATGTCAGCCCCAGCCCCAGGCCTTCCAGGAGTAGGATCACTCTATCTCAATAAGTCATCTGTTACTCTCCAGCCACCAACACGTCGGACAAGTTCTAATATGTATTTTATTTATTCACTTATCTGTATTTTTTTCTTAACTCTCTCCCCACTCAAAAGCCACTTGCATGCAACCAGGGTGCTCAACGAATAGTTACTGAACTTAAACACCAATGAGTTTCACAGTTAACATGATGAGGCAATCTTCTGACTTGCGGTTGTATTTCAAAGTAGTTAAAATGTCAAGAGCGGCAGCTCTTTCACTTCATCACTGCAAATGTGTGAATAGGCACGCGATCGAATTGTCACGGCCACTATGCAGATAAGAGCTTCTGTGTCCCTAACCGTGCCTCCCTGAAGCCCAACACTCAGGGCCGCAGCTGGTAACTCATCATCCAGCGAGTGCCAGCCCTGCTGCCCACCCAGGAATTGACAGGGCACAGAGCAAAGATGTGGACAAGCTATTACCACCATGTGCTGGGCATTTATTACACACAAGGTACTCAGTGTATGTCTCTCCTCCTACCGCTTCTGAAAGACAGTTTGTTTTCCGTCCCACTTTCAGATGGAAAACAGAGACTCAGAGAAGCGAAGTGACTTGTCTAAGAACACTCAGCTAGTAAATGCCTGAGTGTTGAACGAGAGCTCGAGTTTGTCATTTCTAACGCTGGTGCTCTTTCCACTATAAAATGTCATTTCTTAACGTCTAAATTTGTACCTTTTCACACCCAGGAGATCAAACCACAGTAGCTAAAACAGTGACTCTATAATAACACAGTCCTTTTATAGATGGAAAAGCTAGGAACCCAACTTCTTCTTGAGTTTGTCATCAAGACGTTTAAAGAAATTTTTTTTTTTTTTTTTTTTTTGGGTCATGAAGCACTTACGCAATTTTACGCGGTGACCCTGAGAACCGGGGCTCAGTCACTGAGGTCTCAGCGTACATCAAGGGGGAAAATGATAAATGTCTTCGAGCTAATAAAAGTACCACAGTCTTCAAGGGGTTACGGGTTAGCAGGAAAAGATATGAAATGTAAAGGACACTTCATTTACTGTAAGAACAACGTACAAATGTTCAGAGTCATTTCCTTCCACCGTGAATTCCTAATGAAATGCTGAGATCAATGTCAAGCAGGTTATTGAAACAGGACATGGAATAGATGTCAAAATAAGTCAAAGTGAATGAAGTAAGTTAGAAGAAACAGCGCCATATGATTCTTTGTCTTTGGTTTCAAGAACAAAGAATCACTTTTTTTTTTTCTTTTTTCCAGAGCAGTATTTTTTAGACGTCATTGGTCATGATGAAAATGCCAAATTTTTAAGGCAGAGTTATAGTTTTTAAAGGTGTTGAACAAAAACAAAAACAACCTCCCTTTTAACATAAAGCTTCTAAAAATAATTTTAAAACCACCTTAATTTCAAGTTTTCATTAGTTATTTTGATGATATGCCAAGATAATTTATGCAAAAAAGTTATAGGGAAAAATCTTTATTCATCAGAACATCTGAATTTCTTGGTTTTAAGAGAATTATAACTGCATTTTTCTAATTATAAAATACACGTCCATTATTTAAAACTTGAAAACTGAGAAAGAAAACCCTCCCATAATCCCACAAACCACACTTTTCCCACGAGTAAAAATATGTTTATCTGTTACATACATATATTTTATGCCCAATTTTATAGAATTTTTTTTTTTAATCTTCACCCGAGGACATGTTTTTATTGATCTGAGAGAGAGAGAAAGGGGGAAAGAGAGAGAAACTTCCACCGGTTGCCTCCCGTATGCGCCCCCACTGGGGATTGAACCCGCAACCCAGGTATGTGCCCGGACTGGGAATCAAACTCGTAACCTAAGTGTGTGGGATGACAGTCCAACCAGCTGAGCCCCCCAGGCAGGGCTATGCTCAGCTTTAGAGCGCTTGTCATCTTTTCCCTACTGTGTGCTTTGGGGATTAGCTTTCTCCAGGGTGATGCTGATTTTAAGAATTTTTTTTTTATTAAGGTGGTTTCATTAAGCAAATTATTATGCCTGATTTGATTCACATGCCTCTGAAAGCTTTTCACATAACCAAACATATATAGGAGTCTTTGGCCGGATGGTGTCTTCAGACTGAATAGAAAAACTATGTTCCTAAAATCCCACCCCACCTCCACGCCACCTGTGTCGTCACCTTCTGGCTGGCCTTGCCCGGGACAGGAGTCCAGGGTGTCAGACTGCGGGGGGTGGAGCCCCACCTTGCTGGCCCCTCTCAGCACCATCCCTTCTGTCGTTGCTCAGCAGCCATCTACGGGACAATGTGTTTCAGAAGCTCGCATCACCATAGTCTGTGACAAAGGAGTGGGCTTCCCTCCCGCTCTCTCTCGCTCTGAAGCCAACCAAGGCTTCCTCTTGCGCGTCCCCAACTGCTTCCCAGCGTGTCCCAGCCCTCAGCGTGTTTGGTGTGTTGGTGTGTTTGTTTTGAGGGGGATACAGAATTGTCCCAAGTCGTGGAAAAGAGGGCAGATGGGACTTCTCACAGCTCAGCAAGGCTTTGGGCTGCAGAAGAGCCGAAGCGTGGTCCCCGCTGCCCTTCCCAGGGACGCCCAGATCTGGCCCTGCGCCCCACCGCACCCAGCGCCGCAGGGCCATGCGTCGCCCTGCCCCTGGGCCAGGCCCCGCCACACGTGAGACAGAGGACACTTCCAACCTTCCCCGCTGCGGGGAGCTTCCACCCTGGCCCCTCAAGCCGGCCTTGGGGGCCTCAAAAGCCTGTGTTGAAGGTTGGAAAACAGAAAATGGAAAGAAAAGCTCGCCCGCTGTTTCTGGTCCTTTCGATCCCATGTCCCCAGAGTCGGTGTGGAAGCCGCTGGGGGCTGGTGACAGGGAGGAGGAAGAGCAGAGAGAGCAGGAAGGACGGTTCCCGGTCCAGAGCAGCCGGAGGGCAGAGCGCGCCCCTGAGGCCACCGCGCTGGCCAGCCCGGCCCCAACCCCTCGCTGAAATGGATCCACAGGTGAGCCCCCCCAAGTCTGGGTGATCAGATATGGAGAAATTTGGCTGCAGCCAGTGGTATTCCTAACAACTTCCAACAGCGATCGAGCAGAAAAATGCTGCACTTGTAAGTGGAATACCGGAGTACTTAGTGTAAACTGTAGAATTAAACAGATTTATGATAGTTCTGCAGAAGCGAAAGTTTACAAGGTGTTTTAAAGAAACTGATATCACAGGCCATATAATTTCCGCGAGCATTTCAATGTAAGGCTGTGTAATTCCTGTGCATCTGAGGGTGATGTAAGTGCAGGCGTGGAACACCCGGCCCTCCGCCCTCTGTCGAATGGGACGACCAATGGATATAAAATTAGGGAAAAACCAGCATCAGCGCTGGAAAATAGGAAGGATGCCATGCACATGCCCGACACGTTCGGGAATCTATATTTCATGTAGGCTGATGGTAATGAACTAGAGGCACGATGCAGGCTGCATTCAGGACTGCCCTGCGACAGGAAAGGAACAGCAGGGACCCGGTGGGACCCAGACAATTCCTGTAAGACCAACTAATTAGCAGGGGGTGAAAAGAGGACCTTGGGACAGGAAACCCCTCCAATGAAAATGCTACTTCTTTTTTTTATTTAAATAATTTAAAAAATTTTTTTAAAAATTTATTGCCGAGAGAGGGAGAAAAAGAGAGAAACATTGACTTGCTCCACTTACTTATGCACTCATCAATTGATTTGTATATATGCCCTGACTGGAGATGGAGCCTGTAACCTTGGTGTATCTGGATGATGCTCTAACCAAACGAGCTACCCGGCCAGGGCTTCAAAATGCTGCTTCTGCTGCTAGGCTTTCTCCTGGAGCCAGGGAGAAAGCGCTCAAGAAAAAGGTGCTCACACCTGAAGTGAGAAGCCACTGCGAGAGTCTGAGGCCACCCCAAACAGGGCCCACTCGGAGAATCCTAGGTCCTGAAAAAATGCTGCAGGTCCAAACAAGAAAAGCTCCTTGAAGAGATGAAATGCTTCTCTGAAATAGCATTTATTCTAAGAAGTAAGAATGCAAATATGCTCATTTGTGTCTCAGAAAGATTGCGGAGGATTTCTGAGCGAGCCTCTGTAACAGTCAGGCAGTGGGATGCAGCGAAGATGACTAATTGCCCACCAAAAATCCATGGTCCTCCTTCCATTATTATTCCCGGGAGGCACCTGCCCCTTCACATCAGAGTACAGTCATATAAACAGTTATTGCCAAAAGGAATATGAGTGGAAGGGAGGCATCCTCCTGGCCAGGGCTCCCAGGCAGCCAGTGGGCAGTCTCTAGCGCATCTGTCTGCTTTGGCTGCCTGGAGACAGGACTCAGAGGTTCTCGGGGCTGGAAGGAGCCTGGTACCCTGCAACCTCCAGTAGAGAGGAAAATGAAGTTCTATTTGCTACATTTGTATTGGGCATTGTTGGCTTGCTAGATTATTTAACGGCTGCAAACTCCTTCCCTCCCAGTATCCACACCCCTCTGCAATGTGACTTTGCTGTGCCTTCGAAAGGAAAAATTCTATTTCCTCTCTACACTCTCTCTGCCAACTGAAGGGAAACTGTTTTTCTACACTCTCCTACACTCACACCAATACTTCACTTCTGACACCAAATGTGTGCGGTTTTTTCCCACACTAAGCAATTCTGCAGTTCTCTGTGGACACCAACTAGATGTCCTACAATTCAACTGCATCCTGACACTATCTACCTGGGGACAGCATCAGATCCCACAGGTTAAGGGCTCAGTACCACAAGACTGTCCCCACTTCAGATGCTGCTCACAAGTCAAGGTTGTTCTCTGTGCTTCTGACTGACCAGCTGTAAGTGGGGGGCTTCCCACCACCACCTCCTTGGTTTCCATAGTTTATTAGAATGGCTCATAAAACTCAGGAAAACATTTTATTAACTAGATCATCAGTTATTATAAAAGGATACAACTCAGGAACAGCCAGGAGGAAGAGATGCACAGGGCAAAGTATGGGGGTAGAGGCACAGAGCTTCCAAGTTTTCTCTAGGCAGGCCACCCTCCCAGCACCTCCATGCAATCGGCAACAGGAAAGGTCTCCAAACTCAGGTAGGATTTTTATGGAGGCTTCATCACACAGGCACGATTGATTAGATCATTGGCCATTTAGTCATCTCTAGCCCCTTTCTCCCCTGAGATCCAGGGATGGGGCTGAAATTTCGAACCCTCTAATTATGTGGTTGGTTCCCCTGGCAACCACCCCCTATCCTGAGGCTTATTCAGGAGCCCCCAGCCATCAGTCATCTCATTAGCATATAAAGACAAGATCACTTTGGAGATCTCTCTTCCAAGAGTTTTAGGAGTTCTGTGCCTGGAATACAGGTGCTCCCAGACTTACCATGGAGTTATGTCATGATAAACCCATCATAAGTCAAAAATGCATTTAATACACCTAGCCTACTGAACACCGTCGCTTAGCTTAGCCTACCCTAAAGTGCTCAGAACACAATACCCAAAAACGCTGCAACACAGTACACTGGAAAATATCAGTACACGTGACCGCGTAGGTGCTGCTTCTACACAGCATCATGAGAGTATCATACCACATATCGCTAGCCCAGGAAAAGATCAGAATTCAAAGTACTAAATGCATCATGCTTTTGCACCATCGTAAAGTCAAAAAACCCTTTAAGTCGAACCATGCTAAGTCAGGGACTGCCTGTATACATTTCTTATTAATCCCAATATCACACCTTTTACCAGAGATAGATAGAACCTGGAAGGTCTTGTGACTTGTTTAGACCAACAGAATGTGGCAGAAGTAACACTGTGTGAATTCTAGAACTAGGCCTTGAGATCTTATCTGCACCTGTGGGAACACCCCCTTCTCCAAGTAAGAGGGCCTGGGCCATCAGAGAGGCTGGACGGAGAAAGACCCTGCTACAGCCGGTACCAAGGCCCCAGGCTTCGAGTGAAACCATCTGAGGCCATCTCAACCCTCTAATTCCAGGTGAGCAGCAGATGACTGTGGCCAGAGGAGTGAGCCCAAGAGAAACCGGTAGAGGAAGCCTGGAATGCAAAATTCTGGGGAAAATAACATTAAAAATACCATGGAGATAAAACAGACCTCTCTCTAATGCAGACTTCCAGGTAACAATGGAGCATTTTGAGGGGAAAAGATTGCAACAAAGAATTGTACAAGTAAACAACTGCTTTATGTACGTGAGGCTGAAAGATTCACACTGAGGGGTATAAGACATGGAATGTAAGTCACGCATATATGCTTCCAGAAAAGCACATACAGATGAGAATTGCAGGAAGGTTTAATCAAGACATAAAGCAAAAAGGATATGAAAGTTGTGGTAGAAAAGCCTCAGTGATGCCAATGAAACTACACAAAGAGTTGGTTAAATAATTACAAATATGGTTTTAAACTTAATACAGATGTTAATAATAATCCTTAAAAGAGAAGCTACATGATGAAAACGATCATCTGGGTCAAAGTCACAAATTACTACCAATAAAAATTAGGACGTGGGGAAAGATATACACAAGTATGGTAAATTTCTCATGCAATGTAAATTAATATTCTTTAATTCTTGTTACCAGTAATTAGAGAAATAATCTTCAAATATATTTTTTAAAATTTAAAGGGAAAAAAATAGAGGCCAAATAAAAAATCTTTTAATTTTATCTGTAAGACTTTGAGCAATGTATCCCCACTCTAATGACTTCTTAATCATATATAAATACATGTACATTACAGGCACATGTGTGTATGTGTTCTAGAACACAGGGTAATAGAGGCGTCAAAAGGGTGAGATAAACCTAAAATTAACACTCACTTTAAAATAAATTTTCTTGCATTTATTAACAACACAAACAACTATTTTCTTTCACCATTAAGAATAACTTTTAGTGGGAAAAGAATGATTAAATTTGCTCTCGATATTTTTGAAAATCTTGGTTCCGCAATACAGCAATTCCAAAGTGTGATCGGGTCCATTTTTATTTCAAACTTTGTTTTCAAGACTACAGCGGCTGAGTAAGATCCTTCACAGAGACAGAAGAACTCAAGGCTAAGACGTGTGACACTGGCTACACTTAATAACCACAGCACTTACGTCCTATTCCCCCCACAATTATATACTAGTTATTGTTGAAATTTGGTAGTAAATTTCCACTTTCCGTTATATCCATCAATTGGCCTTATAAAGGAATCAGTACATGTTATACTTTTATGCTTCAATAAATGGGCTTGAATTCTCTAAAACTTTTAAACAGGATCAAATTTCTACTTCAGGTTTTTTAAGTGCGTTGATATGAGAGATTATGTTTTATAGGTGTAACATTTATATCATTTTCAGCAATGTATCACATAGCAATGGAAACACCGGGAAATATTTCCAAACATCCGTTTTGAAAACACTCTTACCTCATGATGTGGCCGATGGTGAACTCCTGCCAGGAAAAAGGAAAGTTTTAGCTGGGCCCCCTTTTTTAGGGGTGGGGGGCGAGGAGGGGGGAGGAGAAGAGGGGGAGAGGGTTGTTGTTGTTTTCTTGTATTTGCATCAGGGATATGACTTGAAGCTGCTTTCTTTTCCTTTCAGGAATCATTTTAAGATCCTTGCCAATTTTGTGAATTAGCCTCGGTGAAAGTACATAAAGTAACCCTAAAATCCACTTAAACTCCAGGGAGTCAGGAGAGTGAGCAGAGTGTAAAAGTGTCCCCGCCATTCACCCCAACGTCTGGAATTCACTCTCCTGCCTCGCTCGCTATGAGGGAACTGAGTGAGCCTGCCTCACCCGGGGACCTGAGCAGCACACCAGCGGCACCTCACATTCAATATTAGTAAAGCTGAATACCTTTTCAAATCTTTAACTAAAAAAAATAATATTTTCTTCTGAGTCTCCAGTGAATGATCTTGTACACCACCTGGGGTACGTGCATCCCACTTTGGAGAACGAAGCTCTAATGCAATAAATCAGTCTCGGCGCATAACAGAAGGCTCACAGAAATCAGACCAGACATACCCATTGCGACAACAAACACAGGGTCAGAATTCAAAACAAACACTAAGAGACACCTCTGAAACTACAGCATTAAGTTATTTTAAAAGATTAAAAACGCAAAGACAGGGCAAGGCACATTTTCATGTAGCAAACCCAAACAATAGGGAAACACGAGTCACAATCGTATTTTCAGGCAAAAGATAATATGCAGCAGGTGGCATGAGACTGGACAGGGGGTGTCCTGGCACATACACCAGAAGCACAGTCCACAGAGATGTCAATAATAAAAATGCACATATGTTAGAAATACCACGCCTGACATGCAGAAACACAACTATTGGAGACCTGAAAGTACCACTTCAACCTTGGTCATTCAGGCAGGTAAAAAACAACCCAGGACATGGAAGATGTGAATAATAAAGCTGCATTAATTTAGTACACACATAGAATATCGGGGCAAGAAAAAAACGGATAACATACCTTCTTTCCAAGGTCTTCTGGAACATTCACAAATATAGATCATATATTTCACTGCCAAATAAAGCCAAAATCGATTCCCCAAAGAAGGAATCACATAGGCGGCTGTCTTCAGAGCACAGTGCAATTTAAATGTAGAAATTAATAACTTACATGGCGTCCTTGGCCTTTTACTATAAATCATTCTCCCCAAACCATAAGCTTTATACCAAAACATGGTAGAAATGACTGTGATCTAGAGATACATAAGTTTATTATGCTCTTAGAATATTCCTCTTTTACTAACTTTAGGAAAAAAGATAATTAAAGGCTTAGGCCACTTTATAATTGAAGAAATACACACATATTGTAAGGAATTCTGCCAATCAATAACGGTGCAAAGGAAAAAGGTAAAAGAGGCAGTTTTGATTTTACCATGGCAGGCTTTTCCTACATAGACATACACTAACACATATGCAAATACTCACATAAGCTCCCACATGTTCCCCCCCCCAACACACACACACAAAATAGGGTCATAGTGTAAGTTTATAATTTTCTCTTCACTAACATATCACACGCATATTTCCATGCTAATAAATAAGTTAACACTGTCACTTTTAAAAATAGTGATTTTCCACAGTGTGTGGATGTAGCAGTTATTTCACCAATTCTCTTCTGAACTCTTTCTTTATTCACTGACTTAATACTTGACCATATATATTGCTTGTATATGCTCTAATTTGTGATTTAATGGTGTTAATTCCCTGTGTTTGTTTTACTGTTGTTTGGTGGGTTTGGGTAATTTTCTAAATTTGTATTTTTATTGGTTTGGTTCTGTTAAATTATTTTTAATTTTTATATAGTTGGGTCTATCATTTTTTCTTTCATGATTTCTGATTTAAATGTCATTTAAAAATGTCTTACACATCCCAAAATTATAGAAAGGTTTACTTATATGTTCTTCTCGTTTTAAATTTACTTTTTAAACTTTAACCCATTTGGAATGGATTTTGGTGCAGCCATGAGGCTGGCAGACAGTATAGCACAGTGATGAAGACCATGAACCCAGACTCGAGACTGCCTGGGTTCAAATCCCAGCTCTATTCCTGACGAACTGTATGACTTTGGACAAATTACTCAGCCTGTCTGTGTCCCAGTGTCCTCATCTATGAAGTGGTGATGATAATAGGATGTACTCATAGAATTCCTGTGAAGATTAAAAATATTAATTGATATAAAGTGTATAGAAGCATGCCTAACACACAGCACTAGCTATCATTTTTCCAAATAACTAGCCAATTGTGCCAACCCATGCATTGAACATCCTCTGCTCTCATTCATAATTTGAAATCCCACTTTTATTATTTACTAGCATTTGGTATACTGTCTGTTTGTCAAGCCCTTTCCCTGTGCCAATACTTTTTAAGTTACTTTAATTGTATAATGTGCTTTCCTACATCATGGTGTAGATGTGCCTTAATGATTCCTCTTTTTCAAAGTGTTCTTGACTCCCCTTCTCTGACATTTTTCTAGAAGAACCTGATAATATCTCATCAAATTTCAAAAATAATTCCGTTGGATTTTTAGTTGGGATTTGGTTGAATTTATGGACTAATTTGGGGGTAATTAGCATATTTACATCAAAATAATTTTAATGACAAATACTTTACGATTTCCAAAATACCTTTGGAGCATTGTGAAATTCAAGACTCAAAAATAAATGTTATTTGGGCAGGTATGCATTGCCTCCACTTAACAGACAGATAACAAGGCTCAAAAAGGCTTGGGATCTCACAGTAGAAACAAGTGAAATAGTCAGAATTTGTATCTGAATCTGTTGAGTTGTCATCTAGGTGAATGGGCAATTTAGTTTGTGGCCTATGACCATTAATTTGAATAGAAAATATTCAAATACAATCTTAGAGGTTAAATATGTTTTACCAACATGTTCACATTTTCACCCACTTCCCTAGCCTTTCCTTTTCTATTTCATGGTGCGCATTCCAAAAGCAGCATGTAATCTTGGATGTCAATAAATTCTGCAAGCAGTGGCAATGTTCTCTTTCCACAGCATGACGGCAGGCCGAGGAAGCTCATTAAATGCTGACATTTATTTCTATTTAGTTCATCTAACCTAGAGACAACATGCAAATGTCTAGAAGTTTTTTTCTAGTTATATAAGATATATTTAACAGAAGAATTTCCCAGGGTTGTGAGATTTTTTCACTGTTTGTTTGCTGCAAAAGTCTTTGACAGTCTACTACGTGCCAGCATTCATACAGGACTTGCAGTGAAGAGATGGCTAAGACACAATCTCCTGCCTCAAGAACCCTAGAGTTAAATGGTTATGTATTAACAAATCGTTTCAATACATTTGGATAATATTATTGTATCTCATTTCTTAGAAATATGGACAAGGTAGAGGAAGGCTCATAGGAAGGAAGAGCAGAGAATTCTCCGGCGCCCACGCAGGCCTTCACTGAGCCTGTGGTCTTACCTGGGTCTTGGAATAAGTACGTGTTCATCACTGGTCAGTGGGAAGATGGGAAACCTAGGAAGAGAGAAAAACAGGAGGAAAGGTTGTGAGGCTGGGAAAGCAGCTCATTTTTGAGAAATTGAACGCGATTTCATGTGCTGGTATCGCAGAACTTCAGTATATGAAGACAATCAGACCCCTGTCACCTCATCAGCCATTCCTTTTCCTCAACGTCACTTTCTTTTCATACCATCCATTACTTAAAGTTTTGCCTCTCTTCTGACTTGATTCTTTCCTAATTTTTTTTCTTTGATGAGCAGAAAATTTCATAAATACCTTCGGCTTCTCTTTTGCTGAAGTGAAAATTTGACCAAGTCTGACCCATTTGTACTAGTCAGTTGATAAGTACAGTTTGTGTTGTGTGGCATGAACACATCCTTTGTTATGAGCATAGTCCCGTGTCTGGTTTGGGAGCCTCGCCAATCCCCAGCTCCCAGAGTTTCCTCAAGCTGGATTCAGGACCCGGGTCTTTGCCTCATCCCTGTGAGGAGGCAGCAGGTTGAAGAAGGAATCTATGCTCTGGAAGGTGAACTTGGGTTCCAGTCCCAGATCTGCCATTTGTTCTGTGTGTGATCTTGGGCAATTCAATCATCTTTCTGAACCTCAGTTTCCTCAAATAGAAAAGGGGATGCTTCCGCCCGGCCTGGTGTGGCTCAGCGGTTGAGCATCGACCTAGGATCCAGGCGATCGGGGCTCGATTCCCGGTCAGGGCACATGCCCGGGTTGCAGGCTCGATCCCCAGTAGGGGACGTGCAGGAGGCAGCCAATCAATGACTCTCATCATTGATGTTTCTATCTCGCTCTCCCTCTCCTTTCCTCTCTCTGAAATCAATAAAGATATATTTAAAAAAAAAAGAAAAAAAAGAAAAGGGGATGCTTTGGGATTTGTTTCCTTGGGTCTCTGTGAGGAACAAGAATGAAAATATACATGGAAAGTCTAGGTAAACTTAACTTTTTGAGGATGTCTAACGCCGAAGAAAAATAAGTGAAAACATCAGATGATCTCCAGCTCACTAAAACTTGCCAGTCTTTGAATGGACTTGATTCTATCCCATTGACAAGTCAGTTTATAAAACTCAGCTGCAGCACACACCACATGATAGAAATAAAAATTCCTGGGCAGCGAATGTTCCTAAATCGTGTCCATGATGATTCTTTAATTATAAACAACATGTTGAGGAACCAGAGACTAAGTACCTAACAATTGCTCGAAAAACCTTCCAGGAATACACCATCTTATGATTTGGGTTGAATTCCAAAAGACAAGAGTAGGGACTGGAGGATATTTCACCGCGAGGGCTCGTCTTCTGTCTATGCTGGTGAGAACTGACTCGGTCCACCTCTGAGTGCATCTCTGACATGGCAGTCCTTCCATATCTGTTTCCTTTTCTGCTTCCTTTTGCCTCTCTAATTCTATCATTGTGGCCAACACCTAAGGCTTCCTTCCCAGGCTCATTTTGGTAAGATGTCCACTATCATGCTTCTAGTCTCATGTACTGAGGGTCCTAGCCAGAGCAATAAGGCAAGAAAAAAGAATAAAAGTCCTGCAGATTGGGAAAAAGAAGTCAAATTATCTTTTATTCACAGAGGACATGATTGTTTATGTAGAAACTTTCTAAAATCTACCAAAAAACCTAGTAGAATAAAGAAGTGAATTTATTGAGGTCACAGGATATAAGGTTGATATATAAAAATAAATTATATTTCTATATACCAAATAAGCAATTAAAACATAAAACATTAGAAAGAATATCATTTATAACAGCATCAAAAATGTAAGATACTTAGAATTAAATTCATTTTAAAAAAGAACTTTCTGGGGCAGATGGAAATGTTTTATATTTCAATGAAGTGGTAATTGCACTAGTCTTCACATGTGAAAACTCTTTCAGTTCTATACTTAAAAGTTGTGCATTTTATTGTATGCAAATTTTACCTTAAAAAGAAGAAGAATAAAAAAGATTTCCAGATATTTAAAAAAGATATCTCCAAAATATTATGGTAAATAAAAGAAGCCAGGCACAAAAGACAACATAACATATGACTCCATTTCTTTGTAATATCCAGGAGATAATTCCATAGAGACAAAACAGACTGATGATTGCCAGGGACTGGGAGGACAAGGGATTGGGGAGAGACTTACTTTGGAGTAATGGGAATGCTTTGAAACTAGATAGAGGTGGTGGTTGCACAGCGCTATGAACGTACTAAACGCCACTGAACTGTTCAATTTAATATGGTTAATTCTACATTATGTAAATTTCACTCCAATAAATTATTTAAAAACAAACAAGCATTAAAAGGATGTTGGACTGAAATGTTGACATGAGTGTATGTGAGACCTGGAGTTGGTCACGTCCCACCTCTGATCCTTAGTTCTAAGCACAGCTTTGGGGCATTGGCTGTGTGCTTGGCTCTGCGCTGGACGCTTTACATGCTTTTCCTCATTCAGTCACCATTTTCAGATGAGGAAACTGAGGCTTAGGGAAGTTGAATAACTCATCCAAATTCATACAGCATTCTATCTGCATGACAACAAAGCTGGATTCTGTATCTCCCATTTCTTCAAGTACTAGCTTTTCCAGTGGTCAGATCAGCAGACGCCCTATACCCTTTCAGAGCTAGATTATGAAGTGGATCTCTGAGACCTGCCAAAGGGGGCCTTGTAATAATAAACCATGACAGCCTGGGCCCTTAGAACCCCTGGCCTAATATCAAGAATTCCCAACCATCCCGGGATACAGACTCTATATTTGTGAAATTCCAAGTACCTACCCTTTCCAGAAATTAGAGCAAAGAGGAAACTCTTCAAGTGTTTTTCCTATAATTATATGCAGAAATGAGAACTCCATGCTAACTAACAAACTAACCAGCAAACACACTTCACTCCTTTGAATTCCTTTTATTTTATGGTGAGTGGCTTGTCTGCAAGCTACAATTTCAGTTCCTTCTTCCCGAGCTTGTGCAGTTTCCCAGTCTGCGGCCTATTTACTAGTCCCTGCAAAGTTATAATAACAGGTTAAACCCAAGCTCTTGCAGGGTTTGTGCCAAGATGAGGCTTTTTTAAAATCATATCTGAATTACTTCATGAAACAGTGTTCCTATCTGCCTCCAAGCTGCTGTCAAGGCTGGGGCCAAGAGCTGTGCTGAGAACAGAGCAAGCGGAGCCAGGGGCCTCCAGGGAAACAGTGGAGTAGAAACCAGCTCTGGGGAGAGCCCTCCATAGATATCGTCTTATATCATGTTTTCCTCTAAATGGTGTAGGTGTTGCCCTTACAAAGTATATTTCCTAATCAGACTCTGATTCTACAGGGTTAGAAGGCCCAAAACCACATACCCCTGGCTCATCTGAACTTCTATTGTGATGAAAATGAAGTATGAGGCAAACATCTCAGCTTTCTTAGACTAAGTAACCTGACCGTTAATATAAAATTTTGTCATTCACTTATTTAGCAAACATTCTCTGAATGCCTGCTTAGTAACACACTCGACATAAACATATGCATGAGAAAAAATGGTCCTTGCTCTTCAGAAAATCACCCCCTGATGGGAGCAGTGACCATGAGAACAGGGTACAGTGTGAAGTGATAGGAGGTATAATTGTCCGAGGTGATTAGTGATGCTCTGAGGGTCAGTGGTCTCTTATCCTTTCATTTTCACTTATTTATGCATTCTTCATTCACTCAACAAACCTTTACCAAGTAACCACGGTATGCAACACGTTATTTGCTGCTCTGGGGTCCACAAAAATGAACTGGATAAAATTATGTGCACAAAGATCCTATATTGACTTATTAGAAGGAAAACACAAGTGCTAGATATTTTCTGTTGTTCCTCCAGATCTGTTATCCACCTTTTACACTCTGTTCTATGACCCACAAAGTTTGCCTTTGATGAACTTCAATATTGACGAATTTCCCTCCAAAATGTGTGTTCTACAGGCAGACCACTATACCATTAGAATTCCTTGACCAATGTTCTTTCTAGCCATGGGAAACTATATGCATTTTTCTATTTTAATGTTTTCTTCAGTTATGTCCACAGGGTCTTTTCCATACGCATTACAATAAAGACAATTTTAATTTATGGGATTTTTTTCCTCCTGTATTAAATTTTACAATTTATACCTTCTCTCATTGTGATTTGTTATTGTTGTTGTTGTTGATGTTGTTTTACCAAGTCCATTTTTTAAAAATACTCTGGATAAATTTAGCAGATAAAATCCTCATTAAGGTAATTTAGTATTTTCTCAATTTTTAATCAATAATAAGTTTAAATATATATACATACATATATGTTGTTATGAATATGTTGAATATCTCTACCTGCAATATTTGGTTGCAATTTCGTTACCTAAAAATAAATAATTTCTAACATTGCTGAATTTCAGATGAACTTCCTTTTACCCCTGCAGGATTAAAATGGCAATGTCAGAATGATGAAGTCAAAATATTTTGCTTTACGTTGTTCAGCTTCTTGGATTTGTATGTCTGTAAAAGCACTTAGCACATTATATTGAGGTTCATGTCTGCCTCTCCCAGGAAAGCATGAGCTCCTGGAGGGTAGAAATGAAGTATTTTTCACCTCTGTGCAACCAGCGCCTTGCCCAGCCTGCCCCAGATGGTGGTGAGTAAATGTGGGTTGATTGTAGCGTCATAAATGTTTTGGTTTTCTTTATACACTCTTTCATGTGAATGACTTTCCAGGTGTTTCATATATAGAAGTAACCAGTCTAGTGTTGCCAACATTCTTAGATGAGGGGATTCTGAAGGTCGGCCCTGGTATCCACTTACTTTGGGTCACTCTGTTCCTACACTTGTCACGATTGGGGCTCATTTATCCACACCCTTTCCCAAACCCTGGCATATTCAGTCTCACCCACCAGGACTTCTGGCCTTCGATCTATTGCTCCTAGGGTTAGGTGCCAGCCAACCAGGATCTACCGCAGGAGCTGAGAGCAGTGGGTTGGAGAGGAGTGGGGAGGGAGAAGAAAGGGAAGACATGCTCTGTCAGGGCGCATTCATTAGCCTGTTCACTGAGAGCTCCATGGAGGCAGCACATTTCTCTATTCCATTCACTATTGTGGACCCAACTCCTAGAACACTTCCTGACACATAGTAGGTGCTCAATAAACATTTTTAACGGATGGAACAACTGATAAAGGACACTTGGGTTTCCCGAGGATCCACTAACTGACCGCTGCTATGCCAATGCCTTTCACCCATAATCTCACTTTAAATATTCCTTAAACCATCTTTGTGAGGTAGGTCATATCACCTTTTTTTACAGAGAACACTAATCCCTCACTAGTATATACATGCTGTTAGTGACTCTTCACAGATTAGGCATCACAAAGTGAAAGACTGGTCAGAGTGAAAGGAATTTAGAGGTGATCTAATCCAACCTTCTCATTTTACTGACGGATAAAAAAATAACCCCTGGATAGCTGAAGTGACTTCCCCAAGGTCTCACAGAGATTATGGTTGGAGGCTGGACCTGAACTCGGATCTCCCACTTTAGCCGGGACCTCTCTGCTCTGCTCTGGTGTCTATTGTTATTCCTATCACTGCCACACAGAGAAGAACAGGAAACCACCAGCCATATAGTTGTTTAACCCCAAATAGAGCCAGTTCTAAGCTAATTCTTTAAATCATGTTCCGCAATCACCCACCACACCATCTTCTGACCGCCATTAACAACGTGAGTTTTGTCCGTGTGCCTCACATGCAGCTCTTGGTCATCCAAGCCCCAGCCATGTTCATGACCCTGAAAACTACAGAACTTCTATGCCTGGCAGAGGAACTTTACCAAAGAACAGAACGTGCTCCAGTTCTTGTTTGAACTTGACCCCACTGTTCACCAAATCTGTGTTTCCTTCCATGAAGTATCACTGAGCAGTTTATGACAGGATTTAACATTTCAACCTGTAACACAGAGATTTCTCTTTGTCCCTGCATTCTGACAGTTTGTCAAATAAGGCTAATGCAGGTTGCTAAAAGCATGACTACATCGGGAGATAATTACTCAGGTGAGCTCTTTGCATCCATGCATGTTGCAGACGGCAGAATCGACAAGAGGCCTGGGGATCAGGATGCAAAGGCAGGGGAAATGCAAATAGGAACTTGTGCGGCCTGGATTCCTGAGGCTGGCACCGCACTGCGAGCTCATCTCCGGCTCTCCCCTGCTTTGTATCTGAAGTAAACACTCCCCGATGGCCCTCACTTATCTGCTGTATTGGTCTAATAAAGTGAGATTATTTGTCATTCAAATAATTTGTATAATTTGGCCCGGTCAGGCACAGCTCAGCGGCTGAGCATTGACCTAGGATCCAGGTGATCGGGGTTCGATTCCTGGTCAGGGCACATGCCCAGGTTGTGGGCTAGGCAGCCAATCAATGACTCTCTCATCATTGATGTTTCCCTCCCTCTCTCTCCCCCTCCTTTCCTCTCTCTGAAATCAATAAAGATACACTCAAAAAAAAAAAAAAAGACTGTATAATTTGATTGTATATATAATACATAATGTGAGCTTGGTGATTTACCAAGCAACCGAGACAGCAAGTATATGCAAGAGACATAGGTTAATGGTGAATTCACACCCAAAGCATCTCCTGGGTGGACTGTTGTTGCAAGAGTCTCCTGACCAGTTTCCCTGCTTCCTTCCCATCTCCAAAGCATCATCTCAGAGTGATCTTTCTAGAATATAAATCTCATCATGTCACTCCCCTGCTTAAAACCCTTGAATATGACTTTTAAACCTACAGAATGAAGCACCAACTCATCAACTAGGTAGACAGACAGGCCCCAACCTACCAGCCTGATATCCTCCACATCTCACCCCACATTCTCTCTCCTCCACATTTGCCAATTTCTTTTCCAACTAGGCAGGCTGTTTCTTTGCAAGGATTAGTGTTGTGCCTTTTCTCTGTCTCATACGCTTATGTCATTAGATAGCATGTGAGGGACTCATTTGAGCAGCCTGGGGGTGGCCAACAGTTTTACCTTGGAGTTGAGTTCTGTGCTTGGACAGATAAAAATCACAAGATTGATCCCAGTTGAGGGTGGGAGAGATGAACATGTCCTCTCAGAAATCCATTGCTTCCATCTAACCGTGAGAAATTAGCATACAAAGCTAAATGAGGTCCTCCTCAAAACTGTCAAGGTCACCAAAACAAGGAGAGTCTGAGAAGCTGCCACAGACCACAGGCAGCTAAGGAGGCATGACAGTGCTACACAGGACCCTGGAAAAGAACAAGGGTGCTAGGGAAAAGCCAGTGAAATCCAGATACAGCGTAGAGTTCAGCTCCTGCTGATGTCGTCACAGTGATGTACCCATGTTGGTTTCTTAGCTGCGGTAAATACGCCACAGTGATGTAGGATAGCAATCGGGGAAACTGGGTGAGGGGTAGGTAGGAACTCTGTACCATCTCTGCAGTGTTTCTGTAAATCAAAAGTCATTTCAAAATTAAAAAAAAAAAAAAAAGTTAATTAAAAAACAAATTCCCACAAGACTAGCCTAGCTGCATGTGGCTCAGTGATATAACCAACTTCCAGGAGACAGCTCCGCAAGGAAGATAAACATTAATAGGCTAGTGAAAAGTCACAAGTTCAAATCCATCCTGTGGCCTCACCAGTTTAGTGACCTTAAAAGTCTAGGAGGCTCCATTTTCTCCCATAGAAAACAGGATTAGAAATACTCGTCCCGCCTACCTATTTCAAAAGAAAGAGGGGAAAAAACAACAACAAAGAATTAAATGTTGAGTGCCAAATCTGTGCCAGGAAGGCAGCTTACATACCTATATCGTTTTTAATCCTCACAACAACAGCAGCCACTATAGAGCCCATTTCACAGACTAAGGAGACTCGAAGAGGCTAAGTAACTTGCCTAAGGCCGTATTGTTACGCAGTGTTCGAGTCAGATTTTGAACCCAGGTTCTCCGCCTGCTGAGTTTCTTCCTGCGGCCTTCCTCCCTCCAGGCTGCCTCCCATGGAGCATAAGCACAAATATAAACACACAGCTCTACACTCCTCAGTGATCCCTGCTTCCAACATAAATGTCCAGGAGCCTGAGTGCCAGTGTGAGGAAGGTTTTCTAGCCACCTGCTGGTATTGACTAAAGAGCTCCCCAACGGGGAGGGGGTACTTGAGCAACCTTCTGAGGCACCGTGAGCCTGCACTTCCTATGAGCGCTCACGGTCTTCTTTCTAGGATTTGGGGGGCTGCCCTGGGGAATGCTCAGCCCACCTCCGGCAGCTTCACATGCTCCTTCTTCCTGCTGCTCAATGCTTTATCTCAGGGCATCCAGGGCAGGAGCCTGAAATGCACATTGGTAATACGATGCAATAATAGTGTATTGAATTCCAATGGCCACTTCTGCCAAATGGAATTTAATTAAGCCCAAAAGTGGGTTCCTACAATGAAATGCACATGTGTTCTTTAGAAGCTTGCGTGCCTTTGGGTATTTGGAAAATACCCTAAATGCATGTTATTACAGGAATCTTGTTATCAGCCAGCAAGAAGGCTTTAGATCCTAGGTATGTGTTTTGAAATATGTGAGCATCTTGGAACCTTAATGTTACTGTATCAGTTTATCTGCATGAGATAAACGGCATTTTGTGCCCAGGCCAAGGCATAATCTCCCCCCTCACTAATCAAGATACAACACACTTCTCTAGTTTAAAGTTTCAGCTTTGCTTGCAAATCCAGACCGAGCTCTCCAAAGATCTAGGGAGCTAAGAGAGTTGCTATTATTATTTTCACTCTGCAAGGGCACTAACTGCTTTTCAACACAACCACTTATTATCAGGTTTTCATAAAAAATCATGAAGGTCTAATCTCGAGGCCTATTAAAGGTCATCTTGCTCAATCCCTTCCTTTTACAAATGAGGAAACTGAGGCCCAGAAGACTAGCCCAGGATGGCTCAGTGAGCCAATAAGGCAACTGAGCCCATAACTTGGGCTCCAGGCTGGTGGCACACAGCTCACAAATACAGACTATTTGGGACTAGGTGACTCATTATTAGATTACTATCTATGTGACCGAGTCTCTTTTAAAAGTCATGCATCCAGTGGATAATGAAAACAAATGAATCTAACTGGGGAGAAGCATCAGATGTGCCCCAAATGAGAAGCATTTTAATTTAAAAAGAGGGAAAGCATATTCTCCAAAAATATTAGTATCATAAAGACAAAGAGAGTCTGAAGACTTGTTTCTGCTGAAAGGAGACTAAAGGGCTGGGACAACTAAATGCATGACTAGATGGAACTAAACCAGAGGAGGGAATGGTACAAAGGACATTGTTGGGCTGACTGATCATTAAAATACAGACCATAAAGTGGATAAAACTGTGTCACTGTTAAACTTATTGGGACTGACAACTGTACTGTGCTGTGCTCACAAAAGAGAATATGCTTACTCCTAGGAAATGGATAGTGAAGGATTTAAGGATAAATGAACACGACATGTAACTTACTTTCAACTGGGTAAGAAAAAAAATTATATAGATAGATAGACAAATAGATAAAATAGGGCAAAATGTTAGCAACAGATGAACCTGGGTATGGTCTGTGTGAGCGTCCTTTGTTCTATTTTAGTAAGTTTGAAATCATTCCAAATAAAAGCTAAAAATAAATTAAGCCAAGCAAATGATTACACCGGCACCACAAAATTATAACCACTCTCCATTCAAGAGCGAAGGGAGGCATTTTAAGAACATCTCCAAAAATATACAGTCATGCATATTTACTACAAAACCAAAAAATCTCAATAAATGAAAGCATGAGCAGGGTCACCTCAGGAGGCCTCCCAACTCGGTGTGCATGCCTTGATCTGGGGCTGGCCCTGCTGCTCCTGGGACCGCCGCCATTTGCCCATGTTGTTATGATCCTTCCCAGTGCAAAAACCCTTTCCACTACCCTGAAAACGGCGCTGAGAAAATTGATACCTATTGAAGACAGCAAAGCCATTACCCCACATGTTTTCTCTTCTCGAAAACAAAAAGCTGAAGGTTACACTTCTGGAGCTGAACAGGAAATGGCCACACCAGGCCATGCCGATGGCCCTGGTTCTAATGAGGAGAGACAATAACCAGTTTCCTGGTGGCCAGGACAATCAGCTTCGTGACTGAGCATTGTTTACAAACTGCATTCGCACTGGCCCGGAACAGCGATGCCGGCCCATCCCATGGAAGGCAGGACCTCGTCTCTGAAGGTGCCATCTGATTCTAGGCAGTGCCTGTCACTTGTGGGCTCCATGAACCCATGCCAGGACTGACTGTCCACACAGACCATGTGGCATTGGCATTCCCCGAGGATGAAAACAGATCCTGGCCGCCACTCCATATCCCTGGTACTAAGAGAAGGTTTTCTGACATTTTCTGTTAATAACAGGGTACGCTTTACCAAGTCACTCACAGATAAATGTATACCAGCAGGTCTTGCCCAGTATGTCTGGAGATCTTGGCATGCGCTCTGTCCTGGACAAGGAACTAAGCCCAAAGGCTGGGGCCTGCCCTCGGGAAGATTTTAATGCACTGGAATTGCAACGAGGACATGACCACAGGCAGCCACACAGGCCATGAGCCCTAGGGCCCGGGATGCTATTATCCCCAAAGAAAGAGCGCTCCATGCAGTAGCCCCGGCACAAGGCACTTACATACTGAACATTACAGGGCAGTGTTTCTGTCGCGCTGATTGCACCTATGGTGAGTAACCCAACGTGCCATGCTCACTGGTGCCTTCTGGCCTTCGTACATACTGTTCCTTCTGCCTGGAACATTCTCTCCCACTGCAACCCTCACCACCCAACGTCTGTCTTCCTACCTCCAACCCACTCCCCTTTCTCTGGTTAACTCCTACAGCTTCTAGTTTGGATGTCATCACCCCTGAAAAGTGTTTCCTGACCCCTTCCCTCTTGGCCCGGTTTAGAGGACTTTCCTGTGTTCTCCCACTTGGCCGTGCATTGGCCCATTATAACCCTTATCACACTGTATAGCAAGGTGGTTACAAAGGAGCCTCTAGAGTCAGACTGCTTGGGTTCAAATCCTGGGTCTTCCACTGGCTTTGAGGCTTAAGTCAAGCTAGCCAAGGGGCATAACTTCTCTGTGTCTCCGATGGCTTATCTCATTGAAGTTCAAGACAATTATCTATGAGGGGTGCTGCCCTGCTTCACGGGTAAACTGAGTCTCAGAGCAGTTGCACCCAGTGTCACACACCTGGGGAGCAGAGATCCTCCAAGTCTGGAGGATATTAAAGGCATCAGTGTTAAGCACTATCCCAAACTTTCTCAATCAAGTGATTCTAACAGTTGCTACTGTCAGGGAGAAGTCTGGGCAGAAGGATTTGGAGAGGTCAAGCAGAAGTGTCATGATTTGTGAGCTGAGACCCCACCCCGGGAACTGTCTTCTAGAGAGTGAACCTCCAGGTGACAGTTCTAAGAAACTGTTTGAGAAACATTAGTTTTGTTTTAATATCACATTTAGTGAAACTGTGTCCATGTTTTTTATTTCTATGTTCATTTTCATTAGGAGTAGGAGAGAGAGAAATGAATTATGCTGACGGTGGGCCCTGATCACTCTTTCCCACAGGAGCTTGGGATATGTTCCCCGCTTCCTAGAGCACAGAGATGATGAGAGTTACATAGAAATCAATAAGGAAACTTATTCACAGTTTAAAAAGGAGGCAGTAATGCACAGAGCTTAACATCATAGGTTTCAGAGTCAGACAGAGCTTAGCCAGCCACTGATGGCTGTGTGACCTTGGGAGAGATAACTTAGAATTCAAGTTCTCTCTAACCAGAGTTAAGCTAAGTATCACAAGTCAAGCAGGTGTGTTTGGCAGATAATAAAAGTCGGGGGAAGACAGAAGTGCAAGGACAAGAAGGGAGAGTGTAAGGACAGTTTGTCCTGTCCATCGGTAACACATCCAAATGCTGCTGGAAGAACCCCACTCCTATTTGTCACGACGCATCCACTTCTACTTCACAGCTGACCCCAAATCCTTCACTAATAAACACGTTGCTGTAATTTCATCTCAGCTGTTTGTTTAGAGGTTTCAAGTGCTAAATTTTGATTTTTGAGGTCAAACGATCCTTTAAAAATAGTTTCAAGATGCCTTAACTTGTGCAGCAACTTCAAGGAAATAGCCCATTTAGTGCTGCAAGCTCCTCTAGCTGAACACTAGGGTCTTGTTTTAGAGGCCTTCCTTCCATTGATGTATCTCCAGGGGTCTGTATTTTAACCACATTGACTTTCTATAGCTTTAAAACCATTGTTACTGCTGAGAGAAGGAAAGGGAAGGCAAATGCCTTTGTTGGTTTGACACAGGATCTCCTTTTCTGAAAGTTGGCTCATGGAGAGGCTGCATGAGGGAAGGAAGCTAAGGGGGGTTTCTGGGGGTGGGGACCCAAGGTGAGGCTGGACCAACAGGAGAGCGCTACCACCAGGGGGTTACCGAGAGGCAGCGGAGGGCCCCTGGCAGGCAGGGTCCAGGCCTTGAGTCCCTGCTTGATGGTGATCATTGGCCAGGCTCCTGGACGTGACAGGGGCCCCTAGGAAGCTGGCATAGCCACTGAGCCTGTGTTGGTCCTTTTAGTAAAAGTGTCACTTACTATGCCTGGGCAGGTGGGTGGAGTGGCACGGTTTGAGAAGTATTGATTTTATTCATTTTCCAACACCATCAACCGCGTACATGAAAAAAAACTGCGTAACAAAATATTTTATTTCTACGTAAATGTCCCTTTTTTGGCACCAACAAGGTTACAGGATGTACAATGATAATAAACATGGAAACATTTATTATTATTATTTTGTGACATGGAAACATTTTTTGGTATGTAAGATATTTTCAGTTATTAGGTAACTGGCCAGCATCCCAGGTGCTGTTGGCACCACCCTTTTTCTATCTTTAAATACATAAGTCCTTGCTCAAATTTACCATCAGTTTTCTACACACAGCTACCCTGTAAGAAGAGGTCCCATCATCATCAACGCCTGCAGTTTAAAGTACCTGTCAAATGACTACTGACTTGGGCTCAGAATTAAAATTCTTCCTCTTCTCTGTCCGCAGCTGAGCGAGTGTAGACTATGAGAGCTGGGTACTAGAAGCTGCCACACTGGGCCCTCTCCAGCAGAAGGCCATGAATGTCACTTGCCCTAGGTTCTGAGTCAGACCTACCTAGACGTAGTTTTAAATTTGACAACAACTTAGTCATTTCATAGGACACATTTATAGAAGGAAATCCCCCCAAATCCATTTTTTTCATACAGATACTAGTAGATTAATAGAGTCTGTTTATAGCTTTTGGCCTCCTCATGATGATTTGTTAGGACAGAGCAATGGTACTTATTGATATGGCAAACTTGGATTCCCAAGGCCATTTACATTTTTATTATAAAAGCAATAACAATGTTAAAGGAAATGTTAAAGAAAAAACTCATTTCTGATCCCAACATTCCATCAAAAAATTATTTTTACTGTATCTCCTTTTCCTAGCTTTAGTTTACATAATTGCAATTACAGAACACATAAATTTTTATAATCTTCTATTTCATTTCACTCTCAATTACAAATATTTTCCGTGTTGATACACATGATTTTTAATTTCATTTTTGGTACAAAATCTACCATTTTTCTGGCTGCAGAGTTCTCTGATTTACTTAGTCAATCTTCTAGTAATCTGGACACTTGATTTGTTTCCAATTCTATGTTATTTCATAAAAAGCTACAGTAAGTAACAAGTAAGTACAGTTTTTCCTTAAACTATATGCCCAGAATTGAGGTTTGTTGGATAAAGGTAGGAACATTTTTGGCTTTTGACCCAAACCATGTATGAGCTCTGGGGGAGCCCTTGGTGAAAAGCTTTGCCATTTCTCCTCTGTCCTCAGTCTGGGACATGACTTCTCTGAGCTCCCAAAGTCCTCTTGGCTCTCCCACTGCCCTGACACTCCCAGCCCCAGCCCAGGCAAATGAAGGATGCGGACCAGCACTTGAAGATTTGGCTGAGCAAATCCCAGTCAACTTCACACTTCATTACTTTATCTCTGCCTTCCCTTCTCTCTAAAGAAATGCCATTTCTTATAACGAATGGGGTGTGGATGAACCTCAGTTGTTCGGGTGCACTTTCAAAAATTCACAGCTATGGCAACCTAGCAAGTTATCCAAACTGTGGATATGACGGGCACGCCCACGGGGCTAATGCTACTTCATGCATATTGAATAGGGTTTGGTGAGGAGCAAAGAAGATAAAAAAGAAAGTGTTTTCCACATAACCAAGAAACATGCAGAAAGTATAATTACTATTGAAGCATCCCTATATTTACCTTTGCATGTGTGGTATAATGGGAAATATATATATTTGGTCTTTGCCCCCATTTCCTGGCATACAGCTCCTAAAACACTAGGAATTTCCTGAGGGACAGTCAATACCTGAGTTTATGCTAATGAGGTGACACTCTAGAGACCTCTAGATACCTTCAGGATGGATAATGGCCACTAGAAAGACCAAGCCACTCAATGAGTGGAAGCTACTATAGCCATTGCTCCAGCTCAGGGTTTAGATTTAAAAGAGTATTCCTTATCATTGAACACAGAGTAACTACTGATGGGTTAGAGGTTTGTGAGCAGGTGCAAGGTGGGCTGCACACTCGGTGCTCTGAGCAGGCCCTGCAGAGTCAGCACCGGGGAGGCTCACTACAGAGGTGGCGCTTGTCTTAGGGGGAGAAGGGATGTCCAAGGTTGAGCAGAACACAAAGGATGCCTTTCTCAGGAGCAGTCATAGGACACTGTGAGGTGAAATTAGACTGAAGCAATCATGCCTGAGACATCAGCTCATATCCTGAGTCTCCAGGAAGGCAGAGCTGGTTAAAGGCTGGCTTAAGCCTCATGCCCATCCCCCCAAACCAGGCCCTACACCAAGACACTGGCCAGTAAAAGGCACACTCTTGCCATCCAGCCTCTCAGCTGCTTTAGGACTTCCAGAAGCAACGTCTCATAATGACCTCTGTTTTATCACAATGATTTTTCTTGGGGGGGATGCTTTTCCAGAGTTAAATTTGGAAAAGAAATGGCACAGCCAGCTATAATCTAAGGTTTTAGAACTGTAGTCTTAGTCTAACCTCCTACATACCTGCTGGGCCATGTGACCCACATCAGCAGGCTCAGCCACATTCAGAATCCAGGACCCGTCCTCACGTGAGGCAAGAGGGATTTAAACACCCCCAGCTCAACAATAGGAAACATCAAATATCCTCCATCATCCCCAAGCCTTGACATTGAACCTAATGTAATGTGCGAGTCAGACAAACATGGTTTTACATGTTGGCTTTGCCTGTGGGTCCTATGGAAAAGTTACTTCACCTTTTTATAACTTAGTTTATCTCACCTAATAAAACAGAGACAACAATAGCTATCTCATAGGATCATTGTAAGATTTAATGAGAAGACATAATTATAGCAGCTGACACAGGGTGTAAAATGAGCCAGGCTCTGGAACACAGCTCTTTATGTGAATCCATTCATTCACTCGTTTGATGCATATTTGTTGAATGCCTACCATGTATTGGGCACTGTTTTCTGGGGTCTGGAATAATAATAGTTAATATTATTGAATGCTTACTATGTGCCAGGCACATTCCTAAACAAGTTATTTCTCTTTTTTCCCCCTCAGCTTTATTGAGGTATAATTTATATATGAAAAAAACTGCACAATGTTAATGTATACTATTTGGTGAGTATGGAAATATGTACACCCTCATGTTATCACCACAACAATCCAAGAAGTAAACATACTCATCACCTCCAAACGTTTCCTTGTGTCCCTCTGTTGTGTAAACAATTTAATTACCTAGCGGTAGACCAACTTTTAAAAGAAGACTCAACAGTCAAGACATACTCTAAACAGTTAGGGATACAACGTATTTCTGGGGGAAAAACAAAAGCTTTTCTAATTCTTTTAGCCATCCTTCCACTCAAAAGAAATTTACTGAGCATCTACTCCATCCTGGGCCCAAAACAAAGTGCTGGGAACACTGACATAAATATCAAAACACACTGACGGTCCTTCGGGAATTCCCAGTCTAGTGTGGAGAGGGGGTCTGTGCACAAAGCACTCCTACCTAGCCTGTTAGCGTTAAGTGCTTTCACAGAAGAGGAAGCGAGGTGCCTGGGGGCCCAGGAGAGAAGTAGATAACTTTGGGGAACCCCAAGGGAGATTGCCCCAGAAGCTAGGCCTTGAAGACGAGAAGGGCTAACTATCTACCCACCAGGCAGGTAAGAGAGAAGAGCCTTTAGGCATCAGAGAAGGGTGGTCCCGGCAGAGGAGACAGCACGGGCACGGGTGGAGGGGAGCACGCACACTAGAAACGTAGGAGCAAGGGTGGAGGGGGGCACGCACACTAGAAACGTAGGAGCAAGGGTGGAGGGGGGCACGCACACTAGAAACGTAGGAGCAAGGGTGGAGGGGAGCACGCACACTAGTAATGTAGGAGCACGGGTGGAGGGGGGCACGCACACTAGAAACGTAGGAGCACGGGTGGAGGGGGGCACGCACACTAGTAACGTAGGAGCAAGGGTGGAGGGGGGCACGCACACTAGTAACGTAGGAGCAAGGGTGGAGGGGAGCACGCACACTAGAAAGGTAGGAGGAAGGGTGGAGGGGGGCACGCACACTAGTAACGTAGGAGCAAGGGTGGAGGGGGGCACGCACACTAGTAACGTAGGAGCACGGGTGGAGGGGGGCACGCACACTAGTAACGTAGGAGCAAGGGTGGAGGGGAGCACGCACACTAGTAACGTAGGAGCAAGGGTGGAGGGGAGCACGCACACTAGTAACGTAGGAGCAAGGGTGGAGGGGAGCACGCACACTAGTAACGTAGGAGCAAGGGTGGAGGGGGGCACGCACACTAGTAACGTAGGAGCAAGGGTGGAGGGGAGCACGCACACTAGTAACGTAGGAGCAAGGGTGGAGGGGGGCACGCACACTAGTAACGTAGGAGCAAGGGTGGAGGGGAGCACGCACACTAGTAACGTAGGAGCAAGGGTGGAGGGGAGCACGCACACTAGAAAGGTAGGAGGAAGGGTGGAGGGGAGCACGCACACTAGAAAGGTAGGAGGAAGGGTGGAGGGGGGCACGCACACTAGAAAGGTAGGAGGAAGGGTGGAGGGGGGCACGCACACTAGTAACGTAGGAGCAAGGGTGGAGGGGGGCACGCACACTAGTAACGTAGGAGCAAGGGTGGAGGGGAGCACGCACACTAGTAACGTAGGAGCAAGGGTGGAGGGGGGCACGCACACTAGAAAGGTAGGAGGAAGGGTGGAGGGGAGCACGCACACTAGAAAGGTAGGAGGAAGGGTGGAGGGGGGCACGCACACTAGTAACGTAGGAGCAAGGGTGGAGGGGGGCACGCACACTAGAAAGGTAGGAGGAAGGGTGGAGGGGGGCACGCACACTAGTAACGTAGGAGCAAGGGTGGAGGGGGGCACGCACACTAGTAACGTAGGAGCAAGGGTGGAGGGGAGCACGCACACTAGTAACGTAGGAGCAAGGGTGGAGGGGAGCACGCACACTAGTAACGTAGGAGCACGGGTGGAGGGGGGCACGCACACTAGAAACGTAGGAGCAAGGGTGGAGGGGAGCACGCACACTAGTAACGTAGGAGCAAGGGTGGAGGGGAGCACGCACACTAGAAAGGTAGGAGGAAGGGTGGAGGGGAGCACGCACACTAGAAACGTAGGAGGAAGGGTGGAGGGGAGCACGCACACTAGTAACGTAGGAGCAAGGGTGGAGGGGAGCACGCACACTAGTAACGTAGGAGCACGGGTGGAGGGGGGCACGCACACTAGAAAGGTAGGAGGAAGGGTGGAGGGGAGCACGCACACTAGAAACGTAGGAGCAAGGGTGGAGGGGAGCACGCACACTAGAAACGTAGGAGCAAGGGTGGAGGGGAGCACGCACACTAGAAAGGTAGGAGGAAGGGTGGAGGGGAGCACGCACACTAGAAACGTAGGAGCAAGGGTGGAGGGGAGCACGCACACTAGTAACGTAGGGGGCACAGCCAGGCCAGCAGCCAGGGTTGGGAACGCAGGCGCTGGTGAAGCAGCAGGAGCCGCGTCGACGGGGCTCTGTGCCGCCGGCTGAGGAGCTTCGGGGTGATGGGGAGAGAGCCTTTCCAGATGGGGCACTTAAACCCCCAGACCGGGGCTTTGGGGAACAGCCACGGCAGCAGCGTGAGAGGCGAACAAGAGGGAGAGACTTTAAAAGTCGCGGGGAGAGTTCAGTCGGTATTTGCCAGGACAAAATCCTGGCTGTGGTCTGGCTGTGAGATTGGGGGGGGGGGGGGGGGGGCAGAGAGCACGTGAGGGGGTAAAACCCGCCACTGCCCGGACCTGCTGGGTGGAGCACGAATGAAGGGGGCATTTGGGAAAACATTTTCTTATGCCTGTGAGTTCCTCGCTATTTAAACTGAGAGAATTTGATAAATTAATTGCAGTCACTGGAATCAAGTCTATCAGATTAGCCACAGAGGAGCCATTTCATTTAGTCGTAGGATAGGCTTCAGTTTGTCCAAGAAGGGCGGGCCATGACTTTCTCAGGGAATCCCAGACCTAGGCAAGGGTTGAAAAGGACCTGAGGAGGTTATTTTTTGCTAAAATCCTATATTAGTTATCTACTGCTGCATAACCAACTACCCCAACACTGAGTAGCTTAAAACAACAAATATTTATCATCTCATAGTTTCTACAGGTCAGGGATTCAGGAGAAGCGTAGCTGGGTGGTTCTAGCTCAGAAGGCTGCAAGTCAAGATTTGGTCCACACTGCAGTGATCTGAAGCTCGACTGCAGCGGGAGGATCCATTACCAAGGTGGCTCACTCACACGGCTGTCCACTCGATGCCTCAGCTCCTTCCTGGCCATCGGCAGGAGGCCTCAGTTGCTGCCAGCATGGCCCCTCCACACTGCTGCTTGAGTGGCCTCAACAGGTGGAAGCTGACTTCCCCAGAGCAAGTGTTCCTAGCCTTGAAAGTGACACACCATCACTTCCAAAAATATTCTGTTGGTTTCCCCAGGCCAGGTCTATTCAGTGTAAGAGGGGGCTACCTAGGGCGTGGATACCAGGAGATGAAACTAGAACAGGCCATTGTGGTGGCTTTACAGCATGCCCCTAACTTCAGAGAAGTAATTACCATTAACCGCATTCTGCAGGTGAAACTGCAGAGGTAAAGTATGAAGACAAATAGTATGGCGGAAAGAACACTTGTCCACGAATCAGAGGCTAAACCTCAGCTCTGCGGCGATCTGTGTGACCCTGGAGAAGTCACTTCACTTCTCAGGCCTCAAATTCAACTATAAAATAAATCCAGCGTGTTCACTTCCCAGGAGAGGAATAGTGGTGCCTGATATTTATGGGCCTGGAATATCAAAGAGGTTGAGTAGCTATTCCATGAGCAGTGGGTGAGGCTTAAAGGTGTTTTTTTAGGTGTGTGTTTTTTGTGGGGGTTTTTTCATGTTTTTATTGATTTCAGAGAGAGGAAGGGAGAGGGAGTGAGATAGAAACATCGATGAGAGAGAAACATCATCGATCGGCTGCCTCCTGCACATCCCCTTCTGGGGATCAAGCCCACAACCCCAGCACATGCCCTGACCGGGAATCAAACCGTGACCTCCAGGTTCATGGGTCAATGCTCAACACTACTGACCCACACTGGCTGGGAAAGACTGAAAGGTTTTTAAATTTAGGGGTACAGAGAAAAATCTTATATTTTGAGGACTACTCTGGAAGCAGTATGGAGAATGAAGTAGAGGGACTGAGACAAGAGGTGAGCAGACCAGTGACACAAAAGATGCAGGAATGAGGCACCGGGACCCATTCTCAGGTAGTTGTCTGGGGAACGAAAGCCCAGAATCAGAAGGGTTCAGGGACCCACCCATCACATCACTGTCCTAGTTCTGTTTGTGTAGCATTTACGAGGAAATATCTACTTAGTGTCAAAAAGAGTGTAAATCTCTATCCTTCCTTTGCTGTTTTCTGAAATGACAACCTGTGTCTTGATGAATTTCCTGGTTTTTTAGAACCATTAATCTTGGCCTTAGGACCCAGGATCCACTGATAGGTACAAAACCAACACAAAGACAGGAACTATAAACAAGGTTGTCTCCATTAGATGGCCTGCATTTCACTTCAGATTCAGGTAAGGGTTTTACTCTAGTCATTAAAGTATTAAAAATAACACAATTCTCAATGGCAAAATGGGATATGTTTAGCACACTGGTTGGGGGAGAGAAAACAGAAAAATAATACATTGAAGTGTGGTAACCACTGAAAATATATACCTATTATTTCCCCCTGAATTCAGAAAGAGTTTTAGTATTTGCTATGTACGAGGTACCAAAAATGAGCTGGTAGGGTATGTGTTTTGAAGACATAATGGAGATAAATATGAATCCAGAACTATAGCCTTCACTGTGAGTACAGCTAGTGTTTTATCAGTTTAACTTTTTCTTATTTGCAGTGTACACAGGGTGGGGGGATATAAGCTGCTTTAAAAGCTTCTCTTTGAATGACAGGAATGTCTTCCACTAAATGCAACTCTGAAAGATTAAAGAAGAGCCATAAAAAATAATTTTAACAGCCACGATCCCCTGCCCTCCCACTTAAATAAACTCTGTCTATTCTATTAATTATTGTATTACACCATAAACTACAGAGCGAGGAAACTCCCACTCTTTCCCCAGATTCAGTCATGCATAGAGTGCTTGTGATTGATGGGCCAGTGAAGTTGAAATGTGCACATGGAGATGAAACATCCCAAGATTAAACATCTCCCAGGTAGGGGAATGGCACCTTTCCAGCACCTTAAGTTTGGCCAAGCTGTGCAGGGATGAGTACTCATGGTCTCAGCTTGGTCTCAGCCACAGGCTGGAATAATCCCTCCCCTTCCTGAACCTCTAAATATGCCCCAGCAAACTTCCTCTTTCATGATCTATACTCATTTACTCGACAAATATTGACTGAGAATCTGGAGAGCCCACTCTGAGCCAGGCCCTGAGGAGACACACTGTTAGTTAAGAAGGGTTCCAAGATCAGAGGAACTTAACAGGGGGAGTGCTTCTCAACCCTGGTTGCACAAGAGAATTATCTAGGGCTTTAAAAGAGTTCTGATGGGCCCCATTGGTACCTATTAAATTATAATCACTGGGGTAAGCCTAAAATGGAGCTAAAGTTGAGAGTCCCTAGGAAAGAAACAGACAATCAGATGATTGCCATGTGTTGTTATTAAGGAGAGTACATGGTCTGTTGGAGCCTAGAGGAAGGACCCCATCCGGACTTTGAAGGAGTCAGGGGTTGGCCGGCAGTCAGCTGACATCCTAGGTTATGCCTGAAGAGGACAGGAGATAGCACAGGAAGGCAGGGTAAGGAAGGAGGTTTGAGGGAGCAGTGTGTGCAAAATCGGAGATAGTATGACATTTCCCAGAACTGCAAGATGTGCGGTGAGGCTGGAGCAAGGGCTGTATGAGGGAGGGATAAGTGGTAAGACATGAGGCTACAGACAGGAATCAAATCGTATTAATCCTTGCTCCTTGATCCTCTCAGATATATCCCAACAAGGAGTTTGTACTGTTAGGTGGGCATTATTATTTTACCCATTTTATAGACAAGAAAATTGAAAGTTAAATAAATAGCTTTTCAAAGTCACATGGCAGTGGGGCAGAAACTCAGACGCAGACCGTCCCAGCGTAGAGCCCGAGCGCTCAGTCAATGGCTACAGCAACTCCTACGCGCGGACCACGGTTTCCCTCAGTGGAATCGCAGATCAGAACAGAGAGACAACCTTCTCCTTAAAGCCCCTCGTATACTAAGCTAGTAGTCTCACTATAATGCCTCGAGTCATCTACACTCCAGCGGAGCTGCATAAAATGCTGGGGGAGGGAGGGGAGCAGGAAGGGAAGCTTGGGGGACTGAACCCAGAAGGTGACATTTGAGCAGGGCCTGGAAGATGGGTGGGACAGGCCTGTGCAAGGTGAAGAGGGATATGGGAGAGAGTCAAGCAAGCGGATTACCAGGAGCCGAGGTCCGTGAGGCAGTGACCCTATGTGGCAAGACTGTCTGATGCTTGCAGTTGGGAGGGAGTGGAAAGAAACAAAACTTCAAAGGAAGTTTGCATCCAGATCATAAGGATCCCTGACTTCCAAGCTAATGGCTTGCTCTTTGGCTGGTAGGCAATTCAGTCACTGAAGAGTTTTAAGTGGGGAAATGGCATAATGACATCTGTGTTTAAGAAAGTTCTCCTGTGCTGCATGGAGTATAAATCACGAGTGAAGGGACACGAGATGTAGGGTGTAGCGGGTTGACTAGTTCCCACCAAATATTCATGTCCACCCGGAACCCCAAAATGTGACTTTATTTGGAAATATGGTCTTGGCAGATGTAATTAAGCTAAGACTGAGATGAGCTAATACTGGATAAGGGTGGTCCCTAAATCCAAAGAGAAGCTCCTCATGAGAGGCAGCAAGGACACAGAGAAGAAGGTGACATGAAGACGGAGGCGGAGATTGAAGTGATGCATCTAGAGGTCAAGGAACGCCAGGACTGCTGCCAGCACCGGGAGCTGGGGTGGATTCTCCCTCAGGGTCTGCAGGAGGAGCCAACCCGTGGACGCCCTGACTCCAGGCTTTGGCCTCCTGAGCTGTGCGAGAGGAAAATCCTGTGTTTAAGTCACAAAGTTTGTAGTGACTTTTTAATGGTAGTCCTAGGAAATTAATGCACAGGGAGATGAATTAAGTGGTTCTTGCTCTAGTCTAGGAGAGAAAACAAGCCCTGAATTAGGTTGAAGGTACATGGACAGGGACAATTGGCCAGACTGAAGGAACGAAGTGAGTCAGAATGGACAGAAAGCGGTCACTTGTGGGTTGAGGGGGAAATGAGGGGAGAACATCAAAGGTAGTTTTCTGTTTTTTTCTGGACCGTAAACCAGAACTGAGAATATAAGAAGAGTCACATGAAAGAAGAAAGTCATATTTTCAAAATGAAATTGATATAGTTTACTGTTCTTTAAACTCGGTGTTAAAAAGTACATAAGTAGGCTGTTAGGCTTTCTCTGTGTACATTAGATTAAATAGGAAGGAAGGGAGGGAAAGAGGGGAAGGAGAGGGGGGAGGGAGGGGGGAGGAAGAAAAGGGAAAGGAAGGAAGGAGGGAGGGAAGCACGTCAGCGAAGGAAAAGAGAGTTCTTTAAATTCCTGCAAATTATGAAGTGATGCGTTACCTTGTGGAAAACAATCTCTGGCTCATAGCAGGCACTCCTGAATGTCAAAGTCCAGGAGCCAAAGTATAAAGTTAAATATTTCCAAAGAACAGGAATAACTGGACGACTCCCAATTCCATTTTCCCAAACCAACTGTAAGCATAGATTACATATCAAATGTACCTCGGTCATTGAAAAAAGAACACTCACAGCCTCACTGACATATTTGCAATGGGCACACTATTAAAATGAGGGTCGGAACTCTGTAAAGGTGATGGTGAGGAGCGGGCCCCTGGCATGGGGAGGAAGAGGCAGGAAATAACTGGCCAACTAGTGTGAAGAAGAAAAGGGTTAATGGTCTGTTAGAGAAACTAGAAAATGGATAAGAGTCCGCTTTTCAGACTTAGAAAAACTGGGTGGATTAAAGTGCTCTTGCTCAGCCCCATTGGCGTCTACTCGCCTCGGATGCTTACATGATTCATGCAAACACAACAGAAACCACAAAGATGAATTATTATGATAATATTTTTAGTCAATATAACTAAGGGCTTCTTCATTTCAGACTTATTTTAACTCCACTCCACAAATCATATTCAAAACCTGAATGACTCAGGCCGTACTTGAGAATGGTTTTCATGAGCGTCCTAAGGATTACTATGGAAGATTATGCCAAAACTATTATTTATTTATTTATTTATTTTGCATGCGGCTAGGTACTAAAGTATATATTAGGATGAATAATTATGAATTTTATTCCCTTGGACATATGATAGATTTGTACAATATTCTAAATTGGAAACGTTTACAAGATTAGTCTTTTTTTTTTTCCTTTTTGGCATGAGCCATACATGAGTTTTCCTCCTGTGACTACTTGCTCAGAAATCATAAAGATAAAAAAGCATTTTCACCAAATTGCAAAAGCAGAGCTTGTATATTTATGAAATATAAGGTACAGCCAGAGAGAATTTTTTCTAAATCTTCTGCACGAATATGACTCTCAACTAAACAGTGTCCATTTTAGAAGATAAACTCATAGGTAATATTAATTTCTGTTTAATTGTAATTCTTTGTTAGTGTTCAAACCGAATGAATGCCAGTTAAAGCCTTCGCCTCTGTTTTCTCCAGCTTTCTCCTCTTTTTATATACACGCATATTTCTTATATTAAAAGAAAGTGTTAATAACTGCAAGTTATCCTGTAATTTAAAGGTCAATCTAGAAAGAGAATTAAGGCATTTTATCCGCTGTCCTCCACCTTCTAAACCTCCCTCCCTGCACACACACAAATACACTCGCACGCACTCTTGCACACACTTGTGCCCTGCCACAAACACACCCTAGGATGACCAACCGCCCAGGTCTGGGTGGGACAGAGATAGTTCTCAGGACATAAGACTTCCATTGATACAACTAGGAAATCCTGAGCAAACCAGGCACATCTAGTCACCCGACACATACACATAGGGCACAATATGAATTTTCCTCTAATTTCAATTGTTTTAAAGCGCTGTAACTACATAAAACTCACTTTACAGTCCACTGTTCCCACTCTTACGCAGCATTGTACCAGAGGCCCCAGCCAGCGTAATAAAGAAAGAAAAAGAAAGAGAAGAGTTAAAGATTACAAAGAAAGAAAGAAAACTGCGTCTCTTCACAGACAATTGTCGTCAATGTAAAAAGGCCCAAGGAATCTTTTAATCAATAAGTGTGTTTAGCAAGATCGTAAAATACAACGTTAACAGAATGAAAATCAATGGTATTTCTATATACTAGCATTGAACAATTATACATTAAAATTGGAAAACAATAACATTTTAAGTAGCATCAGAAAACATGAAATGTTGAGGAATAAATCTAACAAAATATATGTAATATCTATATATGGAAAACAACAAAATGCAGATTTAAAAAAAATCAAGGGAAGGGCTAAGTGAATGGAGATATTTTGTACGTGTTTCGGAAGACTCTGTACAGTTAGGATGACAGGTTACTCAACCTGATCTATAGATTTGAAGCTCCCACAGTTTTAGAATTGACAAGCAATTTAAGAATGTATTCGGGACAGCAAAGTAACAAGGACAACCAAGAGAACCTGGAAAAGAAGGACCACGTTGGAGAACTCACATTACCTGATTTGAAGGCTTACCTAAAGCTATAGAAATCATGCCCATGTGGTCATGGCAAAAGAAAAGACACACAGAATCCAGAAACAGACTCACACATTTGATTCTCAGCAAAGATGAAAGGCACCTTTTCAACAAACAGTGTTGGAAAGAGAACTGATTGGACATTCGGATGCAAACAGGGAACCAGAACCCATGCGCTGCACAACATACAGAAGTTAACTCAGTGTGAATCATGCAACTAAAAGTAAAATCGGAAACTAAAACATTCTGGAAGAAACATAGGACAAAATCTTTGTGGCCTTTGCTTAAGCAAAGATAAATTATATACAACGACAAAACATAATCCACAAAAGAAAAGACTGATAAATTGGACTCCGTCAAAATTAAAAACTTCTGTTCTTCAAAAGACACATTAGGAAAATGAAAGCGCAAACCATAGACTGAGAGAAAATATTTACAAAGCACAAATCTGATAAAAGATTTGTATCTCAAATATATTTTTAAAAAACTTTTAAAATTCAACAATAAGAAATAAGCAATCTAATTTTTTTTTAAATAGGCAAAATGTAAAAAGACACTTTACCAAAGAAATACAAAAACATTAAAATACACTCAATGTCATTTAAAAAAATGAAAGCTAAAATTACAATGAGATAGCACTACATAGCTATTAGGATGCCAGGAAAGAAGGGAGGGAGGGAGGGAGGGAGGGAGGGAGGGAGGGAGGGAGGGAGGGAGGGAGGGAGGGAGAGAGGGAGGGAGGGAGGGAGGGAGGGAGGGGGAAAAAAAGAAAGACAAGTAAACACCCTGACAATACCAACTTCAAGAAGTGCTGATATAAATGCAAACAACTGGGAACCTCATACTTTGCTGGTGGAAATGCAAATTTGGTACAACCACTCCAGAAAACAATTTGGCAATTTCTTATAAACTTAAACATACAGTTACCATACGACCCAGTAATCCCACTCCTTGGCATTTATCCAAGACAAATGAAAACTATATTCATACAAAAACCTAAACATGAATGTTTATAGCAGATTTATTTGTAATCTTTCAAAAACTGTAAACCACCTAAATGTCCTTAAGCTGATGACTAGACAAGTAAACTGTGACACATCCATAAATGAAATAGTTTTCAGAAAAAAATTACTGATACATCCAATAACATGAGTAAATCACAAATGCATTATTCTAAGTGAAAGAAACCTGATTCAAAAGTCATTAGGCTTTAATACTCTGATTCTACTTATATGACACTCTGGAAAAGGAAATATTGCAGGGACACACAACAAATCAGTGGTAAGGCTGGAGGTCAGAGAAGTTGCCCACAAAAGGTCACAAGGGAATTTAAGGGAGGATGGAGAGAACGGAGCTTCGCTAGATCTTGCAATTATTATAGAGATGTTCACCACTCTGGCAAAATGGTGGTCAATCTCTCACTAGAAATGCATAACATCTCTGTAATAGCTGCATTTTCTATAAGAATACATTAGAAATGAACATTACGAAGGGAGTAATGACACTTAAATTCTCTTTGGCTCAGGATGGGAATGAAAACAGGTGCAACCTTTTGAGAAGATAACATGATAAGAATTACCAAGAGCCTTAAAAATGTTTACATGTCTTAATCTAGGAATTGATCCTAAGGAAATAATCCAAAATGCCAGAAAAGTTTCAAGCACAGTCAAGTTTAAGAAAAAGAAAAAGAAAATCCAACAGAAAACTCAAGAAACAAGAGGACCAGTCAGCTTCAGTGGGCACCTCAACATCCCTGAGTATGAAACCCAGAGATGGAAACTGAGCATCCATACTGGGACAAAGGACATGGCCAGGCGGAGAGGCACTTGCATTAACTTTGCACCCTCAAAAGGATGCTTGTTTCATGAAAACAGAATTCAGAAATTTTAAGCAATAACCCTCAATATATCAAGAGAATTTTCTATTTACCCAGGAGTTAGAAAAAGAAAAAAAGGAAGGGAAGCTTCTATAAGAAATCCAGGCTCCACATCCCTATCACATAAGGGTGTGGCATTGGGATGACCAACTCATTCCCATTGCTCATACTTTCCTGATTTTTAGCACTGAAAATTCTGTGTCTCAGACAGTCCCTCAGTCCCAGGCCAACCTGGAAGTCTGGTCATACCATGCAGCATCCCAATTTACCCAGCCCACATTTTATAGAAATCCCAAGCTGAGAATGTGTATAAAAACTGGTCTCACCCTTGTGACTCCCTGTAGATTCAACTGGACTCAATTGTACAATCACTCTATAGACAGACTTCCACAAGCAGGGTACTGAGGACTCCCCCAGATAAACCAGTCAGGTAAAATACAGTGGCCCCTGTTAAATCTGAATTTCAGGTAAAGAATTTTTAAGCTGCAATTTTAGAGCATACTTATACTAAAAATTCAGTTGCTATTTTTCTGAAATTTGAATTTAATTGGTTTTCCTGTATGTTTGTTTGCTAAACTCAGCAACCCTGCTGCTCCAGAGAGAAACAACAAGTAGGAAACAAACATGTAACCTGAAGATAAAGTCACTGGCAAAAATTTTAAAATTACACAAGGAAACGAGCCACCATGATGAACAGTTAGTAGACATAGTAAACAATCATTTGCATTCCAAGAACCAGAAACTATGACACAGACTCAGATACTACAAAAAAAAATTCTTTCAATTCTTATAGAGATGGAAGAAGGAATGGAAACTATAATGAAAGAAGAGAACACTAATAAAAAGAATGAATGGATCTGTAAATGAACCAAATAAAACTTGGTGAAATAAAAAAAATGTAGGCATTGACTAAAAACTCGAGATCTGAATTAAATAGTAGATTGGACAGCTGAGGAGAACTATAGGACCTTAGGCTAGTTAATTAACTTCTCTGCCTGGGTGTTCCTATTTGCAAAATATCATATAATAGTAGTATCTATTTGTAAGGTTGATATATAAAAATATATGTAATACATGTAAAGCACTCAAAATGTGCCCGAGCTACGGTGATTTCTCAGTGAATCCAGGAATCAGTAATTATTGTTGTCATGTCTTAAATAAGTAACTAGAACATCCTCATATGGCAGCACTTCCCAAATGTGTGGCTCAGAAAGTTAGCCCTATAAGATGCTCGAAGGAAAAAAAAGGTACCCCCTGGAGAAATAGTTTTGGGAAGTCCTATATTACTCTAACAACCTCTTGGGGATGCACTGTAGACGTTACCATGGTAAATGGTAATATTAAAGCCCCTAAGAAGTTCTGCTATAAATAACCGTGTCTAGCCTTTGGATGGGTGTCAACCTATGATCCAGGAGATCACTGGTTTGATTCCTGGTCAGGGCACATGCTCGGGTTTTGGGCTTGATCCTCAGCAGGGGGCGTGCAGGAGACAGCCCACCAATGACCCTCTCTCATCATTGATATTTCTCTCTCTCTCTCCCTCTCCCTCTTCCTTCCTCTCTCCGAAATCAATAAAAACATTTAAAAAAAAAAAAATGACGAAACTGAGGCTCATGGAGCTTCTGTCACTTGACCAAGGCCCTTCAGCTGGGAAATGGCAGAACTGGTCTGCAAACCAGGGTGGCCTGGCTCAGAAGTCCATGATTTCAATGACTACACAATATTGTGAAGTTGAAAAGGAGCTTATAATATTCTTCATTTTGAAAGAGGGCTTCTTTCTGAAACTACAGAAACCCAAGGGTGACCTTGCCCTGGTGTCCCTTCATACCAACTTCCTCAACAGCCTCCAGCCAGTCCTCCAATTCCCAGAGCACAAGCTAAGTGTCCCTTAAGTATGTCCTCTCTTCCTGAGGCACAAGCAGAGGACAGTGAGAAGTGACTGCCTTCCAGGGCCCTGTCTCCAAGAAGTCCCACTGAGCCCCATTCAATCACATCATGTTTTTTCTTCCAAACACAGCTCACAGGGCTGTGCTGATACTGGATGACACCTCCACATGGTATGTTTGGAATTCTCTCAATAATCAGCAATTGAAAACAAAAGAATACGACACGCATCCACTAATACGGTTGATATTTTTCACCTTGAAACAATTTTTCTTTTTATATTAGGTCCATGATTGTTGTGTTGTTACTGCCAGAGTCAATGTCTTTTTCTCGCACAAACATTCAGGTAGCATCTTCAGGGAAACAAAGGTGGAATTTTCTGCATTTAATTTAATTCAAAGCAGGGATTTGAATTTCACAAGAACTGATAGGACCTGAGCAACACTATTAACCAATTTCCATTCAAGGTTAATCCTACCCCATTGTGAGTTAAGCTGGAATTTACTTGCTGGGTGTATCACTTTTGTTTCCCTAAAATCTTACTTGAAATAAGACTGTGTTTGAACCTTGTGCACTACCCTCAGAAGTCCCAAGGTAATCATACTTACGACTACAGCTCATTGGAATTAAGCTGAAGTCAGGAAAGATAACAAATGAATCAAAGATCCTGACAACAGAAATTCTTCCCGAGTGAGTCCTTAATATCTGTAATACATGGCTGCTTCTTTCATTAACATTTCATTCCTTTCGATTCATCAACATTTTAACTGAACACTACTATTCATACCATATTTTCAATCCTCAACACAAATTGCTTAAGCACATTTTAAATGCCAACCTCTAAACTTGGCTTTGGAGACTCCAATATTAATAAGAAGACAGATTGGGATGTCCAGGAGTATACCGAATATTTAAAAAAAAAAAAAATTAAGCAGTTAGAAGCACCCAACTGATTGCCTCCCCAACGTAGGCATAGCAACATAAATGGATCTTCAAATACGTGTTACTGACTTCATTAAAAAACGATGCCGTGTATGACAATGGTATTTATGTAAATGTTAAAAGCATCCATACAAAAATACAAGGAACATTTTGCAAGAAGGCATGCAAATAAAAGGATACACAAAAAACATGTACATGGTTGCCTGTGGGAGAGGGGGAAGGGGGAAGTAGAGAAAGGAAGGAAAGAAGGAAGAGAGGGAAAGTGGCAGAAGGAGAAAGGAAGGAAGGGAAAATAGGTTTCACTTTCAAGAAGCTGGCATAGCCATGTGACAGAGCAGATAAACAGGTACCATTATCATCCCAGCAAAACCGACGGGCGCCAGGGAGCTAAGATGCCCAACAGGGAACGCGGGCTGTCACGTCCACGTGAGGTCCATTCCTCAGTCAATACTGTGTTTCTTGCCCTGAACCTGGGTGGCACAGAGGAAGCAGATGAGCGAGGCAGGCCCTCCCAATACAAACATAAGCAAGGACGTCCCCCTGCGGTCATACGGTCATTTACGCCGAGACCACTTCAGCGCAGAGCATGCCGCTGGTAAATGCTGCAGACGCGCTCTCCAGGCCCCCCAGTTTCTCCAGGTCCCGTTTCCTTTGCCTCGGACCACGGCGATGCATCAGCTTACTGACAAAGAAATCAGGATCGTGTGGCGCTCATGAGTCCGTTCCCACGTGGGCACGGGTAGGGCTCAGGAAGCCTGTCGCCTGCTCTAAAGTGTCCGCATCGGGTGCAAGGCCTCCCACGTGCAGAAGCCTCCGTCTCAGCAGCTTTGGCCGACATCGCGAAACACGGGGGGGGGGGGGGGGGGGGGGGGTGATCGTCGCTGGATTAGGTGGGACAGTCGTGCTCTCGTATTTTCTTGGCATGACCGAAAAGGGTTGGCCATAGAGCTCTACCACTGAGTCCGTCCCATTCATCTTTGTGCCCTCTGCAGTCTGTGAGCATCAGTGTCACTTACAGCAAAACACAACATAGGGGCTTCTGCGAACCAGGAGCCTTGGAAAAATAAATAGTGCCGGTTGGTTGGAATAACAAGGTGAATGAAAGTATAGCGACTTGGTTGGAATTCTGGCTCTGCCATTTTTTTAGAGTTAATTTATCTCTGTAAGCCTCCATTCCCTTAACTACAAAATACATTTAAAAGTAAATTTCGAGCACCTACTCTATGTTTTGACCTGTTGAAGATCCAAAAGTAAATAAAACAAAAATCCCTGCCCTCACTAAGCTTATAGTACAGGGAGATATATTAAAATAAGTCAATAAAGCACAAATGTTGGCATTACTTTTTATAAAAATAACACTTTGGGTATTTTCACATCACAATAAAGGGAGAAAAACATTTATATAAAGTGCAAGATACAAGAAAACATTAAAAGGAAAAACAAATTAGAAAATCAGTACTTAAAAGCCACTATAGTAATAATTATAGCAAAAATTATCAATGCATGCTAAAACTTGTGGGTGACAGTTTCAAAGGAAATGGGACAGTCGCAAGGTCTCAAGCATTTTCCCAGAAGATACTTATTCATTAAAAAGAATTCATTGGAAAGAGCTGAATGAATTTTCAACACCTGCTTTCAGGAAAGAACATTAACATAGACCTTCGCTATCCAGGGCATTACGTTACTCTGGCCACATTTCTAGATTGAAGAAAGCTGGCAGAATCCGCCTTAACCAAGGAGTCAAAGATAACATCTCCAAGAGGAGGAAAGGCAGGTATTATATGCCTCCTGATGTGAGTGAGGCACTGATAAGGGCACAAAAATATCTTCATTTGGCAAATTATTCCTGTCAAAAATGCATAACCTGAATATAATAATGAAGAAATACTAGAGAAAACCAAGTTGAGGGGCATTCTACAAAACAACTGGCTAGTACCCTTCACAAATGTCAAGTCTGGGCTGAAAAAAGAAATACTGCACAACTGTTTCAGATTAAAGGAGACTAAAGAAACTTACAGCTAAACTCAGTGTGTGATTCAAGATTAGATTCTAGACCAAAAGTCAACGCCCTCCAACCCTGGGGTTGACAGTGAGATTTTTCCAATCTGAGGAACATGGAAACTTTTTTTATAATTCCTTTCTGCTGGTGGAGTTCTATTTCTAGACATGAATCAGCCCTAATCATCTCTCAAAGCCACCCATCTAAACTAAAGATTAATACCCTTAATTTCCAATGCTATTGAGCACTTGTGTCTTCTCCTGTATTTTCATGAAGATTCTTCTGGTAGCAGGTGGATGGTTTTATCACTGGAGACAATGAAACAACACAACCGCACACTTTGCTGTCTACCTTACGGATTCGTGGCGTCCAATCATCGACAGCCTTTCAAAGAAGTGACGTGACTGGACACTGATCACGATGTGCATCTGTTACTACTTAAGGTCTATGGACTGAAGATCTAGCTCCGAAGCCTGCACTTTATGCAATCCCCAAAGAGTATATCTTGGAAACTGAAATTTGAAGTGTTGTTGGTGTGCCTATCATAACCATGCCTGTACTGCCACTCTAGCCTCTCTCTTTTTTTAATATATACCTTGCTAAGTGAACCAGTACGAGAAATTAATAAATATACAATCCTTGCTTCAGAAGGTTCATAATATAATTTTTAAAATTAGAAGTTGTTGCACAAACTGTTTAATTCCCAGAGACATACCTATATCCTGATCTTTAAAAATGGTTTATGGCCCCGGCTGTGTGGTTTAGTTGGTTGGAGCATCATCCCGTGCACCAAAGGGTTTCGGGTTCGATTCTTGGTCAGGGCACCTACCTAAGTGTTGGGTTCGATCCCTGGATGGGGCGAGTATGGGAGGCAACTGATTAATATTTCTCTCTCACATCGATGTTTCTCTTTCTCTCTCTCCCTTCCCCTCTCTCTCTAAAACCCAATAAAAACAAAAACATATTCTTGCGTGAGGATTTTAAAAATGGTTTAGGTTTCATTTCAGACACAAAAATCAACCAGTCTGAGCTTGAATTCCAAAGAAAACATGGCATAAGCATTAACATGAAAAACTGTTTAATCCCATACAAAAGGTACATTATATGGCTGATATAACCAGCTACCCATGTCTGTTACCACTAGAAGCTGACTCTTCCAATGATTCAAAAGGTACAGGGTGCTCATGAAGCCAAATTTCAACTGTCTTGCCCACTCAGTGTTGGCTCTTCCACTTGTTTCCCATGTGTGTGTTTCTCCCTTGAGGAAAACTTTTCATAGTACAAAGGTAAATCTGTGGTTGTACAATACACATCACAGATGTGCAGGCAAACAGGAGAAAGCTGGATTTCGTTTTCATATCTGAAAAAGATCCAGACGAGTTTCATGGATCATTCTTTTAAGAGCACTTAAATATTGCCAACTGTCAGAGCCCTAGTGAAGATGTGAGGGACTAATTATCCACTTCCAAGCCTTCTCCGTGGGTGCAGCCCATTGTCAACTGAGAGAATTAGAAAATTTACACAAGTTGTCCAAAAGCCTAAGCTCATAACTTGTCATCCCTGGAGGAACATTTGTCATCTGTAGCTAAGCAGCATCTACATGCCCTTCCTATATGGGGTGGGGAGTAGAAAAGGGAATCCCCATAGGGTGAGCCTTCAGGAGAGACAGGAACTTGATTCCACTATGGAATCAACATCTCTTCTCATCTGCCATCCCCACATGCTGCGACACCCAAAGGTGACCTAATCTTTGCTTAGCCTATCAAAGAATAGAATATGCCTCTCTGGAACACTGAATCTCAGCGGGGTGATGCAGAAGCATTCGGCAAATTATTCAAAAAGGAAGCAAGAGCACTGCTTATCCGGAGGCATAAAAAGTGTCCAGACCAAGGTGGTCCCTGAAGTTCAGGCCGAGGGAGACTGTCCCCATGGCTGTGCCCCATTGCCAGTCCGCCAGGATTCCCGTCCAGCCTCTGAGGTTAGTTCTTTAGCCTTTCGATGAGCTTGTATCCACTATTTGTGATACTCTAGCTATGATAATAGTGCCAGGGTCTCTATTAGGGAAGTAGCTGGAGGTGTGCAAAGGGCATTGCAGGTATAAATAAGACATGATTTTGCCTTGGCAAAACACAGTGTAGTGAGGCTGGTAACTAACTAAAATTCAGTTCTGGGCCCACTTCCTCCCAGATCCCTCTCCTCTTTCCTTTCTCCCAACTCCCAGGTTCTGTGAGCTGTAGCTTTCTCCCAAAACATTTTGCTTTCTACTGTTTTGTAGGTATGCCTTGCCAATCCCACAAGACTGTGAGCATATTGGGTATATGATCCCTATAGGTTTTATTTTTAAATCGGCATAGAACTCAGCCCAGTGTCTAAATACGCGAGGTTCTCACAGAAACATTTGCTGACGATGGCCCTAAATATCCTTTGCATCATAATAATGGAGCTTTGCTGCACTAGCCCACCTCTTGAGAGAATATCATATTCCAAACAATTTAATTATGAGAGCCCCATAAATGTCTTTGCATTAGGTTCTCACTCGAGCACAGCTGATGAAGAGCCTCCCTAATCTGATGATCTTCCACCCCATAAACACATCACACTGGCACCTCCTCAGCACAGGCCCTGAGCTAGGAAATACAGATACTGAGACACAGCAGAGTCCTCCCACTCGGGGAGCCCCAAATCACAGGAAATCAAGACTGTGAAAATGTCCCCTGCTCCCAGTTTGAGAAGCGGAATGGTAATGGGGTTTATCCCAACGGTCAATGCAGAGACAGAATGGGAAAGCTGAAAATGAACAGTCATAGATACTCAGGAGGTAGGAAGAAACCAGGAACTCTGGAAAGGAGTCAAGCATTTGTTGGGAATGAATGAAAACCGGGTAGCAAATCTGAGATAAAGGAGCCCTCAAGGCCAAGCAGAGGCCAAGAGGGAACAAAAGCCTGGCACAATCTCATGTTCAGAGCTGGCAGGATGGCCTGAATGAGGGCAAGGAGATGAAGATGGATAAGCAAATAGTAAATTCATGGACAGCACACTGGGCACATGTAGAGGGGTGAGCAGGTCATGGACAGGTCAAGGTCATGGTTCCCTGAGTCCATTACCTGACATTAAATGTGGTGGTGAAAGCAAATACGATATACTCTAGAACAACGGAAGAAAGTGAACTTCAAAAGTAATATTTCAGTTAAGACTGTATCAGGTAGATGAAAGGTGAACAGTCATTGACAGAAGAAAAGTTTAGAACAAAGCATGGAGATAACACAGAGCGTCATTTATGTGGGCACGTGGCAAAGTGACCTGCGGCTAAAGCACAGGGACAGGAAATCCTCGGGCAGGATGCGAGAGAAGCAGTTTGAGACTGGACTGGGAAGGGCCTTGAAAGACACGCTAAAGAATTTGAACTTCATTTCTGGAATCAACAGAGAGTCTATTTAGGCTTTTCTGTGGAGGGGAGTTGCAGGTTGGGTTTCCTGGGCAGCCAGCTCAGAGATTTGCACGCAAGGAGATTACTGTGGCGATTTCCAGAAGGTTCGGGGCCTATGGGGAGTGAAGGGAGCAGCACGGAGCAGAGGGAGAAGCTGGGCTCTGCTGATCCCTGGGCACCGCTATGAACAAGGGACAAGGCAGCCACCCCCGGAAGGCCCTGTTCATCACTGCAAACAAAACAGTGCCGCTCACCTCACCGTGCTGAGCTCCCTCCGTGTGCCTGGGCCTCTGCCGAGCGCGATTCACACAGCACCTCTGGAACCCTCCCAAACCCTATACATCACTTCCATTCAGCACAGCAGACTATTAAAAACCTGAGAAATAAATGCAGAGAAAATCAGTGCCTAAGAGATAATCTTGTTGTGACTGCATGAAAAAAGGGGTAAAAAAAGCCAGAGGGAGCCTAACATAAATATTTTTGTGGGATAATTTTTTAAAGACCTATTTGGAATCTTGGGTAGAAGAAAAAGGGTGAGAAGTGTGGGGTTTTCTTCGTGAGATTTTTTTATTTGTTTTATTGTTTGTGAGAATGAGATGAGGAAAACAAAGGAAATTCCTTTGCAAATAAAAAGTTGCAACATGTCAGCTGGCTTTCTGTGAAACAAAACAGAACAGGCAAAAAAGATCCAGAAGGAAAGAAAAAGAGCTAGATCAGTGTTTTAGAATAGCTGGGGAGCCACAGCCCAGGAGAGAGAAGATACATGGAGTCGCTAGCTTCACTTAAGTTTCTCCCCCTGCAGGTACGTTTGCACGTGGGTGACATGCATTGTGTTTTGCCATAGAATGTAATGACTACAACTATGACTAACATTGACTGAGCACTTATTTTGTGCCATTTACTCTGTAGAGATTTTTACATTTGTTTCTTCATTTAGTCCTGTTGAAAAATAAACTGAGGCGTATTAAAATTTTTTTAAGAGTTTATTTGAGCAAAAATCTATCTGAATTGGGCAATGCCAAACTAGAAGTGGGTAGGAGTGTTCTACAGGAGCCAGGGGAAAAGCTTATAATACAGAGAAAAATGTATAAACAAAGAAGGGAAATCATTTGATTGGCTATAGCTTAAAGCCAAGTCTGTGATTGATTGGGCATTTACAGGCTTAGATTTGGGTTTGCTCACGTAGGCGACCAGAGCATTAAAGCCACCGCAGTCTAATGGCCTCTTTGTTTAATTAATTTAACAATTCTCACAGCAACTTTGAGGGGTATGTGTATGTTTTTTTAAACCATTGTATCACTATGCATATGTTTTATTCACTACCTGCATTCATATAGATAAGGAGACCAAGGCTCAGGGAGGCTAGAAATCTGGCCATAGCCCAGCAGCAAATCAGTGGCTGAGGCGACTGATACCCTCCCACTGGAAAACTCATTAACTCAACCATTCTGCCAAGAATCCTGCAGAATTTATATTTATAAGGAACCTACCCAGCCCTTGATTGCTGTGCCCCTCACAACTATGCATGTAGGATGTCAGTCAGCACTTTGCAGATGAGGCCCAGAGAACTTGAGCAGACAATGGGTAAACGGAGAACCCAAGGCTTGACCTCCTGATAACGAACACTGGGCTTTTGCTACATACACCACGGCGATGCTATACTGAAGAAAGACAAATCAAAATACATGTTTGCTAACCGGATACTTTAAAGATTCAGATATCAGACGTGACTGACCACCAGCACAAGCAGATAATAAAAAACCCGGCTTAAGAGTCATTTCTCTGAGGCATCAAGAATACAGATCACCTTGAAAAGCAATTTCTGGCTGAAAGAGTTGCAAACCAGTGCAAAGTTCTACAAATGCTATTCAGCAATATGTAAGGGGAGTTTTAAACGTACTGGCTCTTTGACCAAATAATTTTATTTCTGCTTTGCAATGGCATCTGGCTAACAGCCCCAGCAGAGCTGCTGTCATTAAATGCACGTGAAGTCAGAGCAAAAGAGGAAAACCTCCATCAACACTAAACATTACCCCTGACAGGAACAAGCAGAAAATTTAGCAATCCCGCTATGTAGCATGGGTGTTGCTCTTTGAAGTAACCAAAACGCTGGTTTGTACCTATTTGAGGACTAAAAGTCTAAGTAATCACATTTCAAGACACAGAAGAGGGTCTGAGTGGGCACGATGCACCTGGGAGGCGATGCATCTGGAGACAGTGGGAACTGCAGGCAGCATCAGAAAGAGGAGGGCCCCGGAGCCCTGCAGGCCCGACTCCAGGCTGTCTTGTCTCCCATCAGTCCCAAGCGTCCAATGGCCAGGAGGGGAGCCCAGCCTGACAGATGACTCCAGGTAAAGCCCACACCCATGTAGAGCTTCCCTTATGAGGAGACCTCTAGGGAAATATCAGTCTAGCGCTGCTGAAAAATTCTGAGAGGCCCAGAGAAAATGCTAACCATGTAACTTAGAGAACAGGTCATTTCCTTAAATGATTTCTGACAGGAACCAGAAGAAAATGTTACAGAGTTATCTGGTATGTTGTAGGATAAAGAAAAAAAGAAATGGGGTAGGGGTTGGGAGGGCAGAAGGGAGAAGCTGTCGGGAGAAGACAGAATGGATGGAAAGGGGAAAGAAGGGCAGGAAAGGAGAGGACCACAGAAAGCAGAGCGACGCCTGCAGTGTCCTAAGCCGGCCGAAATTCAGAGACCGAGAATCTTTACACCAAGTCAAAAGGTTATTCATTTGTGAATGCAACAGAAAAACGTTCTCGGAATCGTAAGTTCTCAAAAAAGACATTTTTAAAAATATTTTTTGAAGATCTATATCAGGCAAAAGAAAGAAGAAAGCCCAAGAATGAAGAAATCGGGGTATAAGCAACCAGCACTAACTACTGGAATGTGGTAAACACAGAGCTCCGTTAAAAGTAATATGACTATAAAACAAAGCAACTGTAAAAAATTATTCAAAAGTAACAAATACAAAGCAAAACTATCAATATCTTTAATCTGCTAAATGAGCCTATGGCTATATTAATAAAGTTCATGTATGAGAAGGAAGGGAAATTAGGGAGAATTAAAGCATGTTAAATTCTCAGTGTAAAATGTTTGACTTTCAAGATGCTGGAGGTTGGGGGCGTCCCAAAGTTTAAGGACTCTCAGACTGTCACCTTACAGAATAGGACACAAAGGCCCAGAAAGGGGAGGGTCGTGGCCCAGTGTCGTCCGCCTACGTCACGTACGGTGAAAAGTGCACCTCCTTAACTTTCCACCTTCAGTTTAGTGCCAGGGGTTTTATTAACAGGATTTCTGGAGAGGAAAAGAATCAGAGGCTTGCTTTTATTGATTGCTATGAAGTCAGTGAAGTGTTAATAAAATGAGAAATGCTGACGTCCAAGTTAACAGATGTAACAGGAAATGGTCTTCACAGTCTACTTTGTTTTCATTTAGAAACAGATCAATTGAAACAAATGCTCCCATTATCCAGAACCTTTTAGGCCCCAGCAACTCTAATCACTTCTTTTTCATCCCCAGTTCTTCCCCTCCCACCCACCAAGCTATAGGAACATACTCTCGTTTTCCCCATAGGAGATTTCCTTTAGGCTTTGTAGGAAACATTACCTCTCACTTAAAACACATTAATTAGCACGAGGCCGCTTATAAAATGGCACATATGCTCCTTTGCCAAAGTAGATTCCAAGCACAATTGCTACTTGCATTATTTGATGATCAGGATTAACCTGAGGCACTTTTATTATCAATTAAGAACATGCAAATCTGCCTGTATTTGGGGAACCATCAAATGGTCCAAGACTCCTTTAGATAGTTCATGTCCTTCAGATAGCTTCTCATTTTTCTCTAGTTCTTTGCTGGTTCTCCATTTTTGCCCTCATGGGGACTTTAAAAGACATCAAATACTGTAGTATGTTTCTAATTTATTTATACTTAAATCATCAAAATGCTCTTTTGTAAGAGTCATTTGATGTCCAAGTATCCTTATGGGGCCTTTTCATTAGCCCTGTCCCAGCCCCGGAAAAAAAACAGGAAGTCACAATTAGCCATAATTAAAAAGACTGAGCCAGAAAACAAGGTTTGAATTCAGTTCCACATCGGTCTCGGAACACTGTTGCCTCTCTCAGAGTGGCCTTCCTGTTTCCAAAGACGTCCCGGAACACAGCGGCCCCTTCAAACGTAAGCTTCGTGAATGGAAGGCAGAGTCTGCAGTAGTTGCACTTGGGTTGGAGCTTACCTTCCGCGCGCGCGTGTGTGTGTGTGTGCGTGTGCGTGTGTGTGTGTGTGCGTGCGCGTGTGTGTGTGTGTTGGGGGGATTATATCCCTTCAAACAGAAGCATCATAAGGGTAAAGAGTCTTAACTTTGCTTCCAAGGTACTCAGATTTCCTTTGAGCTGAATCGAAGCGATTCGCTGTCTAAATGAAATTCTAGGAAAGCAAGGAGCCGAGGGAAGTTTCTCAGCTTTTCACTTTTGTCGCGTGAATGTAAATTACTCCTCCGGCCTATGAGCAACTATTGGCAGTACCCTGAGACGCAGCCGGGGAGGAGCGGCGTGGCACGTGCGGGTGGACGGGGCCTTCGGAAGGCTCTGCTGCAGCTGCTCCGCTCCCCGGAGAGAGCCTAGGCCTGTCTGCAGTCTCCATCGACACCCACTCGGGACGGGACCCACCCAGGGCTGTGCGCAGACAGCTTAACGTAAGGAGTGTCACACAGGCAGCAAGTGAACTGGGTCACGGAGAGGAAGGAGGGAACCCAAAGGTGCCACAGAGGCAGCAGTGCTGAGAAGCGGCCGCCACGCCGCAAGCTGAGGGACCAGAGGACGAGGGGGGACGCGTTAAGATGCAGAAGCCCCGCGGAGATGACGCTCAGGCTCCTGGGGGGGTCACTGCGGCCGTGCTGGCGTCCCCGAGCTCGAGGGCGAGCGCTGGGCTAGCGGGCTGGAGCCCATCCTCTAAGGCTGGAAAACCAACCCACACTCAGGGCTGCCGCGGGGCCACAGCGGGGTGAAGGCAGGCTGGGGGACCCAGGGCGGCAGGGGTCAGGCAGGCTGGGGCGAGTCCCTCCCCGCCAGCGTCCCCGCGGACAGAATCTGTCACAGAGCCAGCTGGCGAAGCAGACATGAGTTTTGCAGGCTCCCCACCCCAGCTCCACACACCGGGGTATTTAGGGTGGGTTTGACGATGAGAGACAATACTTAATCTCTATATTCCTTTTTTTTTTTTCACTTTTCTCTTTAATTTCTTTTTTTGAGAGACAATACTTAATAAGTGGTCCTCTGAGATATAAAGTAATTTAGGAGGATACTGGAGCTACCTAAGGGTTAGCATTTCCATTATAAAAAAAGCAGGCTCGAAAAAGTGAGTGCTGAGGCTGGGTGAAATAGCCAGTAGTAATACTACCAATGTTGACCAAATGTTTATGTACCCACGTGGTTCTAAATGCCATATGTGTGAATTCTTTAAGTCTTTATCATAAACCTGTGAGATAGGTACTGGCATTAGCACGCTTCTACCTACCTCTGAGGAGACTGATGCACAAAAAGGTTTAGTAATTTAGCCAAAGTTGCTCAGCAAACGAGATGGATGGGCATTCCAGCCCAGGCCGTCTGGCTCTGAAACTTACCGTCTTAACCATAACACTAGGCCACCAGGCCAATATCCGTCTTCGTGTATCGAGATGCCTTATTGAAATAGTAATAATAGCTAATTATATGATAGAACTAATTAGCTATGGCTCGGCCCTATTTTAATAGTATGTACGTATTAAGTAATTAAATTCTCAAAGCAATTGTACGAAGTGAGTACTATTATTTTCTGTGTTTTATATATAAGTAAACTGAGGCACGGGAAAGATAAGCGATTAGCCCGAAGTCTCAGGCCTAGTAAAAGGCTGAGCTGTGACTGAGTCCAGACTGTCTGGTCAGAGAGCTCATGCTCTCAGCCATGATACTAGAATACTTAATAAATTAAGCCTCCATGATGCAGAATTTATAGCATCTCTCTTTGCAAACCCCTTGGCTAGTTACCATAAATGGACTATTTACTCCCATCTTTTTAGACAGACTCCCATCTTGTTAGACATAATACATAACGCAGAGCTTCACCAATCAAGACTGCTCTTCCTTTCAGACTCTTGATGAGATTAAAGAAACTTTGCTTTATGTCATGAAACTCCAAGAAAAGGGAGTTTCACTGAAGATTACACTTTTAAGAAAACTGAAAACGTTGGAGTCAGTGTTTCCTCATGACCTCAGTCACCGCTGTGTGCCACAGAATCAGGGTAGGGCAGTCACAGTCCACTGATCCCACTACCTGTGGACCTCCTCCAGGTCTCAGCCGTTTTCTGAGAACTCAGAACCCAAGCAAAGTAGCCAGACATCCAACTCTCCCGTGCTATTTAGCCCATCCAAGGGGAGCAGCCCTCGCAGACATTCTTGGGTTACCCCTACTCTGAAAATTAAATGAAATGGCCAGAATGCTTTCCCATCTATAAACTCTAATCCACCTCAACAGAAGACCTAGTGGCTTTTACTCTGGCCTCTAGCACAATGCCTGGCCCATAGTAAGCCGTTAATGGGGGTTTCTTTTGATGAACTGAGAAAATTAGTCAATAAGTGGTCTGCCCAGGACCCATAAAGATACACATATATCATAATAATTGAGTGAGAGCATTATCTCTTTTGGACTCCAACAAAGACAGTAAAATATTTGAAATATTACAAATGTATTCCCAGATAAAGGAGTGTTTTCTTCTGAAAGGAAATCTCCCGCTAAGACCCCCAAGAACAGTGATTTACTGAAGGTCTAAAATGTAAGTATTACCATGATTTAGAGGAACGCTATGTTTCTATCCCCATTTAAAGATGATTCCCTCTATTCTTAGTAGAGAGCATAGCCAAAGACAGCCAAGAGCTTCAAACCAGCTGACACATTTCATTTTGTGAAAATGCCCGTTCTTTTCAATGGTTCTTATTTAGCAATATTTTTAACAGAGGTTGCTTGGAGTCTTTTCTGAGATATTTAAGACCTACCTTTTGCATCCCTCTCTATATCAATGTATATATGTACACGTATTATGTGTGCACAGATAGCTAATAATTCATTTCCTTGACTACAGTATATGTGAATTTCTATGTATTTCTGTTCTCTCTGATTATTATTTTTTTCCTTGAGCCACATTACTACTACTTTATCATGAAAAAGTGATCTGTGAAGCTTTCAAGGAGGAAAATGTTGTGACATTATTTCCTTTCCAAAGGAATTGGTTTTCATTGTTTTGCAAGAAGAGCATAGTTCTCTAAAGCCTTCTAAATATAATTTATTTGTTAAAACTTTATTTACCTACAGCCTATTAGAAACGTGTCTACTCCCTAAATAAATAAATATACCTATTTAATCACACATAGATTCAAACAATAAAAATTAAAATATTTTTTTAAATAACAAAGAGGCCTGGGGAGGGGGCGGGAGCTGGGTGAAGGGGGTCAATGGGGGGAAAGGGGGACATCTGTAACACTTTCAACAATAAAGATAAGTTTAAAAAAAGAGAGAAACATCCTTTTATAACTAAACCGCAATATGCAAAGGGTAAGAATTACATTAGCAGTTAATAATAATAAAACATGTTTTTAAGGACATAGGAAAGACTATAAGATTCCTAAACATCAGTAATAAGACCATGTCAAATGACCAGCCCTCTTGTATATCACATTCATTATAGTATAAGTGTTTTTTGCAGATAAGTGAGAATATACATTACGTTAAAAAGGATATGAAAACACGAAGAGGGGAGGAGAAGGGAAAGAGGGGAGGAGGGGAAGGAGGAGGAAGGCAGTAGTGGTGGAAGCCACACATGGTTCAGAAAAACCAGCGCTGAAACGTTTTAAGTCCCCTCTAATCTCTCGTCTGTGCACACACACACTTGCGCATAAATAAAATGCATAGCTTTCCTCTTCAAAATTTAGCTCATACTGAACATGCTGTTTTGTAACCTGCCAGGCCTTTTTAAGCCCTGAAATTCATAGCTCAAGCCCTGGAGGCAAACTGGGGGAGAAAGGGAGGAAGGGCTTGAATAGCAATCTTACAAGAAAAAGAAAGGGAAGGAAAAGTGGAAGGCAAATGAGATCAAAGAAGACAGAGGATATGGAGCTGAAAGCATATCACAAAGGGAGCAAAAGATAAAGATGGACTTTTTCAATTTAAACTCCATTTTCCAATTTTCTTAATTGCATCAACATTGCACTATTGTAGGTTTTTGGAAATTCTACTCTGCAATTCAGGCCTCCTCTCTTCCTCTTCCCCCCCTTCCCTGTGGCTGGGGTAGTTCACAGCACAGTGCAGAGATGCCAACCGCTGGAGCCAAATTCAATTCCAAATCCAAACATAAGCAATGTTTGCGAATCGAGACTCCTTTGAGGTTCACCCAACTCCAATTTTACCAATTCCCTCCAGGGAAAGATTTCCCTTTGAAGCTTCTGTGTATCCGAGTGCATTGTGGGATGCAGGTTTGGGTTTTTGGTGTGGGGCAATTTACGTATAGAATGGATACGCTCCGCACCTCGCCCTCTTGTTCCTCACGTGCCTGCGACATTATATAGTGAAGGCAGTACTCGGAGGCATGGCTGGAAAACATTTTTGTTCATGTGCATCTAAATTAAAATTTAAAAGGCAAATCAAGACTATTGAATTAGCCCAGATGTTGTAAAGTTAATATTTCTTCAGAAATGCTCTTAAGTTCAGAAAAGGGGGGGAGGAAAGGGGGAGAGCTTGAAATGAAATTGTAGTTTTAAAACTGTTCATTGTATCAGACATCGTCTCGCAGATAAATGCCACAGGCCACAACTTGAAATGCTTAAACAACAACAAAAATTTTCCTAAAGAGAAGAGCCTACTGAACGGTGTGCGTTGGAGCATGTTTCTAAGTGTACTTGGAAAAGGGGGAGGGTAGTTGAGCAGGTTTAAGGGACTCTACCTGCCCTGAAAGGCCTGAAAGCTCAGCTGGAAAAATAAATAAGCTTGATCTCAAAGTAAACTGGGAGTTGGAGGAGGGCTGAGGATTGTGCCCGTGCTAAGAATTACATGCTGACAAAGCCCACAAGTTGGGGGGGAGCAGCGGCATACATTGTCATTTTGTGGGTGGACTGAGTCCAAGGAGAACTCTTTAAGCCCAACCTGAGCCCCCATCTTCTCCCAGTCTCCCTGGAGGCATCTTCCCTCTGCCTTTACACCAGGTCAAAATGACTTGCAACAAAAAACAAAACAAGGCACTGACATTTTTAATCTGGGTCTTGGCTGAACCCATTTTTAATCCCCACTGCCGTGCATACCTGCTTAAATGTGTCCTTTCAGATTACACTTTGAAGAGGCTGTTCGTCTCCTTGGTTAACCCTTAGGCCCTACTCCCCAGGGCCTCATGATGATGTCACACACCCAATGTGCGCTCAGGAAATACTTGAGAAGAATGGCCTGCATTATTGTTTCCTTCTGAAGTTGCTGAGAACAGATTCAGGAGTGGACCTGCAGAATTATGTCTCCTGGGCCTCTGAGAGTCTCTATTTTCTATTCAATTATGTTGCATTACCCCAGGTCATTTCATTTGGTTGGTTGATCACAAATAAACACTATTTGGTTGACCCACCATCATGAGCTTTTCCAAAATACATCAATACTTAGAAATCAAATACCTGTTCTTTGCAGTATCCTGCTTTCTTCCCTTTGGAGACTCCAGCACCTACCTGTCCATCTGGCACCTCCACCCTGACAAAAATCCCCATATTGCCCACACCGGCTTTTTAATTCTTCTCCCTGGGCTTCCCTAGAGGAGATATGCTTTTGACACAACATGTATTTGTAAAATAACAGTGTTTATGTTGCATTTTTTAAAACAAATGTGTTGGGAAAATTGAAGTATACTTTTATGATCAGGAGACTCATCATCCCCTTAAAAAAACTATACTAAGCCTGTACTATTCACCAATGTAAAAGGCGAGGCTTTTTGGTGGTAAAAAGTAAGACATAGTCCCTCTGCCATCTAAGTTGATTATCTATACATTTTTTGCTTAAAACTCTTTGCCTTAAACTACATCTATGTAATCTTATTATGAGTTGAATAAAATTAGAATAGCTCCAAGTTTTACTTAAATTAGGCAAAAATTATGTGTGTGTGTGTGTGTGTGTGTGTGTGTGTGTATGAGGACTGATGACAAGCTTGTCAATGAGCAGTAATTCTAAAGTATGAAGTAAGGATATTAGCCTACAAAAGTGAATGATAATATAAAGTGTGGCCATCAGTGTTATCATCTCTACGAAATTCACTCCATACGAGACAGGTGCAGTGTAGAGGAAAGAGCCAACTTCAGGTCAGTAGTCCTAGGTTCCTTCTGGTTTCCAGTCCAGTGCATAAGGAGCTTGAAAGTCACCACCCCATCCTAACAAGTAGAAAACCGAACAAACAGAAAAACCAGTAACTCTTCTGAGAGCTCTCAGAGAAGAGAGGTCACAGGACAAACTGCTGCCCCTCAAAACTCAAGACGTTGGCAGGTGCATACAGAAAATCCAACTGACCAGAACAGAAACCTATAAGCAGAAACCTCCTTGGAAACCAGTGCCAGGAAAGGAGACCCTGAGCTGTAATTGATGAATTGCTGGACTCAGTTTGGTCAACTCTGAGAATTCAAACACCAGGGGGACATGGTCATAGGGAAGCCTCAACACTTTGGTGAGTTTTACCTCCCATAGCTCTACCAGATTTTCACAGTGACTATCAGAGAAAATCCCCTCATGCTTCCAGCAGGGAGAATAAAAGTGGACCAATTTGTTGAAAGACACAATCAGCCAAACTTCACACAAGACAAAAATAGACAATCTGAATAGGCTTATACCTATTAAAGAAATTGAATCAGTAATTAATAACCTTCCAAAACTGAAAGTTCTAGGCTCAGGTAGGTGCACGGGAATTCTACTGAACATTTACAGAAGATGTAACAATTCTCTGCAATCTCTTCCAGAAATTAAAGGCAGAGAGAATTCTTTCCCACTCATTCTATGAGAATAGCACTATCCTAATGCCAAAACCAGACAAACACATTGTAAGAAAACTACAGACCAATATTTCTCATAAATATAGTTGCAAAAATCCTCAAAAAAAATAGCAAAGCAAATCCAACAATGTATAAAAAGAACTATATACCATAATCAAGTGGAATTTATTTCAGGTATACAAGGCTGGTTCAATATCTGAAAATCAATGAATGTAATCTATAACATCAATAGGCAAAAAAATTAATCACATAATCATATCAATAGATGCAAATAAAGCACTTGAAAAAAATCCAGCACCCACTCGTGATTAAAGAAACAAACAAAACAAAACAAAAAAACTCAGCAAACTAGGAATAAAAGGGAACTTCCTTGATTAAAAAAGAAATCTACAAAAACCTACATCATACTAAGTGGTAAGCTTTCCTGCTAAGGTCAGAAAAGGCAAGGATATGTACTCTCACCACTGCTTTCCAACATCATATTGGACATTCTAGCTAATACAATGAGACAAGAAAAGGAATTAAAAGGCATACAGAATGGGTGAAGATTAAAAAAAAAAACTATCTTTGCACAGACAACATGATCGTCTATGTAGGAAAAGCCAAAAGAATTGACAAAAAATCCTCCTGGAACTAATAAATGATTATAGAAAGGTTGCAGAATACAAGATGAATATACAAAAGTCAATCCCTTTCCTATATACCAGCAATGAACAAATGGAACTTGAAATTAAAAAAGCATTATCATTTACATTAGCACTGAAAAAAAATTATGTACTTAGGTATAAATATAACAAAATATGTACAAGATCTATGTGGGAAAAACAACAAAACTCTAATGAAGGATATCAAAGAAGAACTAAATAAACGGAGAGATAGTCCATATTCATGGATAGGAAGATTCAGTGTTGTCAAGATGTCAGTTCTTCCCAACTTGATCTATAAAGTCAACATCCTAGCAAGTTATTTTGTGGATGGCGACAAAATGATTCTACAGTTTATAGAGAGAAGGGAAAGACTCAGAATCAACAACTTAATATTGAAAGATAAGAACAAAGTTGGACTGACATGATTCTACTTTTAAGACTTACGGCAAAGCTACAGCAATCGAGACAGTGATATTGGTGAAAGAATAGACAAATAAATCAATGGGACAGAATAGAGAGCCCCAAAACAGGTCAATATAAATGCAAGCAAATGATCTTTGACAAAGGAGAAAACTCAATACAATGGAGCAAAGACAGTCTTTTCAACAATGTTGCTAAAACAACCAGACATGAACATGAAAAAAAAATAAAAATGAAACTAGATACAGACCTTATATCTTTCACAAAAATAAACTCAAGATGGATCATAAGTCTAAATGTAAAATGCAAAACTATAAAACTCCTAGAAGATAACAAAGGAAAAACCTAGATAGCCTTGGGAAGGGCAGTGTCTTTTTAGATACAACACCAAAAGCACAATCTGTGAAAGAGCTGAAAAGCTGGACTTCATGAAAATTAAAAATTTCCGTACACAAAATGTCAAGACATTGAGAATACAAGCCACAGATTGGGAGAAAATAGTTACAAACGACATACCTGATAAAGGACTATAATTCAAAATATACAAAGAACTATTAAAACTTAATAAGAAAATGAACAGTCTGATTAAAATTGGGCAAAAGACATGGAAGATATATAGTTGGCAAGCAAGCATGTGAAATAATATGCAACATCATAGGTCATTAGGGAATTGTGTATTAAATAACAATGAAATATCATTACACATCTCTTAGAGTGGCCAAATTCTGGAACACACATCATCAAGGCTGGTGACAATGCGGAGCAACATAAAACTCTCATTCACTGCTGGTGAGAATGCAAAATGGTGCAGCCACTTTGAAAGATATTTTGATAGTTTCTTACAAAATTCATACACTCTTACCATATGATCCACCAATCACACTCTTTGGTATTTACCCAAAGGAGCTGAAATTTATATCCACACAACAACCTGCACACAGATGTTTACGGCAGCTTTGTTCATAATTGCCAAGACTTAGAAGCAACCAAGGTGCCCTTCAGTGGATAAATAAACGGTGGTCCACCCCAACAAAGGAATACTATTCAGTACTAAAAGAAATGAGCTAGCAAACTGTGAAGAGAGACATAGAAAACAGAGGCAAATTATGAAATGAATGAAGCCAATCTGAAAAGGTTGTGTATTGTGTGATTACCAGTTACAACATTTTGGAAAAGGAAAAAGCTATGGAGATAGGAAAATAGTAGTGGTTTCCAGGGATTAGGAGAGAGGGAAAAATGAATAGGCAGAGCATGAAGGATTTTTGGGGGGGCAGTGAAACTATTCCGTATGATACTATAATGATGGACACAAGCCAGTATACATTTGTCCAAATCAAAAAGTGTACAACACCAAGAGTGAACCCTAATGTAAGCTATGGACTTTGGGTGATACTGTGTAAGGACAGGGAGTATATGGGAAATCTCTGTACTTTCTGTCAATTTTGCTGTGAATCTAATACTGCTCTAAGAAAGAAGGTTTATTAAAATAAGAAGAAAAAGTGCTGGGTTTGAATTCTGACTTTGCTACTTACTAGTTAAGTTGCTCTGGGCTAGTCAACTTCTCAGGCCCTGCTAAACTGCTGGTATAAGTGGTGTTTACTTCCCAGGCTTGCCTAGACTGCAGTGAAACCCTGGGTGTGAGAACACTTTGTAAAGCGCTATAGACCTAGGCCTTTGGCTTCCTCCAAAGGCAAGTACACTATTTCTCATCATTTTCCACTGAGCAAGCATTGGTGGTTGCAGATGTGGAAATACCTCATCCTTTTACGACCTTATAGAAATTAGCATGAGCTCCAAGAAAATCCCAAACAAAAGATGATGAAACTTTGTTGGATGCCAAGGAAGCAGCTGGCACCATAAATACTGTGAGAGCTTTGCTGGCACAGCACCCTCCACTGTGCTGCCAAATGCTCTCGATGGGGGGACCTGGCATTGCACTGGGGAAACAAACACAGGACTTGGGGGACGCCATCCTAAGACTTGCCTCTGGCCTCACCCAAGAGGGACCTTTAAAGAACTCTTGCAGCATCCCACCAAGTTTAAGTGCACACCCATGCTATACACCTTGGGGGAATGCAATGTACAGCCCAACTCCTTCAGGATGAAGCACCCACGTAATGTAAGTATTGTTTTGGTCTTAAACATACAGTTAAGTACCATCATTATTTCTTTAAATCTCTGGGTAAAAACATAACCCTTAATACCCTTCTAAACTTTGTTTGTTTGTTTTACAATTTCTGGTTATCTTGTAGAGCATTTTCCACGCAATTTTTAATGAGCTTAAAATGTTTCCATTATGAATTGATGGACAACAACTGTAAAGCAAGTGTTGTCAAAGAAACATGGGGACAATGACTATTTTCCCATAGTCAGGTAAACCTTGTCCAATTTCCTCCACCTTCATTATCCTAGGGAGGCTTTATAAAAACCCTTTTAGGGTACTTCAAAAATTCCTCAATACAAAAAAGAGTGGTTTTGCCTTCCTGTCTCAGTGGCATTCTGGGTAAAAAGGGGAACCACCAAATTGCCTTTACTTGCTGAGCTCACTTCCCCTTGCCCCAATGAAGAAAGGTGCTGCCCACTCAGACCTGGGCAAGAGGCAGGTGTTCTCCTGGGCACTTCTCCCCTGGCCCTTGGTCCATGGCTTGGTCCCCGTCAGGCCCCACCTGGGGTCTGCTCCAGGTCCCAGTCTCCCACGCTCAGCAGTGCTTTGATTTCAAGGGGAAAGACGGGTGAGAACAGATCCTGGCCTTTCCCTCAAATTCTTCACAATTAAGTTTTTTATGAAAGACCAGGAGATGGGTGTCTGTGTCCATGGGGCCAGGGCATGTTCAAAGTGGAAATGATGTCTCTGGAGCTTATCAGCTGGAGAACCTTCTGTGGATGGTAACAGTCAGGCCTAGAGGGTTCAGCTTCATTTCTTGGATTTGAAGCCTGGACTTTAAAATCTACAAAATGATGCTCTGAAACATCTTCAGCATCAAAATGAACCTCAAATCAAAAGGGTTCCATTTAAAATGAGATACTACATATACATATTTTAAAAAACATTTATCTATGCTATCTATGCATTAGCTTGGAAACTCATTTAAGAACTTTGAAACTAGGCACAAGTGGTGTATTTACCACTGTGCACCTGGGCTGACTGATGCTCTTTTCTATTTCAAGAGCAATAAAAAAAAAAGTGTAATTCATTTGTGGATGTCTTCAAACCAACAGTTAACAGGGATGACGACATCTCTGAACACGGCGAGAAGAACTGAGCATGTAACTCTGAGGATTTTACATATTTATAGGTTCTCGTAAAAATATTTCTTGCCCAAAACTTAAAGGTCTACTGACTCATCAACAGCTAACAAAACACTGGAGTATCAGTTTGATAGTAAACTGCCAATTCCAAGAAGAATGAACAGAGTCAAAGAAAGATGGAAGGAAAGAAGGGAGGGAGAGAGGGAGGGAGGGAGGGAGGGAGGGAGGGAGGGAGGGAGGGAAGAGGGGAGGGGGAGGGGTAAAAAGGGCATTAAGCAGTCTCTGTTTCCAAGCATGGCAGTTAGGGTTACTTTTCTGACTGATCCAAATCCGACAAACGTTTATGGAGTACATACTATATTGCAAGACATCCTGGTGAAAAATCAGTAGCAAGGTTGTGTCCTTAAGCCTTTTTAAATTAGATTAAATTATGAAAAACACACAAGCCATATGGATATGTCTTCTTGTTAGTACATATGCATAATATAGATACAATATGGTGGTATGTAAGTCCCCAATGGATTAAAGCTCACGAGTACACAGATCTGACCATTTCACCACACCATTTTAAAATCCTATCTGGAAAAAAAAAAAAAAGTAAAGTTTTAAGGCATGAAGCATACCTGCCAACCAATCTACCTACCTACCTTGCTTTCTTCCTGCCCTGTATCCATCCATCCTTATGCCATATTCCCCTGAAGTCAGCCTATCACCCTAGCCTCAGAAGCTGGGACCAGTTCACCTTTTCCATATTAGGGTGGAAATCTCAGTGAAAGCGAGGGACTGTAGACAAATCCACCCCTTCCCCGTTCAAGTCCCCATGGTCTCTCAGCTGCAGCAGCCTCCTCACTAGTCTCCTCTACGTTCATCCTCACAGAGTAGCCAGAATGATGTTCTTGAAGTGCATCAGATCAGGTCGCTCACCTTGTTAAAACCCTCCAAACTTTGCAGACAATAAAACCCAGAGTCCCCATCATGACACCAAAGGCTCCACCTAGCTGGCCCCACTACAACCTCATATGTTCCTTTCCACCTCCATCGCTATGTTTCAGCTTTTCTCTTACTATTTAAATATATCAGGTTTTTCCATGTTAGCACCCCTTGGTCCTGCTGTTCCAGCTTTCCCAGCTCCCTCCCAACAGCCCCCTTCTCTTTCTCCCTGGATCAGTTTAAATGTCACCTCTTCCAAGAGGCCTTCCCCAAACACCCTGCCTCAAGTGAGCCCTGCCTTCTTCATCTATTCATTCATCATTTGTCACCTGCTCGTGTTCTTCATAGCACTTACGGCCTCAAGGAATTTTGTTATTTCTCTCTTTCCTTCTGGAATGTAAGTCCCACGAGGGCATGTGGTGCCCTCAGCACCCAATGCACCTCCCGCCTTAGAGAAAGCAATCAGCAAACGTCTGCTGAATCAGTGAAGAAACCCATGCTTTCCTGCACGGCTGTGAATGGGAACTAGGTGCTAGGGATTTCGAGATGTGATGATGCAGCCCTCAAAGGGCTCCCCGGCCAGCGGGGTTAGGGGGGAAAGGCCCACTGTATTAGAGTTGGGAAGTTGCTACAGTGGAGCTATGAGGTGCGGTGGGGGCAGGTGCCACAGAGGAGGAAAGATGAGCTGAATCTTGGGGGATGAGCAGATATTCTGCAGGAGGAACAGGGCTGAGGGAAAACTTGGGGAGGGCATTCCAGCCAGCGGGGCTAGTGATCGCAGAGGCACGGATGTGAGAAAGAGCAGCGGATTTAGTGAGCTTAGCATGCATCCTGTTGCTGGATTATAAAGTTCTAAACACTTAGTTACAAAACGCAGTGGTAGAAAATACATCTGTGTTCCTGATGCTGGGCCCCTACGATGTTGCAGAATCATCTTTACTAAGCAAGTGCTCATTAAATATGCTCATTCATCCACCCCACTCATTCTTTATTGTCATTAAATTAAGTATAGTTGGTATACAATCCTATATTGGGTATATGAGTGTCAGGTGTACAATATAGTGATTCATTCTTACCAAGACATGAGACTAAGTGGGTGATAAGGACCAGATCACGTACAGCTTTACATATGAGAATAATATGTTTTATTTCATCGTATGGAGAAAGGGAAACTACCTAATGACTATGGGTTGAGTTTTCCTGCTGTTTTGCTTTGTGCCTTTGCTCTCCCTGCCAGCGAAGGGGAGGATGGTCAGCAGGGGTTGAAATTCGGGGACTGCGTAGGCATCCATAGACAAGGGGACTATCGCTATGACTTTAAAATATCGCTTTGGAAGGATGTTAGTTGTGTCCATTCATAAAAAATAAAAATTGCCACATTTAGCCTTTTTTTCCAGACCAAATCATACCTAGAAAGGATAGTTCTATGTGTTTCTTCATCTGCTTCAGGAAATATAGCCTCATCTGAACTCCTTTCTTCATCTTCCTAAAACACTCCAGACTACAAAATTACCTTAAATGTTTTTCATTGAAAATTCAAAATATGGCTAGTTTATGTATGAGACACAAGCTGATAGTCTTTTATTGAAAAAAAAATTAATACACTTTACCTTTTAACATAGTTTTAGGTTTGCAGAAGGTACAGAGTTCTCATATAACCCTCCTCTGTCCCCTCAGTCCCCCCATCATTAACACCTTAAATTTGTAGGATACATTTGTTATAATTGATGAAACAATATTGATAAGTTATTAATTACATTCCATGGTGTATATTAAGGTTTAATCGGTGTGCTGTAAAGTTCTATGGGTTTTTTACAAATGCTTAACAGCATGCACCACTATTACTGTAGCATAAAGAATAGTTTCCCTCACTGCCCCGAAATTCCCTGTGCTCTGCTTTCTCAGCCTTGCCTCCCTCCAGCCAACCCCTGGCAATCACTCATCTTTTTACTGCTCTGCCTTTTCCAGAATGTCATATAGCTGGAAACATAGAGTATGTAGCCTTTTCAGGCTGACTTCTTTCGCTTAGCAATATGTATTTAAGAGTCTCTAAGTCTTTTCATGGCTTGATAGCTCACTTCTTTTTATTGCTGAATAATATCCCATTGTCTGGATGTATCATAACTTGCTTCAAGGACATCTTGATTGCTTCCAATTTTTGGAAATAATGAATAAAGCTGCTACAAAAATAAAAATCATGTGCAGGTTTTTGTGTGGACATAAGTTTTAAATTCATTTGGATAAATACCTAGGGGTATGACTTCTGGGTCATATGGTCAGAGTATATTTAGATTTATAAATAATTGCTAAAGTGTCTTCCAGAGTGTCTGCACCATTTTGCATTCCGATCGGCAAGGAAGGAGAGTTTCTGTTGCTACACATCCTCGCCAGCATTTGGCGCTGTCAGTGTTTTGGACTTTAGCCATTCTAATAGGTGTGTGGTAATATCTCACTGTTCTCATTCGGAATTCCCTAAAGATACATGGTGTTTCATACGTTTACCTTCCGTTTACATATCACGAGGCAAAAGAGTCATTGGAAAGATACTTTTAATATTAGTCTTTTCTTAATTTCTGTGCTTAACGTAGAATAATGTAGAATTAAAATGCTTTAAATTAATAACACAATCAATCAATAGGCCTACATATCATGCATTTTACAGTGGAAATGATGATTTTTACAGGTGGCAAAATGCAGGTTGATAAGGTTTAATTCTTTCCTGAGTTTCTTATGTGTCTCTTGAGAATAGAGAGTGAAGAAAAACACTATAAAAGTTAGGTTAAAGTGCTAATTTCTTGTACATAATGAATGAAATAAAATACGTAGAAGGACTTACACATTTCCCAACAAAAGTACTGAATGAGATTTGTCGAATGAAAATCTTTATGAACCATCTTGAAAATTTGGCGACATATCCTGCTGCTCAGAAATGAGGTTATAGGGACAAGAATGTTGGCACCCAGAGAATATGGGCTAAGAAGCCATCCCAGGGTAAGGGACAGACACCCTCCCAATGAAGTGTGGCCTGTGGCAGAGCTGGAGGGTGCAGAAGACACGGCAAGGTCATTGTGAGCAGGGAAAATTGAAAGCGCCTGCCACCACTGCGGAGCTTCATGCTTAAAGCAAGTGGCAAGTGACAATCTTTGTTGGTGAGAAGCTTTCCCCAGTCCCACAGACAAAGGCGAGGAAGACAATCAGGTCCATCGGAACATTCCAATTTCAACTCCATGGCTACTTCTGGTCACAAGAAGAAACGCTTTCCCCAGAGGACTCCCAGGTTCTTGAGCTGACACTTGCCCTAACTCTGAACTATATATAGCACCATCTAGTGAAATAACTTAGAATACTTAAACTTCTAAAAGCCAAAACTAAGAAATGGTTAAAAACATAAATCAATGAGTAGCTATGGTTTTTTAAAGGATGGCATAGGAAAAATTTGCCTATGATCTTACCCAAAATACATTTTTTTAAATCCTCACCTGAGGATATATTTTCTATTGTTTTTCAGAGCTAGTGAGAGGAAGGGAGGGAGGGAGGGGGAGAGAGAGAGGGAGAGAAACATTGATGTGAGAGAGGCACAATGACTGGTTGCCTCCTGCATGCGCCCTGACCTGGGGGTGGGGAGTGAACCCAAAACCCAGGTATGTGCCCTTGACTGGGAATCGAACCTGAGACCCTTCGGTGCATGGGCCAACTCTCTAACCACTGAGCCACACCAGTCAGGGCCCAAAATACATTTTTAAACTCTTAAGATGATATGAGGATGCTTTTAACTCAGTCATTTGATACAGTGACCATCCCAAGGTGTTGGTTTGGTATTATAGGGAGAAAAATGCTAAAGTAAGAAAGAGCGCACATCTCTTCCCAACTTCCCTTGCCCCTTCCCCCTCCTCTCCCCCTTCCCTTCCCCTCCCTCTACCCTTCCCCCCCTCCCCTCCCCTTCCCCCTCCCCTCCTCAATAGAGTCACTGGGGGGCTCCACTCCAAATGGGTTTTCAACCTGCAAATTGTTCATCTTAGATGGGTCCTAAGTCAGAACTTGATGCTGATGAAATCCTCTCTGGGCAAGACTCCTCTGGCCCACTCCAAAAACTGACTGGCGCTGGGATTCAGGATGCATAGGTGGGTTTCTCATCCTAAGCTGCATGATCTCATCTCACATGAACATGGTTTAAAAACTGAAATTTTTTTAATTTAAAAATGTTTTTTATTGATTTTTAAAGAGAGAGAGGGGAAGGGCGAGGGCGAGAGAGAGAGAGACATTGATGTGAGAGGGAAACATCCATTGGCTGCCTCGTGCATGCCCCCTACTGAGGATCGAGCCCGCATCCCAGGTATGCGCCCTGAGTGGGAATCGAACCCGAAATCGTCGGTATACCAGACAATGCCCAACCAACTGAGCCACACCAGCCAGGGAGAAAACTCTAATTCTGATCAGGAGGGTAACATTTTCTTAAGCTTTTTAAAAAGTATTCAGAGTCACAAACTGAAAAGATAATTGGATCATTTCAGAGGTACGGTCTCCTCTGTGGGGAGTTTGTGGCTTTTCATTTAAAGGTGATTATGATTCTTAGTCACCCAAGTTCCCGCAAATACAGATAGTGTCTCCCTGACCCACAGAGATACTAGAGGCCCACAAGCTGACACGGGATATCAGAAAATACACATGGGTGGTCCGTGGGCCACCACCTCTCATCTGTAGAGAGTTCGAGAGCAATTTGGATTAGTTGTCAATATTCAAAAATTGGCAAACATCACACAAAAATTCCAATTTTGGGCTTTTCTTGGGGAAAACAAACAAGATACAGGAAAATTTGGCCTGGATTTCTGCGTAGCAACCATCAGCTGGACTGAGAGCTGCCCTTCCCTGCTCTCCGTGGTCCCCATGTTAGATCTTCCCAACACTCACAACACCCATTCGGTTACCTCCCTGCCCTCACTTGAGTTTGCACCCGCTGACCTAAGGCTGTGCCGGACTGAGCTGCAGGAGACACTGGACCTGTGTGAGGAGAGTGAAGACAATTCTTAGACACAGTATGTTGAGAGTGGCTCAGGCCTGAGCCCCCCCTGGGGCCTGCGCCCTCTCCCAAGGGACAGGAATGCTCCTTGCAGGCAAGAGCACACTCCACTCTGTGCAGACCGAAAGCCTGAGCCGCCTTTGGAGACGAGATGGGGAGTTTATGGTTGAGCGCATTTATTTCTGAACTTAATGACATGGGGAACCACAAGCCTGTCCACAGTATCAATTTTTCATTTAAAAAAAAAAAAGGGGGAGAAAGTCTATTGAGTCAAATGTTCCAAGAGCGCCCGGTCCAGGGAAACCTCTAAGTATATTTATAGCTCGGACGTACAGACAGGAATGCCTGGCTCAGGGAAGGAAGGCAGGCAGCTGCCATCGCTGAATGCTTGGCTTGTGCTCTCTCCACCTCACCGTGGCCCATTAGGGTTTCACATTTACAGATGAGGAATTCAAGGCTCAGAGAGGTTAGCTAACAAGCAGTCACACAGCTTGCTCCTGAACAGCACCCTCGCCGCACAGGCTCCCTGCAAACCTGCGCTCTCTCGATTTTTCCACGCTGGCTTCTCGCCTTTGAGAGTGGCCCTCTGTACTCCCCAGGGCAGTCCCTTAAAGATTATTTCCCTTGAGCCCTGTTACAGCTTAGGAGGTAGAGGAATTATGATCCACATTTTACGTGAGATGAGCTGAGGCACCAAGAATGTTAAGTCTCAACTTAATCATTAGTAACTAGAACTAGCACCCACCCAGGTTAGCGAACTTCTAATCAAGTGTTCGCCCCACTTCATGAGACCAAAAGCCTGCTTCGGGCTGAGTTTCTGCGCCGCTTCACGCTGAAGAGTTGTAAGGTCTTTATATCATTGCATTTCTTTTCGTAAAGGGTATTTTTTTAATTTAGAAAGAGGGCTGGAACAGGAAGAATACAAAACGTTCAGACTATTCTACTCATTAAAATAGCCATGCTTCTTTTAAGGTAGCCAGTAAAACTTCTCTGTAACTGAGCTCTATTCATAATAGAGACAAATTTAGTCTTTTGTGGCAGAGGCAGTTGACCAGGAAAATAGGTCTGGGTAAAATACTTTTTTGTCTTTCAAAATAGCACAACCCAGTTTAGAAGCAATAGAAGTTACCAAAGTGATGCCACAAGTGAAAATTCTTTTCTTTTTGTTTTTAAAGGGTGGTGATGGAGTGAGGGAGCAGTGGGAGAGATCAGTGGTTTAAGGGGACTGATTTTCAGTGACAGAGAATATATTTTCTTTATCTGCATGTGGGTTTACAGGTGAGAAATCTCCACAAATAGAGACGTAAAAAAGGTGACCCTGCACACTACAGAGATGGAGTAAGTTGTTACAACACCCAGAAAAACGGTCTCTCTGAATTTAGTCCTGCCACGAGAGCATCTTGTAACTTTCCTTAGGGTTTCCTCTGTCAGATCCCCCACATTGGCAGGAGCCATCTGTCCCATGCCACTTTCTTCTTTCAGCCCCAGTCCAATGTTTTCTATAAAAGGAACAGACTTTTGTCCCCCACACTTGATATGAAGGCTTTGAAATCCCTTCAAGAGGGAGGACATGATGGGTGTGAGATGCTACGGGACTTGGAGGGCATAGAAACCAGCGGGGCAGGCAGACTAGAAGACGGCAATGCCAGGGGTTCCATCAGATGGGGGCAACCACCCTGAAGAAAGATGGGTGAGAACAGGATGAAACTCCATTTCGGAAGATTCTTACAAGGATGGTCACTGAAACCAGGAACAGGTAGGCGTGGGGCGTGGATTTGTAGTGGGTTCCGGAATACTGAGTGGTAATTCCTTAGAGCTAGCCTGCCCTTCTTCTCCTTGCCCCAGAGGCACAGCAGGTCGATGCCTCAGGAGGAACTCAAGAAGCAACCCGGCTGCAGCAAAGGAGTGTTGCAGGAGCAGGGAACCAGGCGGGACCTTGTGGAGGACCACAAGGCCGGGCTAACCTCTTAAGTTGGCCTGACGAGGCCATCAGCTCCGCAGTCAGTTGGGGAGCAGACTCACCAGAAGAGCACTGATACCCATGGTCACAACAGGTAGCACTCACTGAACACATGCTAGGAGCTAGGAGTGGTTCCAAGCCCTTCACCTGAAATAACATTTAATCTTCATCCTACAAGGAAAATACTACAATTTTCCCCATTTCTCAGACAAGGAAACCAAGGCACACAGAGAGAGTGAGTAACTGGCTTCATCGCTAGTCACTAGGTCACATAACTGGGAAGAGGCAGAGTTAGGGTGGGAATCCGTTGCAGTGGAATAATGATCCCCCCAGAGACGTCCATGAACAAATTCCCCAGAACCTATGAATAGGTTACCTTCCATGGAAAAGGGACTTTGCTAATGGGATTAAATTAAGGATCTTGAAATGGGAAGATTATCCAATTGTACCCAATGTAATCACCAGGGTCCTTATAAGAAGGAAGCAAGGGGGTCAAAGTCAGTAACAGGAGACATGATGTTGGAAGCAAGGACGTGGAGTGATATAAGGAAGGGGCCAAGGGCCAAGGAGTGCAGGAAGCCTCTAGAAACTGAAAAGACAAGCAAATGGCTTCTCCCCTGGAGCCTTCAGAAAGAAGGCAGCTCTAACGACACTTTGATTTTAGACATCTCACCTCCAGAACTGCAAGAGAATAAAATGTGCATTATATTAAGTTGCTGAGTTTGTGAGAGCTTGTTACAGCAGCAACAGGAAACAAGCAGCTGGCTCCAGAGACTGTTTTCTCAAATATTCAGTTATATCACCTTTCCAGTGTTAGATGTCAAGATTCCTAGAAGAGAAGGTTCACGTTGGCTTTAGGTTTTTCCTTGTTTAGTCCTATCGCACTTAGTGTATGTAGAACTTTCATTACTATTTTAGATTGATTGTCATGTACACAAACCTAACATTCACACTGCAGTGGCAATAACGACTGTTAAAATGTTGTACATTCTCTGTCAATTTATAAACAGGCCCTGAGATCCTCCCTGCGGTTCTGGACCGGACCTCTTGCTTTCTCCCTTGGGAGCTCCCAGACCTTCCCACAGTGCAGCCCCTGAAGGCTTAGAGCCTGTCAGGAAGGGCTCCTCCCCACCCAGACCCAATTCTGCAGCCTGGGTCCACTCTCATGGTCCGTAGCCAAGCCAAAGCAGATGTTTAATATTCTGAGCATAACCCCCAAATATACACATGATGACTAACCATTTAGGATACCTTACAAGCTAACAAAGAATTTTTTCTTATGACTGGAGTTTCTGAATATTTTTTATTTTCAATGAAAGCTAATTATCACAGAAATCTAAGTAGCATCCAGTGTCACTACATTTAGTAAAATGACTTCCTACATAGTGCCACATTGAAACTCTCAGAAGCCTGGATCTAGGCCTCTAGACTCCATACAGAACCACAGTGGCCTCAACTGAAGAAAAACCACTCCCAACAAACCATATCAGCAAAACCCTCAAAGGTCTGACTTTAGCATGTGCTCCTTTTTCAAGCGAAACTATGTGGGCGTCACACCCCTTATCCTGTCCTCTTAACTAGGACAAGAGAACTCGAGAATCAGATAAGTGCACTGTGTATGGTGTATTATGAAATGTCTCTGATTGCCTTTTCTCTGACATCTCTGGTTTCACTGAAAAGGAATTTCACTGCCTGTTTATGCCTCATATTCTTAGTCTCCTCTGAATAATATAACTGGGTGAATCAGTGTTTTCCTCAGAAGATATGTGCTGGGTTCTGGCCTGAAACTCTGCCCTACTGACAATCCCATCCTGCGGCAAGAGCCCTGTAAAGAAAATTGTCTCAGGAAAAAGACATTATCCGTTCTCGCCTCCGGATGCATCGGGGTGCGCTGGGCGTGCCGGGCCTCCACGGGGGCTGCCCAGCCAACAGGAGGGGACATCAGACTTTGGAGTCCTGTCAACTTCAGGCCGCCATCCTGAGTTCCACCGCTACCAACTGTGTGGCCTTCACACGTGAGCCGACCTCTGAAACCTGTCACTAGAAATGGGGATAAGCATTCCTTCTCTGCACGCTGCTTGTGAGAACTGGCCGAGGTAATGCACTGAAATGCCTGTCACAATACCAGTGACCTAGGCCTACGGATCGCTGTGAGTTCACCGCCCATCTTCCCCACATTAGATGCAAGTGAGAGGCCAGGCTTTCCAGATCGCTAAAGTACTTTCCAGATCGCTAAAGCATATTCTCAGTGGTCGCATATCAAGCATGACTCTCCTTGACAATAAGCGGGCTAGGCTGCTTAGGCCCAGCAGAAAGCAAAGGGAGCAAAAGCCACGCATGTGCGTGGACTTTAAAAGTGTTTCATGAACCCAAAGCTAAGCACAAGCTTCCAAAGAATTTGTTCTGCCTCTAAGAAAAGGAGAACTATGCAAATGAAAAACTTGACGTGGGGGTGGAGTCAAATGTAAGTAAAAACCCCCATAAGCGCCATCCAATAGCAATTCTGGAGGTAGAGACCGCCATCATTTTATTGCCCAACAGTCAATACTCCTGCTTCTCCATCAACATTTTTTTTTTTAATTTCTTATTCATTGATTCCAGAGAGAGAGAGGATGGGAGGGAGGGAGGGGGAGAGACTGAGAGAGGGAGAGAGAGAGAGAAACATCCATTTGTTGTTCCACATATTTATGCACTCATTGGTTGATTCTTAAATGCGCCCTGCCCGGGGATCAAACTCACAACCTTGGTGTACCAGAGACAACACTCTAACCAACTGACCTACTCAGCCAGGGCCCATTTTTTTTTTAATTTCCATAAGTTTGGGAAAGTAGAGTAGGTGGCCCAAGGTTGTCACTTTTCCCACTTCTAAGCCAGCCAGTTAGAAGATTGGTCACAGATTCTGATCCTTCCTTCCTTCCCTTTTCCTTTTTCTAGGCACACTGCAGGGATAAGATGAAAGAGCAGCTGCTTTGCAAAAAGATGGGGAACTGAAGCCCAGCCGTGACCCCCGAAATAGACACAGAGATACAGAGAATGTATTTTTCTACCCAATAGCCCAAGGGAGAACCTCTTCAATTAAAACCACTTTTGATACAAAGCCAGACTGCCCAAGATGACCGCCTAAAAATATACGAAAATCTAGGAAAAACAAGCTCTCCATCCTGGAGGGAATGTCAATGGAAAATAGTTGCTAGGCTTTTCCAGTTACCAGTAATAAAAGAAGCATAGGCTCCCCATTATGAGCCCAGAGCTGGGGGGTCGTCAGCTGGTTCTGAGCCAGCCGCGGGATTTGCTGAGTGAGTTACCAATTAGAGAAACAAAATGTGGACTTCTCACTCTAACCATCTTTTCTGAGTCCAGACAACTTATTATTAGGTTTACCTCCTCGTGACCTAGAGTTGAAAAAGATGCTTCCACGTGTGGATAATGTTTATACATTTTTAAGACACATACATTCTTATATTGAGCAGCGATCATACGATGTGCAAAGACCTCAAATGAAAGAATTCAGAAAAGTAAAAAATAAAAAAAAGCAAATAAGGCATTAATCCTTTCATTCATCAGACACTGATATTATACTTAAATATTTATATTCTTGTCAAAATCTGTGATTTTTAAAAGGAGGGCCTGGTTAGAAAGCATTAATCCCAAAATACAAACTATGTACATATTCTGTATTTATCTAGCTTACTCATAAAGGCGTCTTCAGGGGAGCTCTAATTTAATATAATGCCCCCAGTTAGTATGAAAGTTGCTATAAAAAATAACTGTGAAAAAGCTTTCTGTCCCTTTAGGTCCAGTGAGCTGCGCATGACTTTTCTCTGCTAGCTGACTGTGGAGTCTTTTGAACACAGGGCCACAGCCTATTTATCTTTGCATCTTTACCCCAGTACAGTGTCTGACACATAGGAGACAGTCAATACATTGTGCCGAAGGAATTTCTCTTTTATGAGCTGCAGGTGAAGGCATTTTCCATTATGTTTTTCATGGACTCATATAAAGGTCTATGTAATAAGTTCCTCTTAGAGGTTAATGCTAGGGGGGAAGATGTTTCCTATGATGTTCTCTCATGGCCCCCCAGCCCAGTTTTATTGAGATATAATGAACATGTACCACTGTATGAGTTTCAGGTGTACAGTATAAAGGTTTAACCTATATATATTGTAAAATACCAAAATAAGTTCAGTTAACATCCTTCATGTCATACAGGTACAATAAAAAGAAATGGAAAAGAGAAAACAATTATCCTTATAGTGAGAACTCTTAGGATTTACTCCCTAAACAGATCTCATATGTATATATTGTGCATTGCATCCCTACTGCTTACTTATCTTAGAACTGGAAGTTTGTACCTTTTATCTGAGAGCTTACAACCCACTCTTAACATAATAATAAAAGCAATGTAACACAACATGTTTCCCTTTTCTACCTGGATGCCAGGCAGCTCAAAGCCAAGTTTTAAGTCAAAGTATAGTCACTTTTCTTAGCTTCATATTTCTAATACTACACTTTCCCTCCTTACTTTCTTTCTTTTACCTGGCTCCTTGTCTTTTATCCGTGTTTCACATAAACTTTCTATTAAGCTGCCTCAGGTCACTGTTGGAAGTAAACAGTGAGTTAAAAAATACTAAATGAATAAAGAACTAAGAACAGAAGCAGGTTTCTTCCCAATCGTTTCTCACACATGCTGCAGAAACACCCTCAAGATGCCCACATGGTCTATCCACGAGCATTGAATGTGTTTCAACAGAAACGAGCAGAGCAAAGGGCGTGATGCCGAGGAGAGGCTCCTGCGCCGGGAGGAAGCAGCACAGGCTGAAGTCCAGCCTGGGCCTCTCCCCAGCTGCGCGGCCTTGAAGGAGGCCCTTCCATTCAGGAGCATCAGTTTCCTCATCTGGTAAGTGGAGCACGCTCACTCTTTCAGCATCTGAGTCCTCACTGTGTTACAGGGACAGCGTCACGTAAATAAGACAAGATCCACGGGATCACGTTAGTGCACAGTCTAGTGAGAGCCAGAGAAGCAAGCAGATCATTGCAGGAAAATGTGGCCATTGCTACACCACACAGGGAACAGGAAAGCCCAGAAGGAAAACATCTAAATCAGACCGGAGGCTTCCAGGGGATTTGAAAAGAGGCGGCAGTTGCGTTGATTTTTCAAGTTGATTGGGAATTAACTGGATGAAAAATGGGCCAGAGGGGGGAGAAGAGGACATTCCAGGACTCGGGAAGAGCACGTGTGAAATCACAAAGACGGGAACCGGCCTGACAGGAGCGGGGAGCTGCAAACTGCTGGACGATCATGTGTGTCCCATCTACCTCCCAGGGTGGTTTTAGGGATCAGTTGAGTGGATGTATACATTGAAAGTGCTTTGTAAACTGTAAAGCACCATACACATGTTCCAACGTAAAAGATTATTATTAGACATTCATTTTTTTCTCCCTCCAAATTGGAAACATTTGCTGAAGTAAACATTGCTGATGCATTAGCTGTCAGGATGGTGTATTATATTTGGAAAACATTTGCCAATGCCTGTTCAGTTTTTAAATTCCCAGTCACATGTGTTTTTTGTTTGAGAAAATACATCAAGTAATAATGGATTTATTGTTAATTGTGCAACATTAGAGTTTCAAGGTTTAAGTAATCTCTCTTCCATGTTGACTTTATCCCATGTTGACTACGGAGTTTGCAGTCATTTATTTATTAATTAAAACCGATCGCTAAACACCATTACCACCTTGTAGTGATCAAATTTTATCGGAGGAAATTCAGGATTCTTGGAAAAGTGTGCCAATAAAAACAAATTCCTTCTGAGAAAAGAAGGAAGAGAAGTGTGGTTACATCCACTTAAACAGCTTCCCAAAGAGGTTCAATGGAGCTCAGATCCAAATACTTATCTCCCTGTTCAACACTACCAGAACCAAACACTTCCTTCTTAGGGACATTTTTCCGTGATTAGAGAAGCAACAGAAAGCATTTGGGGTAGAAAAATTAGGATGGATAACTCATGTTCAAAATTCTTGACATTCATACACTATCAGTCATTAGAGGGTTTGAATCACTGCATTTAAAAAGTGAATTTCCTTTTTCCCTCCTTCCTATAAAAAAATCCCTGTAAGAGGAAGATCTGAGGAAGAAAAGAATATAAGGATTTTTTTTCATGTTGCCAACGAGTTGTCTGGTCTTTACCTTTTCATATTTAAACTCTCGTTAAATAAGCATATCCTGCCCCCCCCCCCCCCCCCCCCCCCCCCCCCCCGTTCTCCTTGCAGGAAAGAAATGTTTCAAGTGTTAGGAGGTCTGTGTTCATGGTGAAATCTCATATTAAGTCATGATTAATTAAGCCACTCATTAGCAATTTTGGTCATCGGGCTCTAACACATCACATTGATGAACTAAGTAATACATTCATTTCTTTCTTTTTGTGTAGAGGAAAACCAAATCATAGCTCATCAAAGCTGGACAGGACCTGAAGGTTATTCTGTATGACATCTCATTTTACGAATGAGAAAACCTGAAGAAAGTTGACTAATTTCCATAAGGCCGGGCAGTGAGTAAAAGGCAGAATTAGAATTAGAAGCCGATGCTCTTGTCCACTGGGGCAGTATCTCTAGACACAAGGCCAACATCCAGAGAAAAGACTTGGGAATTGCCGCTGATTGGGGCGAGTGGCCCCAGCGCAGGGGTCCATCTGCTGCCACTCCGATCCCACCACTTGAGGGGGCTGCCAAGTCCCTTCTTTCAAAGAGTAGTGTGAGAGCACCAGGGCTTTGAAGGCTTCTTGGCAGACGAGAGAGCTGGTCCCTGTAGCTCCTGCTGGGCGACGCGAGTGGCATCGGAGCTGTGGCCGGGCTCCCAGTTACAGCAACAAACCTCGCTGTGCCTCGACAAGAGCGGTGGCTGAAACCCCAAATTGACTTGCTCTTAGAGACAAGCTGGGAAAAAATGATTTGTTGTAGGATTCCTGTTAGGCCAGTCAGCTCCCATTCTCTTGTGAAACTGGATTTGTAGGCACATGCACTGGCCAATGAGTCAGCCCTTAAAAAGTCATTCATAATTTATGTATAAACAAGAATAGCTTTTGTTTCAGAGAATTCAGGAGGTTTTTGTAGCCTGCTTTCTTCCAGTGCCATTTCTGAAGAACTGTTCCTGTCTCAAGGCGGTTCCTATAGGCCTATAAATACTTTGATGTTCAGACATCTGGAACTTATATTTGGTGTTGACTAATGAGTATTATTATTTTATTATGTATTTATATATGATCTGAAAGAAATTTGAGGTTATATGCCACATAACTCTGTATACACACTGAACAATGACAAATTCTTTTTACCCATTACACTTATGATTTATTACTCGGGCAGAAGAAGTTCTGAGTCACTCAATTGACATATAATTGTGTTTTGGAAGATAGTAATGGGAAAGAGAGAATGTAAAATTGCCCTTAACATATATTGTTAAAATAATTTGTAAGTGGACAAAATGGACTCCAGAGATATTATTTTTCTCATTTTAAAAATATCAAAGGATCGCCAATTTGGCAACAAACTCCAGCGCTCCTTTTGAATGAGTTAAAAAGAGCATTGGTCTTAGAAATACATGTGGGTATGTTTGAAAGGGCAATAAACAATGCATAATGGATCTGACTTCAAAGAATGCCTATTGGAGAACCAGACCTATTTCAAAGTCAAATGCTCAATACCCAGCTTGCCTTGGTACCAATAAGCCACAGGTAAACACTGGGATCAAAGGGAAGCGTGGGCGTGGGGAGGGGCGTATCATGACATGACTTTCTCCGCAAAGCATTTTCCCCAAGGGACACGGGGGAAGGCACCTTGTAACAGCCTCCGTTGTACATTCAGGAATGTATCTGAGAGGAGTGTCAGACGTATTTTAGTCTGGAAGGGCTGCAGCTCAAAGGCCATTAAACAAGAGGCACCCTGAAGGAGGCGTGCGCTCGGGGAAGACACTGAGCTGCAAATGGATAAATGGTGCCTTTATGGACCCGCAGATCCCCGCCTGCTCGCTTGCCTCTCCCTCCCCGAGCCACGTCGGCTAAACTGGTTTGGCCCATCAGCAGGCCGTCTGGCCCTCTGGGAAAGAATGAGCCCTCTGTGCGTATGGGCAGAGCAGTTGCCAACAAAGGCCCATTGGAGTGTTTAAAAGCTCCAACTTGCTGCTGAATCAAAGCATTTCCAGAGGCTGAAGTTGTGAACAGGATATGCCATCAACAGTGAGAGGAGCTCTTTGCAGCTCCCCAGAGAATCCTTAAAATTGACTTATCTGCTTTGCTGACAGTCCCCAATGCCAGTGCCTTGCAGTGTGGGCAGTGTTCATTAAAAGTCATTACCCAGGGTCCAGGGGAATCATACTGAACTGCATTTGGGGGCCTCTGTCCAGGCGCCAGCTGACTCCATAGCAAGAAAAAAGTCAAATGGACCCAGAGGATCCCACAACAGAAAGAAGGGATCGTAAAAACCAAACCAAACCAAAACTTGGTTTTAAGAATGTCATAAAATGAAGCAATATTTCCAGTTTACACACAGACACATACAGACACCCCCTTTCAACAGCTTTGGGTTATTGTCCATGATAAACAGATCAGAATATTGCCCAGGAACATAAACTTAAGAAGAAATGTTAGCCTTACTTAGAATAGATGCAAAAACCTGAGATGAGGGGATGAGATTGTGGGACCACGTTTAGATTGCATGAAAATTACCTGTCCTATATATTTTTAAATGTGTCACAATATCTTTCTCTGACTGTCTGCCAATTAATATACTTCTTGTCCAAAGGATTATGTGAGGCTTAGCTGATTAGAAGTAAACAAGAACGAGATACACCGAAAGTAAACAGAGCAAGAGAGGAGTAGCATGCACCGACCTCATTATAGAGGATGGAAAAGAGCTGAGGTCAGCCTCTGCCAGCGACAGCCCTAGCACTTCCCCCAAAATGTTCTCTTCCTGCAGTTACTCCCACCCCGGTGCCTAAGCTAGTACATTAAGTAGGTCAATATACCAGCTAATCTTCCCTCTCACACCTCCCACTTTATTACAGTCTGATAGGACTTGGAAATAGGCCATGCCTCCACCTTGGGTTGATAAATTTGGGTTTCTAATGAAGTTATAACTAAGCTCCAATTCCCTCATTTCAGGGCACCCAAGTAGCTTCATGTTGTAACTCTCAGTATCCATCCATCTAGATCAGTCCCATGCTAAGGACAGTGCTTTCGTTTCCTCTCATCTCTCTGTGATCGTATCATTGGACCTGGTGGAGCTAGAGTTGCCCAACACTAGATTCCACTCAATCTACTGAGACACTGGGACCCTGGATGATTTTGTTTGTTATTTTCACAGGACTGTATCCTGGCCCAATTCCCCCAAACTTGAGAAGCTATTTTGATGCTCCCCAGCTTCATTCCTAAGTGGTGGTCACTGCCTGAATTCCCAAAGTTTGGGTGACCCAGATGAGATGCTCTGGTACCAACTGCCTCCAGAAATATCCCTGGGATACTGGCCCCGAGCAGTGTTCCAGGTCTGCTCACTGCCTCTCTAAAGCCCGTCATGCACCTGGATTTACCCTCAGCCCTGGAGAATGTGTCTGTGCCGAACCCTGGCTCCTTTCCATTCTCCATCCCCTGCTGTAACTGAGCTTCATCCATAAGGCATCAGGTCTAAGCCATCCCGAGCTATGAGGTGAATTACCAATGATGACGGAAATAAGGCTTCCTTACAATTATTTTCAATGCCCTCACTTCATTGCCAACAACAATGAAATCAGTATGTCAGTCAAACATAAACCCCTCAAAAGGGAATCTTTACTTTCAGTGAGGAAAGAAAAAAAATTTATACAACACACTTTGAGGACCTATTTCAAAAAAAAAAAAAAAACTGTAGAGAAAAAATATAGACAATGCATCTGACCCAGAGTGGTGAGAAGATGCATTCATTGAATATTTATTGAGTACCTACTATGTGCCAGATCCCCGGTGCTAGAGATATGAAAATAAAACAGATTCAAATGCTTGCTCTCATGGAGCTCACATTCAGAAAACCATTAATATGATCCCGACTAAGTCATTTTACCTTTCTGAGCTACATTTTCTTGTCCATAAAATAAGAATTTTGGTCTAATGGGAAAGAAGTTTCTTTCAACTCTAACACTCCATGCTTCACTAAAAATGCTAAGTAAATGTGGGCCAACCATATCTCATGGCAATATAAAAACACCTGCCTGGATGTATGTCAAGGAAAAATGGTAGAGAAAATTCAACTTAACCCCAATAATATTCACTGAGCACCCACTGAGTTAGAAATACAAAGATGAATGAATCATGTATTCACAACCCCATATTCTTTTGTAGCAAATCCCAGGTATCCTGCTATTTCATCTACCAACAGTTCAGTGTGTGTTTCTAAAAAGCTAAAGGTCTTCAGAAGTGTGTTTTTTCTAATGTCCAGTTGATCCCATTTTTCATATATGGTTTCTGGTTTTCGTGAAATACTCAAGTCATTCTCAAGGCCACACTATTTTTTAATATGTTTATTATTTATTCAGGTGTTATGACTGTTCTGTGTTTAACATTCAAATATTTGATCCATTTCAAAGTCACTTTGGGACAAAAGACAAGATATATTTTATAGTTAGTCACATGCCAACTAAAACCATTTGTAACTTTTTATCTCTTTCTGACTTGTGATAATTCTTGTCCTGACAGTGCCATTAGAAAGGAAGAGACCAGGGTTCAGGGTACTGTCAAGAGAGCAGGAGACAGACACACCAAGGAGAGGCACTGTCAGCTGTAACTCTTTGGACGCGGAACACCAGTTCTCCCCCAAGAGGCAGACAGCTGGACAATAGTAGGTCAAGTGTGCATAAAACAACACATTATTTATGAAGAAGAAAAAAGAGAATTCAAAAAGTGTCTCATAGTTCTTTCCTTGCTTTAAAATGCCAACAGTTGAGGACAGCACTGGAAAAGCAGAAGCAGCCTTGAGAGCCTGAGAGAGAGCAAAGGGAGAAGAGCCCAAGCTCCTTCCCTGCTCCGTGAATAAATTAGCCAAGAAGGGCTCTTGCCCAGGGCCCTGAGTGAAGCAGGACTTTACTATGCCCCATTGTGTGGAGATGACACAACTGGTTCCAGAGCTAGAATAGACTTTAGAGCGTTTCATTCAGACTCTTCATTTTTCAGAGAAGGGAAGTGAAACTCAGGGACAGCAAGGGACTTGTTTAAGGTCACAAAGCTACTTAGTGGCAGGCTCAAGCTTTGCTGAGCTCGATGACTCTGGGCCTCTAGACATCAAGGCCAGAGTTCTGTTCTTTGTATCATGTTGCTTCAAGGGATTTAGATCTGAACTGTCCGTGGATTTTTTAAAAAATTTCTAGCTGCTTACAAGAAAGAAAAAAAAATTCTGAAATGTTCTAAATTAAAATTATAGTGGCCAGAGAGTGAGAGAGACAGTAGAGTTAGTCCATTAATAATAGCCATGGACCAGCTCTGACATTCTTGTAGATCTGGTGGTATTTAGGATTCATTTCCAGGTCCTATTTCTGAGATTATCCAAAAGAGAGAAGAGCCAGGAGGAATAGCATCCCAGGAGCCTCCGCTTCTTATTTACACATGAACTTTCCAATCTGCTGCCCACAGCTAATCCACAGGAGGGGATACTTCTTCCTTGCGGACTCTGCATCTATCCCAGAACTAGCCCATTTCAGCTTCTCCCATCCCCTCTATCTATAGCTAATGTAAATCCTTCTAGAAGGGCTTACACCTTTCTCCCCACTACTTGATGCACAAAAATTCTTGCAAATCTCCAGGATGATAGACATGTCTGTCTCCTACCTAGCCGTGCTCCTGGTGGTTCACACTCTGTCCCAACACTGATCTTCTTTTGCTAGCAATGGCTAATAAACCCTTGTTTAAAAGAGACATTCAGCCATAGGAGTTAAAATGTTTTTGTTTAACATAGCCTAGTATTCAGCCTAGTGGACCAGATTTGTCTGCTGTACTTTAAATACATAGAGCCTTGGGTATAAAGAGTTCACCCTATTCTCTATTTGACTTATGAAAATTATTGGGAGCATCTGAAAAAAGGTGGTGTCCAGGCAAAACGCAGTTTCAGAGATTTGCACATGACTTCTCTCTGTAGAGATGTGAGCAAAGGCAGAAGTCTGACACAGTGTGATCAGGCAGCTCAGTTTGATCAATAGTGGAAACACCACTGAAGAGTGGCTTTCAATGGAAGTGACAGATGTCCTATTTTGTCACTTTAGGGTCATTTGCAAATCTCCCTTTTGGTATAAGTGAGATGGCTCTGTATTATAGCATTCATTCATTTTTGTGTGCAATCACAGAACTTACTAAGCCCTCCATTGTAATTTAATTTGTTTGTAATTATAATATGTTGCTACCAGGTGAATGGAAGTATCTTGGTGATAGCCTGGTGGAAACTGTCAGGCAATCTATTGATAGGGTTCATTGAGAATGAAATCAATGGTATTTTACAGTAAAATATGTTAATTTTTTAAATAGACAAAAAAGCTTTTCATCCATTAATCAGGTATGTTAAGAAGTAAAAATGCTGCACATTCGAAACAACAATTATTCAGATCAAGAGAATAAGCAGAAATAAAAGAACAGTAAAAATAAATGTTCCTTAAATAGCATACACTTAAAGTAATACACACTTTATTAAAGTTATATCTCTCAGAATGTGTTAATCATATTTTATAAACTGTCCTAAAAACTGCATCAGCCTATTCCACAGCACATCAGAAAAAAACTGAAGGAGATTAGAATGGAGAGAACTATGAGAAGTGACAGGTGACACCTTCAGAGAAGAAGGTGCTAGAGCCTGCTGATAAGCCGCACGCGCAAGAACTCAGAGAATTGAAAGGCCTGGGGAGAGAAGCCCACACATGCAGACGGGTGTAAAGGCCTCACTGTTCTGCAATATTGTGCAATACTCATGTGAAACCCTGAGGCATGAAGGGAAACCAACTGCATTTACTATATTCTCTTTAAGAAAACATGGGTTCATTCATTTTTTATCAGTTTCCATCATATGATAACATTAAAATTATTTTTCCCTTTAAATTGAAGCATTTTTTTACAACTTTAAGGAGTTCATTTCTTTATTAACTCAGGTATGTAACTTAGTATTAATCAGTAGTATTTAAAATTATACTCAACTGGAACAAGATTTTAAGTAATACAAACTCTTAGATATATTTCACATTAATTTATAAATAGCTAAAAATAATTTTTAATCCAACCTTGATTCTGTTGCATCATTTCAGGAAAGTTTTTTCAGGAAGCATCTTAGAAATCAAATCTTTCTTTGAGCATGCAAGAGAAATGTGGCCCTGGTGCTCTATAAACTTTACAACACCATATAAGATTTTAACGACCATCCCTAACTCAAAAACTAGACTCAGATTACAAATACATTCCATATAGTTTGAAATCACAAAAACAAGATGAGGAATTGGTTCAAGCCAGTGAGCATAAAATATATTCTACAAAGAAAAGAGCTAGGATTCTGTCAACCGGATCGACTTTCCTGACTTTGCCTGTATTAAACTGAAATTTTTCATTCAAAGTGAATAGTGGATTAGTCCATTCCAGGCTAGTGAGTTCCTGACCACCAACAATGAGGTGTAGGCACCATGATATCTTAAAAATATGCATTTCTACTTTTTCTTAAATGAGTCAGATTATCAATTTATTTTAAAGATCATCCTTGGGGGCCTGGTTTCCGGCTATTACTTGCTCCTGTAGACATCAAACGCCCTGAGTACTCCCCTCTCATAATGTGGAGTCATGGTCCAAGCCCAGAAAACATTTCTATAGTCTCATGTTCCCATGGTAACATGAATGTAAGAACAATAATTGGTCATGTCTCTAAAAGAAATGAAAACTGTCTTATATAAGAAGGAAAAGATTCAAGAAAGAACATCGTAATTAAGTATATACAGAAAGGAAGGACCAGGGGCAACATAAGGGAGACTCATCAGTCCTTGTTTCTTTTTACTAGTCCGCTGGGGATTATCAGTGCCTCCACCTTGCCCTTTACAGTCTTGAGAGGTAATAACTGTATCTGGAAACGGACTGTCAATCTCTGGTTCCCAATCACGTATGTAATGCTAATGTCTGTATCCGGATCCTTGCATCTAGGAAACAGCCTGATTTTGTGCATTTATCAATCTGCTTTGATCTTGGTCTACCTTTCCCTTCTGGATTTTTGATCCACTGATTTATGGATTTAGCTTAATATTAACTTTTAAATTTGTCTTAATTGGCCAGTGATAGAATAAAGAATACAACCAAAGTCAAGTTTCTAATGCCCAGTTTTCCAAGGCGATTACACCTCATTTTGCACCTAGAACCCTGGAACTTTACTGCCTTGTGTCCCCAAGACAATGGTAGTGGTTAGAGGGTAGCTCTGCAGTAGCACTGCCTGGGTTCAACCCATGGCTCTGCCAATAGCAAGCTGTGTGATCGCAAGCCAACCACTTAGCAACTCTATGTTTCTGTTTTCTCATAGAGAAAATGGAGATAATAATAGTAGCACTGACTTCTTCACAGGGTTTCTGAAAGCTCAAATGAGATAATAGATGTAAGGTATTTAGAACAGTGACTAGCACACACTAAGTACTCAATAAATGTTGGCATTTATCGATTTTATACTGTTGTGTGGATCATAGGCATAAATGCTTTTTAGGATTCAAATCTCAATAGGGAACATGTAGCCATTTTTTCCTCTGGTTGACAGTGGGTGTGGCATCCTCCGCCTTCCTGAATCCAGCAGCAGAGTCATAGCTTGTATCCCATGGTCCTTGACTACCTTTGTCTCCTTCTAATTCTGTCATTTTCTCTCTTTACGTCCATCATCGTCATTGTCATTATCATCTTCATCTTCAGCAACATCAGTGTTGAGTACAGTGCAGAAAACAAAAGTCAGAAAGTTAAATCCACCCAAAATTCAATGAGAAGCTACAATGCAACAGGCACTGGAACAAAGGTGAGAGTGAGATGCACATACTGCCTGGAGGGAACCATGGTCTAGATAGTGGAGGAGACACAGTGAAGTCCCATTAACTCATGCAAGACTGCAAAGCACACAATCATCAGAGATTCTTCCCACCACGCTGGCTGAGCCTGGTGGTGAGGATCAGAAGTCACCTTCACAGAGTTGAGTCGAATCAGGTTCATCCTGCCAGCTGTGGTCCCATAGAGGACAACAGTTTCATAGACGCTCCAGCAGGATTCCAGAACAAGAGTCCTGAGACGATGTGAGCCCAAGGACCAGATGACTGTCCTTCAAATACCCAGAGGACACAGACAGAGCAAGGGGACTCCTTTGCAGAGCCATACTGGAGACTTGGGACTGAATGAAGGGACCGAATGTGGGACCACGGGCCACAGTCAAATTTCTAAGAATTGATCCCGAACTGTGGCTGAGACCCAACCCCTACCGGTGGAATCCAAAGGCCAGTGGTTGGGAAATGGTTTCTTGGCCTATTCAAAAGGCGGTGAAAACTTGCTGCCAAAGTAGCACTGTCAGCATCAGGATCTTCACTACAAGTTATGATTCACTTCGCAAGCTGGACCCTGTATTCAAAGGCATGCTTCTTGTAGAAACCCGTGAGATAGGTATTGTTTCCTCTGTTTTACAGATGGTAAGACTGATCCTCTGAGAGCTAGGAAAAATGTCCAAGAGCACTGCTATTGAATAGCAGCTCGGTCTCTCTAAGGGATGAAGGCAGTTAATTGATTACACACACCCACAGCACCCACCACAGCTGGCATAAGGTTGGTGGCTGAGACAGTGTACGTTATTTAACTCCTTTTTCTGTAATTCTACTTTGCTTATATTATACTGAAAACTGTGTATTGACTTTTTTGTGTAGCTATAAGTGTTGTATTATTTAGCTATTTATCTGCCTTGCAATATCTTCTCTTTGCTCTAGGAGACCAAAATGAATATCTCTTTTTTCACTTCCACCTATAAAAGAATGTATTCAGAATTAGTTGCACTAGATCATTTTATGGTCCCTAGACTGGAAAGAAATGGCTCTCTAGACTTTTCAACATCTAGCAGAATGTTTCACTGGAAATCAGATGTCAGCATTGGGTCCAATCTGGCCCCCAGTCTTTGGTCCTTAGAGAAGTACACACACTGATTGGTCTCAGTGAGATATGTCTTATCCTCTGAGTGTATTGTACCACGTTGCATTAATCATTACATAGCTACAGGGAATGAAAAGAACCAATTTTCTTAATTAAAGTGTTCCAGTAAGACAAGCGATGCTCTATTCACCATTTTTCATTTGTCTTGGCTAATAGTAACAGCAATAATAAAAATACCTTCAATTTAGACAGTTCCTTTCTTCCAAGAAGTTCAAAGCTCTGGTATGTCTAATATGTCATGAGAATAGACAGATGAGTACTGAACTTGGCAGGGAGAAACAGATGTTATGTGTGCCAATTTAAAACACAAAAATGAGACCCTAATTTATTTGATGAAGGTATCATCTCTCTTAGGATGGATACAGTGCAGTGTAAGAAAGAAAAAGCAGATTTTAGATGCAAGCTCTTATGTGCGAATCTTGGCTCAGCCATGAACCAGCTGGGGATTCACACTTAAGCAAATTTCAACCTCAGCAAATAAATTCAGGATTCTCACCTATAATAGAGAAATAGTGAATATCTAGCTCATATGATTATTATTAAGTTAAATAAGAGTTAAGTAAAACACTTTATTAAAAAAATAAAGTCTTATAGCACAAATATTAAATTACTGTGTTCTCATGATGCTCGTAGAAAAAAAATGTCAAGCAAGCTAACTGGCATAGATGCGCATCCCCTCCACAGTCCATGCTCCCCTTTTCATTCCCCACTCCCTTCCCTGTTACCTCGCCTCCACTGGAATGCTCACTGATGTCTGTTGAATTGGGATGGATTAAATCAAACTGAATTGATATTCTTTTATACAGATTAATAAAAACAACAGATATGGAGATCTGACGTCCCATGCATTTAAATTCTGGGAGATCAGATGTATAACCTCGAAGAACAGAGGAAGTAGCCCCAAACTGATTCAAGAATAAGAATTTTGGAGGCTACAGATTATTTAGGAAATCAATAGAACTCATGCTTTTAAATGCAGTTAAGTAAGAATTTTAAATGTTTCTCAGATACAATTTATCATTCAAGAAAGAACGATGATAGCTCTAAATAAACTGAAGTTGGTGTTTATACTTCATTCCTGAATGATTCCATGGACTATTAAAAACAACTATCATCTCTTAGGGAAAATAGTTTTGCAAAAGAATTTCAACAGAAATAACAATCACCTGCAGGTAAACATCATATGGCCCTTAAAAAGCGCTCTCGTGTCTCTTATCTAATTGGTTCCTCATAATAGTTCCCCATTTTACAGATAAGGAAACAGAGTCATAGACTGACTATGTGACTAGGTCCTAAGTGATGAGGCTAGGATTAAAAATCAGTTCTTCATTGGTTGAAAGAGATAACCACTTTCATAAGAAAAAATACCATGAAAGGACACTCAACTCTAAGCATTAGAGAGGGATAAATAAATGAGGGATTGGCTTATATAATTCTACAAGCAAAAAGAGAATGGCTCTACCACCACTGCAGACAAAAACTGAACAGAACAGTCAGCTCTTTGAAGTCGAACTACTGGGTGCCTAAGAGAAAGTCCGGGCGCAGGGTTCAATGGTTTGACGACTGTGGCTGGTGCTGGTAGTGGTGGTGGTGGGCTGGGGTTTTTTTGGTGGGGTTTTGTTTGTTTGTCTGTCTATTTATTTCTTTTTGTTGTTTTTGTTTTGTTTTGTGGTTTGACATTTTCCCCCCTATAATTAAATTAACAATTATTTGACAGACTGACCAAATTAACTGTTCTGCCTTCAAAAAGACAAAACCTAAAAACACAAAAGGAGGGGACAGAAATAGAATAGGAATCATAGCATTAAGCTGAGACTCTAACAACAGACATTAAAAGTGGACAGCAAAGAGGAAACAGTGAGGGAAATGGGGTAGACACATGTACTTAAGACAATTATGTGCTCCTAGAGAGCTGAAAAGACAATTTTAAAAGTATTTACTCTCTTACATTTTCTTTTACTTAATTGTTTTTGTATCTTTTCCTGGAAAACAGAACGAGAAAATGGAAAAGGAATTTTATATAATCACCCAAAATCCTAATATAAAATTTATTCTTTACATTGAAGCCTTCCCAAACTACTTTCGGACAGATTTCACATACTCTTTCCAAGTCCTTTCTGAAGGGAGTGACTGCTCTCTGATCTATCTCTGTGGAAGTGCAGGCTCCCACACGGTGGGTTTGTTTAGAATGAAACTTGGGCTGGCGGCAAATCTCTCCTGGGCTTCCCTCTGGCTCTGTGCGCATTTCTCTGTGTAATGTCACACAGAGAGCCAGACTGGGAGACATGGCCCTCTCTTCCAAAGAACCACTTATAAAAAGTATACTTATAACAATGGACTGTTATCCAAGGCTCATCAACAACCTTCTTACGAAAGATGTAAAACTTCCTTGCAATGAAAGATACCACTCACTGAGAGCTTCTGTTAGTCAAATGCAGTAGAGCGCTGTACAGAATTTTCATTTTCATATAACCTTGCAACAACCCTGTGACTAGGTATTATTACTCCCACTTGACAGTGGGGGAAATTGAAACTGAAAGAAGTTAAATAACTAACCCAGATCAGAGAGCACACAAGGGTTGGAATTGGGATGTAAGCCTCAGTCTGCCAAGTTCTAAAGCCTTTCTGGACGTGGTGGCTGCTGTAGCAGCAACGAGCACGATGTCATGCTCCTGTCATCTGAAGTCAGACCACTGGGAGCTCAAGTCTGACAGCCGCTGGAGGACAGTTTTCACTGGACTTGGACTTGATCCGGGGAGAGAGCTCAGTGAATCCTGAAAGAATGGTGGATTGACCCGTTCTTCAGACTAGTCATCTGCTTTGTTAATCCCTTTTCCAGCATCACTTTAATGCCACTTCATTCTCTGGTCTATTTATACCTTCAATTTTTATATCGAGAAGTTAAATCAAAATAGGATGTATTGTCTTGCAGGGAGACAGTATGGAGTTGCAAAAAAAAAACATGAATTTAGGGGGAGCTTAGGAAGCCCCGAGCCCCAGTCCCAGCGCTGCCAGGAACTAACCCTGGGGAAAGCAATGAAAAGAACCACAGTAACTAGGTGTGAGGCCAGGGCTTTACTTATGCTGTTGCATTTAACCTTCAGCTACTCCGTGATGTATTTACAGTCCCCTTACACAAGAGACCAGGAAATTGAGGGCAGGGAGCTTCCAGAGTTTAAATGTAGGCTCGATCACTCACTACCCTGCATAACCCTGGGTAAGCTACTTAACCTTTTAAAGCCTCAGTTTACCATCTACAAATTCATAGAACTATTATAAAAATATAGTATAAACTTGGCACACGAAGGCTGCTGGTTTTGTTCAGTTTGATATCTCTTCTCAGCATCTAACAGAGTGATTTGAAATAGCAGGAATTCAGTTAGGGTTTAATTTAGTATCAATATATAGATTGGTTGATGGACAGGTGGGATGGTGTTGGAAGGACGAGATGAAATAAGCATTTGTGGGTTAAATCCTCAGAAAGCTGGAGGGCAGGGCAGGCCTCTGGAAGGAGGAGCCACGTGGACTGTGGGTCTCCTCTGCCTTCACCCTTCTGATCTGAGAGCTGAATCTTAACTGCGGGCTGTTGGAGATGGGAGAGAGGAGAGGGAGAAGATCCCTGCCCCGCTATTGCCCCCACCCCTCCCTCGCCATTAGCTAAAATGCAAAGTCCCTCCATGGTATGGCTACAATATGCAGTCTCCACTCCATGTAGTACCAGGTCTTCCTTCAAAAAGGAATGTGTCATCCATTCCAGACCAATGGCTTCCTATGCCTCAAAAACACCTTCATCCTTCAGCCTTCTGGTGATTCCACCCCACTGACCAGGAAGAGCCTTCCACCCTCTCTTCTTATCAGTCTTCCAGATCCTCTCAGGCAGAGTTCAAATGGCATTTCTTTTTTTCTTTTCTTTTCTTTTCTTTTCTTTTCTTTTCTTTTCTTTTCTTTTCTTTTCTTTTCTTTTCTTTTCTTTTCTTTTACTAAGATCTAATTATTGGGCAAATTTACAAAGCACTGTTCAATACATCATGTGCTTTATCTCATTTGTTTCTCATGGAAGCCCTATGAGATAGATACTGCGTCCAGATCTTACAGAGAATACAAGTTTTCAGAAAAAATAAGCCATTTGCCCACGATCACACTGCTAGGAAGAAGCCAAAACATAATATAATCCTAGTCTGTCTCACACACCAGGAAGAACTAATAGATAAAGCTTATCTCCACATACGAGAAGCAAAACAACTTTATACACATGGAGTATCTGTGTCATCACTGTCTGAAAAAAAGGTGTCTCTAAATAATCTTCCAGTTTACTGATTCTGCTAAAATGTCTTCAGAAATGGCATTATCAGGGAAGCTGCCCAACAAGCTCTCCAAAACAAAACACGCAATGAAGTGGAACTTTACCCATATTTAGTGCAAACTACAGTTTTAGGACTTTAGCCTATGGCTATACCCTGCGTAGATACGTATAACATTAGGCTCAAGGTTATCATTGTAACAGCAAAAAACAGGAAGCAACCTAACTATTCATCAGCAATAGGTTAAATTATGATATATTAATTCAATAGAATCTTATGCAGCCAAAAAAAGATTCAAGAGATTCCTTGTTTCTTACATACTGATATGGAAGGGGGGAAGGCCAGGGGGAAGTCTATGTATAATTTGTTATGATTTGTGTAGAAAACCCCATGCACACATGTGTTTGTTTAGGCACAGAATCATTCTGGAAAGTATACAGCAAACTGGTGACAGTGCCTGCCTCCAAGAATAGGAACTAGGAGCGAGGGGTGGGAGAGGCCCTTTATTCTAAGTCACTTTTGTATCTCGACCCATGGAAAAGTGATATATTCAAGTGTTTTTGTTTAGTTAAAAAAAAATGGACTGACTATACAGTTCACAAATTACAATGATACTTGATTGCAGGAAAAAAAGCAAGGAGTTTTCTTGTGAGACTCACTATGAAGTTATAATGTAGACACACCTTTTAATGCGAAAAGGCGTAAAATTTCCTTCATAGACAACTTGTCATTTATCCACCATGTAATGTCAAATGCACTTATAATCCGTTAAAATTGCTTTCAATGGTTCTCCTGGATTGTAACACAGTTAACTGGATTACCCCAGCACGGCCAGCCTGATGCTCGGTGGATGTAAACGTTTGCCCCATGCACACCACCCAGGGCACCCGGTCTCCTTCCCGGCACTCACGGCAACAACCACAGCGCCTGGCCCAGGGTGCTTTCAGTACAGCTGGGTGCAATAAAATGGATGTGACCAGAACCCCTGCCCGGAACCTCTGCAGTGAACCCCAGGTCAGGCCGTGTGTTTCCCGAGGGGCTGCCTTTATGTTCCCCACCCCTCCAACCTCTGCTTTAAATATTAACAAAGTCAACATGGCTTGGGTTTGTCTTCCCTGGCAACGGACACTGGACTGGGTTAGAATTGTGTTAACAGTGACAAGAGGAAGGTTACTGATGAATCATCCTTCTTAGTCACCATAGGGTCAAAGCTTAGGATCCCCCGAGAGGGAACTCTGCCCTTGACCACATCTGAAGGAGAGAATGTCAAGTGGGCCCTCCGCCCTCCATCCCTTGCCGTGATCCCTGGGCCAGGTCTCACAGGAAGTGTTGTGGGGTTGTTTTCCATCCACACCGAGGTGGAGCATGGTTGGAACAGACCACAGTGACTGAAAGGCCTGCAGGGAGGTGCAGCGCTAGGTCCTGAGATCACAGTCCACTCTCTCAGGGCTTCTGTGGGCTTCCTACTAAAGTACCAGATGCTCTGAAGGCAGAGATCTCACCACCAACATGACTGTGTATGTATATCTTTACCCTTCCTTTCTCTCTGCAACAAAGAATAAAGGAATTAAGAAAAGTAATTGGTCAACTGCCCTGAGTCCATCCACTTGTATTTATGGAGGATCTGTTGCATGCTAGGACTTAGGCACGCAGGGTCCCATGGTGAGCAAACATAAGCGCAGCCCCCACTGTCCTGGCAGAGAGTAGAGTGAGGCAGAGTGGGGCTCTGGAGCCACACTACCTGCCTGGTCTGATGACCAACTCTGCCGCCTGTAAGTCATATGACTGTGAGTAAGTGGATTACTTTCTCTATGCCTCGGTTTCCTCATCTATAAAATGGGAATAATAATAATGATGTCTACTTCTTAGGGGTATTTTAAATATTGCATAACATATGTAAAGTCCCCGGGGTATAGAAAACTCCTGGTGAATGTTAGCCCTTTGTGTTTTGATTTAGTGAGGGACAGAAACATCAACCAAAATAGTCACAGTTACATTGGAAACAAACATAAGCAGTATGAGAGTGGGAGTGAACACCAGGGAGACCTAGACTAGCCTAATGGTCAGAGAAGGCTTCGCTGAGGAAATGTGTTGGGGAAAAGGTGGAGCGGGATTGTTCAGGCAGAAGCCCCATGGCGAAGAATGCAGAACACATTCTAGAAACTGAAAAAGCAGTGAAGCTGGAGCACCTCCAGCAAGAGTTGGGGATCCTGGTGCAAGGTGAAGTTAAGGGATGAGCTCACATGCCTTGATTCGGGCACAGTGATATAACAGAGGAGCATGGCTGGGGGTTGGCAGAAAGGGTGAGGGGACTTTTAAAATTATATAGTCAAAATTACTCTACCAGAGAAAACATGAAACTGGTACAGAGATCCAAAGAAGGTTTCCAGGAGGCGACAAGTCTTTGCTAGGTGAAATTGTATTTTTAAGGAGGCTGGAGGGAAAAATAAGCAGTGGAGGAGTTTATCCCTATAACCTCACTTCCTTCTTCCCTTTGACCTTGGCCCCAGCATGTCACCCCAGCAGCAGAGAAGGTTGGTCAGAGAGAAGTTTGCACTCAGAGAAGGTGCTGTGAGCCATGAATATTAGCATGACGCGAGAGGGGCTGGGGGCTTCAAGTTTCCAAGGGAAGAGTCGCCGTGGGAAAAGATGTTAAAAGCAACAGTCCCTATCAAAAGGAGATCAGAAGGCATTAGGAAGGAGAAAGTGGCCACATGGCACTAAAGGGAGGCGAATTCTGGGAGTCCCCAAACTATGTATGATTGATCTAGGCAGGTATCTCCATACTCTGCTATGTCATTGGGCTTAATCTTCTACCTAGGACTCTGGGTGGTTTGGATTTATCAATGGAGCTTTGCACCAAAACTGCTTAATTGTATTTGGAGTATGTGAGTGTGCTTCAGGGAGCAGGAGAAAGGCAGGCACCAGAGTAGGGAGGAAATAGTCTGATCTCACTCTTCTTGCCCCATCACGGGCCACTTCCTTGCCTATAGCCACCACCTTCCTGGTGGGCTCCTCTGAGAGGAGATTCACCCACAGAAAGCCCTACTCCAGTATGTTATGGGACTTTTCCTTTCAAGGACTGAGTTTCCTCCAAAATGAGGAACCTGGACCAGTTAAGTTCAAAAGGCCTGTGTGAAGTTTCAGTTACACCTGCGATTCTTGCCAGGGCTTGCAGCTCCCTGTTTCTACCTTTTCTGTTTTAGACTCACAGGTTGCCAGAGGTGGAAACCCCCTCATTTTACATACAGCGGATAAGAGGTGACACAATATGCCAAGATGGGGGGTGAGGGAGAGGAGAGATAAATACTCCTAATCAAGATGGATCATCTGCAAAATTTGTTGGGTCCAGTACAACATGAAAATGTAGGGTTCTGTGCTCAAAAACCAAGAATTTCAAGATGGTAACAACAAAGCATTAACCCAAACACAGGGGCCTTTTGAGCGCAGTACATGTTTCTTGACTCTTGAGTGGGTTGCTGAGCAAGACCATCCAGATCCAACAATACAAAGTTAAATGGCGTCAATACAAAGTCCTGCTGTTCGGTGAGTCACAGCACTGATAAACACAACTGAGCTGCTACGTGGAAAAGGCCTGGGCGTGAGCAGTTGATTGACATAAAGCTTGATATGAGCCACAGGCTTGACAAGATTGTCAAATAAAGCTAAAGGTACCACATGTTGGCTATATTGACAGAAGTCTAAAGGCCAGGACAAGGAAGGTGAAATTCCATCCAATGCCAGCGTTGGGGGTGGGATGCAGGGGGAAGATCCTCTGTTTAAGCCCTTGACTGTAAATGAGAAAGGGTAACAAAGCGGAGGAGGGTTGCAGGTCAGGATGGAGAAAGATCTCCAAATGGAGCCCCCTGGGCTCTTCGCCTGAAGGAGAGCAGAGATGAGGGAGTCACGGGCTTGTCTGAAAGGCAGTCACGTGGGAGCTGGAGGCAGCACACTCGGTGTGGCTCTGGAAATCAAGAGACATGGGTGGGTAGGAAAGAGGAAGACTGGCAGCCCCTGCTATGGAAGTGGGAGCATGGGCACCCGCGCACACCACTGCAAACTGGGGGCTCTGCCTGGTGGGGCCCCTGGGGCCCCTTCCAAGTCCAAGAAGTCCTGGGAATCAAACACATGAAAAGATAGTGGGTGTCTTGGTCTTGAGGTGATATATTTCACAAGCAAAATCAGCACTGTTTCAAAGATTTCATAATTACAGGGATGGCAAGGGGGAGGGAGAGCACCAGCACCTACAAAGAGTTAACTGGAAGAGCGCAGGTCGGACATTTACAAGTACCTTCCTGAGTGAAAAGGCGCCGAGACACTGCTACAGGCACATGAGAGGTACCAACTCGGCCCGGGGCCAGGACAGATCTTTGGCTTAACACCGAGTAAGTCATCCTTTTTACAATCATATAGTGCTTTTGTCGAGCCAGTCTGATTCCTCGTTTGTTTTCTTTGGATTACTCCACCCTGCTGTGGGAAAATTAACTCTTTGGCACGTCCACAGGTATACAACCGTGTAGACTTCCACCCCCGGCAACGTATCCTCAGGAGACCCACTAAGGCTACCAGGTTAAAAAAGGGGTTCAAAGTCCAATTAGAGTCTAATGAGCTGTGCTAATTGAGATTATTCTTGCAAATTGGTTAAAATTCTAATGAGTTGGCCTTAAAGGGAACCTCTAGTGTTTACCCTGGCTCTGCCCCAGCGAATTTGTAAGACAAATGCAATATCTTTCTCCTTGCCAGCCTCAGTGAAATGGGGGTAACTTTACCGGACGCCAGATAGTCACAAGCATTAATCATCATTTTAGGCTCCTAAACGCTGTAAGCTACTGATACAAAAACTGATATCAAACACAATGGATGTTTTCTAGGAAAGAGGCATCCACCATGTACCAGGCGCTGAACTAGGGGCATCTAGAGCTCAGGGAAAACACAGATAGATACTTGCCTGATTTGATCAGAGTTTCCAAAGTCAATGTGTGTATGTTGGGGAAGGGAAAGTGACGGCGGAGTTGTTCAACTATTCCTCCCACTCAGGTACCAAAATCTTTACAGCAAGACTTGAGTTCCATTCACTCCAGATCACTAGCTACAGTAACCTACAGGAGATTTTTAAATGTAAAACTTCATAAAGGCAATGAAAAGATTATATAACACTAACTGACAGAGTGAGCACCCTATGCAGATTATCACTCAGTTAACTTGGTTATGAAATGTTCACATGCATTTTTATCTGGTAGTAGCCTCCAGTGGAGAAAATACAGGAGGACTGTTGAATCATGGCCTTTGGAGTCACAGACAAGGAATGAGTTAAGTATCTACCCCGTATCCCCTAACCCTACAGCAGACACATGAGCACAAGCTTCATGATGATCCCCTTGAAGGCTCTCTCACTAAGATGGAGATCCAGGGGAGGAAGATCCCGCTCCCTAAAGGAATTCATCACTGTTCAGGAGGGAGGTTCAGCCTCCATCTCCTGTACAGCTAGGAAGTGGGGATTTGGTGAATGCCGGCAGAACCAGATCTGCAGTCTCTCGGGAGGTCAGGCAGAGGTGGTCCAGTACCTTCCTTTCAGGTGTACACCTGTTGTGTTTTTCCCCTGCCTTCAGGATTTTTCTGAAATTCCAAGAGAACTGGAAGAATCACATTTAACATCCTGTCACATAGATTTATGCCCCTCTTATTAGTCAGAGGTCTTAGATACACCAACTGAATCCCTCCATTGAATTAAAGCAGAAAAGAGATTTATTGAGATAGTATGCAGAATTCTGAAGAAGGCTTGAGAGTCGTTTTGGAGTCTACACTAGCCGGAGCAGCGCCGAAACCATACTGTCCAAGCACTCGGTAAAGAAATCTTAGCCCCTACTGACACAGAGGGTCAGCCACTACTGACCCCAAAACAGATGCCACACCACCATCCTTGCCAACAGATGGAATCTTTACAGCAGCTGACTCTCAGGTCGCTCCGAAGGAAATGAAGTCTCATGCCAAGATTTCTGACTGTGGAGCCTGTGGTAACATACCTGTGCCCTGAAAATCCTGGCTCCTGCCTTGAGGAAGCAGACTGGTCATTAAAATATTCCTCAGATAAAAGAAGGGTGTTTGTAGTTGGTGAGCACTCACAAATGAGGCAAAATCTCTTTCATTCATTTTTAACGAACATTTAGGGGAAGAAACTTAAGAAGTGGAGCCAGAATTCGCCAAAGCCAGGCCCCAAAAGCTATCCGACATCCACGCTGTGACACCTATAGAAAATACTGGCCCAAGGAAACTATACATTTTGTCTTTCCAGATTCTAGAGAGCCAGTAACCTGGAAAAAACAGAGCACCCTCAAACTTTATTCTTGAGGCCGACTTTCTAGGCTGAATCCTGCTTTATCGTTGCTAAAATAGTTCTAGCAGCTCAGTCTCTCCTTGAGATAGATTTTCTTTTCAGTTACCTATTTTCTTATGATTATCTCATCAAAAAATAATTCAGAGCAGACACCTATACAGACTTTTGTAGAGCTTTGTATTCATCAAAAACAAAGCCCTGTTACATAAATATGATCATTTGCTTATACCCCAATAATTATTACGACAATTACACTGGAGTACATGGAAGCGAGAGGAGCATGGTTTAAATGCAGCAGGAGTTTGGAGGCGGAGAGCATCTGACTGAAGAAAGAATGGAAGGCTTTAAAGAAGAAGTGTTGGCTATGCCAACCATGACAGGCAAGGGGCAAGGTATTAAGGACACTTCCAAGCGCAGGAAGATGTGTGAACTAAGCAAGAGGAAGCCAGTGGGGGTAAAGACTGGAAGCAACATGCTAGCAAGTTCCACGCCCAATCAGTAAACACTGGGGAGTCGCAATGTTTGGTCATTGGACTGAACCATCAGGTCTGGGCTTTAAAAAGATGAATCAGCACGCACGTGCCAGTGGGCTAGATGAGAGTAGAAAGGGCTACAGACCAGATCTGAAACAAATCTGCCAGCTTCACCAGGACCAACTTTCTTCCAAATATTTCCATGATGTAGGAGCCATTGCCAAGATCAGAACAAAATTTTCCTAGCAAACGAACTATGGAAGGAACACAGTAGTTGTCTTGAAAACTAGAAGCTGTATCAGCAGAAGAGGGTGCAGGTTTTTTCTGTTGTCCCTGCAGTAGGAAGAACTAGAACAATGGACAACAGAGGCAGATTTTTATGACAGAAAGAATTTTTAAAGTAGAGCTTTTCTAGAATAAGAGTAGTTGCTTACACCGTTAGGGAATATTTTATCAATGGAGATGGCCAAGGCCCCAAGGCCCAGCAGGACCGCGTCCAAACACCCAGCGGTCTGGTTTGGAGGTCAGCCTGCCCTATGCTATGTCTCAGGTTTAGAAATAAGTTCAAAATGTTCAGTGTTTACCACTGTATGGGACAAACAAAATAAGAAGGCAAGAACAGTGACAGAACTTTAAATAGTTTACAAAGCAATTTCCCTTTCAGTGTTCCATTGAAACCATATCCTGAGAAGTCAGTCTTTTCCCCATTGTATCAGAGCAATCTGAGACGTGCCGGGGTGAAGTGACGTATCGGAAGCCACTCAGTGAGGGTCTTCTGACTGCAGTGCCAGCGGTTTTTCTCCTGCTTTACCAGGTGTGGCCATGCAAAGGTCACAAGTGATCTCCTAAGAAGTAGGGCACAGGCCAGACAAGGAATCAAAGTGGTGTGATTGTAAGAAAATTATCCATAAAAATTCTAGGGGCTTCTAGATTGGAGAGGCTTCTGCCAGGGCTTTGGCATTTTGGCAGCAAAAGAATGTCCTTTATGAAACTGTATCTTAAAAACAGTAAATAGAAATCTAACTTGGATGCAAAGCTCTCATTCAGAACAAAGCCTAGTAATTGGATGCTTAAAAGAAGTATTTAATTATAAAGTTTTGAGCAAGCTGGGGCATTCATTGCTGGCTGTCTCTTTAGTAATTGACTAATTTCCATACATTACATGATAAATGTGATCAGTTGTCCATTTTCTGAGACATAAAATTAATTTATTGCATTTCAAAAGTCACTCACACACACAAATTCCAATTATGGCTCATGAATTAAGAAATAACATTACTTTGTAAGGTTGTTTCTAGTTTGTTTATAGTACACTTTTCCATCCGTCACAGCAATGCTGTGTAGTAGGCATTGTTATCCTTAATTTTATGGTAAAGAACCCTAAAAGTTGGTTTCTGCAAAGACACCCAGATAATTAGGCCAAAACCATAGAAAATCTGCTGACTCTCAATTTAATGCTTCTCTCACCACGACAGAGCCATGATAGGCAGTGACATGAGTGATCACCACATTTGGGTTCGTATCTGGAATTACTCACCCTCAGTGGAGGTTTCTCAAGACTCCATGTCTCTCTGAGCTCTCTGACCAGGTTCCTACAGCATCCTCACTAGGCTCAGCTGCCCTACCCAAGAGGACGAGGCTGGTTTTCTCAACGGACGATGGATGGGCAGGGCATGTAGAAGTAAGTGAGCTGCGTGTACCAGGAGAAATGTGACTTGTAGCATTGACAAGAAGAGGCTGAGAGGATGCCTGAAAAGGCGCAAAGGGGACTGTTATCTTGGTCAGTACGAAGGGTCCCCTGCCTGGCCCCTCCCCTCTAGGGCTCATAAATTGCTCCTGTCAAAGCCACAGATGTGCCTGGACCCAGAGCACTGACTCACTCTAACAATGCTCACAGAGACATGCATCAAATCAGCTGCCAAGTCTGCTCATTCACAATGAGGAAACTCACTGTCAAGCGATGGATGCTCGTGTCGGCCTGACCAGCTGGGGACAGGCTGTGTGGAGAGCCAAGTGACCAGCAGGCTCTTTTGTGGGCCTTACCCTGATCAGAGCTAGGGAATTAACGGCGGGATCTAAATGCTTGATGGTATCAGGCCAGGATACCACGATGGTGCTTCTGGTTCACCATGAGGGGGACAGATCAGGGAGCGAGAGAAGCAGGCCAGTCTGAGAGGCCCACCCCTCCCAAGCCTGCGGAGTGCACGCCCGCTGCTGCCTCTGTGACCTTCCTATAGACACATCCGTTCTTTGCAAACTCCTTTCTGACATTCTGAATTGCTTTTCTGAATGTCAAGTTTGGTTGTAGCCAGGACTCATTATGGCCTGTGAGTCATTCTGATGTCTTAGAGAGATTTAACTCGACTCAATGCTAATATTTGTGAGGTTGGTTTCTGAGCCGGATCCTCAGAGGGCTGTGAGAAGCAGAAATAGGCCACAAATGAGACCAACCCCTCAAAGACCCAGGGGTAGCCTGGAAGCTGGCTGAACGAGGGGGAGCCACTGCTCTGAGGTGAAGGTGTGGCCCAGGTTCTACTGCAGAGTGAGGCCCTGTGGACCCAGTCACAACAGAGAGGCTGCCCTGGTGCTCAGGAGTGGGAAACAGGAAGAATTGTGGAGAAATGCAGTCTCAGAGGAGAATGGTGAAGCAGGAAAACAGGAGGTGGGAGTGGAGGTTATAGGGGGAGGGCCTTGCAGCAGGCAGACAATGCTGGATTGGTGTCCTGAGGCTGCAGAAGGCACCAGGACCCCCACTTCCTACACGATGCTAGAATCGGCCCGTGCTTTCCAGCTCCTGTGAATGAAAGAGGGAGCCGGGAGGCCTCAAGCCACTGCAGGAGGGGAGAGCTGGGGGCTGGGGGCCAGGTCTGTAAAGTCAGGTGGCCACAGGAGGTGACCGTGACCTCACTCATGAGTCAGCCAATTCTTTCAGGTCACCACACACTTGTGAGCATGCTTTCCTGTCTGTCTGGGTTGTGGTTTGCCTTTCCCTTGATAAAGATAGAGAGAAACTGAAGTGGTGAAGGCAGGTTTTTATGCTTCAGAAATGTTTGTGTCATCTACAGCAAATAATTGGCTCAAGTGTGACAAAAAGCAAGTCAATCGGTAAAACCCACAGGTCCTTCAAGCAACAGGGCCAGGGAGATTCCTGGACTTTTGAGCATCCCAAGCCAAAACACACAGGAAAAGCCTATCTGTCCGCAGGTAGGAGAAGAAAGAAGGTAAAGTAAAAGCTTATATGCTTTTGGCTTCCGTGTGCTATCATTAATCATTTTCCCGGGAATGGAGGAGAGTTTCCTTGCTGTAAGAGGAAAAGAGAAACAGATCCCTTTGACCAATATGCTTCCCAGATGTTCACCAGACCCCAGTATCTTTTCCCCGACTTGATTTGGAAAGTGAAAGCTAAGACGACAATTGAGGGGAAGCGGTTCCTGAAGACAGCATCACCAATCACTTCTCAGATGTGACAACCGTCTACCTTCTGCCGGGGGAAGGGAATGACATGATGTCCTGAGAGCTTTCGGGGGAAGCATCTAGCCATCTTCTGACAGAGCCATGGAAGCATTTGGGGGACTAATTCTTTCTTGGATCAGCCACGAGTTGAATCATCCTATGAGAAGGAGAGAGGCGCACGTGAGGCCTCTTGCCCACAGGAGTGGCCTCAGTCTGAGCTGCCTTGACACTTCCCAGCCTCGCCTGGCTTCCCACTGTGCCAGGTATTCTCACGGAGTTCACTGCCACAAGGAAGAATTAAGTCACATAGTTGGTGGAAACAGTTCCTGGAAGCTTCAAATTAGAGGAGCAAAGGCGAGAAATGAAAATTGTGAGGTTTAACAAATTGACCTAATTTTAAAGAATGGGGACTGCATCTTTGGTCTTCACCATTGATTTTCCAGAGCCTGAGACTCTGTGGGTCTCAATAAGTCTTATTTTCCTTTTAATTAACTTACATTTTTGCTTATAATTATTTGTAAGTGGAAACCATATATCAGACCTTAAATAGAAAATGAATATCCCTGGCCACATGTAGATGCGGACCATGAAAAATAAACAGTGAGAACAGAGGTGTTATGGAATTCACCTCATAGAGAGGGTTGCCTACAGAAGGTTCTGAGCCTGGGGCTTCTTTTCTATTTATTTATAAACACATGAATAAATAAAGATGATTAGTAAGTAATGGAGAAGTGATAAGGACCTTCTGGCTCCAAACTGCAGCTAATCAGAAGGCTGGGGAATTAAAAAGAGAATGCTTCTCATTACATGAGTCACAGTACTTAGCAGTGTGTCCAAATACCTTCCAAAATAACCCCAGATGCCACCAGAGCTACAATCTCCCACTTTGGAAAATACTCAACTAGATGGTCTCTAGGGGCCTTCAAATTCGGGCATTCAGTAATCTGGGTTGTTATAGTGATATCTTTTAAATCAGGTGATCAATAAAATGACTGACGTGACTATATAGAATGGATTTTGGAAGTAATGCACCTGGTTTTCCTGCTTGACTTTGAAAAAGTGTTACACCTTTACAGCTACACTTCTCCTTAGTCATGCCATCGACAGGGCCCCACATGGATCCAGGTCCCCCCAAACCACAGCTGTTCAGGAAATGAGCCTACAGAGCACAGGTAGCTAGTCTATACTCTGAAGCAAGGTTCCCATGAAACCTTATGGGTAAATAAACTGGAGCTGCCCTGCATCTTTCTCTAAAGCTTTGTCTCTCTAGAGAGAGTGCAATGTCTCTGGAGTTCAGTTTTCCTGAGTTATTGTCAGTAAGGTGAAAAATGCCCCATTAATAAAGGCAACAAAGGCCCAAGGGTAGAATATAGGAAGAAGAGTCCCAGAGAATGGGCTGAGCTCAGAAGTATTTTATCCAAGATAATCCAAAAGTCTACTGTCAGGACACAACAGCCACGGTTAGAACACACGGTCGGGAGACAAGCTGTTATTATTCCTCGGGGAAAACCAGCTATGAGTATTGCAGGACGTTTCAGTGTGAAACAGCAGCAAAGCCATTCAAGGGAGAACTGAGAAGGAAAAGGGAGACAAACTGGCGGTTCAAGAAATAAGTTGAAGGACAAGACCCATGTTCCAGAATGTTCCGCCCATGCACACGGACCCTTTCCAGCCCTCAGTGTGTGCGGCTGTGCTGAGGGGGTGCAGAAGTGAACAGAGTATAAATCAAGATGCCGAGAAAGAGACAGAACACAGGAAACTGGGGCGCTCAAGGCAGAGTGTCCCGCAGCTGAGAGAGGGGCCCAAACTGCTGCGGGGAGGTCAGCGGAGGGCGGGGTCCGAGAATGCCAAGAGTTCCCCGAACATCTCTACCTCGGCACGAATAAAATGAGGAATTTTCCTGGAAGTGGGGCCTTGAAGCAGCGTTCTGGAGGATCAGAGGCCAGGATGGATATAACAATGTGGGGGGGGGGGAGGGGTCAGGCAGAGAAAACAGCTTGAGCAAAGGCAGGAAGGCTGTTATTTACAGCTGCCTAGATGCTTTCTAACCGCAGAAACCAAAACCTAAAGAATCTGTCAGCACATTCAGGGACTGCTGACTGAATCCTGGAAATTTATAGGCAACTGACACGGGAGGGCTGAGCAATTCCTTTGATTTTTATCATGGCAGCCCTGATCTTACATGGAGAGAGCAAGAGGCAAATGCCTTAATGATTTGAAAAGACTTTCTTAGATTCTGCAATTTGGAGATTCTTTCGCAGTGAAATACCTTGGCGTGCTTATAAATACCGTGTTAGAGTAAAGTGATCCCTTCTGGACCAGGCATCGGAGGTTAGGGGTGGGGGTGATTTCTTGAACGGAAAATTGGGAAATTCTTGGGGAGGGGGAGGAGTTGAAATGACGTTTAAGGCACTTGGTATCTGGTCACATGTTCAAACCACAGCTGGCTTTCAGGCCCCAAACACTGCAAGGTAGCTGAGCGTCTATTGTTAAAGAATCATTCCCTTAACCACATCAGTGTGTTGCAGCTAATTCTCTTGATATGCAGAGCTGAAATAAAAACTGGAAAATGTTGATCTTGAGAGAAATATCTTAGGAAAATGATTAAATAAAGGCTATCTTCTTGACTTTAAAATAAAAGTGCTACATTTTTTAAAGTTCCATTTTAAAATGAAGCAGATGAGATTCATCGAGTTCATGCACCAAGTAAGGGGAGGAACTAGGGGGTGAGCACTGACCCCCAGGTCCAGCCCTCCTCACTCCCACACCAGCTCCAGTTGCTTCTCACTGACCTCTGGCCACTATAATCAGTGCTGGGGCCTTGGACACTGACACATAATAGATAACATTTCAGTCACTAAGCCAAGCAGGGCTCTAGGTGGACTCACTTCTCCCTGCTGTTGATGAGCCCTGGATAAACACAGGGGACACTGCTTTAGAAAGGACAACAGGTTCTAAGGGTAAGTGCTAGGACTCCCTTTTCTCGCTCTCTTTTTGAAATTTAAAAATGGGCTGATGGTGATGGCATGCTAAAGAGTGTCTTCCTTTTCATCTGAATTTCACCAAGGAGAACATTGATGGTCTCATATCTCAATCAATCTCATTTTTAAAATGCAGAAACCAAGGTTCAAATAAAGTAAGGGACTATATCGGTCAGGGAAAGAGCTGTAAAATTAACTAGTCAAAAGAATTCAGAAGAACCCAAAAGCCAAGTATAGAATAGAAAGTTAAACCAGAGATCATCAACTACTGAAAGTCACCACCATCCCAAGGGCTGGAGAAATAAAGGAATAGGGTGGTGTCACCAGAGCTCAGGAGCTGGAGTCACCAAAAAGTAGATGGAACCATGGCAGAGCCACCTGGCAAAAGTAGAGACTGCAGAGGGAGGGGTTGCCTGATGGCAGCTAGAACTGGGCAAGAGACTCGGCCACTGCTCAGCACACTTTCCTAAGTAGAGAGAGGAAGAGAAATACCATGGCTTCCCCCATCCTCCCTCCAATCTTTCACTCGTACCTCGTAGTGGCTAAATCTAGCCAGAAGCCAGCTGGTAACAGTCCCTGGGAAATGTTGTTTGCAGAGGTCAGCCCCCCATAGCCCAGAAAAGAGTAAAAAAAGCGGGATGGGGCAAGGAAAGGATCTGAGTTCAAAGTGGCAAATGAATGGTGCAGGGACTTTCCAATATCAGTTCTGTTCTATTTCATCTACCCAACAGTTCTTGTGCTTACTGGCTGTGCCAATATTTCTTGAGTTTGCTTTCTGTACCAAGTTCCATACAAGGCCCTGCGCATCAAAGGCTTAGGTGAGACATTGGCTCTGCCCATCCCAGAGGGCCTCTAAGTCCTAAGAGGGAGATAGAAGGAAACAACCTTAATGTGATCAGTGCCATAATAGGAATTAGCATTAAGGGATGCATGGGCTGGACCCAAAAGGATAAGTAGAGATTTTACAAGGATAAAGATCTTCCAAGCACAGGGAACAGCACAAACAAAGGCACAGAAGCCTAAAAGTGCATGGAGAATGCAAGGAGGGAGAAGTCCTCTGAAGGGGCCAGTGAGTGAGACGTGCCAGGGGGTGACAGGAGATGAACTGTAACATGGGTAGGACCACGACGTAAAAGGCTTGAATGTGATGGAGCTCTGACTCTGGTGTGCAGGCAATAGACAGTCCTCTGAGCTTCGTTGGGTGAAAGAGCTTATTTTGTATCAACAACAGCACAGAACAGACACTTTATTCTAGTTTAGTCTTTTCTAGTTTATTCTAGTTACACTCACTCCTTCTTTGGGTGTCTTCTACTTCATTTTCCAAACTTCTTTTTAAAATTTTTCAAATGTACATAAAAGTTGAAGGGAATCACTGTGACTATCCATGATATCTACCACTTAGGTATGAAACTGTCATTTACTATACTTTCTTCATCACATATCCAGCCATCTCTCTCTGTCCCTCAAGCCATTTCATTTCTAATGCATTTCAAGAAAAGTTGTAGACATCAGTGCATTTTACTTTTAAAAATCTCAACAGGCATATGATTAGAGTTCTATATTGGTTTTCAATTTTTTAGGTAAAATTCACATACAATGAAATGCATCGTACCTTTCGATGAATTTTGACAAACGCATGTAACCTCAACCCCTATCAAGCCCGGAAAATGACCTATGCCATTCCCAGTCACATGTCCCAGAGTAACCACTGTTCGGACGTTCTCCCACTAAAACAATTTGAATGAAATAACATAGTACACACTCTTGTGAAAGGACACATTCGTCATTCAGTGTAATGATTTTGAAATTCATCCATGTTGTTGACTATGTCAGTGTTGCTTTCGTTTTATTGCTGAGTAATATCCCAATGCCCCAGTTTGTTCATCTAGTCTCCTATGAACGGACATCTGAGCTGTTTTCCGTTTCTGCTATTATAAATAAATTTACTATTAATATTCTTATGCAAGCATATTTGTGGACTTTTATTTTTATTTCTCTCTAGTGAACATCTAAGAGCAAGAGTGCTGAGTCACAGGAGATCTGTGATGATCCCGTTTACCTGGCGGGTTGTTGTGGGGATTAGACGGCACGATGCATGGAACGCACTTGGCACGGTGCCTGGCACGGAGGCACCCTGTGGTGATAGGCATTGCAAACGCATTTTCCTGGCATTGATGATGTATAACAATAACAGAGGATTGTTTTATTACATATTCATGTTTCAGAGTATTTTAAGATTACTCTTTTTCATAACCATGCTCACCCACTCTTTCACCCTGTTCCGTAGTTTGAAAAAATTACACACAGGCACGATAATTTGCCCGCCTCTAGATAGAATGGCAACACCAAAGCAGCAGTGCTTCTTGTTTCAACAGATAAATTGTGTGGCCTTTCTTTGAAATGAGATAGCAGATTGCTCCCCAAGAAGCCTTCCACTTATAGGCAAGGTCCCCCTGGCCCATATGTACAGAAGGATCTTAGCAGTGGGGAATAACAGGAAGACGGAGCACTCTGGACCCAGGCTGCCCTGGTCCAAATCCTGACCTGCCACCTGACAGCTCAGTACCTCACACAATTTAGTTTAACCTTTCCAAGCCTCAGTTGCCCCCGCAGCAAAATGGGTGCACTGGTATCTACCTTGTGGGATTATTCTGAGGATTAGAAATGACTAATGCAGAGCCTGGTACATGGTAGGACCTCAATCGATGGCTGCCACCAATGAGTATGAGGGACCGGTGGGAGTAAATGAGAGTCTTTACATTCACAACAAATAACCCTTCACACAAACTAACTCATGAGTGACATCAACTCAGCAGTGAAAAGGAGCATAGCGCAGCCCTGCAGCATCTTGGAAAGGGATGTGGTACTTTATTATTTTTTTGCCAATCGTCTCACAAAGAAATCCACATTCTCTGGTGACCTAATCAAATGTTCATGATTTTTGGAAAAGAGTCTTCCAGAGACAGTGAAAACACAAAAAGCAGAAAGCAGTGCTCTCACAGAGCAGCAGAGAGCAGTGGAGAGGACCCACACCAGAAATGGGAGCAGCGAAATAAGCCAACAGGAAAGCTGCTTGTGAAACAAAACATTAAAAAAAGAACCCCTTTTAAATACGTTAATAGACACTTTCCAAGCCTTTTTCATCTGTGCACATAAACAAAATTTTAACAATATCAGAATGAAACCGTGTGGGTAGTTTTGTATCTTGCCTTTATTTTCTAGCTTACATCATTCCATTCCTATATCCCACGTGAGGAAGGGAAATAAGCTTCTGATTCGATGGGGGTGCCTGGGATCGGGCTACACACTTGGGTTTTTATTCCAAATATAAATCCATTGCTGATATAGGGTTCCTGCTGACTCATAGCAAACCCATCAAATGTCCTTCCTTCAAATGCGTGGGCATCAGACACACACTTACCTCTGTCCCTCCACACACCCTACCCCTTATAGAAGAGTTCAGTTTGTTTTCCTAAATGTGGTAGATATAAGTAATATTCATAAAATATATGTAACATATAAAGAAATACCATACGATGAGCACCTCTGTTCTCACTGCTCATTTTTAAAAAGAAAACATGTCGTCACCTTAAAATCCCCTAGTAGGTGCCCCAACCACCTTGAATGTTCCCTCTCTCTCAAAATTAGTAATCATTGTCAAGTTTCGTGTCTCATTTCTTCACTTATTTTACAGTTATACACATAAGTTTGCATCTTTAGATTACACACACATACATGCAAATTTATGTTGTATATTTTTTGAGCTTTATATAAAATCAAACTTTACATGAAATCCAACTGCCTGTGTCTTTCCATGGAACCCCCGCTCAATGTGACAATCCTGAGATTAACCCATGGGCACATTTTAACTGAAGATAGATTTATTTCATCAACTCCGAGTCACAAAGACCATGGTGTCCTATGTTAACAAAAGTCCCAGGTAGTCAGAGAAAACAGATATTTGCAAATCAGTGTCAGGGTTTCCATAACATCATGGTCCTGCTGAAAAACATTGTTCTTTCCCATCCCTCCCACCGCTCCATTTCCCGCAGCGACACTCGTTGGGCACTGCCGCCAATGTCACCGTGGAAAAATGTGTCCGGAGAAACACCCCTCTGAGCGAGCCAGGCGATTCACCCCCCCTGCACGGGAGGGGGCTGGAGGTCAGCACACAGTCCCGCTCCTCTCCTCTCTGCTCCTCTCCTGCCAAATGGACCTGTCCCGCCTCTGCAACCGAGCAGCAGGCACAAGCAGCACCCACCACCTGAGCCCAAGCTACCCTGGGCATCACCGCCCTGGGCCGGGCCCCTGGCCACACCTGCCTCAGAAAGCACACGTGCAGATGCTCACTTGGGGAACCTATTACCCGCTGATGGGCTGGATTTATCATTTCACTTAACATTTTGTTTCTGAGATAGCTTTTCCAAGTCCAAAAGGCAAGAAAGGTCATCTCAAGAGCCATTTCCCTTCATGCGGGCCGGATGAAATGAGTGTCTGTTCTGCTGCCTTCCACATTTAGCATTTCCACTGCAGCGCCGCTGGGAATTTCCCTTCCCTGAGGAGGGCCGAATCAGACCCTTGGCCAGCTGGCCGGCCACGGAGCACTCTGGGTCCCAAATGTCAAAGGTTTCCGTCCAAGAGTCTCCGATCTGTTTCTCACATCACTCTGTCTGCTGAGGCGTAGTGAACAAGCACTGCCTTCTTGCCAGAGGATCTACTCCCTTCCCAGGGAGGAAACTTGCTTCTGTATGGGACATTCTTTCTCCACATGGGACATCCCTGAGGACTCAGCACCTTATCTCTGAAGCCTTCCCCAACCATCCTCACAACCCTGGCACAACTGACTTTTTCCCTCCTCTGTGCCTCTCACTCACTCCACATGGATGTCTCCCGAAGCACCCACAACGTAGTACCATCTTCATTCATTTAGACAGTTTTCCTCTCTACTAGGCTATAGTTTCCTTCAGGGAAGGGGGACGTCTAATTCAGCTCTATCTCCCCAGCTTATCCCAAGGTCTGGGAAGGAGGAGGGCCCCAGGGAATCTATGACCATTGTCCTGAGTCCCCTACACCTGGCCCACCCCAACAGGTGACATAGAAGGACAAGCCAACTGGATCCAGAAGGTAAGTTCCAAGAGGCTGACAAGGGCATCTTTTTCTGGGAAAGAAGCTAAAGAACATGTGGGGAACCCCAGGCCAGATCCTTGATCAAAAGTAAGAGTCTAAATGAAATGCCGAGTCCTCAGGTTGAGTCTGAAATATTAGGGTGGGATAATTACAAAGACAGAGCCAGGTGTCAACTGCTGGATACTGGAGTATAAACCACAGAAAATAAAGAACAGGCTAGGAAGATTTAGAACCTGTAAGGAGGCTTAAACCTGTTAAGGCAAACAGGTTGTGATGGAAGTTTGAACAGCCTCGAATGCCATGCTATAGCTCAGATATGGTTCTGTGGGACCCATGGCACCTGAGGTCAACTGGCTTCCCCCAATGAAACCTGATGTGAAGCAAGACAGTCTGCGAAGAGCAATGCCATTTCTCAAACTAACAGGAATTTAATGTGAATTCCGTCTCTGACTCTGATACAAGGGAAGACACCTATGTGGCTCAGAGTCTTGGTGCAGCGTTGGTTTAACTCCATGAACTTAACCTAACGTGGCAGGTTTCAAATGGGGAAAGAGGCAGAGTCAGGCCTTCACAGCTCTCGCATTCACTCATTCTCTGGACCTCATTAAAACGAGAGCATGAAGATTTCCTCTCAGAATTCATCATCTATGAAACTAAAAGGCACGCTTTTTAAAGAACAACCAGATGAAGTCCTGCAGGTCCACCTGTTGACAGTTTGCTAAGGGTTTTGTGATACATTGAAAGTACCTGTTGTCCCAGCTTGTCAAACAGTGACAGTGAGCAGCGCAGGAGCCCACAGCCCCTGACGCAGTGTCTACAAAGATCTGGAGCTGAGAGGGCTTTGCCTGGACAGATATCCTATAGAGATTGTCCCAAATGGAGACCATCCTGGCCAGATCTGCCTAGTTCCCACACCCTTTACTCTCAAACAAGATTATCAAATTCTGCTAAAACTTCCTAGACCAAGGGGCCTGGTTATCCACTTTAGTTTAGAAAAGTCGATGTTGATAAAAACAGCAAAATGCAAATAAAAAAAGAGCATTTCAGACCAAAAAGAGCCCGTAAGGTCAGTTAGTTCCATATTCTACTAGTACAGGTAAAGAAATTAAAGACCAAAGCAAGGCTAGACTTAGGCAAGGCTACAACTCTGGAGAGAGGAAGAACTGAGAGACAAAATCATGTCTTCCAACCTCAGATGTCATGTCTTAAAAAACGGACTCAAATGTGGTTTCAATTTTCAAATGACAGAATAATAAAAGTATGATAAAATGGGAATCAAATGGGAGAAAAATTCAGTTCACATCCTAAGGGCAAAAAGTACAAATAGCCAAGAAAATAACTCTTCAAATGGCTGATACAAACTACAGAATGCCAAGGCCCTAGTTAACTTCACGTATTTTATGAAAATATGAAATGAGGGTGATCAGGCCTGGTGATGAGCCAACCTCTCAGCTCATCCAGACAACGAACATCGAGCACATGGAAGTTGAAATCATTAGGTCTGCTACACTGAAAGGAGATGAGGGAAGGACTGGGTAGGATTTTGGATGGGCCCAAAATGGGGACTTCAGATGGGAATGTTCTAGGTGGGACTAAGTGGAGCCCCCGGTCCTACTGCCGCCTCTCTAACACTTGGCTTGCAGAGAATCTGTACAAACGCTCAGGACACATGGCTTCCCTTCCTCAGTCTTAGTTTCCATGGCTGGGCCATGGAGGTCATAAGACCCAGTTCCCAGGGCATAAGAAGAGTAGCCTCAAAATCCCCTGGCGCTCCACGGAAGTGATGGTACCAGGAAGATTTGCTTGTCATTTTATGATGTGACATACCTGTTTTTTTTCAACAGATGACAAATACATTCCACAGAGGAATAGCAGAAAATTGTCTTCAGGAGGGCGTGGAGAGGGAGGTATTTAACAGCCATACATATTGTTGCCTGCCAGACCGGTCACCAAACCATAAATTTAAATGGCAAAACCAGAAAACTAAGTGTGCAGTTCTTTTTAGAAAAAATGGAATTCCAATGTGCCATACGTCTTCTGTGTAATTATCCAAGCAGTGTCTTGTTTAGGATGGTTTTCAGAGGACACCCGTCCCACTGCAGTGGCTAACCTAAACTGCTTCATTTCAGCGTTCCCAAAGATGGTACCTCAAGAGGGACACCGCCCTGAAGGGCAGGAGGGCCAGTTCTACTCTCGGTTCTGCTCTTACTGAGTGGCCTCAGGCATGTCCCATCCCCTCTCTAGGTTTCTGATATTCATCTGTAAATAAAGGTTTGACCCAGAGATAATATCTCTGGGCCCTGCCATTGTTAACGCTGAGCCTTCTTACTACTGAGGTTGGCTTGTTGGCTTCTAACACACCTGTGTGTGAAATCCTCTTGTCACAGGGGAGGCTGGGCTGCCCAGGTGTGACACCAAACGCCTCGGCTTCCTCTTCTTCTTCGGTCCATTCCAGGAGAAATGAAATGAAAAGACAACTGACCAAGTGTCCAGTCCAGGACATTTCCTTTTTGTCATTTGCCTTCCTTTTTTATTTCCCTCTGCACCACCTCCCACCCCCACACTCACCACATCAGACTGGCGGTGCCCTCTACCCTAACCACCCCCTGCCCCTCTCAAAACCAGGATGCGGAGAACTAGACGGTTACATGAGACACTTGAAATACAATATTAACTGAAACTAAAATGCAGCTATTACTCGGTGCAAGAGAAGGCCCGGGAACCATTTCTAATCTCTGACAACCAATCACAGAGACATATTCTGAGTAGCCCCAAGAAGAGAGAACTGGGAACTATTAGTTGTGGGAAGAGGGTTTTAATGTAATACACACCAGTCCATCTTACTTGATTCCAAAATAGCAGCAATTTAATAAAACATTTTTGTCTCTGAAATGTTTTCTAAAAATAAATGAAATATGTACGCAACTGTCGAACGGTGCCCTTTGCGCATGTGTGTGTTTTTCACATGTGCTATGTGCTGGTCTATGCTTTTGGCCAACAAGAGCTATCGAGCAGGCTGTCTCAAAGGGCACTCCACCCACCACCTTGAATCGGGTGAGTTCTGCCACGTGTGTGGTTGGTTTATCTGCCATGGCCTCTTTTGAGGCCCCTGTGTGTGTGTGCAAGTGTGTGTGTGTGTGTACGCACATGCTCTGACAGCAATTTGACCCATGATGGAACGCAAAAGCTATCTAAGAATGGATCTAAGCTTTCCAGATGTATTTTTACCTGTTGTTTATTAAATTGCAAATTTTGCCGCATCTTAAGACTCCTTCAAGAAAACCGATGAGGAAACCCAGGGTGAAGATTAGCGAATAATCAGCAGGGCTTAGCTGGATTGTCCCTATGCTTGGCTCGCCCGAACTATATGCTGATTGATGAAGTTCCTGCTCTCCTCTCCATGCCTCACCACCTGGCATCAGCTAAGGTCACACATTTTGCCCCAGAGAGGTGATCTGCTTGGACCTACACCTATAAGCTGGAAGTTGGCCAAGGTGAGCTTCGAAGCAGAAAATACAGAGCAGTCTACTGCCCTAACCGCTTTCCTGCCCAATGCCAAGTCTTACCTGCACTATATCTGTACCCTGACAGATTGCCCAGCTACAGGGACTCCTCGTGTTTCCTAGCAGTCACCTGAGACCTTGCCCCCAACTTTCCAAGAGGGGAATGTCTCAGAGAAGCGTTTAGAGGCTCTGTTCCGCCTGTCACCCCCTGGGAGCCTTTTTCTATTGGTGGCTGAGTGCCCTTTCTTACATAGCTAAGTTTGTACTTATACCTCAGTTTTTTTCATTGCTTTTCATTTGCCCTTACATGAACATAATCATTGATAAAGCAATGAAATATTTTTGGGGGGAAAAATGACAAGCTGTCAATCAGACATTGCTGGAAGACCTTTGACAATGTGTGACATTGTTGACATTATAAGGGAGCCTACAGCCTGGGAGGACTGAGCAACCCATATTCTAATGAAGGAAGTCACGTGGTTGGTGGCTTTAGAGACTGGAGAGAGCAGCAGAGCCACAGGAACACACTGTCCCAGGGACCATGCTACAGAGACTCTGCAGCATACAAATTCAGTTAAAGTTTCCATTTCTAGCCCCAATACCCCAGTGAGATCTGTGTGGGTTGGTCAGTAGCAGCAGGCTATTGGAGGTTTTCAAAGATCAATTGGGTATGAAAAAATGTATGTACAAAAATGTTCATTTAACATATTTATAAGAGAAAAAAAAAAAACACCCCAGAAATAACCTAAGATCCAACAACAGAGAATTAATAAAGTATGGTGAACCCATACAATGGGACACTATGAAAGTCAGATTTATATAGAAAAATGCTCGCAATTATTGCTAAGTAAAAAGTCAGGTATGGTACAATCTCCTCCGTAGACAAGACTCCGCACAGTTACGCATCTAATTCCTAACTTCCCTTTCCCGGAGCGGTGAAATTATAGCTGTTGTTGCTGTTGTTTCCACTTTGCTTGTATGTGTTTTCAAATTTTAAGAAATGAATATATAGTTTACATATTTCAAGGCTAAAATAAATAAATAAAGGTTGGTTGACCTCGATGGCACTAAACACTCCAACACTGAGACCATGAAACTAATTGCCCAAAACAGTAAAAAACTGATGTCATGGTCCTTCCTCCCTCTAACCTGGCACACACACACACACACACATGCACACACACGCACACACACATGCACACGCACAGCTAACTTGGAGGCTCTTTTTCATCCCCTGGACTTATGTCCCTAGCCAGAGAGCCCATCCCTGGGACACGGGGTTCCAGCGCCAAGTCCCTCAGCAGCGGCAGGCGTGCTGAATGCGGTGGCACCGCAGCGTCACATCCACAGCGACACCGTGGCTGAAATAACACGAGGCTCTGCGTAATAAACAGGATGGAGCGCTGCTCGGCCAGGGGAACAAGGTCTGTTTTCTTGCCTCCGGGCCCCGCAGGCCCGGTGATACTGTTATTTTGACAGTTGTTCGCCGGCATCGCAGAGGATGAAGGATGAAAGGGCGCTTGTTAGGTCGCCAGCCAAGCGCGCCGCCCACTGCCGGCCGCGCGAGGCTGCAATTCGGGGCTGACGGCGAGATTTACAGATACGCGCGCGGGGGCCAAGCTGCAGGTTAGCAAGAACTCGAGGGTTACAATGGCGATGATAATAAATACGATCCATTTTGCCTACGAAATCAGCTGAGAATTATATTTTTAAATGAATTTGTGAAAGGATAAATACCTATTAATTAGAGGCTGACACCTCAAACTGCAGGTCAGGATTAAGGCTAATACCAAATGCTAATCTCCATCCCTCTCAGGAGCCTTGAGGACTTAGTTCTAAGAAGATAATGGACCTGAGAGTCCACTGTGCCCTTTGTGAGGAGTTGTTGTTGTTGTATGAGTAATAGTAAGAAAAGAGTGTTTAAGTGTCCTCAGATTTCTTAAGAACACTAACTTTCACCAAGGCCTGTCCTTGCCTGCTGTGTGAAGACATACAAAACCAGCTTAGAGACGTCATTGTTTTTCTTTGTTGAAACACGGAACTCGACATTGAGAGCCCCACAAAAACATGTAAAATATGAGGAAAACATCTTCGTTTAACTTGTCATGTCAATCCCTGTTTTAATATATTAAAAATATCATCGGAAGGGAAACTGTAATTCAAAATTTTGCCTGCACCAAGCCACTTCTGAAACAAATATTAAAAATTTAAGACTCTAAAAAGTGTTTGTTATACACAGTAATACTTTGGGGCCTCCATATGAGCATTTCCATGTGTTTTCCACTGTTGACCTATAAAGGATGTCAGAACCATGTTTTACTGATGGGAAGTCAGAAGCTAAGAGTGATAAGGTGACCTGCCCAAGGCTCCATAGGCAGAAACGTTCAGGGTCAGACTTCTAATCCACATCTTCTGATTCTGAGACTCACGCCCTTTATACTTTAAATGAGCTGCCTCTCTTTTCCTGCCCCATTGGGTAGCACCATGATATACATAGTATAGGCTTACTCTTTAAAAACCCTAGTCTCTAAGAGGAGCCACTTATGGAAAACGTCTTGTGCTAGGCAAGTCGCCCTCTGCCCCAGGTGTGACCTCCTGGTTGCCTAACTCATGATTGCAGTGAAGTCACAGTTATCCTAACTGCCCATCATCATATGACCAAGCCATGCAGGAAAGGTGTTTCCTCCCAAACCCTGAGCATTCGGACCATTGTTTATGACGGAAATAACACTAGGAGCTGACCCAGGGTAAAACAGTGGGTCATGTAATTTAAAGTCACATTCTAGTAACAGAAAGCTGTGCAAGCTACTGATGCATAGGGTATGATCTGACACTGTCATTCTTATCCAGGCTCCACCTGAGATGAAAAAAAAGGGGAAAATAATGAACTGAGGTGCACACTCGGATACTTTGTTAGAATTAATAGAAAAGTGACCCCCCCCCCCAAAAAAAAACACACCAACTGATAGAAAACCTGTGAGGAGTATTTGGGGCAGTAGATAAAGTCCAAATTCTATAATCCCACAACCCTGGGTTTTAATGCTTACTCAGTTATAAGATCTTGGGCCAGTTATTCAACCTTTTTGATCCTTAATGTCTTCATGTGTTTCTATATCTCAACAGCTAGGATCTGATAGAGCCAGGACTCAAACTCAGATCCCATCCACATGAGGCCTTTTGCACATATATTTCAGAAGACAAGTGAGCTTGCACACGTGGAGGGTGTGCCGGTGCAGAGCAGGGAGCCTGACCTTACCCTGGAGGACACTGGGGACCCAGCAATAGTGGAGGGTACACAAGAGAAGCTGTTTTAGAAAAAGAAAATGTTGATGGAAAGGTAGGTGCCCATATGAAGAATTCCAAGCCCAAACCATCAAGCTCAGAGGGAGTGGATAAGGTTCTGAGGGCATAGGTTTCCAAAGAGAAGTGGTCCACAGAATTGTAGAAAACCAAAATCCTGAGAGCTTCCTCAGCACATGTCAATCAAATGAGTTCTTATGCTAGCTGATGGGCCTTGCCCACAGGAAAATTTAGATTCTAGGAGAAACAGCCATGCAGACATGTATGTACACAATGTCCAGCTTTAAACTACATGGGGTAGAGATAAAAAGTGTAAATGAGAGCTAAGGAGAAAATTTGGCAGCCCTAAGTTTCCAACTTGGGTCTCTAGAGTCAGGTGAGTTATAAGGTGTGTTTTATCTCATGAGGTAATATCATCCTTGACCCCCTTTGCTACTTCCACATCATTTCTTCTCTCAACTCCCCAATTCCTACTCCCAGAAAACAAAAACTCAGCTTCACTGAAGAATGCGCCATTAAACCCACCTTGCCATTGGTCGTCTTCATTCACTGAAGAGTCTAGAGCCTGGTGACATTTTCCTCTCACCACTTCTCTTATAATCTGTCTTGGTGACTTCATGATCCATCTAGATTACTCATCTACTGTCTGGCTTCTCACTGCCATCCCTAGTTACACTTTGGACCTTATCAACCAATACCACACTAGTCTAAAATTTCTCTTCTGCACACCCTACTCTTGGATGCCCACCTCCCATCTCACCAGTTCCCATCCTGCCCACATCAACAACCCTTTGACCCAATTAAGAGCTCCAATCCACGGGGTCCAAGGATTCGTTACTTTCCATCACCTGCTTCATATCCTCACTTTCTTCTTCCCTGGGGAAGTTTTCATGATATATTTTATAATCACTCCCTTGACCCTCTCTACAAAACTCCCCTGGAAAAACTCCAACCCTGGCCTGCAGTGTTGGGTAGGAGCCAAACTCTCCACATTTGTGACAAGGTGTGGCTCTGGAATCGAGGCAGGGGCAGATTCTCTCTAGGGTGTGACAATTCCCTCCAGCCAATAAATTGCCTCGTTCTTGTATGCATGCTGTCCTATGCAGGCAAAAGAAATTAAAGTATTATCGATTAGCACAGATTAGGGGAAGGAGGCTGAGGGAGGAGAGAAAGAGGGCAATTTGCAAAAATAGTTCTCTGGCTTTAAAATAAGTAAAGCAATTAAGTGATTGGGACTGTTAAAGCTTTGCCAGGCAGAAGCCAGAACTATTAAGTAATATGAAAAGCTTCCTCACTTGCAGTCATCAAATTGCCTGATGACTTGTACATGGAGGGTGCTAAATTTCTTAACAGAGCTGGTCTCCTAGTCAAACATCAATCATCATCACCTTGGTAACCCTCAAGATTTAGTTAACAAACTTGTGTGTAGAAAATAGGAAGAAAAACTTCAAAAGGTAAAATTTATGGCACTCCTATGAGCTTAAACTTAATAAATGTCCATCACAGAAAATTTGAAAAACACAGATAAAAAATGTCTGGAACACAGTGAGCACCCAATAATTATTTTCCCCACACCATTAAACATTGTAGATCATAATGACTGTGCCCCATTCATGCTGCCTAAGCTTGAATTACTTCCCTAGTTCTGAACACTTAAATTGCTTCTTTAAAAAAATGATTAAAAGCATGGCCAAGAATAATTTTGTTAAAAAAAAAAAATGAATACACACAATTCTTATTGTTGGTCTTTGCTAGATCAGATTGAAAAAAGTGGAATAAAAGAGTCAAAAGATATGGTCAATTTTAAGGCTTTTGAGCTGCACAGCCAACCTGCCTCCCAGGAAGTTTGTACTTGTTAGTGGGTTTTGCTCTCCACAGTGAAAGGGCTGGGAGAGTACAAGCACACAAAGAAGCTTGAAAGAAGTGAAGATGCTTAAGCTCAGACCTAGCCAGCATTGGGTTATTCCCCTGGGACAATGGTGCAGCTCCCTCTCCCTCAACAGAGTAATTGCAAGAGTCGCATGCTTCTGAAGGTGCACAGGGCTGCCTGGGGGACTGCAACACAGTCAGCAAAGGTCCTGGCCTGCTAAAGACTTCAGATTCCCATCCATACAGTGATCGGTGGTTCCCAGACTCAAAGGCACATCTGAATGCCCTGGGAATGCATTCAAGTTACACACACACACACACACACACACACACACACACACACACCCCTATAACCCCTACATTCCTGGACCCACCCCCAGGAACAGTCTGACTCACTATGTCTTGGACTAGGGCTAGGAATTTGTATTTTTAACACTGTCCCCAGGCAATTCAGGTATAGATGAGCCTCTTACCAGAGATTTCTTCTGAAAAGCTATCAGGCTTCGAATCTTCATGAATCTCTCATGACAGTGTTATCACTGCCTTTTAGATCTGATGGGGAGATGTTCTAAAAAAAGGTTTTTTTAAAAAAGGAGGTGTTTAATTTTTCAAGTTGTTACGGTTTTGTCCTCAAACATTTACATTTATGTTAATATGCAGGGGATTTATTTAGACTTTCTTATCTATGCTAACATGGCAGTTCCCACCTCCATCCCCTGGCCTAAGGTAGTAACGATTATCTGACTCCACCACCAGATACAAATGCTTCGCATGGAGCTGGTCTCCCTTTCTACTTGTCTTTCCAGCAGCAATAACAGTAACAATAAGACATTTGTTGAGCACATACCACTGAGACAATGTACAGAGTACTTTTATATGGCTCCCTCATATCAGTCATGCTACCTTGTAATTCACTAGATGTCACTGAATTTATTAATTCCACCAATAAAAATAAAAACAAGACATACTTTTCTTTAAAAGATAAACAAAATACCTCACATACTGTTCAGGTATAATTTTCAAACTCCAATAAGTATAAAATAAATATGTGTCAAAGACTTTATTCAACTCACTAATTAATGAGGACACAGGTAAGGTGTTAAAACAAATCTAAAGAGCACTTGAGAAGCTAAGTATACAGAGGCAATAATAGATCACTGCATTAGATACAAAACAGGCCAACGTCCAATACAGCCATAGTCCTTAATCTTTGGGGCCATTCTTCCAACCAAACAGGAATTATTTGCTCTCTACCGGGTGAAAATCTGCAAGCTATCCTGGTGTTCCCAGAGCTGCAGAACAGCCCAGCCAACAGAAAGTCTATTGAACTGCATGGGCATTATCAATATATGTAGTATCCTTATTTGCATATTTCCAAGTTTGGACTAGTTTTCACAACAACCTGAAGTTGATGAAAATATCCTGGCTGATGAAGCAGTGCCATCAATCAGTGAGTGCGTGAGAAATCTTTCCTTAGGAATGTGGCACAGCTTTCTGGGACCAATCACCAAAAAAAAAATTAATTAAAAAAAAAACACACAACTAAATAAAAGAAGAGATGGAGGAAAGAAGGGAGGGGTGTGGAAGGAAGAAAAGAAACAAGATTTTAAGTTTTATCCCTCATATTTAATGCTTAGGATTTGGATTCACACTAAATATGTTATTTGCTTAAAGATTTTATCCAACAGTGTTTATAGTTCTGTCAAAACCAAGCCAATTTGAACTGCATACTGACGGTGTCTGGATAAATATGGCACTGGGCTTGAAAGAGCAGAGGAAAGTGACAGTTACGGCCTGCTCATCCAACAATTCTGATATGCACTGACGGCAAATACTCCGTGGTTAAATCAGATATGCTACGTGTTTGTTGTAAGACACTTGCTTAAAGTACTTCATTTTGGTTTTGATATACATTGCTATTTGGAAGGTTTTTTTCCTTTAGGGGGAAAGGCATGACAACTTTTGGGGGAAGCGCTTTCATAAGTATTTCACATACAAATGTCCAGTACTTCGTGTTCTCAAGAAGTGTGGGAGTGCCTGGGATACACCAAAACCCCTTCTGACCTGAAAGTGATCACTTCAGATGGAAGCTGAGAAGAAAAAGAAATAACCTTACATTTTTGCTGCTATCTGAAGCAAGAACTATTCAGACTTTTTAGGTAGTTCTAGACCATGGGCTATTTTTTTCTTTCCTTCGTGTTTTAAGCTTTCAATTCATAGTGAAGAAAGAAAATACCAGAAGAAAACATTTTTCAGGGATGACCAAAGCCTTGATGGGTTGGAGCAACTGCAAAGAGCCAGACAGGCATTTGGATGAATACCCCCTTATAAAAATCTACCTTCCAATCTCATGAGGAAAAAAAGCCCTTGGGATATTCCCTATACTCTTTGGTTTACTTAACCAAAAATACCTTCAAAAGAGTCTTTATAATAGTACCATGAAATCCCTAATGTTGGCTTTTAGTGGAATCAGAAATCACAGTGCCAATAGCAAATGGAAATAAAATTAAGAATTTTTTATAAAGTTCCCCAATGTCAGTTAGCATTTCAATCATCCAACATTTAATATAAGGACTAACCCTTCCCAATAGCGTGTCAGCCTTTGGAGAGACAAAACACAGCGCCCATCCAGATCTACATTCCCGGTGCTGGGGCTGACCCAGATGGGCCCCCAGGCCCTTTCACGAAGGGCTTCATGTGTGTTGAGAGTTGCATGGAAGAGAGGAAAGGTTACTAAATCAGTCTCTTCTACCCCAAATACTAGAGAAAGACTGCGAAAGAAACTGAACATTCATGGACACCAGGTGGGCCAGACACTTTACAAACTTCTGTCCCTATAAGATCAATGTCAATCTCTTCCTTTTAACAAGAGAGGCAACCAAATCTCAGAACTTAAGCAGCTTCCCTGGGTTACAGAGGACCACATACCGGGAACATTTGCATTGAGAACCATTCCCTTCTGCCAGCCTCCTCAGTCTGTTAAACTTTGTGCCAAAAATGTCTGTTGGCCAGCAAGAAAGCAAAGGTGCCTCTTGCACGATCAACTTTAAACAAGACAAATAAGTAAAGGAATTTGGGCTCTAGAGTTATGACTCCAAGACCAGACTCTTTCTCCTCTATTTCAGAGACCTGCACAAGGACCAGAGGATCTCTAAGCACCATAGGTGTTCTCACTCCCCAAGCCCTCGTCCAGTCTTGGGTTCAAAAGGGAAGGCTTGTTCCTCTGAACACTTCATATTCGGGGTGTGCCCACATAGGAATGTCTAGCTCCACCATGTCTGCAGTGCCCCACTTAAATCACACATAAGCCTCTAAGCTTGAAATGCCCACAGCACTTTTGGAGAGAGCCCGGAACATGTGTCCATTGTTATCCTAAGAACTGCTCCATTCTGGGTATGACGCTGATGGGATGTAATGAGAAAACTCATAAAACAACTGCTGCTCCCCATTCGCTGAAACTTCACATTTTAAACCTTTGTAATTAATCATTCGACAGGTGTATTACCAATGAGACTTGCCAAATTATAAACAATGACCTGTCAAAGGCCGGAGCCATGACAAAAGCAAAAAATGTATCCAGCTCTCCAAAAGCAACAAAAAGGTCCAACTAACTCTTAAGAAAACTGACAGGCTAAATGTTACTCAAATGTATTTAGATGGGACTGTTGTGAGATGTGATTCATTCTGATGATCTACTATTGCCAGGAGCAAGAAGCCTTGCAAGAATTAGTCTGAAAACCAGTTGTTGTACTTGGTAGGTTTTCATCAGGGTTTAAATGGTCAATCTAAACATCTAGACCAATAACTTAATATGTCTCAACCACTCTGAAATACGACTTGCACATAAATCAACCTGACATGCCTCATAGGGCCCAGCTTCTCAAAATTAAACACCATTCTGGAACTGGAGTGCTATATTTGAATGAGTGTGATGGACAGCCCATCATTCTCAGCTTTTTCCCAGGCTAACCTCTCAATCATGCTTACGCCATTCTCCTCCCCTCAATTAGCCCTTGTTTGGAGTCAGTCTCCATGAACAGCACTGAGGACGCACAAATAGCCAAGGCCCAGTCCTTCCCTCCAAGAAGCACGAAGTTCACTTGGGCATCCAATCAAGGAAACCATCAGCTACAGGCTAGTCTGACGGCGTCAGTCCAGAGAACTTTGTGAACGTCAGACGACTCATAACCATCTTCAGCCAAAGTCAGGGAGGGTTTTCAAGAAAATGTGAAGTTTGATCTAAGTCTTGAAGAACAAATAGAAGTTTACCAGGTTGAGAAGGAAGGAGAAAATGAGAGGTAAATAGAATAGCGTGTTTGAATGAGGCCTGGTGCAAAGTCCCCTAGCAAACAGGCAGCAGACAGACAGCACGAGCAAGGAGATTGCACGGAGGTCCTGGCATTCTTGTTACCGCAGCATCACGCAGACAATCCTGACTAACACAACAGCCAGATGTCCTTGGGCACAGAATGCTGAGCTTAATTTTCTCATCTGTAAAATAATTGGAATAATGAAACTATTCTCACTGGACTATTATAATAATAAAAATCAGCCAATATAGGTAAATTTGCTCTGTAAACTGACGGCTGTTCTTCTTTATTCAGAAACTTGAAAGAATAAGGTATCAGATTACATCAAGTCGACCTTGAGTGGGATAACGTCTTTCAGGAGGACTAGACATGTCCACCATTAGCAATAAATTAAGTGTGATAACAGAAGGTAAATTCGCCAAAGTAGGGGACCTTTGTTTGTTCGCCGAGGTACCCCAAATACCTCTAATAGTACCTGGTTCGTGGGAGAAGCTCGGTATTTGGTGAATGAACAATGAGACTGCCTTTGAGGGGCCAGAAGTAACAGCATCGCCTCCAGAGATCAAACCGGATGTCAGAAGGCAACATGTGAGCCGCATTTTGAAGACCAGGTTGGATGAGGCTAGTAGATATGAAGAATTAAGCTCTTCCAGGGAGACATTCCAGGAACAGAGAGCTATTTGGACAAAGGCAGGGAGGACACCGGGGCTCAGACAGGATGAGCAGTTCACTTTGGCTGGAGCACAGCATGCAGGAAGGGACGCCATGCAAGTTAAACTGCAAAGGTAGGCCAAGGTTAAATCCTAGGGGGCCACCTTGAATGCCAAAGTTACTTCCCAAGCTTCTCCATATGTCTTCTCTTGGCACATGGAGCTTCCAGTCATGGGAATGCTATGAGCTGTAGCGTGGGGAGACAGGCTCCAGGAAATTCAACTCTGAGAAGCAAGCACTCTACACCAATGTGATGATAGATTTTTTTGTTTGTTTTTATTTGGGAAGTCCGGTGCATGAGCCAACAGCCCTCTTCAGCATACCCTCCAGGGAGCCACTGGGACCGTCTTCCCTCCATCTGACACGTGGATCTCTCCGCCCCAGCCTGCATTTGTCCTACCCTTTGGGAGGTGGAGAAGGGAATGTGAGGCTGAACAAATGTAATCCGGAATTCCGGGCACCGTCCACGGGGAGCATGTGCAGCAGCTCAGTCACGCAGAACTTCTAAAGAAGTGCTTCTCCCGTGGAGACTCCAGACTGTGTCTCCTTGCCACTGTTAATATATGTTGAGCCGCACTTGGAGAAATCAGAACCGTTGGGAAGAATTACTGATCACAAGAGTTATGAGTGTTAGTTGGAGACAGGAGTGAAATTCAAGATACGCTGTTTTGCTCTGTGTGTGGGTGTCTCATTTCTTTTTTAATTTTGAGACATCGGGTTCAATAAAAAAGTAACAGTCTAGAAGTCAGGAGCCCTAGATGGTAATTCTGGGTTGTCACAAACTAGGTTAAGACTCAGTTATTTAAACTTTCTGGGTTTCCTCATCTATGAAAAACAAATGATGCTGGGGGTGAAGGGTGGGGGGTAATAAGAGGCTCACTGTGGCTGGAATATGACAGAGTCTTTTGTCATGAAAGTAGCATTTGGATGAGGCATGGTCCAGGGAAGCATATGGCATGTGGAATCAGATCTGGCTTTGAGTCCCAGCTCTCTGCTCACCAACCGCCTATCCTTCCAGGCTAAGCTCCACTGAGTGCTAACTTTGTGCCTCTTCCAAATGCTTTAGCTCAACTAATCTTTGTAACTTAGCTCATGAGGGCAATTGTTCCATTTTGCAGATGAGTAAACTAAGGCATGGAGATGATAACTTGCTCAAGGTGAGCCAACACGGCTGCAGTGTATTACCACTCTACCCCTCCACTCTTCCACACCACAAGGAAGATTGTAAATAACCCACGGAGCCTCTCTTAAGGTCTTAGTTTCCCATAATGTATACGAGTAATAAGACCAATTATACACACCTTATGGGATTGTTATGAAAATTAAATGAGATGTTAGATTCAGAAGTGTTTCTTATACTTAAGAAATACCATACAAAGGTGAGTTGGAAAACACTTTAGTCAAATCATTAGCTGGCATCAACACTAATAATCACAACTATTGCGCATCTAACTTGCTCCAGTATTATAAAGTAGGCATCTTTACTCCTACTGGTACTAGCATTACTCCGGAGCATTCAATGCTGAAGCCCTCCCAGAGCAGCCAGGAATCTCAGCACAGAGGCCTGAGCCCACACAGATAAACTGGCCAATACATGCCTAACATGTTTCTTGAACTCTTTGATCTTCAAATCCCTCTGGGGTTGGGAATGAGAAAGGCAAGGAGTTTCCCCAGATCTTTCAGCTAGGAAAGATGGATGTCCTCAGTAACATTTGGAAGGTGCTTTGCCTGCCTCCTACAGTCACAGGACAGCCCTCCGCCTCAGGGACCTGATTCCTATTTTCATTCACATGATCACCAGCCATCTGGGAATTTAAATTGAACACTCGGTGGACTAGAATGTGACTGGCCAGGGTTAATTTCTGCCCAGACCGTGGTAAGCAACAGTGATCAGGCCTCCATGTTTAAGCAGGTAGGTGACCTTGGACCAAGTGGGTGCTAAGGCCCCGGCACAGAGAGTCTGCTCAGGTGTGTGTGCCTGGGGAAAACTGTGGACACAGCTGTGGGCCTGGTGCAGAGGCCTCAGCCAGTTCTCCCCACAACCTAGTCGAGAAGCCAGCTTGGTCCATTTTAGACGACCAAGTCTTTGCAGCCAGATAGACTAAAGTGTTCTAGATCCCACCATGCCACGTATCAGTTTTATGTTCTTGGGCAAGTGATTTACCCATCAGAACCTCAGTTTCTGCATCTGTAAAATGGGGGTGGTCATTCCGGCCTCACAGGGTGGCTATGAGGACTGCCTGAGGTGATGTATGAAACATTCCTGGGACATGGCAGATGCCAATGAATGTTTCCCATCTCCTCTTCCATACTGAGGAAGAGGGGCTCTCCTCTAACACTCGGGCGCGACCGGAAGATGAAAGGGTGACCAGAGAGTCCTGAGAGAAAATACCAGCTTCCCTGGGATCAACATCAGTAGCTTAATACTTGTTTATTCACTTATTCCTTCATTCAGCAAAGATCTACTGAGCACCCACTGCGTGCTAAGCACTATATTGAATGCTTGGGACCTTGCCACCACCATCCCCGCCAGTCCATACATACCCTCCTAACTCCTGCCAGGCCACGCAAGGCAGAGAAGAGGGTCAGAAAGAAACATCTCCCTCTCCAGAGGTAGATGGCTGCAGAGCAGAGCCATCAGTCTAGCGATCCCTGCTGTCAAATATTAGCACGGCTGTAGAAGGGAGGAGGCAGGATGGCTGCACTTGTGACACCAAGGGGTGGATATCTTGGGAGTGCACGGCCATGTCCCAGTGCTTAGCACAGTACCTGGGCCAGAGTAGATACTCCAGGCGAGTTTGCTGGATTTTGCTGAATTGAATGGAGAGCTTTCAGAGAGTCTGGCTGCTGATGGGATGAGATGGGTGAGAAGGGGGGATCAGACAGAGCATCCCCTACCTCTAGAGGTATGCCAGCCACACGGTGAGCCATGGGAGGCGGGACCTGACAGCCATCAAGGCCCCTTCCAGTCCTGAGCTTTCTCACCCTGGGCTCCGAGAGATAAATGATTCCTGTTCTCCCAGGGCTTTGAGCCTCGCTGCTATTATTCTGCTCCTTCCACTGTGAGCCAATCTAAGAACACACTTGACTTGGGATCAAAGCTGCTGGGAGGGTTCCCGTCGCACTGTGCGCTCAGCTGCCGAAGGATCCCTGGAACCGCCAGGGAGGTCCTTGGGGTGACTCCCAGCTCAGCGGTGGGACTCGGCTGCCACCACAGGAGGACGTCTGAGGGGAGGGGAGCCTCGTGGCAACCAGGCCTGGCTGCCGGCTTGGGCCCTTTCTCCTCTCCTTGAAAGCAAGTCGGGCCTGAGGGTAGAAATGACCTCCACTTGCACGTTCCTCTGAGCTCTTGCTTAGCAGCTGCCAGCCCGGAGCCCTGGGGGGAAAGCAGGAGGGTTCTCTGCAGCTTCCACGGGTCTTAGAAAGAGCTTACCCCCAGTTTCACCCGCAAAACAGCATTTGGAAAACAGCACCCGAGACGATCTCTAAAGTTTCTCATTAGGGCCCCTCAGGATGAAAGCAGGGGCCAGTCCTTAAGGGGCGCGAACATGGAAAAGTTTTTTAACGGCTGCTTCCAGGGCTGCTACCCCAGAGCCAGTGCAGACACTGGCAGGAGGCTCTGAGAGGCTCCTCTCACCGTTTGCATCCCAAGCAGAAATTTCACGTTGGGTGGTCAGGCCGGTGTAGCGCGTGATCGGGACATTCAGAGGCAATAACGTTAGGTAACAAGCATGAGCATGACATGAGGATCTGACAAATGCTTTTAAAAAATCCCAGAATTATAATGTGCTATAACTGTTCTGCTCTGCCATGTTTACTCAAGTATTTGATCTTTCCCTCCTCCCAGTCTTCTGAATTTCAAGAAGGAAATACTTTCAAATTTTATTTTCACAGTGTACCCTCCCGCTGAGATTCCAGGGCTGTCATCGGCATTACCTAATGCAGGGAGACTTGGTAAGAACATTTGAAGATGTCTGAACAGTTGCAAAGGGAAGAGAAGAGAGCCCAACCACATTGTCATCGTTATGATAATAATTACCTCCTTTTTATTTTTTATTTTTTTAAATATATCTTTATTGATTTCAGAGAGAGGAAGGAGAGGGAGAGAGAGAGATAGAAACATCAATGATGAGAGAGTCACTGATCGAGCCCGCAACCCGGGCATGTGCCCTGACCAGGAATCGAACCCTGATCGCCTGGATCCTAGGTCGACACTCAACCGCTGAGCCACGCCTAGCCAGGCATTAATCACCTCCTTTTTAGTTGAGGGGACAGCAGCAATTTTCCTTCTGGCAAATTTCTGTAAAGCAGCTTATTTGCCTATTAAAGAATACTAATCATCGAGAGAGAATATTAGAAATTAGTCACCTATCTTATTTAATGAATAAATGCCCAAAGAGCAGCCTTGACTTGGGCGAGGCAGCCACAAGGAGCAGGAAGCCCACTGAACTGGGCCCTGGGAGAAAGGAAGTCAAGTCCCAGCTATCCGGGCACCTGTCACCACAGGCGTGGCCTCCCTGAGCCTCGGGGGCCTTGTCCCCAAACACTGACGCCTTCTTCTTGGCCTAAGGATTACTGTGAGAACCACTTTGGAACCCTGTATGGCAAATGCCTCTGTCATCTAAACCGCACCTTCCCCAATGTGGAACATAACAAACATAAACGATAGGGTGGCCCTTGCTTACTATAAGTAATGAAGAAACAGGTCTTTCTGACATGACAGCTTGTCCTAAATTAAAAATTAAAATGCAGTCATTTTGAGTAATAAAGGAACGTAACGAGCGGTGATGATGATACTAGACCTAGGAAATTGGGCCTGAGTGCTGCTGAAACGTTAAAATGAAAACAATCCTTCATTCATCGGGCAATTCTTTTGAGTGATACTGGAAGAACAAAGGCACAGGCCCTTGGGGTGACAGTGAGCCCACAGACTAGTGAAGTGACCAGAAGAATGGAGCAGGTGTTTACAACATGCTAGGGTGTGGGTTAAGCCCAGCGGAGGACACCTGACATAGATTGATTACCTGGGATGACTAGAATCCAAGGGTGCACCCCCCAGAAGCAGAGAATCCCCCTGGGTTTGCTCCAGAGCACTCAAGTCCATCCACCTTTCCTTTCAGCCCCATAATCTTGACTTTGCACTTGTCTACCAGGCGTGCTTGCCATCCTCACCTGCTTGCTGTGGTGATATTTTTCTGCAAGGCTACCAGCTTTTAGGCACAGGGACCAAAGGCAGTGGACGTGGTGGATGCTGCTGCTAACACCCGGCTTGCGCTCTCGGGGCCCAATTCCACTGAAGATACGCCCACCTCCCCGGAGCGGCACCTGGGAGTGTCTGAGTGGAACAGTCAAGTTCAAAGAACGCCTCCACTATTGTTGGAGAGCTGCTCCTCCCGGCTGCTCCCTGTGTCATTTGGGCAAGGAGGATTAGGGTGTGCCTTCGGGTTGGCCGAGGGAATGCCCTGTTTCCCCAAACACAGCACACAATTAGAACAGAGGGAGGTCACAGGGCATGATCTTGTGAGCAAATAACGCTGTTTCTGGAGAATAGGAAGCTAATGATTTATGTTGCTTCCTTCTAACCCCTTACTTTCACAAAGCTCCATTACTCAGACCTAGAACAAAAACGGTCTGAGTAAGCTGGGGCCTCTCTCACTTACAAGCCAAGACATGATGAGCTGTCTGGGCCTTGTGCCTCCTGCGGAAAGTTCCCTACCTCCACTTCGGTGCTTCATGAAAGCTCCTACTCATCCCGCAAGGCTCTGCTCAAACATCACCTCCAGCCTGAAATCTGCCTAAGCACAGCTCACTGAGTTGCCAGAGACCAGCTACAAAAGGGCTGGGCACAGCCAATGCCACAAGAAGCAGGGGCTCTTATAGCAAACAAGAAAATGGAAAGGGATGTGAGCTAGGCAATAAATAGTGTGTGTGCAGAAATAAATGCGTTTTATGTACTCCGTCCACCATCCTACTCTTTTGGTGATCATATTTTAACACATTAAAGGTTTGAGAATTTTATATATTTTGTTCAATCTAAACTTTTCCACACTCATATAGCCAGAGGACACCTTCTACTAACACCCACCAATACTGCAGAACATGCAATGAGAAACACTAGCATGGTCCATTTGAGCCTCATAATGTTCCTGGGAGATATGCATTATTACTCCCACTTTATAGATGATAAAACTGGGGCAACAAGAGATCAAGTGAGTTGCAAACATTTACTCAGTCAGGAAGTTGCAGAAGCTGGGATTAGAATCCAAGGCTTCCAATTCCAAATCTCGATCTTTTCCCATTGAAACTAGACAGGTAAAGAAACTAAGAGAAAAAGAGATAGGTAGATTATATTAAAACTATGAACAGAAAGACTGCAAAAAGGAGAGAAAGTGGAGAAAGAGACCCTCTTCTGTTAAGGACAGGTCGAAGTCAGCAGCTGAAGAGCAAAGAGCTGACATCGGTGGCCCATCCCCATTAAGATCTAACACTGTACTGACTAAAGTGAGGGGTTCAGAGAAGTGTATAGGTCTTTCCACGATTTGCCTCTTTCCTTCATTTGTTCAACCACCAAGGTGTTCCTGCAACGGATTGTGACTGAGCACCCAACTCTGGTTCAGCCTTGGCTGAATTCTGCAGAGGCAACGCAGCCTTTGGTCTCTAGGAGCTTCTAGTTCCCCCAGGCACCCCAACTCCCACCCACATGAATCTGCTAACCGCTGCCCTGAACATTCAGGTCTCTCTCAGGCTGCCATGCTTTGTGCAGGCCATTCCCTCCCTGAGGAATACCTTTCCCACCTTCACTTCCTGCAAAAATCTAGCTCAACTTTCCAAGCGGGGCAGCGGGGCCCCTCTCAGGTGCAGCCTGTCCTGATCTGCCAGGGATGGTTTGCTGTGGAGCGCCTTGGCGTCTGCTCTGTGCATTGCACCCACACAGAGGAATTTCATTCAGAGCTTGTTGTCCCTGAAAGAGTGAGAAAAGTCCCCACAGCATGAAGAGACCACTGTCTTCCTAAGCCAACTTGACTTACCTTCCAACTCAAAGCAGGGAGAGCAAAACACAGTCATGCAATGATGGGGAAAGATGTAAACGGATCCACAATCCACAGCAAGGAATTCTTATACAAGAGAAGCTAGTGAAAAGAAGGGAGGGGGTCTGAATGCTTTAGTAACTCAAAGCACCCCAGGCAGTATCATATGGTCTCAACTCTGTCAATAAAGTACAATTGTTGCGGCTCCATTTGTCAGGGTTGGAAATTAACATTCTGACGCTCTGATCTCTAAACCAATGCTCACATCTGAAGGACACGTGCTAGTCTGGAGAAACAGACCCTAAAAGAGGAACTTGTCAGAGCTTGCCTAGCTCCACGCAGGTAGCCAACAAGGACCCTAGGAGACAACAGCCTTCTGGTTACTGGAGAGGAGGTTCTGTTGTAGAGCAGGGATCACTGTAGCTCCAGACCATCCAACCCCATCTCTTTGTTTCCATATTTACCAAGGTACTTCAAGATTAATTCCCTCTCCTTGCTGGGCTGGCTAAACAACATAATGAGGATGGTCTATGGGACCAAAACTCCACAGGATCCAAAATCCAACATGACCATTTTCTTGGAGACCTTAGGCAACTAACATAATCTCTTTGAGGCCCAGTTTCCTCATCTCTGAAACTGTAACACAGAGATAAATTCCAACATTACAGGTGGTTGTGGGATTAGATGACATAAGGCACAGGGAGCACACATGCTTGACATGCAGGAGCCCTCCACACATGACAGTTATTATTAGTCACCTATATTTATTGTTACTTCCTTGATACAGTGTCTGGAAGGTATTTTTCTATCTTACAAATTCGGGTATTGACATTTAGCTTCTAGGTCACTACTGTGAGAGGTAAGAGTGCACTTAGCATGGGAGTGAGATCACTAAGGTCTAAGAACACTGACTAGATGATGTGCTTGGACCTCAACGCCTTGGGTCAGACCTCCATGACATTACTGCCCTGGCAGCAACTTCCGCCCCACCCTGCAGTACCTCCCTCCCGCTCCTTTGGCCTCTGCAAGCTCTATATTGTTTTCTTTGCTTCCATGAACTGCAAATGTCCTTTTCTGTGAATGCGTTCCCTGCCAGAATATCAGCTACTGGAGGCCAAGGCATGTGTCCTTCCTCTTTCTGTAGCTCAGAACCTGGTCCAGAACAGATTTTACTGTGCATGGAATGGAGAGAGATAAAGAGTGAATCAATAAAGGCATTTTCGGTTGATTCCATAAATGACAGTGTTTGCTGGGACCAGAATGGAAAACTTGAGCCCCTTACCTTGTTTTCCCAATTCTGATTCTTTTCAAACGCTCGTTAGTCTCACAAGTGCCCTATTCTCTCCTCTTCTTTCCATTCCTCTTTTTACCCTTCACCACCCCTCTGCCTCCTATTCTCAAAGCCCCAGAGTGGAAGATAAGTGATGGAGATGAGTACTGGATGGGTTGTTAGCAGCATTCACCAGCCCGGAACGCATGGAGCACCCCTCTGGGGTTCAGTAAGAACCAAGCGAAACAAACCTACACCGTCCATGGAGCACCCTAGGTTTATTAATAAAGAACAGAGGGACATGGGAGTAAGTAATAAAAGGGACTCAAGAGCCAATTAGAGAAAGGAGTGCCAGCCAGGTAGCTGCCCAGGACACCAACTGTATTAGTAAGGATGTCGAATCCCGGAGATATAACACTATAAAAGCTCCTTTCCTGGCCATGGGACATGTCTAATGCAGGTGAGCAGAGGGCTCAGTCCCACCTAGTCATTCAGGGATCCAGCCTGGAAATGGAACAAGCCATCCTGTTGTCAGACTTCTATCTTAACTCATGGCTTCAGGGTTGAGCAGTGCCAGGGAAGAGAGAGAGCAGGGGACGCGCCCTCGATTTTAAACCCCTTGGCCAGGAATGACACGTATGGCTTCTGCCCTGTGCCCATTGGCCAGAACTAGTCAATGACCCATTTCACTGCAAGAAGACTGGAATGTGAGGTCCTCCTAGATGCTCATGAAGGAAAGAGAACAGGATACTGCCAGAAGTCTCCCCGAGGAACTGTTAAACATCACGGGATTCAATAAAATGTGGCAGTCGCCTCGAGTTTCCACTTCCATAACCCGTACGTCTGAGCTGGGTTCCACTCTTACTGAAGCAGGGAGCAGCCTCAATCGGAGATGTTACAACCACTGCTCACTTGGGGTCACCCTGCCTCTTTTGGTGGCTCAGCACAACAATGGCCAGGTCACCTAGCCTCAGACCAGCCAGCTGAGTGTTCCTGGAAGCCAGAGGAAAATCTGAAAGCGAATCATACCTGGGGTCATGCCATTTACTGGCAACAAGTGATTTTGCATAATATTTAAATTTTAATCCCTTGAATAGGCTTTCCAGGAAGTTGTATGGTATAAAAATCATACAAAAAGCTGGAGAGAGAATGAGAAGCAGAAAAGTGGGAGACATTTGACAAAAGACAAAACAGGAAAAGTGATTTTTAGACCCCTTTTGATTGAGACTGTGTAGCTATACTCTTGGAACTTACCTTTACCCTTCTGAGTGTGACTTACACTATGCAATTCTGAGTGACAAAACACTGTGGATGGGAAAGCTATGCCGACTACATTAAAAGGTTATGTTAGCATGCAATGTGTTCCTCGTTTGAAATTTAAACATAAAGAGAAAGGAATTCAGTTTAATAGAAAATCAGTTTCTCTCCTCTCCCACTAAAATAAATGGTGAGCAAATATATTTTAAACATTGATGTGAATAAATGCCAAATTAGCTGCCTGAGGTACCACCCCGAATCTCAACCCAGGCCTAGGCACAATATAGCTTGGACAGAATCAGAGCCAACTCTATATTTCTATGGGTAAAAGAAGGCATCTTGATGTAGACAAAGACCTTGAACTTGGATACAAAAGTATGTAAGTGGCAAGGCACTTTGGATTACCTATTTAATTTGGATTACCTATTTAAACTAGCCAATGGTAATGATCATTCTAATCTTGTAGGATCACTTATTTGGTGAAATAAATAAGCTATCATATATAGGGTATCCCAAAAAAATGTATACATACACTTTGAATAATTATTAAAGCAGTGTTAACTAAAATGCATTTGATTTTCAAAATTGAGCTATCAGTTGTTAAAGTATGTATACATTTTTTGGGGGGGAGGGACACCCTGTATACAGTGTCTAGCATGAGCCTGTTTGGTAGATAATATGTCTCCAGTCCCTAGTCTAAGTTCATTAATGACTGTTGAATCAAGCAGGAGACTTCAACTTGAGCTAAGGAATATCAACATGAAGTGGGTCAACTGAACAAAATGTGTGTCTTAGCTTTCCCTTCTCCAAAATAGGGACCGTAACACCTGCTTTGGCCTTCACAACAGAGCTACAGAGATGACCAAGATACCGTGGAAGAGAGCCCTTTGAACTCTTAGAGAGGAGATACTGGAGAAATCCACACTACTATTACCTGTCTTTGTTGGGCAACACTGGGGGATTTTTCCCCCACCAGGAAACAGCTCTCCCTTCTTGGGAAAGCATGTTGCCGCATCGAGCAGCGCTGCAGTGCTGGCCTGTTTGCCAATATCAAATACAAACTTGGCAGTGCTTCTGGTTAACTGAGTTCATTGCGCTTAAGGACACAGTGTCGGGTCAACAGGAAAACGCCAAGAGGGCCTGCTGCCCTGTGCGCGTCAGAGTGACGGAACGGGTTTGGGGTGCTGACACGCCGGCACCCAAAGAGGACCAAGCCAACCTTCCTGTTTAGTTTGCATGCGATTTTGACATTCCTGGGATTTCCCATTCTCTGCTCCACCATCCAGTGGTAGAGCCCCTTTCTCCTAGAGACCGCAGAGCTGAGGTCACTTTTCTTGGTGACTTATATTTGGCATCTGGCCAACAAGCATTCCAATAACTACCTTTCTGTAGCCAACACATGAGATTTCACACAGATGAAAAATAGCATTTTTATGTCCACGGTGGGAAAGGAACACCCACAGAAACTTGGGTTTGAACTGATTCAGAGCCCACTTTGGCAAAGCGGGTAAAATACGTTTTCGTAGTTGCTCAGGAGCGAACCCTCGCAGAGGCCCGCAGCCTGACAGAGGCAGCTCGTAAAATCTGCTTACAGTCTTGTCAATTCAACAAACCTTATTTCTCTGGGACTGAACCCTCCTGAAAAATACCATGCCAGAATGCCAGATCCTTGCTGGAACTCTGAACAGTGAGCACACCACTAGGGAAAAGGGGAGTCCCTGTCTTCAAAGAAGCAGAAGTCTTTGAGCGCACACTGTTTCATTAATCCTCAGGACATATATACAAGGATGTCAGAAACAGTCATTATTTTTCACCCATTCTGCAGATTTTATGGGCTCCAACACTTCCCTGGAGTAACAGGACACATTCGTTTGTGTCAGAGCCCAACCTCCAAGATTGGCCAGACTCCTGGGAAATTACTGCTTTCCAGTAGGTTTTTGTGTCATCCTATGGTCACTCACTTGTTCACATGCTAGGCAAACATTCACTGAATGCTGACTCCATGCCAGGCACTGAGCTGTGAGCCAGGATAGGGACTGATTAGAGAAAGGTGCCGCCCCAGAGAAATCTACGGTCTGAGGGGGGGAGTCTTCAAAGTACACAGAGCATTACAAGAAGATACAAGAACCATGGGCAACATAGCTGAGTGGTTAAGAGCATGCCAGGTGTAAGGGAGATCTGGGTTCAAATTCCTGCTCAGCCTCACATTTGCAATTTTTTCATAGCACTTTCCTCTGTCTAACATACTATATAATTTACCTATTTATTGTTTAAACAGGTAACACACAGACATAGAATATAAATTCTATGAGGACAAGGATTTTTTTTTTTGGCTGTTTGTTCAGGAATGTGTCTCCAGGGCCTAAAAGGTGCCTGATACATAGCCAGTGTTGAATAAACATCTGTTGAATGAATGACTCCACTACATGTCCCTGAGAAATAAACTCACTCTCTTTGCGCCTCAGTTTCCTCATCTACAATATATGGGTTGTCAAGAGAATGGGATGAGATAACATGTACGAGTGCTCAGCACAGAGCCTGGACCACAATAAGCAAAGTAAGTGGCCATGATTGTTAAATATTGACGACCCAGGGGTCTCCAGTGCTAAGGGAGCATGGATAAGCATGAGTGATCTCCTGGGGATGTCAGGGGAGCCTGTGGTGCTGATTCCTGAAAAATGAGTAGTAGAATATTGCTGGAATCAAAAAGGAAGCAGAAAGACAAGCCCAAGGCTGAGAAGCCTTCCCTGGGAGCTGCACCGGAGCCCTAGTGCTCTAAAGCCCCACACTCCATTTGCACTCACAGCCCCCTGCCCCTGTGCCCCGAGACTTCTGTACATCAGAGGTAACCCCCTCCAGATCACTTTCAGGGCCAGCATAGAGCGAAAGTCCCCTAATTCCTCCCACACACAGGCCTCTCCCTCGGGCCCTGCGCTCAGTACAAACGCACTGAGATGAGGCTGGCCACGTCGTGGCTGCAACAAGTAAAACAAGAGGCTCCCTGGGGATGACACACCTCTGATTCAGTCCGCCCTGACAAAGCTGGGGATTAAGTTTCCTTGCCTAAAGCTGCAAGGAGAAACACGACACCCTTTACTGGCTAGAGTGGAACACGCTTTATTAACCCGGCTTTAATTATATTCCATTCTGAGATTCAATAGTTTCGATTGCAACACCACATGAAACCAGGGTGAGTTGCAGCTCCTGGGACTCCGGCCACAAACGAGATCGGAGAAGTGCCTCCGAGGCAGTGACCTGCTTCTGCCAGCCTGCCAGCCAGCCAGCCAGCCAGCAGTGAGCAGACGGGAGCCCATGCCCAGCTCCGGGGGAGCCCCAGAGGTGGCCAAATCAGGGCAGGGCGAAGATGGCAGTCAGCTGGGGGCAGTGAATCGGTCTCTATTTATGAAAGAAGTGCTGTCTCACTGTGAAAAGTAAAAAGGAAACGTGGCAGGATTCACACACAGCCTAAACTTGCCAGGGAAACGGTAAACACCGATGAAATTCTTTTTCATCTCATCATCGCAATCCCTCCCTTCTCCTCACCCTCCGTTCTCGAAAGAGGCAGAAAATGACCTTTTACTTTTCAGTAGACAGATTAAAATCAGCCTTATCTGAGGCAGGGGAGCTAATCTTGCACTAATTTTTTTAGGTCAAATTTTCTCCAAATATTTTGCCTGCCAACCTGCACTTTTCAAATAAGCTTACTGGGGTAGCTGATTGGTCCAAGGACTGACTGTCTCCATTATAATACTAATAGCTGCAAATTACTGAGCATTTACTAGGTACGAGGCATTATGTTAAGGGTTTTACATAAGTTATCTCATTATGTGTTCACAACAGCTTTATGAGGCAGACGGATGCCTTTCATTTTTCTAGTTCCCACAATCAGAAAAGGGCAGAGGTGCAGCTCACACCCAAATCTATATGAACCCCAAGCCAGCGCCATTAGAGCTACACTCTGTCTCCAGCTAGATGGCAGGACACGAGCAGAAAGGGAGCATGCCTGGCCACCTGGGTCCCCAGTGCCCAGCAGAAACCCTGATGCTTGACAGGCCTCAGTGATGTTTGGTTAATTAATTAATTAACTGGGTCATTTTAAAGAATCTTAGACTGGAAGCAAAGGGGCTCAGTGGAAGCTAGCTCTTACAGCAATAAGCCACGTGAATGTGAGGCAGTCACTGCCCCTGAGCCTTGGCCTTCCCACTTGAACGATGAAGCAGTTGGCCTAGGTGACCTCTGATGCTATCTGATTGGGGGTCTTGCCCCAAGTTCACCTTGCCTGCCAGCCAGCACCTCAGAGCCTGCATCGGAATCCTACGGGCCTCCACATCTGCCACCCTGAACTCGAATCCACATGCACAGAAATGGGCCCTTAGCCTGACAGCCCCTTGGCCTGAGCCCCGATGAGTCATTTATCAGGCTAGGCAGGCATGCAGATGTACACATGACTTATAACTAAAATCACAGGTGGTAAGTCACTACCCACCTAAGGGGAAAGCAGTTAACACAGCCAGGAACCAGGGTTCTCTTCATTCTCTGAAATGGGGGGGGATGAGGCTCTGTGAGCCAAAGGGGCACCCTCCCCTCAATCAGGAAGACATGCAAATGTCAAAAGAACCTTCCTGAGCCTAAGTGAGGTCTTTGAAATTAAAGAATTCTCATTTGATCATGGTCACTAATGCATTCGGGTCATTTTGCCACATTCAGCAAATTGGCTTTTCAGTGCTTACACTGGAGCAAGCACAAAATGAGGCGAAGAAACTCTAAAGAGGGAAAAAGTAATTATTCTTACCTCAAGAGCCCACAACCTTGTGATAGTCAACTATTACCCAAGTTGGACTCGCAGGCGTGAACAAAGAAACTACTAATTCTCACAGGGCAGTGGGATAGGAGGAAGGGTGGCTGGAAATTGGGGCTGGTTTCCCACAGGACATGACACTTGATTTCAACTCTGATGAGGGAATGGGCTTTGACAGGTGGAAGTGAAGGAAGAATATTTTATCAAAGGCAAATGATTAGTAAGTGTTAGTTGTCTGGCCATGACACACACATATGTACACACACATACATGTTATCCATATTCAGAACGGCCCTTTGCACACACCTGCACCCACTCAACAGGTTTCTGTGGGCTCAGCCCCAGGAGTGCTCACCAGCTATCAGGACAACTGGTCACACGTCTCAGGATGGCGAGATTGAAACACATGTCTCTCTTAAGTACGATTTAAACCATATGCTTCTGCCTTATTTCTGCCTAGTTCATCAAAACATGTCTTTCACATGTGAGTTCGGATAGCCAGAAGCCTTCCAAGATCTTTTTTTTTTCTTTTGATGTGTAGGAAGTTGTCTTTTCCAAGGGGAAACACATTGAAATCGCAAAAGATTTCAGGCTGCTCTTGGAAGGAATTAGATGAGGTTAGATTTACATGCAAAGCCTGAATAGGTGGAGGTCCCTCCAAGTTGGGTTTATTGGTTCTGCATGGCCCTAAAGCACTTTGTGTTTTCCTCTATTTTAATACTGACCATAAAACTTATATGAATATATAACTTCATCATGAAATATAGGGCCCTGGCGCAGGGGTCAGCAAACTAAACCTGGGCCAAACCTGGCTGGTCACATATCGATGTATGACCTGCAAGTTAAGGACAAGTTTTTACATTTTTAAATAGTTGAAAAAAGTATAAAAAATACTACTCTCTTATAATATGTGAAAACTATACAAAAGTCAAATTTCAGTGTCCGTAAAGTTTTAGCGGAACATAGTCATGCTCATTTATTTACATTTGTCTGTGGCCACTTCTGCACCACAGTGGCAGAGGTGAGTGGTGTGACAGGGACCACATGGCCTGCAAAGCCTGAAATATTTACTATATGGCCCTTGATAGAAAATGTTTGCCAACACCTGCTCCAAGGTAACAGGACATTCTCACTGAACTGGACACTAAGAATATTTTTAATATGTTTCAATACTGAAAAAACACAATCATCTTAAAGTTCTCAGTAGTTTTTACCTTCTAGGACCTAAAGGATTGAATTTACCTCTGGGTCACACCACACTTTGCCCTTTGTTCTTGAGAAATGAATCCACTGGGCCCTTTAATTACCCAAATGTAAAGCAATATACCCTGCCATTATATTTGAGAAAAAATGAAGTCACCATTAATCTGAAAGTAAATGTTTATACTAAGAAGTAAAGCATTCTCTTTGGTATATAAGTTAGATGTTTGCCTTAGCATAACTATGTCTCTGCAAACTTCATAGCTTCTCTAGAGAAAGCATTTCTTTAGTTTTAATCTTCCTTATGGCTGTATATTACTGTTTGTTCTTGGGAAAGAGTGAGTGTGTGTGTGCGTGTGAAAGTAAAGACAAAAAGACTTTAGAAAAAACAGGGAAGACTCTGCCTTGGCTTTAAGCTTGAGTTGAGATTAGAGTGGCTATGTTTAAGTCACCTTGCACTAGACCATGATGTTATTCAATAACCTACGCTTTGTGAAATGATGATGAAATATTGCATTCAGATGTGATGGTCTTTTGGCGACCATGGGCCCCGGGGCAGAGTTTCCCCTGAAAAAAATAGATGTCCTTGCTTTACATAATCCTCAAGAGATGGACAACATATGAGGACTAAGGAGGTAAGACTGGTGAGAGGGGGACAGGGGAATACAACTCTTTTCTCACTCTGAGCCTTCATAAGACGAGGTCTACACTCTGGTGAAGGGCATGCTGTAGGCCCGAGAGGCTCCCATAGAGAAAGCAGAGTGGTCTCCCTGACATAGACAGAATGAAAGGTGGCCATTCAGAGGCCCATGGAAAGTGAGTCAGGACCTATGGTCCTTGAAAGCAGACACGGAACAGCAGCTTTTAAATATTTTCTGCTTGTACTTACCTCCTGTCATCCCCAACATTCAACCAAGTTATGTTCAAAATTTACAACCTAGGCTCAAGTGTGTGGTGATAAATATATTGTAACAGCCTGTAGGCATATCTTAGGAGAACATCTTAATTACCCAGGAAGTATTAAGGATTACAAATAAAAATATTCCATAAATATGGCCTGTCTGCTTGATTATTAAATTGATTACTTTTGAGATTTTTTTTTCAGATTTGAAAGTTGAACCAACACCTAATCAACACCCAATAGATTAACCATTAAACACAACAGCTAATTACTTTCAGCTAGGTAGATATAGCTTATATACATACTGAACATGGAATCTCAGAGTGTCCCAGCAGTAAGGGTAACACAGACCATCCAGCCCAATACAAAGCTCACATCCTTTCCCATGCTGTGGCAGATACTGGCCAGATACCTTTCCTGCTGAACATGACTGTGACTTCATGATCCCTATCAGCAGAGCCCTCTGAATCATGCATTTCAGGCAGTACAGCACCCAAGGGGCCAAAACCTGGTTCCAGGAAGATAAAAAATTTAGATATTACATTTGTTTGTGGCCTTCCAAAGGGCCACAGCATATAAACAGATATACAGTATATCTGTGGCATGAAAATTCACGGGCAGTGGTTGACTAGGATAGAAAGCTGAAAAGACTCCTTATGAGGTTAAGAACCCGCACTTTGGACAATTGCCATCTACCCCCTGAAGCTGGCACACAAAAGGAAAGCTATCTGTCATCCTGGATAGCCCAAGCATCCATTTTACTGATGAGGAGAGTGAATCTCAGGCAGGTAAAGTGAATTATCCCAGATGACATACATAGGAATTGGCCAAGCCAAGTCTTAAATCCTGACTTTCAATTAAGTGCCCAGTTCACTTTATAATGTATCATGTTATCATTACCTAAAGAGAGCTTACTTTACAATCTATTTGGTTAAAATTACATTCCTTTATAAAGTAGACAGAAAAGAATAATACATAATGTTAAAGAAAAGCTAAATTCATTCACAGAATAAATGGTGTAGGGGAAAGAGCATCACTAACGCAGAATACCTGTGACCTTTTACTGAGCATCTATGGTGACCTAGGACCTGTGCCATATCTCAGTTCTCTGTGAAAATCAGCTAGATGATTATGAGGATCTCCTTGTTCAGTCATGCTGTGTGGATTCCCATCTTATGTGTACATCAGTGAGTTGGGGGAATTGCAAAGAAACACAAACACAATCAGTCCCTAATCACTTAAGTTATTCAAAGTCAAAAGTAGGATAAACTTCTCATGAATCGCTTGGTTGTGAAATGGATGCTGTTGTTTTTTTCTGAGTCACACTTCCAACAGCCCAAACGGACTAGACCACTTTTACGAAGCAATTTACAATGGTACAAATCCCAGGGCAACTCTGCCAAGGCCAAAGCAACAGACCCTCCATTCAGAGCATCGTCCGTTCTGGCCAGAGTGGTGGCTGCCAAAACTCTTTACATGGACAAGGAGAGCTAATGAACAGAATTTGCATGGAATAACTTAAGCTAATATTGGTATCCCAAGGAGATATCTGTGTTGACATCTCACTCTCTCCTTTCTCATCTCTCCTCACTGTTACCAGAGTGACCTCTCTAAAATGCACGTCTGAGCATGTCATTCCCCTGCTTACATATTCTAGATGGCTCCCTACTGTCTACAGGACTGGTTCAAACTCTCGGGCAAGGCACACAGAGCTGTACTCAGACTGGCTTTGGTCTACCACTCCTGCCTCCTTTTCTGACGACGACTCCCTACCCCATCTACCTCTCTCCCTCTTGGCTCATTAACCAAACCAAAACACTAGTTGCTCCTCAAGACAACCATGTCTTTTCCTACCATGGTTTCTTTGTAGAAGTTGCACTCTTTATGGGAAATTTACAGCTGGTAGACCCTTGTCCTTCAATACCCAGCTTAGATATCACCACATATCTAGACCCTTCCACCCTCAGGCAAGGTTGATGATACATACCTCACAATGCAGAACTCGGAAGTTCAGACCATTGCTAATGCTAATAAGATCACAATCTTTCTTCAGGCATGAGATTGTGTCTTACTCATCTTTGCATGGTCTTTAGCTGTTGCTGAGTGCATGAAGAGATAAATATTGAGCTACGGAATTGAACTAGTAGAACTACTACTGATATCCATGTAGTCTACCAAAACTACCCAACTTACAGTCAAGATTTACTCCTTAATTATGTAACTATGGTATTCTGCAGTATTACACGCAGAGTGGGAAACAACCTGAGAATTTTTAAATTATGCGTGAGAGAATTTTACAGGGACACAATGTTAAATTACACTGATTTGCATACTGGAAAAGTTATTCCTTTTCCAACCCTGTTTCAGTTCTTCTGATGATATAAAAGAGAAAGTGTCAGTACAAGTTCAGCCGTACAAGTTCAACACCTCTCTAAAAACATGCTAAAACTTCCCTTTTTAACAAACAGAGAAAAGGACTTGGGCTCGGAGGCTTCATTGGGAATCAATACTTAGCTGACCTAAATTGAGGACACTGCTTCATTCTCACTGTTCTTATTTTCATGGTTACTTTCCAGTTATAAAAAGTGATATTAGTTTTTTATTTACTATGACAATATGAAGTTTTCTTATTAAATATATTGATTTTATTTATGTTTAAAAATGAGTGAGTTTAAAGAAAAACAATCAGGAAGTGTTATTACAGGTATGCGTAAGTACTGCAAAAATAGAGGATGGTATCCAAATACCTAGCTAGAGTGGATAAAGTTTTAGATGATAAAAGATCTGAGGGGCTCACAAGGCTTCTACTTTTGGGTAAGTTATTAACTCTTTTGAAAATTTCTCAGTGGATTAACAGAGTATAGGTAATAATTGCAACTTTTTCAATTCAATTCTGTTGTAAAAATCAAATGAAATAATGTGTGCAGAAATGCTTTGGACATGTTTAGAGAGCAACATTATGATCATTAAGACAACGGGCCTCAGCAGAGTACACCATTCCTTCCCACCCTGCCTCACCCACTGTGGTTGAATGGAACTCTACTCAATTCTAGTTCAAGTTACCCATTCAGGTATGTGCATCTAATCCTCCTCATTCCCAATGTCCTGTTCAAATGACTGAGGACATTTTAAAAATAAGAAAATATCTCAGGAATGGCATCATTAATTGATCAAAATATATGAGGAATTTCTGCCCAATGTAGGGCACATATAGCCATTTGAGGACATTGCTGACCAGCCCACCACCCAAGACAAGTAAAGGAGAAGAGTCGGGCCTGTAACAGCACCCTCGGGGCAGCCCCCACACTCTGGCAACAGGGGAGGGGGCCCCATTAGGTGGGGGATGTAGAATGGAGGGAAGTGCCAACCTCAAATGCCTTCTGGAAACTATAATAATCCAGGCGATCAAGATGGGGTTGAGGTTGGGAGGCGGGTGTCTGTTGGGAGTGACCAGAGTTACCTCTGCCCTCCAGGCACACAACAAGAATTCTTTGCTTAGTGTTTTGTCTTTTCTAAGTAACTGGACTTCAAATTTAACAAAGTAAAACTATAAGAATCTAACCATTCTTCCTCATACCTTCTCCAGAAAACTTCAACCAGGAATCTATAAGAATCTGTGAATCTATAGAACCTCTAAGATCTACGCCATCTCAACCCCAGGTCCTAAGAGAAGCTCTGGAAGACTTTTGAGTTCATGGGAAGGTTCCTATGAGACACCAGCAGAACTGGCCTGCCCCAAAAGCCAACGGTATTGGAGGCTCTGTTACTAGAGGCAGAGTGTGAGGAAGACAGGAGGTGGGGGAGTTTGCTCTGCTTTGCATAAATCAGGCTTCACTTCAGGTCTCATTCACTCTGACGAAGTCTAAATCCATACATCCAAAAATTTTTTTTTACTTATGTGTCTGCAATCCCTCCCATCCACCTCACCCTTCCCCCTGCCCCAATAACAAAGAACCAAGCCCAAGAGGGAAGAGAAGAAGGGAAATTAAGAGAGCCTGGCGGGGCTGATTCGGGGAGCAGCCTCCAAATTCTGACGGAGGAAGATGAAAGGCTGAAGGAGAAGCAGAGAGAAACAGAGAAGGCGGGAAAATGTGAATTTCATGTTTTGATGTGAGTCAAGAAACGAACCCTTTGGGGTTTTCAAATAACTTCATTAAAGGTCTCAGTTTCTTCTCAATCACTTCTGGCTGTTGACAAGGGCCTCTTTGAGTGTGACATGAGTCCTTCTGCTCTGTCTGGGTTACATGCACTTCAAAAGGGCAAGCTGAAGGGTGTTCAAAGAAGAGTGGCCCAACTGGTGAAAGTCCCGAGGTGGCGTTGCAGGAAGGAGAGCTTAAAGAAGTGGCTGCTCAGCTAAAAGAACACAAGCCTGAGGGGTGGGGGCTGAAGGGACTTATTTGTTACATGTGGCCCTGAAAGGTAGAATTGAAACAATCTGTAGGAACTACAGCAGAGACAGAAATCTGCTCAGTATTAGGAGAAATTTCTTTTTTAACTAACAGTGCTGTGTGAAGAATGGGCTTCCTCAACTTGAAAGCAGAGGAGAGAAGGGTTGGGGGTGGCCTGCCAAAGAGAGTGTCTAACCTTAGCTTAGAAAAACAATTCACTGGGACAATTCAAGCAAGAGGGAGCCAGGGGATGGGTCTGGTTTAACGACTCTCCTAACAGACATAAAAATTAGGATAAAGGAGGGGGGAGCATCTAAATTTTAAAGAGCCCAAAGCTTTAAAACCAATAGATACCCAACACCAACCTTCAAATGCCAAGAGCATTTTTCCAAATAGAGTCATCAGTCACTACCTTCACCTTCTCTGGCATTCTCTTTTGCTAAATCAAAGATTTCCTCTCGGTTCTCTCAAAGTAAGTAAGTAAATAGCAACTATCCCCAGGCTTGTCCCAGACACAGTTTGTCTCCTCCATGGCGACAGTCACATTTTCCACAGTACACTACACCTCTGGCCTGAGAAAGCTCTGAGGCTTGCCTGGTAGGCCTGAGCTGCAGCTGGGAAGTCACCTTGGATTACATACAGCCTCAAAAAGGGCAAACTCTCCTCTCCCAAGTGTGTCTGCCTGAACAATCTCATCTCAAATGGAGAGCAAGGCCGAGCCAAACTGGAAGAATCTCCAGAGGGAGCTAAGGTCGGGAGTTAAGAACAGCAGCTGAAGTCTGCAGGAGAGACTGCAGACAGGATTCTAACTCTCCCTGAACTAACTCACTGACTTGGGCCGAGCATGACTCAGAAGACGTTTCTGTGCCTGTGAACAAAGCCTTGGCCTTTGGACTACGTGATTGTCGTATCACATTCACACCAGAGAGCCAACAGGTGAGCTGCTCTGACTAGCACATCAGATTGCTTTCTGGCCAGAATTTCTGCAGAGTCCGCTCCTCACAGGGAAGGCAAGAAACCTGAGTAAGGCAACCGCAATGAATCAACGACAGGAGGAGCAAATGCACACATGGGCACCCACGTCACCCTTGGCCCTGGGTGGGCTCAGGACACTCACAGATGGAGGAGAGATGGCTTTTGCCCTTGAGAAGCTCACAGTGCATTAGGAAAAACAGATACATAACCTCAAAGGAGGGCGTGGTGTGGTGGTCCCATCACGGAGATGGGTGCATTGCAGGAGCACAGAGAAGAGAATAGTAAATGATTTGTGGGGAGCTCTCGTGAACGTCAGTGTCATCTGAGAAAGAGCTCCCAGGTTGATCAAAAATGGGATGCCAGTCAGAGGAAAAAACATGAGCAAACACAGGAGGCAAGATGTATGTTGCAGTTATTTAGGGTAATAAAGGATCTGAGGCTCACTTAGAGAATTAAATAAAAATAAAACATCTATAGATGATAATCCCAAAACTAAAAGTGTTTTGGGAGGTAGACCTATCACCTTCCATTGATGCAATAATAGCAAAAACTGATTGCCCAGAAGATGAAAATTTGGTTTTAGAGAAAATGATATATATCTATCCATGCTTATATAGATACGTAAGGGAAGAGGGTAAGAAAGAGAAAAAAGACTTCTCTCCTGGTTAGGGAGTATTTTTTAAACCGTCTTTGCTGGGCAGAGACTTCCACTGTGGCCATAGAGGAGTGAAAATGGTGGGGTTGAAGGGAAGTCGTTTGGAAAATGCTGGAAAAGTAGACAGATCAGACTGTTACACGCAACATGACCTCTCTTGCTCTCTACAGGAACACTGAATAAATACATAAGAGATAAATACCCACCAAAATTCAGCTGCCTCACTTCTCCTGTGACCACGTTCTGGACAGAGATACTTGACAAGGCGAAGCAGCTTGTGCTTCAGGCCAAGAGGCCTGCTGGCTTCTGTCCAGGATAAACACTGGCAGTAAAACTATCCCTTCGCACCCTCCCAGGAGACTGCTGAATGGGGCTACCAGCACTCCCGGACTTTTTCTCCTTCTGAAGCTTAGGAAGGAAATCACATCACGGATCACCAAATGTGCTGTCATGACTTGGTCAAAGGAAAACCGTAAGCAGAACCACCTAGTCCCTCAAACACGGGTGGCACTGCTCTCATGGTTTATCACAGGTTTTACCTGAGTGGCCACTGCATGAACAGACCTTTCCTTCTATTTCACTTTTGAAGGTATTTGAGGATCGTAGTACTTCCATGAAGATCGAAAGAAGTGTTTTTAGAGTAAAATAATGTGCTGTAGATCAAGAGTAAATAATAACTGGGCTTAACTTAGAGTCACTAGGTTTTTGCGTCAGCTCAGGCAAGTCACTCTGCCTTTCTGGGTCTGTTGCCCAGAAGATCTTCCCAATTATTCCAGTTTATTTCAATAGACTGAGACAGGTTGATTGATAGGTTTCTTTAAACACCGAATTCAATCTGAGATTCAGATAAAAATATTATTCACTCATCTATTCAATAAATATTTTGAGTTCCTACCAGGTACCAGGGAATGTCCTGGACATTGCCTTAGATTTAATGAGTTTCCCCATTCCTTGTTCCAAAGAAAATTTGAGGCAGATTACAATAATAATACAGTACAATAAAAATCAGGTTTGAGAAAAATAAAGCAAAAGCAGGCATCATATAATCACACGTAATCATTTAATTATTACATAATCACATACATAGCATAAGGTCTTTCCTAATTATTTGCTAGAGGTGGGCCACTAATATATCCCCAAGCTTCCTGGCAGCCAGTGCAAAGAGGGAAACACAGTCTATTTCATACTTTTCTGTGTGTATAAGACACAAATAGCATCAAAGCTATTTTTGATGTTCAGATCTGAATATTTAATATCAGCTTGACAGAGTTAAATACCTCAAACTACAGAAACCTTAATTCAACAAACATTCACTCCCACCTGCTCTGTGCCAGGCCTTGTGCCAGGTATTAAAATGAGCAAGATGAGTAGGATCTAGTCTGTGTTCCTCGGGTCCTTCTTAAACATATACTGCAGAGCAGGACTCGCAGGCTATCACTGCTGATTCCCCCTATTCCTCAATATGCGCCATCAACCCCCCATGAAAGGGAGAGATTAAGAGGAGCCTTCTAGAAGTCACCCTAGTTTCGGGGAAATTCCAGCAGTGTGTTTAAGCTAGGAATGCAGAGATAGAGAGATGGGAGGGGAGGCAGAGTCTCTGTGGTTTGGAGATGCCTTCTCTCATCCCAAGTCCCAGCTGGTCTGGAACACATATCTAGAAAACAAGCACATGGAACTTATGCATTTTTAAATGCTTCATCAACAATGAAATTCTTCTGCAATGAACTAAAATGCTACCACTGGCAAATAAGAACACTCAGACCCAAAAGCAGGAGCATGAACCTTCTGTCCTGCCTGAGATGCTGAGTTAATGCCAGGCCAAGAAACTCCATCCCTCTCCAAAACAGCCAGGTTGCTCCTGGGTGCACACAGAACTTGACTGAGAAAAGACACTGCTCTTAGGTGCATAGCTCTACGACTCTTGGAGGCACCTGGTTCACTTTTCTTTTTCCCTGATGAGAAATCCCTTCAAAACCCACTGAAGAGACTGAGTTGTGGAATGGCCAAGTGACTTAGAATGAGGCAGGGCAGACTGGGGACTGCACTGCAGGAATACTTCACCACACACCTGGATCCTATCCTAAACCTCAGGCCTCTTGGAGCTATAGCTTTCTGTGTACAGAGATCACATTTTAATGTTTCATTTGTTTCTACAGCGTCAGTGGCCTACCCTGGGCCTGGAACATCATGAAGGGGCTCACGCTGTGCTGCTTTCATGGGGTTCTTGAAACCCAGGGGCAGATGGCCTCCATCTAGCATAGATTATCAGCACTGGGAGCACAGTGGAGTTTCTGGGGAGCTTTCACACAAAAAATATCAATGCCATGGCCCCCACCCCAGACCAAGTGCATTCAGAATGCCAGAGGCTTCTAATGGGCAAAGTGGGCAGAGAACCACTCATCTAGCTTCTCACAGAACCAAAGCACGGCCACCCTGCCTCAGGCTGGAGCCCAAAGTCACAATGATCTTCGAATTCATTGTTCTTGGAAGGTGAGTTCCAACGAAATATCCTTGCCAAGGCTCTCCCCATGGCAGTCCCAAAGCATTCAAAATCAAGAGCGGGCTCCTTTCTCCCTGTTAGTGTTCACATACTGCCATCTAGTGGTTTCTTTGGCTTTTTCCAAAGGCGTGTCCCATAAAGACACGATTGTGCCTCAGCTGTAGCCTAGAGATTTCACGGGGTGTCAGAACCCCAAGCCATTTTATTTGGACCAATTTTACTTGCATAGTGTCCCATGGTTCCTTCTCCCAGGGTGTCTACAAGTGCTTTATTTTATTTGGATAGAGAGTCCAGGCCCAAACTGAGAAGTGGGATGATTAATAGCTTTGCAGGTTCAAGAATCTGCACGGAGCCCTGGCTCAGCAGTGTGCCAGCCAGCGTGCCAGCCCTATGCCCTTGGAAACATCATTTTACTTCCTGGTGCTTCAGTTTGCTCATTTGAAAGACAGAAAAAATAACCATACCCTGGCCATGACCAGGAAATTTTTTAAATTAAGGATTAAAGTCATTAATGTGCAGATTTGTTGCAAATATCCATAGCCATGAAAATAAATACACAAACACATACATATATAGACACACACACAAATCTAGATAGATATATTCATTGTTATGTGGGTTCTGATACTTGTGGTGCATGACTAATCAATAATAATCCATTAATTAAATATCTGGGAGCTAATCCTATGATCTTGAAAATGATAAAATTAAAACTGAAAGATCACCAAAGCAGAGAACCCCTGAGTTGAGGTCATGAGAGGCTCCCTAACCTCATTATTGACTTAGAGAGGTTACTTGGGAAGATACATGGAGGATGCTGACCAGGAAATCTGTGCATGACAGTTCTAACCAGGAAAATCCAAAGTGAAATCTCCATCCCTGGGAGACCACATGTGAAAGCAAATCAGCAAGTGGCAAAGAGAAAAGCCTCGCAGGAGCCTTCCTACCGGGGAAGCTCTATGTGCAGTTTCTGCCTGGGGACGGACAGGGCTGATTGATAAGGGGCACCTTAGAAGACTCCTGCAACTTTGAGATCCACATAGACATAAACCTATGCACGGCACAATTTATTATTTTTAAAATAAATTTTAAGGGGGCAGAAATCAGGCAAGCTAGTGGTTGACTTAATTTTCTTTTGCTGGTTACACTGGATTCAAAGACCTAAGCATCTGATTAAGGTGAGTAAAGGAAGGACTTGGAAAAAATTGTTAATGTTTTGTTTGGAACACCAGGTCTCCAACTCTAGTGTTTGTACGAATCACCTGGCAGCTAGTTAAAACGGGCCCCAGAGCAGAGATCCTGACTCCGGAGCTCTGGGTGGGCCCAGGAGATCCCATTTTTAACAAACCCTGTCCAGGTGCTCTACAGTGAGAAATCCAGGTCAAGAAGCCCCTTTCCTTCCAGACTTTGGATGTTAGAGTGACACTGATCTTTACCCACTAGGGTGGGGCATGAAGTAGTGAGATAGGTTCAAGTTCAGAGCAGGAGCAAATTGCCCCAAACAGGTGAACAGGAAGTCCAGTTCAGCCAACGGCTGTGGCATCAAGCAGTTGGTGGAGGTCAGTATCAAAAGAAGTCACAAGATATAGCCAAGCACTGAGTGTCTGCCGTGTGATTCCTCTGATCCTCACTACAGGAAGAAAAGTTGCTATTGTCTCTATTTTACCATTAAGGTCGAGTGCACCTTAGTGGGGTGCTGCGGCAGTTTCCAGGGCCCCTCAAGGGCATTGAGGCTTCGGGTGTGCTCCTCCCTAGACTGATGATTCCCTCTCTAGTCCCTGCCCTCACTTGCCTTCCCCATCCAAGGGACTCAGATCTAAACACAACTCAAAAACCTTTTTTCTTGCAAGACACAAATCAGGACTAATCATTGCTGAAATTTTTGAGCATTTATTTCACAACCAATCATGGGCTGGGCACGTTACAAAGGTATCTCGTATAATACAATGATTACACAAGCCAGCAATCATCATCTAGAACAGAGGTCAGCACAGTATGGCCCCCAGACCAACCAGTCACCGGTCACTCCCACTTGTTTACCTATTGCCTTTGGCTGTGGACAGATTTGAATAGCTGCAGAAACTGGATGGCCTACAAAGCTAAATATTTTCTAGCTGGCTCTTTACAGAAAGTCTGTCAACCCTGGTCTAGAAAGATGAGTAACGCACCTGAGACAGTCCAGCGGGCATTTTGAATCCTTAAAGAAATGATTTGAAGCTAGGCTCCCTGACTCCTGAACTGACGCACAATCATGTGCCCACTCTTTCTACCCTTGGTATCTTGTTTGTATCTCATTTGAAGCATTTATTGTCATTTCACTCATAATAGAGGCCATTCGCTTATTCAACTAATTTTTATTGAGCTCCTACAGATATGATAGGGTTCATGGCCTCCAACATCTAAATACTAGAGCAATGACCTTTAAACTTTTCAGGTTATTAACCCCTATCAGTAAAACAAGAAGATGCTTATCCAAAGACACAGAGGTGAGAGCGAACGCTGTGCTCAGACAAAAGGGTATTGTAGTTATCTGGTGAGGCAGGTCAACCCCAGGTCCCCAAACGCCTTGTGTGTCAGGTTGACTCTGAAGTTTATCCTGGAAGCACAGAGTTGGCATTATTCAGTTTCTGTTAGAAAGATCTCTCTGGAAGCTGGGTGAAAGGAAGGTTAAACTGGGGGGCTGGAGGCAGGAAGGTTAGTCCACAGCATTCAATGGACACTTATTCTAGTTCTATAATCAGGTCTCTCAATTAAAAGCTGAGAACTTGTCCAAAGCAGTGGTGGCCGTGTTCATCTTTCTGTCCCCCTCTGCACCAAACGCTGAGCTGACACATAGAAGCTAATGACTGTTGTTGAATTAGACTGAACTGTCTCCCAGTGTAAGAATGACGTTTCCCAGGGTACGATCCTGCTGCTCTGGAAAACCACCGTGGCCCCGGGATCTGTACGTGAGATGGGGAGATAAAAGGACTTGAGGAGACATGACTACACTAAAGGCCAGCACCCGGCTGACTCGGCACCGGAGAAACTGCTGAGGACGCGTGTCAGGCGCGTCAGGCCGGCCTGGCCGAGCCCACGTCTCCAGGCCACGGCCGATGAGTCAGTGGGTGCCCCGGGCAGCGTCGGGAGGCCGGGTGCCCACGGCTGCTTGGCAGTAAGGTAAGCGATCGGGGGCACGTGCAAAGGCTGCTGTGGAGTGTCGCCTGCCAGGGAGGGCAGGAGGAAGCCCGGCAGCTCTGGGTTGACAGAAACAGCAATTCAAGTGGCTCTTCACCCTCCACCTCTCTCTAGCTGAGTATCGAAGAGCAAAGGGTTTGCCAAGGGCCAGAGAAAATGAGTTGCTCTAGGAGGAGAAATCAGACTTGAATGGAAAAGCCACCCATGTGACCTGACCGAAGGGCCCTATCTAGGGGCATTCAAAAACCTCAGGGTCGAAAGAGCAAAAAATAATATAACCGCAGAGACATAAATCTGGACAATCTGCCTCCCGGGCCTCAACGAAAGCTAGCTGGTAGGGTAATGAAAACGACACAGAGGTTTGTAGAGGAAATCCTTCACATACTAGGTATCGGGAAGATAATTTAAATATGCACAGCTTAATATCATTTACCATAGTCATAGGTCAAAGAGAAAAAGCTTATGCCAATCCCTATAAACACTGGAGAGGTGTTGGAAAATTCAAAATCCATTCTTCATTTTTAAAAAATATTTAAAAATAAGAACAGAAGGCTGCTCGTTCAACACTAGAAAATATATATCTCAACCAAAAATCCATCATGCTTAACAGTAAACCAGTCAAGGAGCATTTCCATTAAAGTCAGAAAACAAGGAAGTTCTCTGTCACCATTAATATTTAAATTTATTTTGAATCTATTAAGCAACATAATAGATAGAGAAGATAAAAAAGTAATAAGTATAAAAAGTTGGAAGAGAGGTGATGAAGTTATGAGTACTTGCAGATATTATTTGCTTAGAAAACCCAAGAAAAACAACTGACAAATATTTAGAAATGAGAGAATTCTTTAAGGTAGATGGATACAAAATTAATATACTGAAACTAATAGCTTTTATATATGCAAACAATAGTAAATTGGAAAATACAAGGGAGAAAACTCATTTATAATAGAAACAAAAATAAAAAAGGCCTAGGAATAAATAAGAGGTAGATAAAAAATTAAAAAGCCAGTCTACAAGATCTACATACAGAAAACTTTAAAATCCTACACAGAGAATTAAAAAGCAAACAAAAGGCATGCTGTGTTCTTGAATAAGAACACTGAATATCAGAAAAAACATCAGTTCTCTTAAATCAATTGATAAATTTAACACACTTCTAATGAAAATACCAATGGGATCCTTTTTTAACCAAGCATCAACAAGCACACTCTAAAGTTTTACATAGGAAATAAACAAGTAAGAGCAATAAAATAAAAAAATGTCAGGGTGGGGTTAAAAAGAGACAGTAATTAATGGGGACCAGCCTTATCAGATACTTAATGTTTCAAAAGCTATTAAAAATTAAAACAGTCTGAGCCCTGGACGGGTGGCTGGTTCAGTTGGTTGGAGAGTCACCCCGTACACCAAAAGGTTGTGGGTTCAATCCCGGTCAAGGAGCATACAGGAGGCAACCTACTGATATTTCTGTCTCACATTGATGTTTCTCTCCACCCCCTTCCTCTCTCTCTAAAATCAATAAAAACATCCTTGGGTGAAAAAAAAAATTAAAATAGTTTGAGACAGGCTCAAGAATACTTAGATCAATGGAATGAAGTAAAAGTTTAGTAACAGACACAAATATATGTTATAACATATGTAGGAACTGGAAGCATTTTAAATCAATAGGTAGGTGGAAAGTTATTCAATAAATGATATTTTGTCAACTGGGTAGCCATCTGGAAAGAAAAATAAAGTTGGATCCATGCCTCACATCTTACATGACGATAAATTCTAGATATACCAAAGATCTAAACATGAAGAATAAAATTTAAAAATACTGGAAATAAAGAGGAGACTTGTCCTTTATATTTTAAAGTGGGGGAAAGGATGATTCTAAGTGTGACAGAAAATACCGGAAAAAAGGAAAACCTGATGAATGAGTCTACATAGAAATGATTATGTCTAGCTTTCTACATCAAAAGAAGAGCATTGCGGGGAAGATGTGTGAAACTCTTATCGCAAACAAATGACCGGCTTCCTTTCATTTCTAAAGAACTCCTACAAATTAGTAAGAAAGATGAATAGACAGTTCTCAGGAGGAAATGAAAATGCCTCCTTTGCAACTGTGACGGTGTCTCAGTCTCTCTCATGCTATAGAATGCAAATTCAAACCACAATGCAACAGCGCTTATCACCTATCATTTCGGCAAACATCAAAAAGTTTGGTAACATCCTGTGGGCCAGCGTGTGGGAGAGGCAGCCTCGCGTACGCGGCTGGTGGGGCGGTGGGTGGGTTGCCAAGGCACCCATGGGGCCAAGGCGGCACTATCCATCGACACTCGACACACACGTGTCCTTTGATCCAGCCGCTCCACTTCTAAGAATGCATTCTGCTTGTCTGAAATGAGATGTGTTCGCTGCATCATTGTTTGTGCTGGCAAAATTTTGGAAACAATACAGATCAAATAGAGATTAAATTATATTGCATCCGCATGCTCTTATTTTGTGTTACAGTGACCTCATCTGTACTAATATCAAATAATTTCTATGATATATTTCAGGTGAAAAAAGCAATGTTTAAAAAATAATACTATTAATAATATTATTAATAATAATTATATATATATATATATATATATATATATATATATATGCTTGTACATGCATAGATTACCTCTAAAAAAAATACTCAAAGAAACTGGTAGTAATGAGCGCTTCTGTAGAAAGGATCAGCATGGCTAGGAAACAAAGGTGGAAGGGAAATTTATTTTTCACTGAATTCCCTTAAGCATCTTTTAAATTTTGTAGCATAAACACCACCCATATAAAAATGATACCAATGTAATTTTTAAGATATGTACCACCTCTCCCTGGTGATGTTCCAATTTGTGGAATTGTGAACGGTCTGTCCAGGCCCAGATTCAGAAGATCTGGAGACTGAAAGGGGTCTTACACCACCCAGTCTGGCCTCCACTGTAACACTCCAGTCCTCCCCACAGTCATGTAACTAAAACACCTGGACCAGCAGCATCAGCATCAGCCGGGAGCCTGTTAGAGATGCAGAACCTCAGACCCCACCCCAGACCTACTGAATCAAAAACTGCATGAACAAGAGCCCAGGGGACTTCTGTGCACATTCAGGTCTGAGAAAGGCTTCCTCCGCTGTGCTCCTGAAACATCACCGGGAAATGGAAGGGAAGGGGAGGCCACTTCCTTCTGAATTCGCCTATTCATCTTTAATAATCGCCATACACCGAGCACCAGTACCGTGCCGGCAGGTCACCTCAGAAATTAATCTTCATTAATCCTCACAATTACGTGATGAGCCACCCAGTGTCCCAAGGTGAGGGGCAGGTGCTAAAGCGGTGTGAGAGCCGATTCCAGGCGAAACACTTAAATTGCATACCACTTTCTTACAGTGAGAATATTGCTCCCTTTTCACATCTTTTCAAAGCTTTAATTATTCAAAAGGAAAGTCATAGTTTGGTGTGATTGTATTTTTTATGGCTCTTTAAATGTTTAGAATCCAACCCCCCATTCTCCCCTTAACAACTCGGACTCTCTCCTGTAACAACTCTGTTATTAAGTTATTATAATGAGCCTGAGCTATCTGCCTGTGGCTTCCACTCCCTGGTTATAATTTTACCTCTTGGGTCCACATACAGAAAAGAACTGAAAAGGGAACTTACCCAATGTGATGTTAAAATACACTCCACCGGGACAATAAATGGGTAGTGATGGTGCAGAAATAAGAAGGCGGATCAATAAAAAAGCAATACTCAACATTCAATATTCACTACTTTATAATCAGAAAAATATGTTTTGGAATAAAATGAAAAAAAGGAACTAATCCATGCCCGTGTTGGAGGAAGTAGATTCAACAGGGTGGAAAACAGACACAAGGATGTGCGGACTCTTGGCACAAATAAGACAAAAGCAAATGCCACAGGCTCCTTGGACACAGCTCGCATTAGGTAAATGTGGGAGGGGAGGTACAGAGGCCAAAGGAATTCCCTTGATTTGTACTCAGAGAGCTCTAGAACCTTGAAACGAGATTTCCTAGGTTATTGAACTAAATCCTTTAGTTAGACTCTGATCTTGCAGGGGCCTCTGTTGCTACAGCTACACTGGAAATGCTGACCTGGTCCTTCACTGGTCAACATCCTTGGGGACAGGAAGGAACCTCCTTGGGGACAGGAAGGAAAGTAGATGTCGGTGTCGTATGCTAATGGAACCAGGCTCCTCCCTGAGGTGCCCAAGTTCCCTGGATACGTATTCCAAACATGCATCTTCCCAATATATGCAAAGTGTTAGATACCGTGGACCAGCCCCTATCTTCACCGTTTCAGGCTCCTCTGCAGCCCCTATAAAGTGCTTGTCTCCACTCAGACATGGGACAGAGTGGGAAGCTCCCCTGAAAGAGCCTTTTTCCAGGACCTAGGACCCAAGGGCGATAATGATCCAAGTGTATCCCACAGAGAACCGCAGTGTCCGTGGGAGCATCTGACCCAGTGGTCATGCCCACAATGCCCGGGCCATGGGAGCAGCCACTCAACTTGCCCTGAGTTCCAGCTCAGTTCCAATGGGACTGGGACACTCCCCTGCAACCAGCCTCACACGTTACTCATTCCTGTACAGGTAAGTGGAAGGGAATTTGCCACCTCGCTGTTTCCATGTGATTTGTCACGCAAGGACATCCCATTAAACCCAAAGGGCAAAGCACTCCTTTGAGAAATGAGGCATCCATTATTGAAGGGAACCCATTCGTGGGTGGATATGAAACAGTTAAATTGCAAAATCCTTAAAGAATACCAAGTGGGCAGTTTTCAATTTTCACTCCCAGCTCCTGCAGCTTAGGGAGATATTTGCAAGTGAGAAATGAGAGGCACCCATTAAAGAAAGAGTGTATGGGTTATGATGGGACCCTAAAACCAGAAGCTGTTTTTCCTCCAATAAAGTCAGGGACGTTAATAATATCCCTCCAATCACCAAAGCACAAGGATTTGCATGGTGGGGGCAGGAGCAGGGTTAGTGCTCACCTCCCAAATATAATTAGCTCTCATCAATCTGTGTAGTGGAAAATAGAAATAGTTCACAGTGGTTATCAGTCCTCCATGTGCATCAGAAATCACCGTGCATGCATCTAAAAATTACAGATAACCAAGCCCCAACAATTTTAATTTAACTGATCCTTTTTCAATGACCCCCCAAGTGATTCCAGTGAATGGCTGGGATGCAAACTGCTAAGCTAGTGCAGCTGAAGTCTGATGGGTGAAAACTGTGCAAGTAAGATAGACTTTAAGCAACTTTGAGCAGAGAGGCTGAGACCCAAGATGGTACCTTACAATCTGCTTCCACTCAGTTGCCAGAGGGGTCTTTCTGAAAGGGAAATATCACCCCAACCCCCTGTTTAGAACCCTTAAGAGGTCCCCGTGGCCCACAGGATAAGAGCCGCCTTAGCCTAAACTAGAAGGACCTCTCATGATCCAGCCCCTGCCTTCCTCTTCCTGCTCATGTTCTATGTTGTACTATTTATTTCTCCCTAATGTTTCACGTCATGTTTCCCTAAAGTCTCTGCTTCTTCTGCCCAAATGTGTTCCCTCATTCTCACACTAAACTCACATGCTTATCTTTCAAGGCTCAGATCAAAAGGCTTATACTTCCCCATCGCTCCAGTAGAACTGATCTCTCTTTTATCTATGCCTTGTGTTCAGACCTCTCTTTCAGCACCTGTTACTGTAATTTTCAGAATGCTGTTACTGTGATTAGGCATTTGCCTCAGGGTCTCATTCATCTAAATCAACACGCAGCCTAGAGGCACCGCACTCAGTCATGAGATCAGGCCAGCCCCTAACATTTGTAGGGCCCAGGTCAAGAATACAAAGTCCCAAAGAGTAGGTGTCTCAACTATTAAAAAGTTATAAGTCAAGACAGCCTCCTGGTAAATAAAATATGTACTATCCTCCCACCTTGAAAAATATTCCCTCAACAATCTAGAAGGCCAGGTTCAAGTGTAGACTTCTAGGACTCCTCAGGGATCTGCACTAGAACTAGGAGACCAGGGAAAGCAGGCCCTTACCCCAGCCCCAGCCCACCTCCTTCCGTCCCCCAACTAGATCTTATTTGCAGTGCGAAGGGTCTCTCATGCACATTAGTGGTTTGCCCAGCCACATGCCCAAACACCATCCATGCCCTCCCCAACAACCACTCTTTAACCACCATTCAGGCCTAGGAGTTCAACTAGTGATGCAGTAAACCCAAAGAATGACCTGAGAAAGGGGAGACACAGAGTCTAGAAGAAGACTCTGAGTTGTTTGGACATAAAATTCAGAGTTTAAGTACACACGGGGAGCTGGAAGAAAGCCAGCTTGGAACCCAGGGCAGGGGCCCTTCTTGCACAAACCCAAGGGCAGTTCTGCTTATGACTCATTTCAAGTATCATCACCTTCTCCAAGAAGCCTTCCCAGATTCCCCAAGCTAGACGTTGTCCCTCTCCATTCTCAAAGCATGTGGTGGGTCTATCAAACTCTGCACTTAGCCTAGAGTATCACAGTTACCTATGCCTAGGTCTGTCACTCTTACTACAGGAGGAGCTTCTTGAGAACATGGACTATATCTTACTCATCACTGTGGCCCCCCAGGCTTCTAGCACAGAGCATGGCGTAGGGCAGGCCAATGAGTGAATTCATGAAACAGATGATGAAAGGAGAGGATACTCATCAGACCCAGACACTAACTCACGTTACCTCTCCAGCCTAAGAGTTTTATGGAGACCTTTTGAAGACAAAGTAGCAATTAACAATAGCAATGGAAGGAAACTCTAGTCCCACCTATTTACAACAAATACATTACCCATGGGGAAACTGAATTGCTTCATTTCATACTGGAATTACACTTCACAAATGATCCTTTTGTTATATTGATCATATGACCACCCTAACTCTCCCCCCCAAAAAATGACACTCTAAAGTCTTGTTGATGAAAAGAACCTGAACTGTGAGCACATGGGGCTCCAAGCAAGCTGTGTGAACCACACCTCTCATCAACAGAACTTGAACCGAACTACTTCTGAATAGGTGACAGGGGCCCTTTCTCCTACTCACATGCCTTATTTCAAAGGACACTGCAAGTCCTAGTTGATAGAGCCACTAGGAGAAAGCAAGCATTTCCCTCTAGCAGGGAATGCCTCGCTGAGCTTCCAGATGATGACAGAGCAATTTGCAGATGAGAGTCGAGTCACTAATACGGCAGTGTGCCTTCTGATTCATGGAGCAGTGGCTAAGTCCTCCGTCTGCTGGATTTCTTTTTACATCCTCTGGTTCACGCAGAGATATTCTGAAGTTGTGCAACGGGCAGATTGTAATCGCCTGCATCCAGGGAGCGGCAGAGAAGTGAGCGCAGTGAGTCACAGACCACAACAAAGCCCTTCCTGGCATGTCAGGCTCCTTGGCAAACCCAGAGGATGTAAAATTGACAGCAAGACAAGGAGCATCTTTGTTATTTGTCAACAAATGTCAGAGACCATTGCAGAGTCTTGGCACCTTGACACAGGAAAGCCTCGGGGGAAGAAATGGGGGAGCGAGAAAATGAGATGGTGGAAAACCCCATTCTGCAGATGACCGACTATCAGACAGGTGTGTCAACAAGGATTTTTCTGTCTGACCCTAATGACCCATTTATCATGTTCAAGGAAACAGGAGGGTGCTCCTTTAATTGCAGTGTGACCCCCAAATAGATATCAACTGGCCTTGAAATAAGACTTAAATATCCTGCTCAGTTCACTACCAGCTGTGTGACTTTAGGCAAGTCGTGTGACCACTGAGCTTCTGGTTCCATATGTTTGTAAAAAGGGAATATCTGCCCTGCCCAACCCATGGGATTGCTGTAAATATCAAACAAGATAATGGAAGTAAAACAGTTTGTAGCTACAAAGTTCAGTACAAATAATATTTTTATCACCATTATTTTTGGTACTAAACGATGTTATCCAAAAATCGAATCCAGAGAGACTAGACAGAAGCCGATTTGATTGTATTAGCCTCATAGAAACAAATGTCTTTACAAACTAATGTGGAGCCATCGGAATGTCTGCTGCTTGCTATCTATGCTATTTCCAACATGGAAAAATTATAGAAAAATACCACCTAGAGCTCCCACAAGGGGCTTAGCACCAGTCCACCTGCACAGCTTCACTCCTTGTGATCTAACTATGCCTTGAGTCAAACTTTCTTTCGGTCCATGTTTAATGAGCACCTATTACAGACCAAGCCCTGTGCTGGTCAATGGACACACAAATGCAACCAGGACAGTCACGTTTCCTGCTCATGGTGCGATGGAGAAGAGAGACAAGTAAACCATTCAGAGCACTACATGTTCCAGGTACTTGTGTATAAGCCACAGAGGATGGGAACAGCCAATTCTAATTATGCCTTCAGGAAAGCTTGAGAAGAGGCGGTCCTTGAACCAAGTTTTAAAAGAGAAACTGACATTTACCAGGTCAATGGCAGCTGGGAGGAATTCCCGAGAGAGGAAATTATACGATCAAATGCTTGAGAAGTCTGGGAGACTTGAAAATGATCTGACTGTGGGAGGGAAGGGGGCATTAGAGGAAGGTGAAGGACAGGCAAGGGTCAGATTGTAAAAGCCCTAGTATGGAAGCTGACCTTACCCTGTAGGCAGTGGGGGTTCAAGGAAATGTTTTAAGCTTGAATAGGACATGATTAGATTTTTCACTTTGGAAAGATCTCTTGTGTGTGCTTGGAATATGGCATGGAAGGAGAAAAGTCTAGAAGCTGGAAAGCCAGCAAAAAAAAAAAAAAAAAAAAATGCTTTTCCTCTTTATTTTTTTATACAGAAGAATCTTTCAGGTCAAAGTGGGATCTTATGAAATGAAAAAAATAAAAGCTGAGCTGCTTTGGTAGAAACAGGAGGCCAGGTCTAGGGGTCATGCCTATCTGGCCTCCTCTCAGCCCCACAATGGTACCTGAGACACTTTTATAAAATCTCAAGGCTCTGAGGAAAATGCTCTGTGCCATTGTGTTCAGAAAACAACAAGAGTCGTCCAGGTGAGATGTCTGAGAGCAGAACTGTAGACAGAATCAAATCCTGGCGATGGACTCGCTAAAGAGGCATCTGGGAACGACTGCGGGGTCTGACCGGGGCAGCTGCATGGACGATGGTGACCCTCACCACTGTGCTGAAGAGGTCACCGAGCTTACAGTTACCTGCCATTAAGGAAAATGATAATAATCTGTAGCATGTCACAGTGTCTAATAAACATAGCCTCATTTAACCCTCACAGAGGCCTGTGAAGTGGGCAGTAGCAGGCTCATTACGCCCATTTACCAGAAGAAAATCTGAGACTGTGGGAGGTGAAGTGAATGGAACCCAGGGCTTCTGAGTCCAGCTCTGGTTCTGTCCATCTTGCCTCCACGTTGCCTCATGAAAGATACTACAAATCTGACAGTTCTTTCTCTTGTCTATACTGTCGGAGGATTAGAGATACCTCCTTACTATGGGATAAAAGATTCACTGCCAGATTAATTCCGATGTCATAGGAAAGTATCTGACACAGTGCTGGACATACAGTGATTACTCAGTAAACTTAACTTTCCCTTCCACTGATTTCTCATACCAAGAAAATCCTCTTGATAAATCTACAAAATGATCACTTATCCCTGTTTTTGGTTTTCAGGTCAAAGATATTTGACTTCCTTTTGCTGAGTCATTTGGACACTTTATAACTTTATCACTGGTCTCATCACATTAATTTAACCCTCTGGTAAAGAGAACTACAACTTTAGACCCCAAAATCCAGGTGGAGAAACATTAAAGAATAGGAAACCACTGGCTTGGTGCTTATCGTATTTATTATTGTCAAGACTAAGCCTGTTCGTGGTGATCTGACAAACCATCAGGTTCTCTCTCAAATCCACAGGTCCCCGTCACGATAACAGACATGCCACAAATGCCAACCACAGGAGCCTACCTGGAGCCTGGGGTCAGCCCCAGCTACCAATGCAAGGCTTTGATAGGAAAGAAACAGAATCATGCATTATGTTGTTGACATACAATCCTAATGATGATAATAATGCCTAACATTTATAATTACTTCAGAGTTTTAAAAGTGTTCACCTCCATAATCCCATCTAATTTCCAATTTACAGATTTGGAAATTGAGATGTTACAAATCTTGTAGAACTAGCCCCGCAACACAGGCTACCTGCCTCCAGTTACGTCAGTTAGAACATTTTCAGTTGCAAAGTTTTCTTTTGTTATTTTGTTTGTTTGTTTTTTCCTCCAGTTGCAAAATTTTAACACTGAAAATAAATTTTAGATTTCTATAACAGAAAATGCAAGAAATGGCGCTGGATTCGAGGTAGTGTGATGAGGCAATGACATGACCAAGAACCCGACTTCCATCTTTCCCTGTTCCTTCTGCATGGTCAACTTTGTCCTAAGACCAGCCTCTATATGGTTGCAAGATGGCCCTCCACAATTCCCGGGGCTAAGTGTTTCTCCACCCACATCTATTGGAGATGAACTGGGGAGTCTGTGCATTTATGGGGATTTTCCTCCTGTTAGGTATTCTAAACTGAGTAGGATAAAAGTTACTTAAAAGATTTACTTCCTAGCCCTTCAGGGCCCATGCCCTGACTCTTCCACTGTTTTAATATTTTCAAGAAAGTAGCAGGGATCTGGGGGGCCCACCACAGGCCTGTGTTCAAATCCTGACTTTGCTACTTACCAGCCGTTTGACTTTGAACAAGCCAATTAACCCTTGTGAGCCTCATCTTCTTATCTGTAAGATGTAGATGTTACCAGCCCCCAGGATTGTCTGGGACATAAACAGGATCACAGACTGGCACAGAGAAAATGTGCAGTAATTATTAGCTGCTTTTCCCTCCTCTCCCATTATGTCTTTCATCTCCACTTCCTTTAATATGGTTGTACATGTTTAAGGATGGGAGGCTCAGAACATGTTTGTAAGTTCTTTTTTAATATGTATTCTTTCTCAGAACTCTGAGTGACCCTATACACCAAATAGGATAATTTTATTTAAAAGTTTTCACTCTTTCTTGCTGAAGTCTTAAGAATCTTATTCCTATTGCTGGAATGGTAGAGAGGGAATTTTTTTTCATTGAACCCCTTAGGCTTGTTTTTAAAATGAATTCACATGCTCTTTTGTGGGAAAGGAGTATAGCCCATTTAAAGGAGGCCCTTTAGAGTGAGTGGCAAGGCCAGTGGCCAACTCAGGCCCTAATGAGTTAGTTTCAGTGTGTAAGCTAATTAGTAAACTCCCGTTTCCAGGGCAAGGAGCTAAGATAAGGAGCGGTAGCCAGGAAAAAGTACATCATTGGGAAATCGTGCTGTTGATACACCTTAATCACTTTCTCTTCTGGTTTCTGCCAAACTTTGGAGATTAGAAAATAGTTTCATTTTGTTTTGCTGTGTTTCTCCTGAGCTAAGATACGGGAAGAAACTGGGCAGCTAGTTGACCAGATCCATGAGCATGAGTGAGCGAGGAAGCCCATGGATGTCAAAGACGTTGCACCAGAGGAGAGCATGCCTCCTGCAGAATCACAGCTTGATGGATGGGGACACCCCTAGAGTTGAAAGCACGGTCCACTTGGTGGCAGCTTCCCCAAATTGTGAGCACAGTACCCAGAGCTTCCAAGGAAGGATGAGCAGCACAACAAGCCCTCAGGAAGCAGATCAGAAAGGCTGAGTTCATGCATCTGTACTCTAATCACTAAGTGCTATTTGTGGAGGAAGCTGGGCCCTCATGGGGGGCCTTGCTGGGGTGCCAGCACTAAAATGCATATGCAAGAAAGGCAGAACTGGAGAACAGTTCAGAAACTCTTCCGAAGAGAGTTTCCTCCTGGAAAATGTACTGAGTGGGAAATGTGCAATTAGAAGTCTTAATATGAGAGGTGGCTAGTTAAAGCCTGCCCTTTTGGGAAGACAGAATTCTAATGCAGTTACTGAGTTGAACCAAATGAAATGGTGATTCATTGGTAAAAATGATTCAAAATTGGCAATTTCCTGTGGTTCAATCTAATATCACTTAGGTGTTTAATAAAGCAGAAGTTGATGGAAGCTAAGTCATACTTTTTTAGCACTATTCCATTGCAATATGGCAAGAGACATGATAATATTCCCATTACATATAAATATGTATGTATGTATGTATGTATGTATATATATATATGTATTATATACAGGATGTCCCAAAAATGTATAACACTTTGAATAAGTATTAATTCCAATGGTTTAAATCTGAAAAGAAAGAAACATCAATTGAGCTATCAGCTGATAGGTGTGTATACATTTTTTTGGATATGTAACATGTATATGTTATCTTACTTAATTTGATGGTTATCACACTCTGTAAGATCAGTATTATCTTCATTTTCAGAAGATAAGCTAAGGAACAGAGAAGGTGAAATAAGTTGTTCAAGGTCATGCAGAGTTGGGGTTCAGATAAACTCCAGTGCCATGTTGCCAAAAACCAATGGTCAACTCTCAGTAGCACTGGACACAGCACATCACTCCCTCCTCCTTGAAAGAGTTTCTTACTTTGGTGTCTCTTGGCCACTCCTATCTCACTGGCCACACATTTGTTGGAATCTCATCTTCCTGACCTGTAAATACACAGGGCTTTGGCTTCATACCCACTCTCTTCTTTATTTATACTCTCACTACCTAGGTTTCTTTTATCCAGTCCTTGATTTTTAAATACCAGCTATATAGTGATAATTCCTAAATTTATGTCTTCAGGCCCCTCCTTTCCTCTAAACTCCAGACTAGTAAATCTACCCAACTACTTGCTGTCTTTACATGAAACTTCAATAAAGTAACTTGAACATAATATGTCAGAAACTGAACCCTGAATCTCCTTGCCCATCTGCACAAAACTGATTTACCTGTCTTCTGGATCTTAGAAATGCTAATTCCAGTCTTCCCTCCACATAGGCCAAAGCAACCAGAGAAGAAGCGTTTTTCACCCCTCTACTTCTCTCATCATTCAGGTCTAACTTACCAGGTCCTGAGGTTCCTATCCTCAGGTTATTTGCTGAATTGTAACATATCTCATGATCCCACTGTATTCTGATCCAAGCCACCATTATCTCTCACTGGACTTTTGCAAAAGCCTCCTAACTGGTCTCCTTATTTTCACTTCCATTGTTCTATATAGCCTGATCTCTGCATAGCAGCCAAAGTGATATGCATAAAAACATAAATTAGATATGCAATTCTTCGCTCAAAACCCTTCAGTGGCTTCCTATCATACTCAGAGAAACATCTTCCACAATCTGCCCCACGGCCTACAAAGTCCCACATGATCTGAATTCTCACTACTCTTCCAATCTCTTCTGTGATGGGTGAAAGCTGGCCACTTTGGTACTCCTCACATTGAGACGTGGAATCTATTTTCCCTGCCCTTGAATCTGAGTATAGCATGACCAAGAGTATGACGGAGGTGACACTACAGCAGTTCCAGGCCAAGTCTTTAAACGGGTGAGTAGCTTTGACTGGCAGTAAGGCGTCTGGGAGTCCTAAGCCACCATGTAAGAAGTCCAGTGTCCTCAGGCCACCATGCTGTTCGAAACCCAGAAAACATGGTAGCAACATGGCCATGGGTAGGCTCTCCAGCCAACAACCACAACTGAGTTTCTAGGTAACATTAATAGCAGCAGCCATGTAAGAAAGCCATCTTGTACTCCCAGCCCAGTAAGCCTTCAGATGTCTCCATCTCCAACTCCTATTTGAGCGTAACCACATGACAGGCCCCAAGGAAAAAGCACCCAGCCAACCCAGTCAACCTACAGAATGATCCTGGGTAATAAGAATTGTAATAACCTACTTTATTATAGTTTGTTACACAGCCACAACTAACTGCAACATCATTTCCTGCCATGTTCTCCCTTGTTTCCTCTACTCCAGCCACACAGACCTATTATTGTTCCTCTAACATATGAAACGCATGACTACCTTCAGGTCTTCATACCCACTTTCCCTGTACATGGCATGTTCTTGCTCCAGATAGCCATGTGGATTTATCCAGGGCTGTGCTCAAACAACAAAGAGAGATTCCCTGAGGAATTTATCTAAAATCACACCTGATCAGTCTGTCTCTTATCAAGCTTAATTTTCCTTCTAAGCATATATTGCCACTTAACATATCTTAGACCTGTTTATTATTCATCTACTACTAACAAATAAAAAATTTGCAAAAATTATGATATTGTCAGCTTTCACTTGTAGCTCTTTCTCTATTGCTTGGAGCAAAGCCTAGTATGCCATAGGTATTTAATATACACTGGTTGAATGAATGAGATCCATAGCCCAAGCACCAGCTCAGCAGACCTGTATGTTACCAGGGTTGGTTTCACCCTCCTAGAAACTATCCTAATCATATCCCAATTCAAAAGATCTGAACTTAAGTGCTTCCTACTCTCTGCTCCAGTAATACATTCTCATTTGGATCCATTTCTCACATTACAAGCCCTTGCCTGCACCATTCAGCCAGGGTCAGCGTGAACCTTACCTAATTAACAGTGGCATAATGAAAACAAATATTGTTTCATTTCCCCATGACATGATTAATTCCCATAGCCATTCAAGGTTGGGCCTGCTCCTGATGAGTAACCAGAGAGCAAATCGCAAAATCACCAACCATTCGAGCCGGAAAATAATTGTGGGCTCCCCTTAACCATTTTGCAGATAAGGAGTTTGAGTAGTTTGATGACTTGCCCTCTAATAATAGATGGCACTGCATCATGAATTGTTTGCACTTTGCAAGAGACAGATGATGCAAAGAGGAGAGCTAAAGGCTTTGCAACCCCCACCTCGGCCCCTGCTTGGTAACCAAGACCTATCCCACCACCTCTCTGTATGCCACTGCCAGGTTTCAATGTGTCCGATTATAGACCACAGAAATCTTAAGATTTAATGATGTAGTTATTTTCTAATGGAACCACTACATTCTATTAAGTTCAACAGTTCCAGATAATGCAAGGACCAAGTCTATTGCTCCGTGATCCTTGAAAACTTTAAAGGCTGTACAAACTGAGGGACATTCAACTGCTCTGAATGCTCATTGACTCTCAAGATGCCCAAGCTTCATTCTGTAGGTCCCTTTAGAGGATCCTAATATATATTAGCATATTAGAGGCTCTGAGAAGTCCCACAGAACAGGCACCTTTTAAATGTTTTTATTAATCAAATGTTTATTTTTAATTAGCCCAATGTTTCAAGATTTTTTTTTTTTACTGCAGAACTCCTTTTGGGCTGCATATCTATGAATCTCAGACAGAAAGTATTCTGTAGAAGACCAATTTGGTAAAAGCTGATCTAGTCCATCTCCTCAAGTTTAGAGAAGAAACTGAATTTCTGAGTAAAGACTTGTGAAGACATACAACTGAACCAAGATATCCAGCTCTCCTGTCTCCCACTCTTTGCCACTGCCACTCCTTAGTGGCCCCCCAGTATGCAAACAGGATAAGTCTGGGCTCCAAACTTTACTCCAGTGTCCTATGATCAGCTAAGGAACAAATCCAAAGAAGTGATTGGGGTAGGGAGGACTCAAACAGAGAGGGAGAAAAAATGGAAAGGGAAAAGGAAGTAATCAATAAATGGTGCATAAGCGAGAGAAAATCCGTGAATGGACAAGTGAGTAGATAAATTGGTAAATAATAAAAAAGTGGAGTTGATAAGTGAAAGAACAAAAGAACAAATGAGGTATTAAGAAGCTTGGATTTTACCCTAAGGGCAATGGAGAACCAATAAAGGATATAAGCATGGCCATATTTAAGTTTCAGAAATAGCCCTGGGGGTAGGGGACAGTTTGGTGGGAGCTCCTTGTGTGACGCTCTCCAGTGGGACCTGGTAGGTTACTCCTTAGTCTTTGTTTCTCCTTCATCTTCCCAAAAGTAGCCATGAGAAAGCCTTGAATGGCAGTGACAATATTAGAGTTATCTTAGCAGCATGGACTTTACTCTTGCTACCCCCATTGACTAACCTGCACCTCCTCCTGGCTTTGAATGCTAGAAAAGGTAATAATATTAGAGACATCCACTATTCGACTTACATTTATAGGATGTCCAAATGGAGACCAGACAGTACTAGAGAGCTCTTGGGAAGTAAAACTAGGAGCATAATTGACTAAAATTAACTAATTAGGATCCTGGCCTATCCTTAGTGTGTATTCCATACTGAATCTGAATATTGACAGTATTTAGGGACCACTTTCGTGACATAAAAGGAAAATAGTACTTGACAGAAAATGCAAAAAAAACAGTTATGCCAGATGGGAGGGGGTTGGGGGACAGGGTGAAAAAGGTGAAGGGATTAATAAGTACAAATTGGCAGTTACAAAACAGTCACGAGGATGTAAAGTACAGCAGAGGGAATATAGTTAATAAGATTGTAATAGCTATATACAGTGCCAGGTGGGTAGTAGACTTATCCGAAGGATCACTTCATAAGCTATATAAATGCCTAACCACTGTGCTATACACCTGAAACCAATATAATATTGAATGTCAGCTGTAATTGAAAATTTTTTTTAATTTTCTTAAGTTACACACACTAGTATGTAATGTGAGCCATGTTAACAGATTCAAGGGTGTCTGGTAGTCTGCACAATGCACTGCACATAAGTGTTCAACAAATAATAGTTGACTAATCTATACTGAGTTCATAAAGAGAGTAGATTTGGTCATGTACTTAATAAGTGTATGCTAAATGCCAACTATGTGCTAGCAATGGGGATACAGCAGCGAAGAAACAAAGTCCCTGGCTTCATGAAGTTCCATTTAAATCAGGTGGGACTAAATCAGAGTTGAAGTTACCCTATAGATCCTACAGCTCAACCCTCTCGTGTTTAGTAGAGAAATTCAGATCCAGAGAAGAGAAAAAAATTTCCCTAAGGTCACCCAACGAGTTAGTAGCAAAGCTGGGATTTAAACTAGGTTTTCTGACCATAAAAAGTCAGTGCTTAGCCACCCACACCAGATCACCTAGGTTAAGGTGGCTCCAGGATGTTTGATAGCACGATCTTAAGGGGAAGTCATGTTAAATCACAGAGACATAACTACCAGAATCCTCACCCCAGTTCAGCATCTAAACGTACTTCAGAATCTCAAGTCTTGGCCAATGTTTTTTTACTTACTAGAGTAAATTAATTAACATTAGTTTAAGAAACCAAACTGAATTAACCAGGGCTCAGGGATCACCAAAAATAGCAAAGACTTATGAACCAGGAGGTCACGTTTCGATTCCCAGTCAGGGCACATGCCTCATTGACTCTCTCTCATCATTGATGTTTCTATCTCTGTCTCACTCTCCCTTCCTCTCTCTGAAATCAATTTTTTAAAAATTTAAAAAAGAAAAGAAAAAAAGAATAGCAAAGGCGGAAAGAGGATTGCCATTTTGTGTTCTGTCCAAATAGGTGACCAGGAAATAGGAAGTGGAAAGAGCATGGGTTTTGGAATCAAAGCGAATTCTGCATCACAGTTCTCCTCCTATTAGTTGTGCAACCACAGGAAACTCACGCTGGACTAGGAAACTCACACTCTACTTCCCCCCTTGCAAAACGAATCCTCATAGAACTTTTATGAGGATTCTATGAAATAACATATGTAGAATATAACAAGGGCTGAAAAGCTGGTCATTCCTTCCGCCGCCCCACACTTCTTCTTTTGATGACCAACTCCCCTCCTTTAAGACGTGTCAGTGAACTAGAAAATGCTCAAATGCTTAAGTTTGGTGAAATATAAAAATGTAATAACCTTCAAAAATCAGAGAAAAATGCCCCTAAATTCATGGTGTGCACAACAGGCCTGGAATTTGGATCCTTTCATTTGGTGGAGTTTTCATATTTCCAGCCTTTGGTCAGACCTAAATCCCAGGGGGACTGCCTCGCCTGGTATTTTGGCACTTTCCCTAGTCACAGTTGGAAGCCAGAAGTATAGAAATGAGTGAAATGGGAAAATAATGAAAAACAAAAGTCAATCAAGATCTTTCTTTTCACTTTTTCTTTTTCCTTTAGTGACTTTTTTTAAGCAGATGTGCTTGACTTTCGGTGAAAGCTTGGGATCGAGTTTTCGTTGTGATTTTTTTCCCCATTCTCTAATTTAACAGGGTTCTACCTACCCACGCTGGCCACACTTTTGAAAGCCAAGAGCTCCTTTTGCAGGTAATATCTTATCGAGACCAGTGATTCTTGTGACTAATTCTCTGGTTGTGTTCTTTGGAAAAACGTCATGTGCACACAGGTCTCACTGGAGCTGAGAGAAAACAAAGCTTTTTGTTTGTTGTCAATGTCACACGCTTCAGTGTTGGTAACAACACAATCATCCGAGAGAGGCAGCCATCCGAATCCACACTGCAATTAGCATCAAGATTTTGGATGGGCCAAGTCAGTGTGGCTCCTATGAACCAGATCATGGTTCGATTCCCGGTCAGGGCTCATGCCCGAGTTGCAGGCTCCATCCCCAGCAGGGGACATGCAGGAGGCAGGTGATCAATGATTCTCTCTCATCATTGATGTTTCTATCTCTCCCTCTCCCTTCTTCTCTCTGAAATCAATAAAAATATATTTATTTTAAAAAAAAAGATTTTGGCCTGTCCCTCAATCAAACTATAAATCCACAGTTCAGTCCCTTCCACTTTAGCAGCGCAGACCAGCCTCTCCTATCACCCCGTCTCCCCACCCCCACTCTATGCCTGAAATAAATCACATTTTCTTTTTGGCAGAATCAAAGACAGGCAGAGATGTTAATGCAGGAGCTGGACATGCACAGACTTCCAGCACTTTGTGCTCCAGAAGGTGAAGTGACAAAACTCTGACAGAGTGACAGGGATGCTCGCTCCTTGTGGAATTCATCAGAGGCTGACATTCACAGGGGAATAATAATAAACCTAAGGCCAGGAAAAGCAGAAAGAGCACTAACAGCAGCAGTGTGAGGCTCGGGAAGCGCAGGAAGAGTCCCCTGATGGCTGGGCCCTTTCCCCCAAGTACACGCGGGAGCCCCCTCTCACCTTGACTTCACTGAGCTGTCTCTGGAAAGTGAGGGCCCCTGGGCCTGACGCCCTTAGGGCCCTCCCAGGTCTGCTGCTCTGCGCGTGGATAAAACAACATGATGCCCACGGTAGGGCTCTGAGAGCTGGACGGCACCGACAGGTCAGATGATGCCGAAAGACCATCCACGCGAGAGCCTGGGCGACAGTGGATGAGCCCAGAGGTAGCGCTATACCTGCCCGATCCGCATAGTGGCCGTAAAGGACAGCATGGGGGCCACTTGGGAATGTGCCATTCCCTATGGAATGCACTTTCTCCAACTTGTTCCAACTATTCATCAGAATGCCTCACTGAAGGACTTTTCTACGCCCAGTCATGAGCAGATTTAAAATCCTAGAAGCTACTTTGAGAAAAAGAATTATTTTAGAATAGAAACCCAACAAAGAGGGCAGGCAAAGCAGCTCTGGAAGAAAGAGACTCAGCATAGAGCACTTAATATGCGTCAGGCACTAACATTCATAAATGGAAACCAAGGGGGAATCAACACAGCCCCCCCAGATAGATACACAGCCCCTAAAGGAAAGGGCAGAGGTCATCAAGAAGGAGGCCATCTACTCTTTCTGGGGTTACTAGAAGTGACACTGCCGTGAGAATGACCTGTGATGGTCATTTTATAGACTTGTGGCTATGATAAAAATCAGTGCTACGAGTGGAAAAACTGAAAAATAATGCTTTATCTACAAGGGATAAGATCTTAGAAAATTGAATTTTACCTCAGTTGCCTCATCCCTAAACTGGAAATAAAATTATTCCCTTCCTCTCAGGAACAGAGCTTTGCGATTTAATGAACATTTAGGAAGCACCTCCCTAAAACAGAGAGTAAGTCTTTTGATGTGATGCATGTGTAAGACCATGATTAGGTTCAAAGCAGAAAGGAAAATGCTACTGGGGCCCCACCTCCACGAGAACAATGACCAACCATGAAACTGTGGAAGTTTAATTAAGGTCGTGTAATTAGGTTCCAGCTATCTTACTTCAGGGTACATAAAATGCTCCCTGTGTAGAATCTTCTCAATATGACTCCTAAGGCACCTTTGGAGGTAGAAGAGAAATAGAAAAAGTATCGTAGGTCTTCATGAATAGGCTGAGCCTAGTCCAGCTGAAAGGTTAGATAGATGTCCTCTCTTCACCCAGCCATCTCCAGCCCGTTTCAGTTTTAAACATCATAATGAAGCTGGAACACCCCCTTCCCCTCAGGACTCAACAGCCTCCAAGATCTTCAAACTCAAAGGCATCTATCTGTAAATACGCTATGTCCTATGCATTTACTGAGTACCAATTGCACGTCAAGCCCAGAGCTGACCACAGTAGAGCATGGTATGCAGGACTCTGCTCCTCTGCTCACCAGCATTAGGGAAGTCAGACATGTGATCAAGGAAAATTCAATATGGAATGTTCTAGAACAATTCCATCTGGAGCAATGTTACAGAGGAAGTGCCATTTGGGTTAGCAAGCACAGAAGGGGGTAAGAACACGTCAGGCAGAGGACTATCTTGAGCAAAGGCTCAGTGGGGTAAAGGAACACGGGAATCTATTCAGTTTCTAGCTTGAAAAAACCAACAACATTGAGTTCTGTGGAGGCAGAGATTATGAAGGATGCAGCTAGAGATGTGGGTGAGAGCCGAGTCAAAAAAGGTCTCCCTTGGTGCCAAGGCAAGGAGCTTGGACTTTATCCAATGGCCACAGGGAGCCACTGAGAGCTTTCAGATGTGGGAGTGATGTGAACTTTAAAAGAGTGCTCCTTCTAGGGCCCTGTGAAGGCAGATGTGGGGGGAGAGACTGGAGGCAAGGAGGCAAGTTAGGAGGAGTTTTCTTGCTACTTTTGTGTAGCACATCTGTTCTAAAAGGAACAATAGAGGATCAAGCCATGGGGCCTAATAACTTCCCACGCCGCTACTCTGGAGGCTGTTCACCACAGGGAAGTGGACACAGTATAGAGTCAGGACACAGTGCTGAGTGCAAGGCGAGCAGCAGCAAATGGTTTTAGAGAAAGATCCAACAGAAACCCCAGCTCTGCAGCTCAGCAGGTCTACGACACAGGGAGACTCAGCCAACCTCCTGGAGCCACGGTTTCCTCTGGTGTAATATGGCAATCCTAACGCCAACCTGGCTGGTGGGCTGTGAGCAAGGGACACACAGGTCCCCTGGCAGGGCACTGAGCACTGAGTAGGTCCACCGTAAGCAGTAGCTACCACTATTACAGTGGAAAAGCCTTCTTTTGCCAAGAATGCTCTCAGAAAAATCCATTCACCAAGACAGAGGCTTCCTCTGCTGTGCACCAGTAACCAAAGCAAACAGAGCGGGGACAAACCCAGAGCTATTACCTACAGAGAGGCTCAGGTGTCCCTTTGAAAGAAAGCAAAAACCAGCCTGAGTCTAACAAGCCCATACACACCGATCAGAGCTGCCTATTCTCAGCAGCCCTGGGCACATTCCCACATAACCTGGTTTGACAAGCTGCGCTGGCCCCGTGCCCAGCTTCCAATCGGCATCTACAAGGCCCAGAGACTATTTGACAATTTTTCTCTCCCTAGGAGGGCAGTTATGGTGCAGAATGGAGGCATTGATATGTGTTTTATGCACAAATGCACCATCCTTTTATTTCCTATCTCACCCAGAGGCTAAATTACTTCTAGATAGCAACAGCACCGCCTTTGTGGCCCAAAGCTCTGAACATAGTTTCCACAGACAGCATGGCTCATTTACAGTCTGGGATCAGTTTTGGTTCTAAATTTAGGGTTCGTGGCTGCAACTGTTCTGATAGTCCCAGCTCAGACAGGATTGAGATTCCTGCTCCAAACCACTTGCTTGGAAAGTGAGGGTAGTCATGGATGAAGACGTTGCTCAGGGCCAACTAGTATCTCTTCAATTATCTTATGACTCTCATTCTCTCACTTGCAAACGTTCTGGAAAGATCTCGTGCCCCCATTCAGACACCAACAGCCTCCTTCCTTCCACCTCTGTATGTTGCTCAGAATATCCCATACCCACTGCTGCTTCTCACCCTGGTGGGCACCCTTCATCCCCTGGAAATCTCTCTCTGCCGTATCCATGAGCAAGTTCTGAGCAAGTCACTAGCGACCTTCCCGAGTCTCACAGGGTCTCACCCTATTTTGCCCCACTTTAGCATTCTCCACTTTCATCACTCGCCGCTTCTAGAAAGCTGCCCCTTCCTTGGCTTCCTGACACTCCTCTCACTCTCCTGGCCCCCACCAGCTGACCCCTCTTTCTCTGTCTGTCCCTCTCTGCATCTGGGTTTTCTGGAGCTTTTTTTCTGGGGCCCCTTCTCTTCCCATAATCTTCCTAGGAGACACCACAGCTGCCCACTCTGGTTCCAGATACCTCCTACTCCCACAAGAACACAGAATCTTCTCCAACTCTAGCTCAACTCTCTCTCTCCTACGTCTAAAATAGCAAAGCCAGCCCCCCGGTGGAACCTCATCCCTGCTTGTCCTACGCTGGCCACAAACACGGCTGTCCAAATCCAAACTATGGACTTCGCCATCAAAACCTGTCCATCTGCTTATGCTTGCTGCCTCGGTTGGTGGCACCACCGTCCTCTCCACCCAAAGTGGAAAGCTCAAACATTCTTGACCCTCCTTCTATTTTACCCATATTTTTAAGGTGCATCTGTCCCTTCCCTCCATCCTTCCTGCCCCAGCTCCTGGCCAAACTCTCACCTGAGCTTCTGCCATCGCTTCATAACTAATCTTCCTGATTGTGTCTCCTGCCTTTTCAAGACTCCTCCTCATGACTGTCTTTCTAAAGCACCAAAAATAATATCTTCAGATCAAAAACCCTCACTGTCCCCACACCATCTTCTTAGCATCCAACACACCACAATGGAATGGGGACATGCATCGGGGTCTGCCTCTCCTACTAGATCATAAACTCCTTAGTGACAGCATTGTTCCTCAGTGGCTGAGTGTCACACAGAAGGCAGTCAATACAAGGCTTATCCAGCTCTGCTCTCCGAAATCAAAGTGCCCTTCTGTGACTCCCTGAGGGTAAAGAGCACCTTCAGAACAGTTACATGAAGTCTACCAAAGTGCTACAAAATTTTCAGGAGTGATGATGCCCTATCTTAATTTCTATGCCCTGAGCTGCTTCTAACTGGTTATTTATTCACATTAGGCAGAGAGCCTTCTCATTATATATTGTGGCTAACAAAAAGAATTTCAATTTTTTTTTTTACTTTGATTTAGCTTGTTTTATTAGTCAGAGTTGAACCAGAAACACAAGAAATCACTCTACTTAATGCAAATGGAACTCAATCAGGATAATTGGTTACTTCATAATCCAGGTGATGGAGAAGCTATGATGCTTAAGCAGATGACAGTGAGGTGACCCAGGACGCAGGAAGCTGCTACCACTTCCAGGCTGAAAGGACAAAGGAGGGACCAAGGACCTGATAGAAGCTAGAATCTTATCGGCAGGGAAGATTTACCATGAAGCTAATGAGGCTTATGCTTTGGGGTTCCCTGCTTTCCTGGGTCTCTTCTAAGGCCATAGATCTAATTTTGTATACTTTTTCCTTAAAAAGGACCCCTAAGCTAAAGCTTTAGTCTTCACAGAACCTGTGTTCCCACAAACCGTGGAGAAAACATTACCACTGCTACAGATGTCGCCCCAGGCTAAGATGGGGAGAAATCCCCTGACTTTTCCTTTCTGTCCACCTTCCAATTTATTGCCAGTACTTCCCACTGGCCAAACAGAGGTACAAGCCAGCTGGCATGAGAGCCTGGGAAACACAGGCGTCAGGGTCAGCCAGTCTCCCCATAATATGGAGCAGAGCAGGGGAGGGAGGGGCAGGACTAGACCTGAGAACAGACAAGCCAAAGACTGGCATATCAGCCTCACTGACTCTCCCCTGGGTACCCAATGTTAGGGCTAACGAAAGCATACAGAGTTGTGAGGGTGTTACCAGGAAAAGGCTATGTGGCCCTCCCTCTCCCAAGATGTCCCATAAGGCAGCATTGTCCCAATGGACACACAGCACGTTCGTATCTGCCTCCCAGCCTGGCAGGCTCTGAAATTCAATCTTGTCACTGAATTTCAAGCAGTGAAATTCAAATCTCACTGCTTTGGGGAGGAAAACTCACACTAACCAAGCTTATAGAAGCTTGATGCATTAGCCTGAAAACTAATATGCTCATATCTAAGAAGAAACATTCCCTGTCATGTGGAGTAACATGTTAGGTTTGACAAAATCTGTTCCATTCTCCTGCTCACTATAGCACATGATTATCGACTATTAACACCATGGCAGCTACTTCCAAGCAATGCGAATACAAATGAATAATACCCAGCCCTGTCCCATAGGTGCCTAGTGAGGCATTTACAGTAACATCATAGACAGACCTAGATTTAAAAAAATAGTGAAAATCCCTATGGAGCACAGACCCACAGCCAGCCTAGTGAACATGATTTGAATGTTTAATAATACCAGCCCTGACTGATACAGATGTCGCTCTCTACCAGAGAGACAGATCTGGCAGGAAGACTGTCAGAGCACAGACTCCCCGGAGAGAGACCAGGTTTGCCTCCCTGACCTGGTTTTCCTGTGCCCCACACCGACCACCACCTCCTCTGATGGGCGCGTGCATGCAGCAGCCATCTATTCCATTATAGCCAAATTTCACAGGCCTGGGAGCCATTCGCTCACACCAAGGCAGGTTTCTGAGCTGTCCCTGCTCTTTGAGAATTTCACAGAAGCTTCAGACTCTCCTGAAATCCATATACACACAAATTTTGTATACACTTTCGGGAGATTCTTTGACTTCATTGCCTCCAGTTCTTTTTCTAGAGCAGGACTTTTCAACCTCAGTAATATTGGCATTTTGGATTAATAAGTCTGTTGTGGAGATGTCCCTTATATCCTAGGCTATTTAGCAGCATCCCTAGCCTCTGCACACTGGATTCCAGTGGCCCACCACGCACCAGTTGTGACGACTAAAAACATCTCCAGATGTTGTTGAAACTGCCCTAGCTGAGAACCACTGATGTAGAGAGCCCTCGTTCCTTGGCTGCTCTGCTCTCACTGCATTTGTGATGCAAAAGGGTCGGGCCCTCAGGGCATCGGGGTGCCCTTTATCTGCCTTGCCCAGACTTCAGGCTGTCAGTCAGTTCAGCAGATGAGTTAGCTTAAAAAGAAGTCTTTCGACAAGTTTCTGCATTCTGGTTTCACCAAGGTACAAAACAGCTGTCTACACGTGGGTTAGGGTTGGGTGGGAACCTGGAAACATGCGGCAGGCCCAATGATCAGGGTAAAGGAATTTTAAGGTTGTTCTTTTGATGGTTTGTTTCCGTCACTGGGAAAAAGAAAAACCACCACTGATGTGCATCATATGACAAGACGTTAGATGACTACACACGTTAGCCAGCTACCCTGGAGTCCACCCGAGGCTGCTCGTGCTCCGCAGCCACCTGGAGCCTGTCGGTCTCTCCTAACAGGTTAGAGACCTGCAGCCCAATCCAGTTCTCAAGGCCACCTGGGGGCCTTAAAAGATGGCACAGAGGTCATCATCCTTCCACCCCTACTCCTCCCCAACATACACTGAGGATCTGCTGTGGGCCAAGCACTGTGATTTACGTACTTTAAATCCTTCCAACCTCACAACAAGCCAGAGTAATTGGTATGACTGTCCCAACTTTAATGAGAAAAAAACGGAAGACTGTCCCAACTTTAACGAGAAAAAAGTTAGCTTAGAAAGAAGTCTTACGCTAACCTGAGTCTCAGAGCAGTTTAGTGGGTTGCTTAGAGTCACACAGCCAGTAAGTGGCAGGCTGAAACTCAAAGCCAGCTCCTCTGAGACTAAGACCATTGCTCTTTTCCTGTCACTGTCGTGTGTCTGGTTCAGCTGCAATTTTTAGCTAAGATTATTTAAGGCAGGAAGAAGTGGCCTCTGGGATATGTAAGAAAATCAAGGCAAACAGCTTGACTATTTCACTTGGATGCAGAAATGCATCAAAATAGACACTTGACATCAAACCAACATAACATTTTAAAATATATATGAACCCATTTAGAGCAGTCTTTGGCTGTCATCTTGAAATTCCCAGTCTCCCCATAATACAGGCAGCTACACGCAGGGCTGAGGGAAAGGCGGAAGCCCAGGAATTCTGACTTGGAGGGCTTTCCTCCGCGTCTCAGCAGCAACTGCAAGTCGCAGGCCCCGAGCAGGAAAACATCCATTAGCCTTGAGTTACCGACGCAGACCAGGGCCTCCTCCTGCCCACACAACTCAGGGGGAGTCTGGGACAGAGACGGAGAGAGCAGATTGATGGGGCTAGTCCAAAACACAAATAATGTATTTCCTCCCAAATATAAAAACAACACTCGAAGCCAGGGTGTAATCATAGGTTTTCCCAGTATGGTTGCTTTCATAGAGCATTACGAGTGTCCCTTGATTATACTCGTGAGAATCTCGAGTCTGGATTTCTTCCTTCCTTCCCTTCTTGTGCTGTCTGCCCTTCCTTCTTTCCTCCCCCCACAGTCACATCCTGGCCTCCTCCTTTGCACCAGCGCCTGTGCTGGGCCCTGGGATGTTGGCCTTGTCTCACCGTAGGGCCTAGTGGAGGAGACTAGCACATAAACAGTCCCGAGGGAGTAAGACAGGAGCTGTGCTATCACCCCCTCAAAAAGATGAAATCATTCATTCATTTGAAATATCGGAGGCCAGGGTCAAGAGAGGCATCTCAAAACATATGATATTTTATGTTCAGATCTGCAAATCTGGGCCCCAGAACTCGTCAGGAAAACACTCCTTAGATGGGATTCTTGCGCTCTACGGTAGAAATCTTAATTAAATGAGATGGGAACAAACCTACTTTCTTTTTCCCGTAGAGAGCAGAATGGGAAGGGGTTAAGGGATATAGTTAATGAGTGCTGCTTTTCTTACTCTTTATGAAATTCATTAAAATTTTATTGTGTTTTAGTTTTCAAATTACTTTGGCATGCATTATCTTAATTTTACTTTACAACGTCCCTATGGAGTGGACATTGTTGTCTCCAACGTACTGGTGAGAAAATGGAGGCTTGGGGAGATAAGTGGGTCTCTTGAGGGCTCACAACTAGCCAAGGGAGGAATGGGCTTCTCCAGCCCACCTCCGCCTGCCCGCACAGCCCACGTCCCTCCCTGGGGACCGCACCGCCTCCGTGCGTGCCACGAGCCCTGGGAAACGAGCAGTGTTGTTCAACTGCAGTCTCCCCGGCATCGCACGTGGAGTGGAGGTGTGTTCAAGAGGCTCCGGGGTGTTGAGAAGAAAGTAACGTGGGTTTTAATGGAAAAGATTGTTCTACTTATAGCGGCTCCAAAAAAAAAATAAAAAAGTGATTCACTCTTCAGGCCTGACATGTTTTGAGAGACAGACATGCCTGTAAATTTGGCCAGACTCGTGGGTGCCAGATGATAATTGACAAAGACCCTAGGGCTTGGCGATCAAGCCAGGACTTCCTCGTGTTCCTCGCTGGGCTCTCGAGGGGCTGAGCACAGTGCGTAATTAAGTCAGATGGCTGCAGAGGGGAAGAGATGGGTCATTTTCTCTATGGAGAGGTTTTCTTCTTGGCAAGATGCAGAACGACACACTTCAGGCAGCAGGAAGATCATTTCCATAAAAGTCGGGAGGGAGGGAGGGAGATCACGGTTACTGAAAGACAAACAAAGCCCAAATACCATAAACAGAGTATGGAGTTCCCAACCAGAGGCACAATTATCTCTTACCTCAAACTTGGAAAGGGCTCAAGCGAGCATTATAAGAGATTTTCTCATGCACATGAGTAATTGCCCCACTCATTAAAATGTTATAGATGAGCCTCACTTGGAAAGCAGCAAAGTGTGAATTCCAATGCAGGACCTGGAGGAGGCTTACAGGGGCCCAAGGAAGTCCTAGCAGAGAGCTTCGGGGCAGCCCAACCATCTTCTCGGAGGCAAGCTGGCCACAGTGAGAAGCAAGACCCAAAGAAGAAAACCTCTATGAACACCATGAGCCCAAATGCACAGATGCCTGCCATTTTACTACCTTCCAGTTAATGAAAACGCAGGTCCATAATTATACATGGGATATTTACATCCAGGACAATGAGGAAAAATGCTTTTTCCAATCTCACTTATCAATTTAACCACTTGGACCAAAGTCAGTAACTGTTAAAAAGAAAGGCCTGATGGGAATGATAACAATGTGATTAATGAAGGTGTGACTCACATGGGATTTAACAGCATAACAGAGAACCATGCTGATATCCTTAACCCTAAACCTAGTTTTGGGGTGCCGCCTTCCCATCACAGATGATTTCATGATATTTCAAGGCTGCTGAGCCACCCAAGAAGAGCACAAGTATCAATTGCAAGCTTAGAAGTTCTAGTTTAGTACCTTGAGAGATCACTCATGTATGAGCTAACTCAGGAATGGGAAATAATCGGATTTGAACGTTTAACTCTATGTAACAACCTGAAAGCACTGGGACTTGGTTGATAACAGTAACATTCGCCAAGGCAGAGAAAGAACAGCAAGGAAACAAAAACCAATGCGTTTGACATAAGACCTGCTGAACACAAGGCGCCTACTGGACACTTCCAGGTGGCACACGTCCCCTAAGCAACTGATTCAACGTTTCACAGAGCAGGGACAGAAAGAACGCGCTCGAAGATTAGAGGCGATCTTTTTCTCCACTTTCATATTGAGTGTGTCCCTTGAGTCCTGCTTCCGTGTCGTTAATTATGCCATTTGTCATTGGATGTAGTAACTTCACCCCTTTGTACAGCAGCACAAAGACCTTGAGTCAGGGCAAGCGTTCCCTCGGGGGAATTTTAGGCATGTGCCACCTTCAGACTCACTTTCTCTTTAAAGGGCTGAATGAGGTGAGTATCGTAGGAAGACGGCACGTCCCCATGGGATTTAATGGGAGAGGGGGCATCCATCCAGTCCCGATAGATAAAGGACTGATAACCCTGACTGACAGTGACGACTCACCTAAATGAATATCAAGTACCCCTCTATGATGCCCCTTCAAACATGACATTACCCCCAAAAGTGATGAATAGCTTTCCGGATCACAAGGAGTTCTCCTATTTTGATTTTTATAATGTTTCTTCTGATTATAAAGGAATATAGGTCCATTGTATTTTATGTTTAAAAAATGCAAAAAAGAAGAAAACAAAAATCAGCTTCAGTTGTACCACTTTTAATAATTGGCTACATTTTCTCCCTGTTAATTTCTACTTGTTATAAATATATGTATTTTGGGGTATATGACACCATTCTGTACACACTGTTTTACACCAATTTTTCTCTTTAGCATTATATATTGAGTTGTATCCCACGACATTAAATATTTTAATAACATTATTTTTATTGGCTAAACAACACCTTATGATATGAATATATCATAACTAATTTAACTAATCCTCCATCAATGGAAATTTGATTTGTTTCCAGTTTTGTGTTATTACAAGTAACAAAACTAAAAAGTCCTCATACTAAAATCAGGTGACGCCCCTGTATTAGTCACATCCAGACAGGATGGCAGACGCAAAAGGAGTTTCATGAAGAGCATTTACAAAGGTACTGGTGGGTTTAAGGGAAACCAACCAAGATGGTGATAAAATGGGATGGAGCCAGAAACAATAGGGAAGCCACAACTACCCCGGGGAGCAAAGAGCAGAAACAGAAGGCGCAAAGAGCTAGCAGAACCCAGTGAGGGCTATGGCAGAAAGAGGGGCCATGTGACAGGGACATGGCCTTGGGTGAGGAAGACAGATGTTCCCAAACCATGGCCCAACGGGGAGAGAGCCAAAGCGGGGAGGGGAGAACCGAACCTCTCTGCTTTCCACCTGCTCTCCACCAGCAGAACCCAGCCAGCAGACAGAGGGCAAGGTAGCTGGGTTGATATGGTCCATTGAGTTCCGCTCCCTGAGCACAGAGCAGGGTGAGAAGGCGTTACATGTACCTAGAGACACAAGAATACACAGCTCTACACCCTGGCTTACACCCTCTCTAAGTTAGAGCCATGAATGCTAAGAAGGTTTAAAATACATACTGTGTGACCAATACCTCTGAGCCCCACTGCCTGAGCTCCAGATGGATGCAAAGCAGCCCAGCCTGTCTAAGCCTGTTTGTGCCGGTCTAGGACTGAGGCACCCCCTCCTCCAAGCCTTCGCCTGCTGCAGCCACTGAAGAACCTTCTCCTCCTTGGTCACTGAGCCAGTGCTGACCAGAGCAGCCAGTATATTAGCACACTCAGAAAGGTTGGGAATTAGGCTCGCTACCTAGGTCAATATAATACAGGATGCTCCCTATCACAATGATTACATCATATTAAGCCTATCTAGCTGAGCGTCTTCTCTGGGTCCCAATTTTTAATTCACATTCACTGCCCTTAACACTAGCTAGTGGTCTGTGGCCTTGACACCCTGCCTAATTTGGGCCAGCACTGTCTTCCTGGAGGCTGGTTGTCGCTTCCTTTCCAAGAGGTGGGCTAACTTCCTGCCCCAAAGACAACAGACCACTTAGAGCCACAGCTGTGCCCATGAAATGAGCACAGTCACTACTTGCTAGAAATACGTGCTGTCAAGCTCTGCTACCAGGCTGAATACCTTTGGCTGTCAAATCAAGCCCATATGGAAACTAGTTTAAAGTATTTTTAGGCATTGTGTTTGGGTCAATCCTACAGTCTGGTTATGATTCTAACCACAGCTCAACACAGCCTGAATCTTCCACCCATTGAGGTTCCATTGTGTCTTGTAGTCAATTGTGCAATAACTGGTCAAGCCGTAAGGTTTACTAACTGTGAGAAAGGGCAATAAAAATCCAAGTGATTTGGCTGATGCCTTTTGGTAATGACATCACCTCCCTTCTATGGCCACTGACCCTCAGGTCTAGCATATGGGGTTTGAATGCTCTGCTTAGGACCTGGCAAGTAATTTGGAAAATTGTCTCCTATAATGCAGAGAAATAACTCATTTTCCTTGTCTGATATGTAGCAATGAACTCTTTTGCTGGGTCCCTGGCCATGAAGTATGCCTCCTGTATTATTGTGGGAAGATTTGCCTCTTTAGCGTCTATATCCTGATTGCCTTTGAAGTCAACAACATCAGAAGTTAATTCCAAGCAGGTCTTCTAGGTCCTGTGCATGCTTTGGTGCTTTATAAATTGCATTAAAGCTTAATTTAAGCTCTTGCAGCCCCACAGATATTGTCCTGTGTTCCTCTAGTTCATCTCTTCATTTCCAACAGTACAAGTTCAAGTCCTGTCTTTGTTTTGTCAGGTGGGTCCCATTAAAATCTTGTATTAAACTTTGCCTCTTTTGAAGTCCCAGACCTTACCCATCTGTTTTGGTTTTTAAATGACTTTGTTTAGAATTTTTCAAAGTTAATGGGAATATTTGAGAGATGAAGAGTCTGGTTAATTGATCTTTCAGTTAACTGAGGGTTATTGTCAACCAATATTCTTAGATTTTTGTGTTTCATTTCACCTCACTTTGAATATCCCTTCTGTTTGTTTCAGCTGCCCATCCTCTGTTAAGCATATTTCCCCCTTTCTTAAGTCCTATTTTAGTCCCTCTTCCTCCCAAACTTTGGATTGGAGACTTGGAAATTATAAGAGCCTTGAAGGGAATATGTGCCCAAGACTATGAGGCAAACATGATAATCATGGACCATATACAAGCATCAAATCTGAAAGTATAAGAGTGAGATCATAAAGAAACAGCAAGGATGTAAGGCTGAAGAGCACTGGATCATAGAGAAAGTGGACTGGAAATGAGCAGAGGGTTCCAGGATATTGCTGCCAACACTATAGGAGTTTGATCATCCCTACCAGGATGCTTTTCAAAACTTGCACCAAAAAATAAAATAATAACAACAACAAAACTCATGTTTGCTGAATGTACGAAGAAATATTCCTTTCCCTGAAAGTTTCAACCAATGCCTTTTACCACTGGCATATACTTTATCTAGAAAATGTCAATATCACCTCTGTTTAAATAGAAATTTTAAACTATCCACAAAGAAAGCATTTCTGCTTTGTGTCTAATATATGTATTTATGCACCAGAAGTCAACTTTGGGTCTAACTCCTGTTTTATTTCTTAAGTAAGCTTACTATTTGATGTCTTCAATTCCCGCACAGTAAAAGCAGCACTAGTTAAGCACAAGATGATCTGCCCCTGTGCTTCCTTCAGGCACTTGGGCATCACATTTCATGACCAGGATGAAAATGACAGGACACAAAGTTCCCAAACAGATGAGGTAGGTGAACCGAACTAGTTCCAGCATCTGGGAGTTGGGGGGCATGAACAGTTGTGCCCAACTCACGAAGATAATTTACCGAGCACAATGGGACCTCTGGATTAATACTAAACGTGAACGGAAGTAAATCCTGTCCTTACTTCAGAATGGAAGTTAAGGCATCGTCAACAAATCTTTTTGTCTTCTCCATAAATTGCCCCTTTGCTAAGACGAAAACACGCCTGGCTATAATCATCAAGATTCTGGTGCTCAGAAAAGAACAAAACCAGAAAGAGAACGCTCATTATACAACACCCTCTTAAGAAAACTCTTATTTTTAAATTTGTCAAGTAGATTCTGTTTTAAGACGGAAAATCAAGTGGGATAAATAGCCCTTATTTCAGATGCTATGAGCAGTTTGACACTCATGTTCTCTCCTCTGTTCTTTCTAGATTGCCGGGAAATGAAACCAGATGGTCTTGAGCTTGGCAAATACTTGTAGGCCGTGTGCTCTTACCCACAAACTTGGGTGCAAGTGTAGTCGCACTGTATGCCCCCAGTTAATTGCTTGAATCCATTTTCACTGGTTAGTACTCGCCCCAGCACCCACCACCATAGGAACCCACACCCATCATCCCATCGTTCCCTTTCCCAGAAGTCAGCCCCAAGGAAGTGGGTAGTCTTCTCATTAAAACTCAAAAACATAGAGGATCCTATTATATTCTCTTTTCCTAGATACCTTTTGCGAGGAAGGCTACCGTCTTCTAAGCAGTATTTCCCTAGTAATTCCAGCATCAACCCTTCTAGAGGGACTACTTGCAATGCATCACTAGAGAAAAAGATACAAACTTAATCTCTTGAAAAACATTCCTTTATACATAATTCTGAGTATGTGACTCATCTTAAAAAGCTTCAGGGTCTCCCAATTATCTACAGATTCAGGTTCAAGATCTTCAGCTTGACTTACAAATCCTTTTATAGTCTAGCCCCTGCCTCTCTTTCCAATGACAAATTCTCCCACTCAGCCATAGGAAATCATCAGTTCAGAAATGCTGAACTTCTTGAAGGTCTTCAGAGGAGGAGTCTTTCTCATGCCTCTGTGTTTTTCTACTTGGCGTCCCTTCTGAATAAAATGCCCCTCATCACCGCCACCTTCGCCACCACTACTACCATCTGCAGCCTCTCCTCCATCTGGAAAATATCTACTCGTCCTTTAAGGCTGAGCTAACCATCAGCTTAGGAAGTCTTTTCTGGTCATTGAGGGCAAAGTCAGTGGCTACATCTCATGCAACTTATTACACAACTCAGTATCTACTGGTTCCACTTGTTAGCACTGCAAGGTTTTTCATCTTGTGTACCTGGAGCCTCGCAGAATGTCTGATGCAAAGGCTATGAAGTGGAGTGATTCTGGAAGTTATGACATATGAAAAAGAGGTGAAGGACGTGGAACTGAGGAAGACATGACAGCTCTTAATAATACTAACAATAACCTCGGCTAGGTTACTATTTGGGTGTCTTGTGTGTGTTAGGCATAGTACTGTAGCTCATTTACTCCCCACAAGTCCCGGGTGGGGAGTAAAAAGGTGTTCATCTTCCTCATGCCCATCTCAACGAGGAAAAGGAAACTACTTAAATCACAGAGCTTATCAGTGGAAAGGCCAGTGCTCAAAGTTGGTCTGACTATTGCCAAAGTCTAGTCTGTTCATACCGCAGCACCCTGACCACCCTGACCCACATCTGGTCATTGGAATTTGCCTCTTTCTTAGCTCTGAATTAGCTAGCTATGTGGTCTTAGACAAGTCATTTCCCCCTATCCCACCCTAAAGCCCTCTCTTACCCTACATATGCAATCCACCACAAGTTTTTCTTCTTCTACTTCATGAGTTTGTCTCAAATAGGAGCACTCCTCTCTCCCTCTCCACTACCGAAGCCCTAGTCCAATCCACCTTCATCTCTCACCTGACCCTGTGCAGTAAGTTCTTAACTCAGCACTGGTGTCCTCACACACACTCAGACTGGCCTCCAATCCAAGATTCGCACTACAACCAGACTGAGCCTTAAACTCACACACACACGCACGCACACACAAGCTTATCATGAATCACCATTGATTCTTAGGGTAAAAAACAAATTCTTAACATGGCACACAAGACCTCTGCCCCCCACTCCAGTTTCCTCCCACCTCTCTCCCCACTATTCCCTGAGCTCCAGCCTTTCAGTTTCTCAAACTGTCTCCCTCCCCGTAGCCTTTGCAGATGTTGTTCCTTAGCCTGAAAGGCTCTTCTCTTCCCTCACCAACACTTCAACGCTTCCTCCTTATGATCATCTCGGGGATCACCTCACTGGGGACATCTTCCCTGACCCCAAGATTAGAGAGACCCCGTTGGGCACTCACTGCCCACTCTTTCTCCACAGCATTTACCAGTACTTGACAATAACATACTTCTGTGGTAATTTAACTGGTATTTGTTTGTCTCCCTTACAGGATGTATCCTCCAGAACAGCAGAGTCCAGGTCCGCTTTTGTCCCTGTGTCCCAGCACATGGTATGGGGCATGGCAAAAAGTAAATAAATGTACCATGTGTATTTGTTAAATAAATGTTGAAAGAATGGACATCAGTTTCCTTATCTGAAAAATGAGGGAATTCAGCCACGTGATCAACCTCGAAGGTCCCACCAGCCTGGATAGCCAGCTCCTTGGGACACCAAATCCCACTCCTTGTTGCTCTGGAAGTCCTAACCAAACCAAGGCGGAGGTCAACTCTAGCTCAGGAGAAGGAAGTGTTTTCTAGTAAGAGGGGCAGCCCAGCAATGGAAGGGTTGCCCTCCAGCAACAGAATTAATCAATCAGCAGTTAGTTGACCCGCTGCCAGGGAGATGGCAGTAATAACCCTGCGCCCAGTGAGAATGGGAGCAAACAAACTCCGCATGCCTCTCCCCTTGGGGTCAGTGACCCTGCACCTGTGTGAAACCACCAGACTCAACTCCAAATCCCAACCAGGTGGCTAAATAGTAAGACATTTCATAGCAAGACCCACACACGTTTCAATAAGATTTTAATCCCAAAGGTAAATTGACACATTATATTTTAATTATATTGATCCACCTGGGGCACTTGGTAAAAATACAGTTCTCAGACTCCCAGTTTTGAGATTTGATTCAGTAAGTCTGGCTATTTTTAACAAGGAATCCCGGGGGATTCAGGTGAGTTTAGAAAACTCTCGTAAAATAAAAAAAGGCTTGGACTTGGAGTTAGAAAACCTGAGTTCCAACCAGAGTCTACGGCCAATTAGGTCTACGACCCTGCTGAGTTATGTGATCTAAGTCCCATGACTTGGCATCATCTTGGAAAGAAGAACGATAATTTTAAATGGCCTAATGTGAGCTCCCATGGAAGCTGATGCTTAAAGATACCATGTGCTACATGGATCCTAATCTCGCTACCTCTGCAAAGGATTCTAAGGCTCTTGTCTCAAAGGCTTACAATGAATCCGTTTACTGTTTGCCTCCCTTCAGGGAATGAAGGCATATTTCACTTTCCTCAAAAATGATGAGAATTTTGGCAAAGATAAAATTCAACCACCTCAGTGACCAACTGTCAAAACAAGGTTTCGGGATTTCAAAAGCTTCTCCCCACAAATGAGTCTTTTAGAACAGATGTGGGATGACACATGACATCCATCTAAGGTAAAAACCTGCCTTCATTTTCCCTCCTGTCACTCTTCTTTTGTCCAAGATTCTATTACCTTTGGAAAACACATTTAAGAAGCATTATTAAAGCAGGAATGCAAGAACCTATCCAAATCATTTTTCTTTTCTGCTTCTGTCCTAGAAATTTGTAGATTTGATACACTTGGGGATGTTGGAAGGGAACTGGAAGTTGATCTTTTTCTTGAAAAGCCTAGGCACTAGAATTCAAACCTACTGGTCAGCTAAGCCCACAGTTTAGCTCAGTTTCGTTCATTCTCTAAAGACTTCACTAACCTCCACACATTTTGCTAGTTTCTGCAGTTGAAGAAAATGTGACATAGTTCCTATCCTCAGGGAGCTTATACTCGAGCGCAGCTTCATCCGGTGTAACTTTGTGCAGAAATGGAAATACTCTCTCTCACTAACGTGGCAGCCACTAGCCACATGTGGCCATTGAGCATTGAACTGTGGCTCGGGAATGGAAGCTTTTAATTGTATTTAATTTTAATTAATGTAAAGTTCAATAGCCCCATGAGGCTAGCATACAGCACAGCTCTAGAACAAAAGACAGACATTTAAAAAGAAAAATGAGAAGGAAAGAGGAAGAAGAATAGAGTGCGCCAAGTATGATTGTAAGTGTACATATAATGGCTCTCAATTGTTGATCATGTGATGACTAACTTTTCATTGAAATGTTTAAGGGTCAGGGTGGAGATGTTTAGGAAAAAATGCAGAGTGAAGATTTCTTTTAAAGAATGAGAGCCTGGCCAGACGTGGTTCAGTGGTTGAGCATCAACCTAGGATCCAGGAGATCGAGGTTCGATTCCCGGTCAGGGCATGTTCCCAGGTTGTGGGCTCAATCCCCAATGATACTCTCATCATTGATGTTTCTGTCTGTCTCTCTCTCCCTCTCCTTTCCTCTCTCTGAAATCAGTAAAGATATATTGAAAAATAAATAAATTAAATAAATAAATAGTGAGAGGTGTTCACAAGACAGAAAATAGGGAAAGGAGACTTTGGGATAGAAGTCTCAACCTCATGGAAGCTTGAAAGCATACAGTGGGTTTTTAGGATAATTCTTTGGATTGATTTAACTTTGCTTTGGTTTGGTTTGGTTTGGTTTGGTTTGGTCTGGTCTGGTTTGGTCTGATCTGGTTTGGTTTGGTTTGGTCTGGTTTGGTCTGGTCTGGTCTGGTTTGGTTTGGTTTGGTCTGGTCTGGTCTGGTCTGGTCTGGTTTGGTCTGGTCTGGTTTGGTTTGGTCTGGTCTGGTCTGGTCTGGATTGGTTTAGTTGAAGCACTGCATACCTGGGAAGGAGGTAGAGTGAGGAGGGAGAGCTAATAATGGAACAGGACTGGGGCCGGGTCCAAATCCTAAAGGAGCCTGATGTATCGTTCTGAGGGGGTGGGGTCCTGTCCATAGGCAAATATTTCTCTTGGGTACACTCTAAAGCTTTCCAGCGGTGGCTGGTTGATGTGTTTGTTGCTTGTTTGTTTTCCCAGAGATGGGAACAAGAGCTGGTGTTTTCACTGTCTTTAACTTCCTGCTTCAGCTTCATGCTTGTGTTTTCTTGTTGCACAACATTCTTGGTTTCTATATGCACATTGCCCCAGAGAAACATAAATAGCAAAGTTAAGTTTAATTCAGCTGCAATCTTTCTTTACTAGGCCTGAAAAACTACTTCAACCTAACCTTTTCAGGCAACAGGTAAACCTTGTTGTCTGGTAGGTACTATTGTGCTTGCAGACCTGCTGGGGCCACCAAGAAGGCTCCAGCTGCTCAAAAACAAAGAAGTATTCCAGCTCTTTGCAAAGGGTAGAACAGATGGAAATCTATGTGTGGTTCAGTCAAAAACAGTACCACTCTGGAATGACCTGAGAAAGTGATGGAGAGGGATAATGGCCTGTGGCCCATTGAAACAATAAAGTCTCTCAGAAAGACTTGACAGTCGCTGTTAGTGTAAAGTCCCTTCCTTTTAAGTCAGCACTAAAACACTGTGTTATTTATTAATTACAAAAATTCACCCCTTATTGAGCACCTACTCTGCGCCAAGGGAGTGTGCTCAGCGGTTTACCTCCTTCACCTACATTGCCTACAGTTAGTCCCCACGACACTGCAAAGGTAGGTATTCTTATCCTTAGTTCACATGTAGATAAAGTAAAGCTCAGAAACACTGCACAGCATGTAACCTGCCCAAAGTCACATGACTAGTAGCTGACAGTGCCAGGTTCAAACCCAGAGTAAGCTACTGAGAGAGGCACTGCTAAGACGCTGGTATGGCAAATAAAACAGAAGGAATTTCCACTTTCCCCACTTACCCTGCCTAGTGCTCTTGGGCAAGTCCCTTGATAGGCCAGTCTCTCTTACTTCACCTGTAACATGGGGCTCACTGGACCTTCACTCCAATTCTGAAAGGTATGGAAATAGCTTTGAAAATGTACATTTAAAGCAGGAGGTATAGGTGCCTCATTAGTGCAGTAGGTAGCGCATCAGTCTCATAAAGCAGGAGGTATTTGGAAGTCACTCACCCATCAACCCAATATGTACCAAGAATCGACAACTTACAGAGCCTTCGGTTAGGAGCTAAGGGTATGAGAGAAATATTAAGACCTCAAGAAACTTTCCATTTAGCATTTAAAAGTGATAATCGTTACAACACACCACTCACCCAGAGAGGACTAATCCTCGTTCACAAATAATTCGGTAACGTGGTGGGGGCATTCGCCTGGGCACTCCAGGGACTGAGGCCTTTAAGGGTTCAGGCAGAGGAACATCCTAAGTACAGAGAACTACACGCCTGCCTTGAGCACCCTGCACCTACCCTCCTCGCTGAGCTCACCCTACCCTCCAATTTCTCTGTCAAACATGTGGACAGGCACTGAAAGCACCCAGAACACTCAGCGGGCTACTCCCCCGAACACGCCACCAGTCTGCTGTAGGGTTACTGAGAGTCACCCGGGTTTGAGTCCAAATGTGCTTATTACCATTGTACTTACTAGTAAAATGACCTAATTTATGTATTTCTGGAATCCAATAAAATATGAATGCAGTAAGAGTTACGTCTATGAAAAATAATTCGAATACTCTGAAAAGACTCAACAAGGAGCAATCACTAAGTGAATGCTTTGGAAACAGATGTGGGTGAGATGACTGTCAGTACCTGGGGAGGGGGGTGGAGTCACAAAAGTCAGGGATTCTATGCCCAAGTTTCTTCACAAAGGTTTTATGTGAAAGAAAGCAGAACTGGAAACTAAACTGTGCATCATGGTTGTGGTTTATGAAAGAAGCATGACTACAGTCAGTGAACCATCCCCAAAGAAAAGCTTTGGCCTAACATCAAAATATTGGCAGAGGCATGGACATGTATACTCTCTACTTTAAAATAAAATGTTTACGGTATGTGTGTATCATTTATCCCCACCTTAACCAACTTTTCAAAAAGTCATCCAACTACTGGTCCCAGTCACATTTGATAAGAGGATTTTTCGACTGTATTAGAAAAGCAGTTATTTTGGTGGTTTTTTTAAGATTATAATTTTATTAAAATGGCAAAATATTTGCTGAACATGGCCAAGCCCGTGCTCTAAAATGAGCTATATTTGGTTGCTCTGTCCTTTATGGGACACATAATAAGTTATAATCTCAGCCCTCAAGCCTTTGCATAGACCTGGAAAATACCCACACTGGCTGTGGGGACTCTGTGCCCTGCAGGTTCTGACGCTCTTGTGTGTCTGACACAGATAGTGTCTCTCATACTATTTGACCCACTTGGGTGACTCTGGGTTGTTACTGTAGTTTCTTAATATCTAGGACTCTGATCTGTCTTACTCTGCTTACACTCTTGATCAGAGGATCGATTCTTCACAATTGATTTCTGCAGAGGCAGCACTTGCCTCTAACTTGCTGTCAAAAATGCTGGCAGCAGGCTTCCCTCCAAAGGGCCCCTAATGCGCGATGAACTGCTTCTACTTGACAAATATTACACTATTCCTTAGGTTTTCATATCCATGTATATCTAGGACTACTTACTGGTTACCTAGCTATGAAAGATTACTAAAATTTGGTATTGAAAGACGTTAAAATTAGTACATTGCTAAAATGTACTGATCTCTAATTCAGTGGCTACCAAACAAGTCTGGCTATTTCTACAAAAGACAGAGTTCTTACTATGTTGCATAAAACTCAAATGGTTGGGGTTCTAGCAATTTACAGAGAGAATGCATTGTTCCCAGAGCTTTAGTATGGGGGTCTTAGGTTGACTATGACCCTCAGTTGCCTCTGCTCTTGTTTTACCAAGTAGATCTATAGAATTACTGTTAGGTTTTATTTCTGCTGTTTGTTTGGTTCCTGAGACACCAGTAGCACCGCTATCATTTTGACTCTTATCATGACCTTTTTCCTACTGGTGTAAAATTTTTGAGAACCACTGCTCTGCTGTTCATCAGAATGGTGGGGTGAAGCTAAGCGGCCTCTGTGGCCTGAGAATTCTATATTCATGTTCCCTTTAGCAGCTGCCATCTCTCTGTCCTGAGCAGCGTTCTCTATGCTGTGGATGATACTGGGAGCTTAATCCCCTTAGGGCTCAAAAACTCCCATCCTACTTTGAGTCTAAATTTAAAAACATCCTCATTTACAGCTCCATGATATTTCTTGGGTCACGCCACTAAGCATCCCTCCAGCAGCCGATATGCTTAATCATGTCATGCCTAAAATTTCGCGATCCATGCGTATGCACACACAAATTGTAATACCTTGCAAAATATTAGAATTAGGATTAATTTTATCATTCTCTTTCTGTAGATAGATTTTCTTATTGAGACAACACACTTAACAACAGTCTCCATGCCTTTGGTCTCTCTTAACTTGGGTCCATCCCCACTGAACCACCAGATTCGATCACTTCGCCCTTCTGCCTCAAATAAAAATACAGTGATTAACTAATTGAGTGATCTACCTTATATATCCACCACTAACAGGTTAAAATTTAAACATTTTTAGTCCAGAATGCATACCGTCCATGGTATAAACACAACCAAATTTTCTTACTTTATTCCCCCGCCCCGCCCAACTCCCTTTTATACAGCCTTCATTTTAATAAAATTGAGCTGCTCCTGGCACCAGATTTTAGGATGTCCTGCCTTGCATTTGGTGATTCATCTGTCTGACAGCCCTTTCCCTTACTTTGTGTGGGTTCACATCCTACCAAGTCTTCAAAGTCAGCCCTAAGGTCACCTCCTATAAGTAACGTTCCCAAACACTCTGATCAGGAAGTGGCCTCTCTCTCCAAACCCCAATGATACGTCCCCTGACCACTCCCTTACACTCTGCACTTCTGGCCTCGCATCTTAGTTCATTGCATCTGCCCTTCAGACTGTGAGCCTCTTGATGATGGGATTTGTGCCATGTACATCTTCCTATCCTCCCACTCTCATACCTGTCACTGGGCCTTACAAGTAGAAAATATATGGACAAATGGATGGATGGATGGATGGATGGATGGATGGATGGATGGATGGATGAATGAATGCAACATACATATAACCAAGTGTTTTTTCTCTTTCTATAGCTTTATTTCTTTAACTTTATCCTTAGTTGTCCTGGCCTTGCTAAGAGTACCCCAGGCAGGGCTCAGAGGTTTAACAGGGAGTCTCTCTCTTGCTTTCGGGGCAGAAAAGTGAAGCCTTGCTGCAGGGCAGAAATAGAGAGCACAAAAAATTGTGCAGAGGAAATCCCTCCCACCCATACGTTTAGAGAAAGAAAGACAGGATGTTACCCAGCCTCAGACCTTCATCCTCACACCGGGCAACCATTTAATTTGTATTCCAAATTCTTGAGAGTGAAAGAGAGGTTTATTAACGGTCACTCTGGGACAATAGATATGACCCAGGACTTGCCAAGCAAAAGGAACAAGGGGTCAGTCTCCCCACCCTTGGATATGTTTCATCATCTGTAAAGTGGGAGTAAATAAAACTAAGCTCAGAGTTTTCCACTGGATGAATCATGACCGTGAAAACAAAGCACCTAGTGAGCGTGCAGTCTGGCACACAAATGGTATTTAATAAATAAATACCTACTTCTTAATAGAAGCACCTTATCTTATCTACCACTTTTTATATGCATTGGCCTATGTAATCTTCTCAACAAGCCTTTATAGATACCAAGGGAAACATTATCATCTCCTTTTACTGAAAAGTATGCCGACACTCAAAGATCACATGAGGCTCCACTAGTGGTCATAAGTGACAGAGCCAGGACTTCAACCCAGGCACATCTGTCTCCAAACTGAAACTCTGGTGCAACACCCAGGCTTTGTGACTTTCACAGATGGGACTTTAAATCTGACTGAAATCATGTGACAGTGGGGCAGAGGGCTCAGAACAAGGTACCTGGACGTCCACACTCTTCTCTGTCCCAGGGAAACAGGAAATCTAGCCTGGACACACCAGTTTCATCACCTCGTCTCTTCCAGGAGGTGACAATTTCCTGGCTCTGTCATGATCCGTTTCACACTCCATCTCAGAGTGGCCACACTTCAGCAGAGGGTGGGAAGAGGGCTGGAACTCACCACAGTGGTCCAGACTGATTAGGAGCCCAGGGCTGCTCGGGAATGGTAATGATCTGGCAGGAGGCAGTTTCAGTTTTCTGGTAGGTTTAACAAGCATGGGAAAACATCAGTTCGGTGTGCACATCTATAAGCATGCTGGCGAAAGATCAACTCCGGCTTCTGTTCCCAAGTGAGACAAAACAATTAGCAAAGCCAGGCGCTTTCCCTTTGGTTCACGCTTCATTTCCAAAAGACAAATGTTAATTTGTCCAGCTCATACCTTATGCCTTTATCTTTCTGTTCTGATGTGAAAGTGTTAGCTGATCTTGACTCCCCTGTGAGCGATACAAAACCTATTAAAGTCCAATTTATCCATGAATATTTCCTACTTTACAGGTAATATGACCTTCAACATTGGTACCATATGCCCTCCTTCTCTAAATTTAAATGTAACAGCACTCGTGCCTTATCATTCCCTGCTCCCCCAGGTCCTTCCTCACCTCCAGAGCTAGCCCATTGCTCTGCGGACCAGATTTCTCCCCTTCATCTTCTTCCAAGACTATGCTCCATCGGCCATCCCCTCCACCACCTGTCTTCAGGTACCTCCACTCTGACTTCTTTCCCTCAGGCTGCAAACAAACTTGAGTCTAGGAAATCCTTAAAAAACAAACGAACTCCTATTTTCCACTTTCAGTTCCCATCTTACCTGTCAGTTGTTCCCTTCACCAAACGTATTGAAAGTGTCACCTGCATAGTTGTCTCTGCCACTCAACTCCCTTCTCCCCTTAGTCCATGACAATACAGCCACCCAGAGGTTCCACTGAAACATCATCATTGGGTCACCAATAGCCTGACAACAGAATCCAGTCTTACTAGCTGCATGTAAACTTGTCAAACACAACACCCTGGCTTATTTCTTTCCCTCCTCCTCCCAACATTACAGCCAAAAGCATGGGGGTCATCCTCGGGGCACTTGCTTCACTCTCTGCAGCCAATGAATCACAAATCGTGTACAAAGAGAGCCCTAGACAGAGAATGAAGAGTCTGCGCCCCAGGCTTGGTCTTGCTACCAAATTGTTTTATGACTTTATATGACCACTGTCATGTTCAAGTCAGCACCCTCCTCTGCAGGACTGAGGATTAATATAAGAGTGAGTGAGCTCGCCCCTGCCTTTGGGCACAATCCACCTAAGTCATTGCCTTCCAGGCCCCACTTGTCTATTGAGCGCCAAAGGATTGTTTACTTTCAGTTTACAGTCTCATTCCCCTCCAAATGCTGTCTATCCCACCTCTTTTCACTATTCTTTTTAATTGTTGCTAACACAGCTGAATTCATCCATCATGTTCCCCATAGCCCTGGTTCTGAATGTTCCCAACTGGCAAAGAACTGAGGTTTCCATTTCATCAAAGCCTGTTTTCATTAACAATTCAGTTATCATTGCATTATTGAGCCCTTGTTCTGCTATGGACAAGCGAAATCATAACATTCAGCGGTTTCCCAATGAGGAGCCAAAAAAATTGCAAAGGAAGTGATATCTTATGATATCCAGTGATGAAGAAGAAACTAAACTTTAGGAACTACATTTAGTAGGGACATGGCACCACATTGCAGCAGAGCCAAGGTCCAGGCTTTTAACACTCATTTTCTTTTTCTTTTTTTCTTTTTTTTAAATGCATCTCCCACTCTGGACTTTATTTATTTATTTATTTTGTCTTTATTGATTTCAGAGAGAGGAAGGGAGAGGGAGAGAGAGTTGAAATGTCAATGATGAGAGAGTCATTGATCGCCTGCCTCCTGCACCACCCCACTGGGGATCGAGCCCCCAACCCGGGCATGTGCCCTGACCGGGAATCACACCACAATCTCCTGGATCCTAGGTCGACGCTCAACCACTGAGCCATGCCCAGCAGGCAACACTCATTTTCTTACCTAGCTAGGAGAGGTGGCCAATAAGAGGCCAAGTCAATTTAGATCAGCTCCATTTGTTATGCCAGACACTGTACCTGGTGCCAGGCACTATGATCGGGGAATGTAAAAATAAAGACACAATCTTTGTTACCAAAGCCCTCACCACCAGGGATCCAACAATCCATCTTTTCTCCTGGAAGACGGTCAGTGTGCTGAAGCAAAAAGCACAGGGTTCTGGTCTCAAGCAGACGTGGTTTCGAATTCTGATAACTCCATTCCTTAGTTACAGTACCTGAGGAAAGTTATTTAACCCCTCTGGGCCTCTCTTTTGCCACCTGTAAAATGGGGATGGTACCTTACAGTACTAGTACTAGTGGGAAAGTGCATTAGGCTCTGTCACTTGCTAGATGTGTGAAATTAAACAAACCACTTTACCTCCCTGACCCTCAGCATCTTTACCTTAAAAAGAAGCTAAGAGGATCCAGCTCACAGGACTCTGTGTAGGACAAATTATATAATGTATGTAAACTTATTCAATAAGCTATATATATAAAATACTTGGGCTCTATAAGATGTTATTATCAGTGACCAAAAGGGGTAGAATAAGGAAGTTCCAGTTGCACAGGTCCATGAGTCATTTTCTTTTCCAATAAAAGTCTATCTTCATTTTTAAACAACCATTGATATGCCACTTACTATGTGCCAGTCACTGTCCTAACTGGTTCACAATAGAAAGCCTTCTGATCTTACACAATCTTTTTAGGGCAGGTATTTTTTTTTTTTTTTTTTTAATATATCTTTTCTTGATTCAGAGAGAGGAAGGGAGAGGGGGAGAGAGAGACAGAAACATCAACAGTAAGAGAATCATCACTGACCGGCTGCCTACTGCACACCCCGACTGCGGATTGAGCCCGCAACCCGGGCATGTGCCCTGACCGGGAATCGAACCATAATCTTCTGGATCCCAGGCCGATGCTCAACCGCTGAGCCACACCAGCCAGGCGGGCAGGTACTTTTATCATCCCCATTTTAAGATGGGAAAAGAAAAGCTAAACGAATCTAACTCACGCAAATCGCATGGATGGCGGACACTCCTATGTACTATGCTGCACTGACCACTGAACTGTCTCTAAAACCAAAGCTGTGCCTACAGTGACATGTTCAAATTCAGGCTCCTAAGCAAACTTCCCCCGAACAAGCTAGTATATGGCCCCGCTCTGTTCCTCAGTTTCCTTCCCTATAAAATTAGGGAGAAATACTGGATGGTTCTGTCTCTGCTATAGTGATCTTTGAAGATTAAATCACACGTAAACATTCCCAACAGGGCTGCATTATTTTAGTGAAACAGTTTCCTACACAATTCCCTATTCATTGCTATTAATTCTTACAATCTACTTGGTGGGGATAGAGAGCATTTTGACGAGTGTAATAGTATCTGACCAAAAAAATGCCACAGACACAGGTGGGGGACATAAGTTCCTTTTATGTTCATGACGGGCACAACATAGCTGTGTGAGGCAGCCGCGTGATGCGGGGGCACAGCTTCATCACCCCACCGGAGGCTTCCCCAGCCTTCAAGCCTCCAGAAAGCCACCCGCTGCTGATAATAGTACCCGCCAGCTGTTCTTCAAGAAGTCTCCCCTGGCATTCCTATGCAGGGCTTGGCACCCTCTACTGCTTTGGGGGGTTCTGACTCCATGTCCACCTGCCCACGTGTGCAGATAACTGGCACAGCCAGCACACATCCTCTGTGCTTCCCCCAAGTCTGGGGCAGAGGAAGGAGAATTTCCAGGTGCCTCAGTCTTAACTGAAGTCTCTTCTGGAGGGAGGGAAGGAGGGAGGGAGGGAGGGAGGGAGGGAGGGAGGGAGGGAGGGAGGGAGGGAGGGAGGGAGGGAGGGAATGAGTCCTCTTTTGCAGCTGAGGAAACCGAACATCCTCAGAATGGAGTGAGCAGGAAGGTGGACCAGCAAAGTCTGGTGAAAAAGCACAGCCTGCTCCCCTAACAGATCGGGATCAAATTCTGCCTGGGCCCCGGCTTGCAACATGTAAAGCTCAGTCTCCTCACAGGGTTACTGTGAAGCTTGAAATAAAATAATGTATATAAAAGCCCTAATCACCATATCCAGCACATGATAAGCCCCCCAAAACATGTGATAGTCTCCCTTTTCCTTTCCCCAAAGCATGTTATTTGGGGGACAGCTGAAGAAGTGTAAGGGCTTTTTAGTCTGGAAAGATAAAGCCTCAGAGAGAGAAACATCAATCGGCTGCCCCCTGCACGCCCCCTACTGGGGATCGGGCCCACAAGCCAGGCTTGTGCCCAGACCGGGCATCGACCCGGCCGCCTTTTGGTGCAGTGCATGGGACCACACGCAGCCAACCGAGTCACACTGGGCAGGGCAGTGTTTAAGCTATTTTTAGGAGGGTCTCTGCTAATCCTAAAAGTGGGTTCTGCTCCTAGAACCCACTCTGGTTTTTCTGGTTGTGACAACCAAACCTCCCGTGATTCACAGTGTTGCCTCTAACATGTAAATCTGGACAGACAGACAACCTTCCCCTGAATAATTAGTAGCTTGATGCCTTAATCACAAAGCTAATGCTTTCTGCAAGGCTGCCTTTTGACTTTGATGGCTTTTTCAAGATTTATCTCTACTAAAACCTACCCATTAACCCTCTGACCCCTATACCACTCTCAGAACGCAGCTCGGCGTGGCTCTGCCCTCCCGCCGGTGCCGTCTCCTGTCCAGATCCTCTCGCCTCTCGGCCACTGTCTCTGGTTAGAAAATCTCAGAGATGCCAGTTCACACTTGCTTCGGATTCTGCGGCCCCAAAAATGCCACAGTTCTTGATGGAGAGTCATCATGGCAGTGACTCAACCCAAACTCGAAAGCAAACTTCCACCTCCACAGGACCAAACTTGATGGGAATTTGGGGAGTTGGCCTGACATACCAACCCCAGGAACGTGACTTTTCACTCAGGCCTAATCACTAACATCACACATAAGACAGCGCAATAATTTCATGATGTTCCAGCTATTTCTATATAGTGACATTTCAGAAAATGCCTGTCCTATGTCTCAGTGCTTGAGTGTTTTGAATTGAAGCCACAGAAGGCACTTCTCATGCTGGGGCAGCTCCTGTGCCTGCAGAGCCCCATGTGATCTGGGGGTATGATTTCTCACTTGGGTATAGATCCATATATGTACACTCTTCTTTGCTATGAACTCTGTCTCATTCGCAGAAGCTCTGAGGGAAAATTCTGACTCTAGTTACCACACTCTGTCTGATATGCATGTGCCCATCTGTCGGCCTCCCTCAGCTTTGTCCCCACCAGCCATTCTGGCCACTGCAACTCCACACTCCCAGACCACAAGAGCCCTCAGAGGAGGAACTCACCTTTCTCCATCTCTACCATGTGTGTGCACATAGTAGGAGTTCAACTCACATTAATTAATTTATTGGAATATTTCAACTCCTTCACTTAAAAAGAATATAGATTATAAGATTAGCCTAGTTATAAGATTATATATATCACATTGTCATGTATATGAATATAAAATTAATCTAAAGTACTAGGGAATCTCTGATGTAAAATCCACACAACCACACACAAACACACAGAAATCCTTCCACGAATTTTACCTTTTTGTCTTTTTAACATTTTCCCTTTCACCTCACTTTTGCTTCCTTAATTCATCTCACTAGGAATGTGACTGTCAAGCTACAATCAATTTAACAAAAATGAGTCCCCCCGAGGCTCCTTTCCTGGAAAGGACAGCATGTACTCTGGGCTCTATGATAAGAGGCCACAAATGTGGACTGGGTCACGCTCAGTTCAGGCCCCTTTCTTGTAAGCTGATGAAGGAAGCTTTTATTCAGCACTTTTAAGAACAAAGGGGGAACTCAAGAGAAAGGAACTCCATCTTATAAAATAAATTGTGTAGAGTTCATTACGTTGTTAAGCATAAATACCACAAAACACGCTACAAATAATTGACCAGCCAATCCACACTGTGGCTCTGGTGCGAAGCCCTCAGCTAACCCTGGCTCCGCTCCTCTGCTTCTGAGTCCTGTGCCTTTTCATCTGCTGTCCCTCCTCTCCCTCTACGCAGGTATACTTCCAGGGCGTTTGCCTCCTTGCATAGGGCTGGGAGAGGTCTTGCAGAAGAGTCTCCACCCCCTGTCTACAGCTGTTTGTGGTTTAGACTCTTTTTTTTTTAATAACTCAGTAATTCTGCCGTGGCATTTTCTGGGCTCCTCTAACATCAACTCCTCCTGAACCATGGCCTGCAAACTTCTCTGGGAAGAAAAGTAGGGCATTTGTAGTGCTCACCTGATTTGTTTCTCAAATCTTGGGGATCAACAATATCTCACTGCCTGATGGCCAGTGTCTTGAAACTGTTGTTTCATATATTTTGTCTGGGTATTTTGGGCAGGAGGGTGAATCTGGCCCTTTTACTCCACCTTGACAAGAAGCAGAAGTCTATGTTCATTTTTAAAATCAAATCCCAAACAAAATAAAACAAACTGCATGTTAGACAGATGATAGATGATGATAGATTAGATAGATAGATAGATAGATAGATAGATAGATAGATAGATAGATAGATGATAGACAGACAGACAAACAGATAGATAAATAGATAGAGAAAAGATAGACATGATAGACTGAAAGCAGATAAGCTTTTCTGGATAGCTTTAGAAAGTATTTTGGTATAACTTTGGGGAAATAATTAGTAGGTCACTTATTTGCTTGATACAACTTCCTCCTTAAATACAATAAAGCATCAATTGTTTAACAAAGTAAATCATCCTTTTAATCTGTTCTCTTCCACCTGATGGCCGATACTCAACCATCGTTTCCAACCTAAGAAAGTCACAAACGTCCTCAGTGAGTCCAAAATGGACGAGCATGCACCGTGAGTGATCATCCAGCCTGGTTTCCAACCCCCCCTCTTTCATGTGTCCGGGGTGCTCCGCTTCCTTGGCAGAGGACAACCACCTAGAAGACTGTTTGTAAGGGTGACTTTTGTGCTTCTTGGTTTTGTTTTTGTTTTGTTTTTGTTTTTCTGGTTTTTACATGGAAAATATTCTTTATTGTCTTCCTTCTGCTCCTGTTCTGGCTTTGAACAGGATGATGTGTTCCTAATTGTATTATAAAATCTCTCCTTTACACCCGGAGTGGAGACATATTCATTCTATTGAACCTATCATCTCAGCTCTCCTCTTCCCATGTCTCGCTTCCTTAGGAGATCTTAAATTGTTTTCCTCTCCAGCAAACTGTCCTAATCTACTTCTGCGTGATTTCTGGGCTCCTTGGCTCAGAGGGTGGCTCAGGAAATCTCCAAATCCCCAAGCGGGTAAATGGGCTCAAAAGGATTAGAGAAGGGGGACGGGGCAGGCCGGCCAACCCAAAAGGCTGGGCCTTTGCTGCTCTGCTTTGAATAAAGTTCGACACTTAAATTAGTCTGGACTCCTAAATATTTCTTTTTCCTCTTAGCTGTTGCACTGACCTTTGTAAATACAAGAAACACAGCAAATATGTTTTTTACTCCAGTCACCTAAACCCACAGACAGCTCTTCAAAATGCCTTCACTATTCTAAAAAGAGTCACATTACTGTCCAGCTTTTAGAGGAAAGAGGTTTAATAGGGTGGCCAACTGTCCTGGTTTGCCCAGAACTGGAGGAAGTTCCTGGCTTCCTATGGGACTTTTAGTTCTAAAACCAAACAGTTCCATGTAACTGAGGACAAGTTAGTCACCCCAGTGCTTACTGGTTGAATACCACACCAGTTCTGGTTCACCCTAACAACTGTCCCCAGCTATGGGGTGATCAATGCAGAAAATTAATCACAATCATGGTCAAACGGAAATATCCCCTGTGAAGTACAGATAAGGAATACAGTCGAGGCTATTGTAATAACTATGCATGGTGCCAGCTGGGTACTAGAATTATCGAGGGGATTACTTTGCAAATTATATGATTGTCTAACCACTATGCTGTACTCCTGGAACTGATATAAAATAATATTGAATGTCAACTATAATTGAAAAATAAAGCTTAAAAAAAAAGCAAACATCTCCAATCACTGATTACTCCAAGGACTGTTAATCTGAATGCACAACAGGGCACTTTAGCAAACATTTTAAGTGTTTTTAAACATATTTATGTGTTTTTAAAATGTTTCACAGTTTCAAAAATATTTTTCCACTTTATTTATATTTTACTTTCAAGTACTTCTCCTTTCCTTTTATGACAGCAAGAGAGAAAATTTGGAGTCACTTTAATGGCCAATGTGATGGAACACGTAAAAAAATTACCATCTGAGTTTCATTTTGTTTTATACCAAAAACAGTATAAATTTACTATTAAATTTACTAACATATAAATATGTATATTATATCCAGGTAGAGACACATGATGATTACCTCTGCATTCAAAATCTAGAAGGAAATAAATAAAAATGTTGGCAGTGTTTATTTCTGAGCAAGTGGGATGTGAGATTATACTCTTTTTTACCTGTTTGTAGTAACAAACACAAATAATAGTTAAAAAAGAAGAGAATTTGGAATTTTATGTGTTTGGAAGCTCATTTTTCCCCTCTTAAAACTTTTTATATCCCTTCTCATTCAATTATGCTTAACATTCTAGGATATAATTTTATTTCTGTAGATAGTATAGACGACATTTAATTAATTTCAGCTAATCTCATTTTTGCCACTCAAGTTCTTCCAACTAACCCTCTTTTACTGGTTATTTCATTTGTCCAATGAATCACCTATTATCGGACATATAGGCCCCTTCAGCTTTTCCTTGTCACAAACAGGGAAGCACAGGAAGTACTAGAACTATTTGGAAAAAAACTGATTGTAAAATTTTCATTTTTATCAAGTCATCATTTTCACCACATCACTGCGCTGCCAAAAGACTTTCAGTCGTATCAGCAAGAATCCTGAGGTGTGACTTCCACCCTCACTCTGAGAAGGGACACAGAGATAAGAGAGCATGAAGAGGTAAAGAATAAAGGGACACATTGCGGCGACCGTGCAGATCTCCTGGGAGCATTCCTGAGGGTGTGAGGGACCATGGCCAACGCGGGGAAGGCCCACATCTCACCCCCCCCCACGCCTCCTCTTTCCAGGCAGCGCCCGGATTCACTGGCCTCCACTATGTCCCCAACACCTACAAACTGAGAACATTTCCTCCTCATCGTTATGTTAAAGTTTGTAACAGTCTCCCTCACGTTGTAGCGCTTGTTCCATCAGTTAGGACGCTCTGTTCCCCTCCTCAAGCTGCCTCAGGTACCATGGACATGGGTTATTTCACTACAAAGAGCAGAAGTCAAGCAGGCCTCGGGGTTTCTGGGTTCCATGGTGTCACCAGGAGCTTCCTCCCCTCTTCCCTCTCTGCGGCCCCGTTTATCAGCTCTGGGCAGAGACTGCCTGTTGGCACAGTGGAAAACTGGCTGCCAGCAGCAACCAGGGAAGCCCTTCTCCATGCTCACGCCCAAGGAAAGAGAAGGAGAGAGCTGCCCTCCCAAGCAGGGAGTACAAGGCTTCCATTTAGCCTCGAGTGACCAATTCCGAAGGCACAGTCCGCCCAGGACCAGTAACAGTTACCAGGAAAGTGCTGTGTGCTCAGAGGAAGTTTCACCCGGAGCTGGGGAGGCGGCCAGGTACCTGAACAAAGCCAGGGCTCTCCTAGGAAAGAGCGGCGAGGAAGGCACGCGGAGCGGGGACCGCTGGACCAGCGCACGCAGGCGGCGCTGCGCCTGGAGGGCTCCTCAGTCCCCACTGATTGATTTCGCAGCCACTGCGGCCTCTCCGTGCTCTGCTTTGCAGCTGAACACAGTGCGCTGGTGAGGAGCTCTGGGAGCCCAAGGTCATGACTCACCCCCCCCCCCAGTTCCGCCGCTGTCTTCCTTTCTGAAGAAGCTTCGTGAGTTTTAATACATTAGTGATCTCTCTGTGCCGATCCCCACAACAGTGAAACGGGGTGGTCGTAATTCCTGTTTCGTGGGCTGTTCTAAGGGTTCCCCAAGAGTCCGTGCAGTAACTGACCTACAGTAAAGGCTTACAAATGCTACTTTTTCTTATTAATATTAGGAAGTTAAGTGGACACAAAATAGTAATGGATCTTGCCAGGGGTTCTCAAAGCATAATCCCTGGAATGTAGCATCAGCATCCCCTGGGAAGTCACTAGAAATGCAAATGCTCAGACCGCACAGCAGAGGAGCTGGCATTGACTCTGGGTGAGGCCTGGCAGCCTGGGTTGTGACGGGGCCTCCTGGTGCGCCTGAAGCACATGCAAGTTTGAGAACCACGGCTCTACACCAACTCCATCTCCAGGCAAACTGCAGCAGTCGCCACCCCAGGGGAGAGCTTCACAGGCGGCCGGCAATACGCCTTCTCTCCGGTTCCTTCTCCTGCTGTGTGCCCTCGGCTACGTCTCTGCCCTCCAGGCTCAACCCAGACGTTACCTTGCCTGACGCCGCCCTGCCTCCCATGCTCTCCCCCGAAATCTTTGCAGGGTTGAGATCTCATTTCCGACGTCTCAAATCAAATGACGCCTCTTCAGAGAGATTTTCCCGGTCTTCTGAGCCTCTCTCCATCACACGACAGTGCTTTGTTTCCATTGCACCTATTACTATCTGAATTTGTTATTTACCTGTTGATTTGTTAATTGTCTGCCTCCACCTACTAACCTATAAGAACCATAAAGCCAGGGGCCTTGTCTGCTCAGCACTATATAGATCCTTAGCACCTAGTATAGTGCCTGGAAAGCAGTAGGCACTCAATAAATACTTGTTGCACGAAAAAACAGACAAAATGACAGTAGCTTTTTGTGACGCTAACATAAGGGCTGATGGAGCCATGCCGTGCTTCTCACATGATTCAAGCCATCATGTTATGATGCCAACAAGTAGACTCAGACGCCGAAGAATCACAGCTCCCACATGGTAGAGGGCGGGCAGGAAACCAGCCAGGCAGCTGCATTTGCTCTTATCTGTAAATCTCTTCAAGCCTTCCCCATGGTTTCGGTGGTATACCTGTTTAATTTCCCCGACAACTCAGAAAGCTCTTCTGCCTCGACGTTAAGTCCTATTTCTTGACATCCTGATGTTTCTGGGGATGGAGAGCAATATGTCCCTCTCTACCTCACAGTAACCCCTTCCAGCTGCAAAGCGAGTAATGAAGTCAACCCTCAGCTTTCTCTTTTCCAAAGTGGCTCCAAGTCCCTTCAGCACTCCTCTGAGGGCCCATTTGAAAATGCTCGATGCTTTGCTATGGAGCCTCTCCAGATTTTTGCCCTTATTTGTAAAATGAAGACATTCATACTGGGAGCAATGATAAGGAAGATTCAGAACATTTATTTTTTATTAAATTAGAGGGGCTTGCAAACGCTGTGCTGCAGTGACAAAAGCTGGAAATACCACAGTACTGGTTCAAAGCCCCACTTAGTCATGTAGGAGCCCTGGAATTTAGACACATTGGTTAACCTTCTGCTCCTTGCTTTGGTCCTTCTAAAATGGAAGCTCCTACCTATCAAGATTTGTGTGGCAATCACATGAGAAAAGATATATGAAAGTGTGTAAAACGTGAAGTAATTGTTTAAAGAGTGCTTTTCAGTTCTCTTTAAAAAGTCAATGGATGCAAAGATCATTATTAATAAATTCTATTTTGTATCAAGAAACAAAAGGTACCAGCTCTAAGGAAGAACATTAACGCCATCCCCATTAGCTCTTTCAAGGACCCACTTATGTGTCCATTGGCAGATGACTTGATTTAAGAAAGAAAAAAAAAGATGTGGTACATCCATACATATAATGGAATACTGCTCAGCCGTAAAAAAGATGAAATCTTGCCATCTGTGACAATATGGATGGACCTTAAGTGTATTGTGCTATGTGAAATAAGTCCAACAGAGGACAAAAGCTATTATTTCACTCATGTGGAATATAAAACAAAAAAATGAACAAATAAAACAAAAACAAACTCATAGATCTAGACAACAGATCGGTGGTTACTAGAGGAAAGGAGGCTGAGGGAAGGCAAAATGTGTAAAGTGGGTCAATTGTTTGGTAACAGAAGAGACTAGATTTTGGTGATGAGCACACTGTGGTGTACACATAAATATCATTACCATGTTGTACACCTAAAACTTATATAATGTTATAAACCAATTTTACCTCAAAAATTATCCACTTATAATAAAGGCAGTGCTCAAGCTCACAAGTTCCTTTAGCCCATTATCAGAGCACTGCACACTATTTGTTGACCTTCACTGGAAGAATGGTGGCACTGGACATTCTGGGAAGAGTTCTCTTACGCATCAAGGGGAATCAGAATAAATAGTTTGGGTTGAAAACGTGTATTGTACTGTTAAGAAAATAGATTCTTCATCACGATAAATGTGGTGCTCATGAGAATACACCAACTATAGGGAGTAAAACTGACCAGAGGACCCAGATGCTGCTCTGAAATCCATCACTTCTTTATGCTAAGGCCAAACCTCCAGAAGCTCCTCCCAGCCAATTACTGAGCTCAGCAGGGATAACTTGGGTGCCCCATTCCTGAAAGATGGGACATGAAAGAATCCTCTATTGGTTGGCTTTTGTTCAAGGTTGTCTCCCCATGCCAAATTGTCCCTACCTCTCTCCTTCCCCCAGGTCAGACGCTCGTCAAGGTCTGCCAGCTCTGCTAGCTTCTCCAACTCCCACCCCATTTTCTCTCACAGGCATTCCCCCTAATAAAATCCTTGGCATCTCTTTCTTGGAGGATTCAGACCAGCATTGTAAATAAAACGGAAAAGAAAACACTCCGTTTTCTAAGAAGTTTTTGCATCTGTAATGACACCTATTCCTTATAAATACTCAATAAATTACACAAAAGAAAAACCGGAGTTCCCACTGTTTGGATGAAGAAATGGGTTTAAGAGACTTGGCTAAGATTAATTACCTTGTTCTTTTTTTTTTTTTTTTCAGTAGCTTTTCCATTTTCCAGTCTTCCATTCTCATGTTGGGGGGGGGGGGGGGCCGACACTTTGAATTTGCTTTTCCTTTTGGTTATTACTTTCCTATTATGAACAATAAAAGCACTTACAATTTATTAAGCAGGTACCGTGTAAGCATTTTGCATATATTCAATTTTTCATTGAGTCCTCACAACAACTCAGGAAGGTAGGTACTTCCCCCTTTATATATGTGAGAAAGGAACTTCAAGAAGTGAAGCAACCTGTTCAAGATCACTCACAGACTAAGTAGAGGACCCGGGACCAGCCCCCGACTCTAAATGAATTGTCTTAGCACAAATCATAATGGTTCAAGTCTGGAGCAGTTGACTAAGCCCTTCCACGTGCATTAGGAAGGGGGATGGGCAGCCACCAGTAATTCCCCCTTTGGAGGTCTAGAGAAGGCAAGAGCTAGAGAAAGTAACAGAGGGTGACAGGAGCGGACAAGGTACAGGCAAGAGTGAGGATGACTAACCTTCTCCCAACAGCTTCATCTCGGGTTGCAGAAGAGTCACTCATGGCCATCTGTACTCCAAAGGTCCTAATTTGAAAGAAAGTATTTTTTAAGTATTTTTTTTAAGTAAGTTTTTATTTAAGAGCTCACCAGCAAATATTTTCCCAAGTAATTTTAAAATTATTAAGAGATGAAACCCAGCTCCCTACTACCTAACAGCTAAGGAATGGGGAAGAAACATTGGGCCCTCAAGGTTCTCCATGATCCCACTCTTAGCCTCCTCTCCAGCTTCAGCTCCCCCATGCTGCTGCACTTGACGCTTAAACACTACACATCCATACTGTGCTGTCACACACCTCTGAACATTCGGTCGTGCAGGTCACCGTCCAGTTCACCCTTCCTTCCTCTGGCTAACTCTTCCTGGTTCCTCAACCACTCGGGTCAGCCACCACGCACTTCAGGAGGTCTCACTCAGTGCCCAGGCTGACAGCCCCTCCTCTGCGCTCACCAATCCTAACCCCAGTGCTCACCTCGCCCCAACACATCCCTTATTATGATGAGATTATCTCACACTAGACACACAAACAGAATTGTGTCCTCAAAACATCATCCATACTACATCGCTCTGGCCCATAAAGTGCTTCAAGACGCATCCTATGGAAGGTAAGAGAAGGTCCAGGTTCTATGCTCTGGTCTTCAAGGCCCTACATGGGCTGGTACCTGATCTTCCCTCCAAACTCTCCCTTTTCCCCGGGCTTACTGTAATACCACCATCATCTGTGTTCAGACCCATTGCCATGCCAAATCCTTCCATGCCTTAAGACTGATTTCCTCAGCTCTCAGTGGAGCTGCTCCTCTGTACTCTCCAAGTCTTTGCTTGAGGGTTGCCTCTTCCAGGTGCCCTCCACCTCCACTCCAGAGCCATTAGTATTCCCTCCCACTGTTCTCCGTTCCTGGTCTTCACTGAAACCTCAGAATTTTATAATTACAGTACTTATCTACTCATTCATTTGTTATTTAAACCTTGATTCTAGTGGAAAATACATCAACAACTCAAGCTACCTGAGAGCAAGGATCCAGGCTTATTAAAGGGTATCCTTCCAGGGTGCTTGGGGCATCAGTATGTCCTCAAATGTGCTGAATAAATGAATGAACAAGCCAACTTCAGGAAGGATACAAAGAGAGTAGGAATTACAAACTAGCAGAGAGTCATAGAAATTAAGTATTACTGTTAGTTTCCATAATGACTGGTGTTAAGGAAACTCTACGTGCTTTATATTAATTTATACTCCATTCACAGGAAGAACTCATTATCTCGAACTTACAAGCAAAGAGAGGAAGGCCAAACGAAGTGACGTTTTCAAAAACAATATAATGAGTTAAATAGGGAGCTTGGTCTTGACTCCGAATAGCTTTATTTTATACCCTGTCTTGTTCCCAAAGGATTTGAGGTGGCTTTGAAGGACACAGACAGTTACACAATTTAGAGTGTCCACAAAAACAAAACAAGCCAGTTGCCCAGGAGAAGCACGACTATTCCTGGTACGAGATCTGAAAGAAACTTCTCCCCGGGGTCCTCACACAGGGTAGCAAACCACATCCTCAATCACACCCTCTGGGACGTGCAGCAGTGGGGCTCACGGGGATGTCTGCTAGCAACTCCTCAGTGTGGGCCGATGGCCCGAGGCCAAGGCTTTAGATCCACGGAGCAATTCTCCAAGGAGCCGAATCAAGACAGCCCAGGTGTACGATTCTCTGATGGTCTGTTTTAATCCAAAAACGACATCTGGAGATTCTGGGGGAACAATTTAACAGCACACCCTTCATATGCTGGGCTCTGTGAATGCTCTTTCTCACACAAAAACTTCTAATCAGTGTTAAGTAATAGTGAATTGAAAGCGACAAGCATCGGAACTCAGTCAGTGCTGTGGAACTATGCTGAGTTCCATATGGTTTATCAGTCAGATGGCCTGAGGAAGGGTATATTAGCTAAAGTGTAGGGTAAGCTGCTGTAACAAAGAGACCCCAAGTACAGAGACCTAGATAAAACTAAAGTTTATTTCTGCTCATGTAACAGAGGGTTGTCAAGGCAGGTGGACAGCTCTGCCTCACAAGGTCACCTAGGGAGCAAGTCCTGCCATCCTCAACATGCAGCTTCCTCTGAGCCCAGGCAGCTGCACTGGTTGTCTCCATTTTAAAGCCAAAGGAAAGAAATAAAGTGAAAGGCAAACAGCTTCCTTGTAAAAGTGTGAGCTAAAAGTTGTACATATCAATTCTGCTTGCATCTCATTGCCCAAAACTTAGTAACATGGACACATCTATGTGCAAGAAAGACTGGGGAGTGGAATCTCTACTTGGCAGCCTCACATCTACCTAAAAGTCAAGATTATATTACTTCCAGGAAGAATGGAACAGTGGATAAAGGAAACCATAAGAATCTACCATGGGGAATTGACATCTTCATAAACAGAATTATCCCTGGATTAAGGACCAACCCACCACCAGGCAGAGGTAAGTAAAGGTAGACACCTAATTTGGGTTCAAGTTTTCTACACTCAGGCGATCTGTCCAGTGCACAGGCAATGAAGGCTTAAGACACCCAAGTTCTACATCACATGCATGGCTATGCTCATTTTAGCCAGGAAAAGTTTTAAAGCTATTATTCCTAAATGCCAACTATGACCATAAAAGAGCCTCCAAATGACATCAGATGTTAAGAAGTGTCATTTCCTTGTGAGCCCTCTAAGATAAACTAGCTGCAAAATGTAAGCGGAGGTCAACAAGTAAGATGACAATGGTATGAGGTTCGAAACTCTAAGACAGGTAACTGTTAGAGGACTTTTACCCAAATTCAGGAAACTGGTTCATCTCAGGCGACCTCTTTCTGGCAGCCATTAGATGACAGCATCAGTTTGTCTACTGAGGTATTATTCTTAGTTTGAAACAATAAAAATCATGATGAGGTCAGCATATTGTTATTCCCTCTGTCAAGGAACATAGAAAGCATATGCCCATCTTATCCGAATGCAATAACACATGATTACCATACAAGCTTATAGAAACGGGCATGGGACATATCGCTTACCCCGCAGAAAATCACCTCCTCCCTCAGATTCTCTGTGAGCATTAGTCTAGTTGGGACACAGATTTTCTCCCATAAGCAATTCCTTTCCGCAGAGTGCAAGTCCAAGAAAAAGTCAATAAAGCTAAAACTCTTTGTTCTTCCTAATTTTCTCCCTGAGCTGGTAAAGAATACAATGGCTGACAGTGTTTAAAGCTGGTCTACTCCTCACGTGATTAGCTGGCCTGGCCTAAAAAGTCCCCATATACTTTGTCAGAAGCAAACAGGTACTTGGTCTAGACATCAGGTTGGTAAGTGTGCAGGTCTATAGTTTTGGAGGAATAGGTGGCTGCTCTGTTAATCACGGAGAGGACCGACTACACGCTGTCGGTAGGCATGCCTCCAAGTATTCTCTCATTAGTTAATAGAACGAGCAGCCAGTGTCAACCCTGAGTAGTTTGCTTTAAGCATCAACCTATGTCCTTCCGGCCGTGATCTTCCCAAATGTGATGTGCTCATATGTGTATGTGTATGTATAAAGAATGATGGGCTCGCCCAGGCAGGTTTGGCTCAGTGGTTTCGATTCCAGCCAAGGGCACATACCTGGGCCGCAGGCTCAGCCCCTGCCGGAGCTCGTGTGGGAGTCAACCAGTCGACGTGTCTCTTTCACATCGATGTTTCTCTCTCTCCCTCTCTCGCTCTCCCTTCCACACTCTCTGAAAAGCAATGGAAAAAATATCCTCCAGTGAGGATTAAAAAAAAACAAACCGAGCCAGGTTCTATCCAGGCACAATCTAGTAAGCAGAGAGGGAAAGGGGCACTAACGTCTGCTGAGTATCCCCTAGTGCCAGGGGCACTACTCTGTCCTTTATCTTTGTTTTTGCCTGTACTTCTCACTAAAGCCCTGTGAGGCAGACATTGTCACCATTTTAGAGATGAGGAACCTAAACCACAGAGATGTGAAATGACCTGCCCAAGGTCACCCAGCTCATGGACAGAGAAGCTGGAATTCAACCCAGTCTGATGCACAGTGCATGCCCTTTCAAATAAACCACACTGCTGATCTGGGGTTCCACTTATCCCCCACTTGCTCTGGGCACCACAGTGTCGCCTATACACAGAGCTTGGGTCAGTAGTACCTAAAGGGGCTTTTAATTCCACTAAAATTCCACTAGCAGGCTCCTTGAGAATAAAGACCTTGTCTGTCTTATTTGGTGCTAGACAATACATCACCTAAAATAGTGCCTGTTCCCTACCCCGCCAAAAAAAAAAAAAATGTTCTTTAAATGAATGAATGAATGAGACTGGTTATTTTCTTGTAACAAGGATGGCAGACTATTTCTAGAGAATTCTCAGTGTCTCTAATTGTTTGAATGTCAGCTTGGATCTCTTCAATATACAAAGCTTGTCTGCAATGCATTTCAAAAAATTCAACAACTATTTCTAGTATTATTACTAAACTGTCATTTCTTGAGCATTTACTCTGTTCCTGAGATGTGCATTATATCGTTTACTCTCACAGTAACTCTACAAAGGAGGTGCTTATTTCATTCATGAGAAAGTGAAGGCTTAGAATGATCCCCTAACTCAGAGGCTGTGACCCAAACAAAGCTGCCTAATTCAAAAGGCCAATGGTGGAACTAGAAAATTTCACATCCGAAGCACCATTTTTTAAATTATTCACTTCTATACAACAGAATTATTTTCAGGAATTACTATAAAATAAACATTATTTGCTTTATTCTTTACTTTTAAAACAATTAATTCAAAGAAGAATAAATTTCAATTTCAAACATACCATTCGAGGTCAGTAGAATATTTCACATGCACTAAAACTTGCACTCACCAAATAAAAAGACTACACCTCACAGTTCATATGTGGTCTCACTGCTTTAAATTTGAAGCATAAATAAAACCTCTAGGTGGTCATACAGACTAACAGAATGATTTAACTTAAATTCTGTTTCTTTGTATTTATTATCAATGTGCTATCATTGTTTATGTCAAATCTTCGCTTTAAACACAATAGGTGGGGTTCAAGGATTGGAGGAAAAGAGGGAAAAGGGGGGGATATCTGTAATATTTTCAACAATAAAGATAAATTTTAAAAGAGAAGAAATGGAGGAAAAAAGCACATATGACATGAGAAGTAAAGATTCCAAATCATTACGAATTTACTCTCAGAACCAACACATGTAGTGAGTCCGTATATACAGAGCACCATCTACATAGCTTGGAGTTTCTGAATTAACTTCCACGTAGAAGACAACCCTCATTAAAAGATAAAACATAAAAATGTGCTACTGTGAAGCTTACCTGTGTACTATTAATAGCTACCCTAGTAGTCACTGAACACTGACAACAAAAGCCTTCCAAAGGGGTATTTATTGTATGATTGACCTTGTTGAGAATCCAGAGTGCACGTGATAAAAAAAATACAAACCAACTCTTAGTTATTTTTATTATTGTTTTTAAATTTTCTATAGACAGTACACTTCATATCACCTGCACCCAAGGCTGCAGCCCTCCCACCAGCACCCTCCCACCAGCACCCTTGGTGGCAAGTCACTGCCCAAGAGGGCTCCCAGCCTCCAGGCACCTTGGGGCTCACGATCTGTCACATGAGCTCAGTCCCGCTCTTTCCTCCTTGTTCTTTAAATCCGTGCCGACCTCCACGTGGCAGAAAAAGCAGTTCTCCAACACGGAGCCCCGTGAAGGCCTCCCTGCTTTTGGGGGGAAAGGGGAGCTCCTGGCCTCAGTTACCTTGAAGACCCCCCTGTTAGCAAGCTTGGCTTTCAGGTGGCTCCCTGTGCACACTCAAGTGACAGCCTGCCTTCTTCCCGTCTCTGTCGGTGTCCTGCTCTGTTTCATGCCCTCTTACTTGTCAGTTAGGTGCATAAACTAGCAGAATCTGGAAAAGTGGGCAAATCATTAGTCGCTGTTTCCTTAATGAAAAGCAAAATCATCTCCGATCCCCTCTTCCAGTTGCTGAACATATCCAAGAACCCCTCTGAAAATACGACCTGGAATAAAATACTGAATGGACTATAACCTGGAGATGAGATGGGGAAAGCAGGAGTAAGAAGAGATTCTGATAATAACTCTGAGTAAGTCAGGAAGATTTTGTGGAGGACAAAAACAACCGTGCATAAATTATTTTTGTTCATTATATAGTGTCATGTATGTACGCAATGTAAGTTAGAGAAAATTTCCAGTGTTTATATGGTTTCAATAAATATTCCAGGGATGAATGTGTTTGCAAAATGAGTATTATTTACACTGAGTCACAGTATTTTGTCATCTGTAGCTCTTTCTCCTAAAATGATTCACCTAAATTGTAGCCAAATGGTAATATTTTATCCTTAGGGAAATTTAATCTCTTCACAATTCTTTACTAATCTTTATTAATCCCTACTGTAAACTGAGTCAGTTAATAGGTCATTAACTTCCCCACTTTGGAAGTGGTGACAGGGAGTAATTCCCTTGAGTGCCTCAGGCTGGGTGACAAGAAAGGAGATGAGGGTGGATCCCTGAGACTTGCTGTCACCAACAGAGCTCCAGGAAGAGTCACAGAATCTCAGGGGTAAAAGACATCTCAAGGACTATCTACTGACTTCCTTACCCCAGCCCCAGCCAAAGCTCTGTCCCCACTGTAGCCTTCAGCCTTCACTGGCAATACCTCCAAGAACGGTGAACTCACCATCTCCTGAGCTGAACCATCCTATTTTGGGACATCTGTGACTATTAAAAAAATTCTTCCTCATGGTGAGATGAACTCTGTCACATGACATGTTCTGAGGCTCAACAGAACCAGTCTAGTCTCTCTTTCGCCTGACCTACCTTCAAAACTATGCAGCAAGCATTTCGCTGACTGACCCAGTTCTTAACCAGTCCTCATGTGACTCAGTCTCTCACATCCCAGTCACTATCTTGTAATATAACTTGTCCATGCAGAAGGGAAGCCTTTGTGGTCAAAGGCATACCTTCTATAAAACTGGACTAAGCTAACTAGTCCTTGCTTTTCTTTGCGTATTTCTCTGCTCAGAAGCAAAGAAAACACAAGACAGACAATTTCTGCTCTTGATCTTCCCAAATATGCCAACTTTTAAACCATTTTCTAACAACCAAGGTGATCTTGTTAAAGTTGTGCTGACTTAGACAATGTCCTGCAGAGTGTAAAATATAAGGTGGCTCCTCAGGTGGTAAAGGGTGAAACTTCAGCCAGAGGTCGCCACCTTATTGAAAAGAAGAGGAAGATTTTCTTTCTTTAAAATAACATTTTAGCCCTGGGTGGGTGGCTCAGTTGGTTGGAGCATCATCCTGTGCACCAAAAGGTTGCAGGTTCAATTTCCAGTCAGGGCACATGCCCAAGTTGCGGGTTCGATCCCGGTCAAGGTGCATACAGAAGGTAACCAATCTCTCTATCTCTCTCTCAAATCAATAAAAACAATATCCTTGGGTGAGTATTTTTAAAAAACTATTTATTAAAAAAAAAAAAAAGTATGTGCATATATTTTACATAAACAACCCTAGAGTGATGGTAACAAAAATTAAAATTAAAAAATACACCCAGAATTTCATCAGTCACCAAAAAGTCCTTTTCATTTTTTTTGTTTTGCCTACTAGTTCTTGCCCAGATGCATAATATGTTTGCATTTTTATAATCATGATGTATATGTAACTTTGGATTCACTATATTAAATCTAACATTATGTTATAAGCTTTATTCATCTCCCTTCATGGTTTTCACTGTTTTTAGTAAAATGGATATATAATATCCTTCAGGATAGACCGATAATAATTTATTTTAAAATGGATTTCCAAAATGGTCTTCTTATAAACAGTAGTGCCACAAACTTCTTACTGCTTATAGCTTCTCATTCACTCTTCAAAGTACCATTATCTCCATTTTACAGATTACTAGGTCAAAGGGGTTAAGCACTTTTATGGCTCAAAACAATTCTGACGATGAAAACGATTCTTTTACCTGGCTGGTTAGCCCTACGAGACGGACTCTCTCTCCTTTACTGCGGGTGGCACTCAAGGCTCCGCTCCGAAGGATTTGGGAACGGGGTTCACCTTGACCCTCGGTGGAACCTAAGAGGAAGGCGTGAGGCTACCCTGGCGGGAGAGGCGAGGAAGCCGAGGTTTACAGAAATTACCTCATTTGCCTGTCATTTAGCTACAACACAGAGACAGGATCAGCACCTTAGAAACCCAGAACTGGAATCCAGGTCCTTCTGGCATTAGACCTGCACTCTGTGGAACTCAGTTTGCTCGTCTGTAAAACACGGGATCGAGTTAGATGTTCTCTAGGGCTCCCCCAGTTGAAGTATTCAGCGGGTTTCCGATGGCTTCCCATCACGATTCCCAGCCACCACTCTGTTAAGAGAAATTCCCCTCGTGGGTTGTGCGGGGGCTGTTCTAGCCCTTCTTTGCTTAGAGAAGATGCTGAGGGCAGGTATGTCCAACTGAAAACTATCTCATTAGCAGTGGCAGCCCCAGGTGTTGCCCTCATATCAATAACTCTTACAAGGATCCCTTGCATTACGTGAATTCCCTCCTTTGATTACTGCATGATAATTCCACAGCATTCCTCAAGTCATGAAGTCACTGTTGGAAACATACCTACACCAGCTTCTTAATTCTACCAAGAACATATTTTTGGCTTTGTTTCGTTTCTAAATGTTCTTCTGTCATCAAGTGAGCTTTAGCCTAGCATCTGGGTATACTACTTGGAGTTTACTCTTGAGTCATTTGGGGAAATAATCTATAAGCATGACATCTGTTTTGCTCAGTGCAATCTACAAGCTTAGAGTATATGGTCTGGAGGAAGAGACTCCCTACCTTTGTGACTTGAGCCACACAGCCCGTGTATTTTCCATACTCTATGCTTTCTGCTCATGCTATTCCAAAAGAAAAAGAGAGAGAGAGAGAAAGGGGGGTGGGGGGGAGGGAGGGAAGGAAGGGAGGGAGGGAGGGAGGGAGGGAGGGAGGGAGGGAGGGAGGGAGGGAGGGAGGGAGGAAGGAGGCCTGTAATTCCCATCATGAACTCCCTTCCCGAGAGCTGCTCCTCACAGATACATTTATATCCAGACATGGTACAAACAACCACCAATCCCGCCAGCTAGAGAGCGTAGAGCAGGACAAGTACTTCATACATCAAAGGGTTCAATAAACATTGGTTAAACTGAGGAAGGCAAGAGTTCCATCTATTTAGACCCCTTTGGACCCTTTCAACTGGAAGCTTCTCTGGTCCTTGCTACTTGTATCTTCAATATATAGTTAAGAGCACTACGTTTCTGGTAATTCTACATGTACAGGCTAGACTTAAATCTGGTGTTTTGTAACTGAGGCAGCGATGACATAAAAGCAAGGGGAGAGACAGGAGACTGGGGGCCAGGAGTGACATTCCCATCCTGCCTTTAAGCTGGCTTCTTTCCCACAGAGTCCTCTGGTTGACAGTGAAGGTGTTTGGATTGTGAGGGGAGGGGGGCAGAGAATGAAGTGGGGGGAGAAGGAAATGAAAGTGCCTGTGTATTTGCTTAAACAGAACAAAAACAAACCAGGTGTGCACTATGTTTCTGTAACCCTGTTGCTAACAAACACATATGCAATCAGATTGCTTCTGAGATTTTGCAAATACAATAGAGACAGCCCCTGCCCTCAAGGGGCTCCTGGTCTGAATTCCACAAAAACAATGCAAAGTTGAGCTGGAAAGGCAAGCCCAGCCAGGTGGGCGGGAGGAGGTGTCCATGACCAGAGAAGCTCCCTCAGGATCTGCTCCTGAAAGGAAAGTTTGGGAATCTCCAGTCTTAAACCTGGGCCCTCCTCTGACTCCCATTCAGTGAAAGACAACTAATTATAACCACTAGGCAAGATTATGGTGAGTGAGAATTAGGTGAAATAAAGTGTGGAGAAAGAGCTCTATAAACCACGAAGAAATATGCAAGTACAAATTAAAATAAAACTTGAGGCAGAATTCCTATGAAAATGCCATGCTCACTCTATGGATTGATAATCCTTACACCTTCCTTTGCCTCTAACTGTTAGCTCATTGAGCGTCAACCTTCACATCACCCACATGTACACGAGTTACCTTTAATCTCTCCCAAAACCTGCCAGAGAACTACTATTATTCACAGTTTACAGTCAAGGAAACGTGGCTCTGATGAAGACGATAAAAAATTCAGAATTCATTTTGCTCATTTAATCATCTTTCCATAATTCTCTTAATCTGTTTTTAGTATTTCTTTCAATACAGTTCTACCAGAATATTGAGTTTGGGTATCAAGACCCCAGTCTCATGCAATAATTTACTTTATTTCATTAGTTCATTCATTCAACCAATATGTATTGAGTCCATGCCAGGCACCAGTGGCTCTAACATGGGCCGTGAACACTATTAAACAGAAAAGAGAAGGGCTCTGCCTTTTTGGAGTCCACAATATAGAGAAGAGAAAGGTGATAAATAGGCAAATAAATACATCAACATGACACCATCACATAGTGAAGGTGCTATGAAGAACATGTAAATACCTCCAAATGACGACCAAGTGAACCAACAAAACTGCCATTTGAGCTGTTTAAAAGTCTACACTTTTCTCATCGAAACAAAATGGAATCTGTATAATCCCATCCATCCTGTTCCTCTGCCAAAAACAAATGAGCCAAGAGCCAAAGGTAAACGCTTCCTGTTATCAAGACAGAGATATTAACATGGAGGAACTGCACACACCCGAGGCAAGCTGTTTCATCCGACAGTCCTAAAAACCCTCTTGGCTATCTGCACCTCCCCTCAGGTTGCCCACCACCCCGAGGCTGTGGGACAAAACTCAGAGAGTTCTGAAGAAGCTCCTGTCCGGGGGCCCGCAGCTCCGCTGCGGTGAAAGCCCTTTCTCATCAGGCGTCAGGCGTCAGGCATCAGGCACGGCGGGATCCAGGCTCCGCCAGTTTCCTACAGGAACGGAGGTGTGGGAACTGCTGATGCCAGAAATAAATAGGGGCGCTGAGAGCCAGTATGAGAGGGAGACAAACACCATTCGAGAACATCTTGGGGAAGTGTCCTACAAAATTCACACGGATGCTTGGCCAAGGCTTCTTGGTTCAATACCGCCAGAAATTGGTTTGGTCTGGTCGATTACATCGCAAATCATAATACGTACTACAATCTTCTATGGTTTTCTAACGACCAGGATAACTCCCAAAGCATCAAGCGTAGTTCCTGGGCCCTGACATATGTAAATCCTTCTGCTACGTTGCCAACAAAGTGCCCAAGGTAATGTGACTAGTGCCTTCTACAAGAATAATTGCACTTCCTCGTTGAAAGAAAGCACTCGGGGTAAATAAGCCTCCTCGGGTGTACTGCTCCCTGGGAGGAGACGTCAAACAGCAGCACGGTATTTGGAGATTAGGACCCAGTTTGAGGCTGTTTCCTCGGTGAGTCATCTTCTATAAGCTACTTATCCTCTTTGAGACTGTTTCCTCATCTGTAAAATGGGGAGAGTAATACCTATCAATCAGCACTTCCGTGAAGATTAAATAAAGGAATGCGCATTCCCACACACCACAGAGGGCAAGGCGGCAAATACCTGGTTATAGTTATTCCTGGGGAGCCCCCGCTACAGTCAGGATGGGACAAGACAGTTGTTAATCACACATTCGTTTCCCACCCACAAGCAACATCATAGGCTCACTCAGTAGGTCTATTCCGAGCCCAGCGCAGTGCGGGGCACTGTTTGGTGGCCGGGTTCACAGGCAGGTGAGTCCGTCGGTGATGAGGGCAGTGACAACCCCCGCAATAAAAGTCAGCCTGCTGACCAGGCTTCTGGTTGTAAGCAGCAGATACCAAGTTGCTTATTTAAGCAGGAAAAGAATTTATTGGCGAAGGGGGGTGGGGGGAGGAGAGTGCTCACAGAATTTCTGGGAAGCTTAGAGAACTAGATACCAAAAGTGGCCAGAAACTAAGAGAGGCCACACAATAGGACCTCAGCCAAAATCCCACCGCAGGGAAGATCTGGTGAGGACGCTGTGACTCGTGCTGTTTCCACGGCTACTGTAGAAAACAGGCTGTTCTTGCTGCTGCCAAGTTCAACAGGATACATCCCGACCCCCGACCCCCACCCTCCGTAGTATAGGGACATGGGACACAGGCTCTGAGGCTGGGCCATCTGAGGAGCCAAGCCCACGCCCTGGGTCTCAGCGTGGAGGGCCTTTCAGCCTCGAAGGCCGACGCAGTCCTTCCAGGACTCATCCTGAGGGAATCCTCCCAACATAAGGACGGGCCTCAGCGACAGGCAGCCAGCGCTTACGGGGCGCTTCCCCTGTTCCAGACACTGTGCCCAGCAACTGACCTGCGATTCCTCATTTGGTCCCCACAGCGGTCCTGAGGGACAGGTCCCTGACTATCAGACTTGACTGATAAACTGAGATTCGGCACGAGGAGGAAACTTGCTAAGGTTGTTCAGCTAGTAAGTGGCAAAGCCCTGACTCCAACTCAGGGTTTGACAACTGCACTACATGACAAAGGAAGAAGTAGGCAGGTCTCAGAATCACAGGCAAGGAGCCCCTGAATCGCACAGGGAAGTGAGGGCAGGTACCCCATGTTATAGTATAGTTTGATGCTAGGAAAATTCCAGGACATGCAGGACAGGGAAACTGAGACAAATAAACAGAAATTTGTAGCCACCTAGTAAATCCTATCTTCCCTAAACCAAGGACACTTCACCTCCCCAGACAGAGGGTAGACAGTGTAAATCACCCTACTCAGGGAGACAAATAACAGAAATCCAATTAGTGCCATTTGCCAGCCACACCCAAGGACAGGCAAATTAAGGAAAAAAACCTCAGTAAAAAAAAAGAAAAAGAAACCTCATTTTTGTAGATCGGCATTAAGCTGACGAATATTCTATTGATCCGCCCCTAAGACCTTCCCTAAACCCCTAGCCTTTAAAACCCCTAAAAATGAACGTCCCAATGTGCCCTCTTCCCCTGAGGGGAGCACACCAGCGCCATCTCCTTCTCCCCTCCAAGGGAACCCCGCGGGACTTACAACCAGGGGAGAAATGGGCATTTGGGTTACTGTGTTACAGCTGAGCCTTTCCCTGCCTCTCCCAGTGTCATCTGAAGGTGGGACAGAAAGCATGCATTTAGGACATACAGACCTAAGTTCTAATTCTAGCTTGACTACTAATTAATCCTCTACAGTCAGTGAACTACCATAGGTCTCATTTTTCTCACATCAAAAAAGAGCAAAAAATATCAAATTTTCAGTTTGTTAAAAAGATGATAAAGGCCCTTATATGGCGCTGGCCCATAATGAGTGCTATAATCACTACTATTTTTATTATCTTTTTTCAGGCCACTGATGACCTGCAACAGTACCCCGAGGCATCCAATGTAGAAGCACTCGAAATACGTTTGAATTCTCAGGCCCCAATATCCTATGAACAGTCAAGTTCATCTGATGAAACATGGCATGAATTCTGTTAGCTGGGCCTGGACTTCATCTCACTTTTGAACACCTACAGCCTTTCAATTTAGCATTTTGAGTGTCAACTCTGCACCCTGAGAGGCAGAGGGTGGGTCCTCACCCACTGAACCCCTGGGTGGGCAGGTGCTCTCTGCCTACAGTCTGTGCTTCAGTTAGAAGCTGCTCCTTTCATTTCTGTGGTATGAGTGCTGCCATCTCACCAGATATGGTTTTGGGGACCAATTTAGGTGACAGATCTGGTTCAGAAAAGGAGATCAGTGGAAGGACTTTGTCACGGGCTGTACGACCCTCTTATATTTTACCCAGAAAGTTTCCAGATCCACAGCATGGAGGCAACAGTCACACCTGCAACACTAGCAGGACACTCTGGCCAAGGTGTTGACTCTGTTCATGAAATTGCAAGCTCTGAACCATGTCAGTGCTGCTGAGAAGTGTACACTGCCAATTCTTCGGAGCTCTTCAGATAGCCTTCCCTTGTGGAAAGCACAGGCAATGAAAGTCCTCACGGACCCTCACCATCCCGTTCCCAGAGAGGCAACAGCCTCTCCCATCTGGAGCCCTCTGTCAGCTTTCTGTTTTAGCCACTTTATCAGGGCATGACTGACATACAAAAAGTCATACATATTTAACACATGCAACTTGATGAGTTTGGAGATACGTACACATGCATGACGTCAGCTTTAACAAGGAACAAATTCTCCTCAGCTCATAAATCCCAGGTAACATCCTCACTGAAATTAACTTTTCTTTAGGCCCAGAGGAGCCAGTTGTTGCTGCTCCTGTGCCAGGGCGGGTGCAATAGCTCAGGGTCTGCCAAGGGTTCTCCAAGTCCACGTATGCTACCTATTGTTGGCCAATATTTTAAGTAAAACTTCCTTGAGCTCATGACTAGAAAATGCCCCACTGGGTATCAAGACCCAGGCAAGGCTGTGAGCAAGCTTTCAGCAAAATTCAACAGAGCTTTCCTGCTCAAAACACTATTCTGACTTTACATCGCTGAAGCATGAAAGAATATGAATTTACAAATGCACCCTCTGTCACGCACAGCCGCACCCTCTCAATCTGCCATTACTCTCCTGTTTCTAGTTCCCTTTTACCCGTGTAAAGATCCCTGATGCCAGCTCGCCCAAAGGTCATGCCATGACTTTAGGGCAGGAAGGAGGCCCTTGTGCTCACAGTGAAGGAAATCATATCCCAGCACTGCCCAAGGTCACCTAGTGTGGGTCAGGGTAAAACCACAGCCTCCCAGCTTCCCATCCTAAGTGCCCAGCATGAGTGTTTTCACTGCTCCAGCTGACAGGTCATTTGTCACATTTTCCCTTAGCTCGTGCATTTTTCAAGGGCCAGAGCCATGCCAGTGTTCACGCCGAGATCTCACTGATGGTGGCAAGGACCCTACCAGGCCTTCTATGAAAGGAGAAACTTACTGCACCAAGCCCAGCCCTCCCCAGCATGCTGCATGCCAGGTAGGAGGCCAGGAGGGTCCCCGCAAAGGTGTGTGCTCCGCGAGGAATATCTCAACCTGCCAGATCCTGGGGATGTTGGACTTCTCCCAAGGAGAGTTTCCCCCTGACTCTTGATAACTGTCAGCACATTTCACAAAGACAGGAACTCCCGAGATAGAGATGCCAAGCAGCCGGGAACCATTAAGAATAAAACTGGAGCTGCTGAAGGAAACTGGAGACTGAGTGATTCGTCTTCTGTAACCGTGAACTCTGAGAAGTGCCGTCTCTCGTGGGCCTGCTCTGTACCAGGCTCTTAGCACACTTGATTTCGGTGAGGCAAACAGTGTAGTAGTGCAAGGTTTCTAAACCAAGGCTCTGCTGACATTCTGAACCAGGTCATTTGTCGTGGGGACTGTCCAGTGCACTGTGAGATGCTCAGCGGCATCCCTGCCTCCATGCACTGGATGCCAACAGCACCTCCCCTTGCCACCTGTGACACCCCAGCTTGTCTCCAGACATTGCCTGGTGTCCCTTGGGAGGCTGAATCACCTCAAGTTAAGAACCCCTATTATAGTGGCTAATTTGGAGGCCCTGAAATAGGACAGCCAGAACCCATCCTGGCCCCCTTACCCTGTATCAGGTAACCTGAGAAAGTTCCCCAGCTTCTCTGTTCAGGGTTCTTAACTGAAATTAGAGTAAACATGTCAATAACCACGCAAGCGTGGTTATGAGGATGGAATGAGACGTTGCCCAGGAAGCATGCAGAACCAGGCCTGGCTCAGAGATGCCACGTTCAGATTACCTCCTAATTCCTCAGAAAAGGAGGGTGAGGCTCAGCGAGGTGACAGAGGGATCGCACCACCAGCAAGCACCCAGCTGGGACATGAAGCGAGGACCGCATGGGTCCTCGTGCTCTCAAAGGCGATCCAGTGAGCTGCTCCGGGGCAACAGGCCGTTTTGGGCTCTGAGGCTAAAGGGGAAACGGGAGACATCCCTGTGCTGGAGGATCTCCAAACCCGGTGAAGGAGGCAGACGCACGGCCTGGCAGCTTCAGCAATACCCGCTGTGGGCCGGGTACAAGGTCCGGAGTAGTGTGCGTGCAGGGGTGGTGCAGGCCCGAGGCAGCCCACGCCCGGGGAAGGCAACACTCAAATGGATCCGAAGAGACTCCAAAGCTCTTCCCACCTCACCACAGTGCTAATTTCATCAAACCAACGACAGGCAGCTTTTGGCAGGGCCTGCAGCGGTGCCTGTGAAACTCCAGGTCTACCGTAAGCCTGGGCGGACCCGCCAGCCTCCCACTGTTTGTGGAAAGGGGAGAAATGCCACGGTCTCGCGGGACCGAGTCAGGTCTTCCTTCGGAAGCGCGCAGGGAGTGAGCGGAAAGCTGCCTCTTGCCCGGAGTCGGTGCGCTCTTTAGCAGTTTGGAGAGAGGGGCTGGCACCCCCTGGTCACCAGCACTGGGCTCTCTGCTCGGTTTCAAAGGCTATTAAAAGTCACTCGGAGTGAATGGGCGGCGAGGATGAATAGGTGAAACCTGAAGTGCCCCAAGAGCAGGTCCTGTTCCGTGAAGAAGCTGATTGCCTAAGAAGAGACCAGGATCGTCATGACGCACGAAAGGGTTTCACAAGCAGATACATTTCAGGAGCCCTCTATTGCACTCAGTGAGCTGACTGCTGAAGGCGCGCTCACGCTCCCCCGGTCGGCTCAGCACCTGCATCACGCTGTGTCACCGTGCACCTGTCCACGGCCTGTCCTGCGTGACCGCCCCGGGCCCCTGTGTGAAGTTGGGGAGGAACAAACCCCACGGCAATCCTTAGAACAGCACCCAGCGCCGCTTCTTGTCACTGATCTCAGAGGAAAGAATGCCCCGCAAGCCAGTGCTGCACAAAGCGTGGCGCTCAGACCAGCCACACGGGCACCGCCCAGGGTAGGGGGGTGGGGGGGACTTGTTAGAGATGACTGTGCTGGGGCGCTACCCCAGACCTACTAAATCAGAGCCTGCAGGGGTGGGAATCTATGTGTTAACCAGCTCTTCACGGGATCCTTCCTGTTAAAGTCTGAGGACCAATGTCATAGACCATCTTCCCTTCACCGTCCCTTTTATTAATTCGTTCAGCAAACATTTACCGAGCATTTACCTCTTCGTAACCTTGCTCCTAGATGCTGGGTGTAAAGTAGCGGATAAAATTAATTTTTGCTCTTGCGGAATTTAAATTCTCTTCTGGGGAGCAGCGGGAATGGGAAATTTCTTTTGGTGAGAAATCCATGAGGGAACTGAAAGCAATCTCTGATTCCTGGCAGATATGTAAGTAGAGTCATATTCTGTGATAAACGTGAGGATGCTAGCCCAGAACAAACAAGTAGCAGGCACGGGATGAAAAAGGTCAGAAACAATGAATGAGAATTGGGCAACTCCCACTCTGTCTTTTTACAGCCCCTACCTACCCCGCCTGCCCGAGGACTCTGCACTCTGCTGCTTATTTCCATTCTATTTCCCCTTCCCGAGTCTGAGACCCTTGAGAAGGGCCACTGTCCCAGTCCCCCTGCCTTCCCTGGGGCTCAGCACGGTACCTGCAACTAGCTCGATATTTGCTGAATGAAAAAGGAAAGGATTAAACCCCAAGTAGCTTGGGTGGTTTCCCAGTGCCCTGTGTGTCCTAGGGGGTCCCCCATAGCCTGCGGCCTGCCCCCAGGCTAGGAAAGGGCCCCCCTGCACATTGATAGCTTGCATGTCTGCAAAAATTCTGCAAACAAGACCTTAACTGTCTTTACAATCCAGGTCCCCATCTAGAGGGCTGTGGAGCAGAGTTTCCTTCCAGGAAATCGAATCTTTCTGGAAGCCCCTGGCTTTGCTCTGGAGGAGTACAGCAGAAGCTGAGAAGGAAGAGCAGGAGAGGTAGGCCTCCCTGGAGAGCTTCCCTGAGGGCGAAATTAGAAATGAGCCTGGGGGAGGGGGCGGAACACAGAGAAGTGCTATGTGTCCCCTGCCCAGCCTTCCTAGTAATAACTAAAAGGTCACATGTAGCCTATGAGGTGGGCATTAGCCCTACCCTCCAAGGCTAGGCTCTAAAAATGTGTCCCTTAGATATGAGACCCAGAGAAAGTTAGACTCTTAATGTCTTTTAAACTCCATTCAGCAGACAGTTGCTGCATGCTTACCCTAGGCCAGACCCTGTATCAGGCAGCTCAGAAGAATGAAGGGGACACTGGGCTCTCCAGTGGCTCAACAGCCACCTGCACAGTCCTCAGTCAATGCAATGAGTTCTACAGGCAGAGTAGGAGAAAAGCCCACAGGAGCACAGAGGGAGGGAGCAACCCGCCTTGCCCGGGCGGGCTGAGGAAAGCGGCATGTGAGCTAGACCTTGAAGGATGAGCTAGCTTCCCCGGTGGGGAAGAGCACCGCAGGCAGTACCAGCAAAGGAAACCACAGGAGTGCAGGCCTGGAGGTGCGAGAATGCAAGGAACCTTCCAGAAAGTTGTTACAAGTTCAGAACAGAACTGCACAGAGAAGTGGCTCGTAATAACCCCAATGAGGAGTGTGAGGATCTGAGTGTGATGGGTCTCGACTGCCTCTCTAAGGTAGGTGCACTCTTAGCCTCCGAGGTCGGGGACACTGTGAGAATCTGGCCAAGCTCTGGATCCACTCACATACACACACATATACGAAATTTTACATTTGGTACCAGGGTGTTTTCAGATCTCTAGGCACCAATATAAGTGCCCTCACTGGAGGCAATAGGGAGCTAGAGGCTGTTTTTAACGAGAGTGGTATGATCAGGTCCATGCATGAAGAGATGGTGGAAGAGCAGAAGGGGAAAGCCCCCACTTTAGGGTCAATCAGATCTGGATTTGAGGCCCTGCTCTGCCCTTTCTAACTATAAGACCACAGGCAAACTGGTTAAGATTCGGTAACTACAGTTTTCCATTATAAAATGGCCATGATAATAGTTCCTACTTCACAAGGCTGTAGCACAGATTAAATGAGACAAAGCATGTCAGGTTCTCAGCACGGAGCCTGGAGCACATGGTGAGAACTGGCTCCATGGAAGTTTTTTGTTTTGTTTTTTAATTTATTGTTGACCTTTTTAAACAATGAACACAGTTTCTGGTGGGCACAGTGAGGGAAGAGGTAGACCCTAGAGAATGATCCCAGGAGACCTGGCTCATCTACTGCCCCAGGAGGTGCCCAGTTCCCGCTCTGTGGGTACCTGGCTATGTTATATGCATTCAGAGTAGAGAATAGAGTCAATAATATTGTAATAACTATGTTCAGTGCCAGGGGTTACTTCCCCTATTGGGGTGACCACTTTGTAAAGTACAGGACTGTCTAACCACTATGCTGTACACCTGATACTAATACAAAATAATATAGAATGCAAATTATAACTGAAAAATAAAATTTAAAATATATATATATGTATATATAAAATGAGGCTCAGTTATGAAGAAAGTCGGCCTGCCCAGTCGGGAGTGTGTGCTACTACTTCCTTTACAACAGATGGTGCCTGAGCCTCCCGAGGCCATGAACGTAGGACCGGGGAAGGCCGAGCAAAACAGCTTACTCATTGTATTTCCAAACAGATTTCATAACCAGATTATGCCTAAGATCTACACTTGGCAACCACGGGCCTATTCTTCAGATTGTGAAACCAATATTCAAATAGCTGCTGAGGCAGATCGAATCGAATGACACAGGCTCCATTGAAGATGCCGACCACAGATACGTCATGGCCACTTCACTATGTCTCATTCGGCGGGAAGGGCACGAACCTTTGAGAGAACTCTGCTTACAGAACACAAACTCCAAGTGCCTGGCACCTAGTAAGTTCTGAATAAATAATTGTTAAACAAGCGACGAAAAAGAAAGTTGCCACTGGATTTTGCACAGTGAAAAAGAACAAATTATAAAGAGGGCGTCAGGGTTTATCCAACGAGTCCGGTCTCCCATTCTGCAGGTGTGGGGAGGGGCGCTCAGGGAGGCAAAGTCCTATTCCCAAGAACGTGGTACTTGTTATGGATTGAATTGCGTCCCCCCCCCCCCAAAATCGTATGTTGAAGTCCTAACACCCAGTCCCTCAGTGTGACCTTATTTGAAGACAGGGTCTTTACAGAGTTAATCAAGTTAAAACGAGGTCATTAGTGGGTGGGCCCTAATCCAATACACCGACCATCCTTTTTTGCACACACCCAACTGGGGATCGAGCCCGCAACCTGGGCATGTGCGCTGACTGGGTATCGAACCATGACCTCCTGGGTCCTAGGGCAATGCTCAACCACTGGGCCATGCCAGCCAGACTGTCTAGCATCCTTATAAAAAGGGGAAATTTGACACAGATACGCACACAGGGAGAGCGCCATGCAAAGATGAAGGCAGAGGTAAAGGTGATGCTTCTGCAAGCCAAGGAACACAAAGTTTGCCAGAAGACCACCTGAAGCTAGGGGAGAGGCATGGAAAAGATTCTCCCTCACAGCCCTTAGGAGGAACCAACCCTGCCAACACCTTCATCTTGGACGTCTAGTCTCCAGAACTGTGAGACAATGCATTTCTGTCATTTGAGCCACCCAGTTTGGGATACTTTGTTACAGCAGTCCTTGGCCAACGAATACAGTGCTCTCTCTGCTACACACCCAGTAACTCTGGCGGGAAAAATTGGAAGCCATTTCAGCTGACTTTTAATGGGGTCCTTACAGGATGGTCAGAAGGTCAGTGAATTGTAGGCTAGGGAATCTGATTATTCATGGGGGAAAGAAAAGATGGGGTATGTGTGTTGAGAAAGCAAGACAAGAGTGGTGACGAAAGCGGGGTGAAGATGACCCCTTTTCCTCTGTTTTGATTCCTCTGAGTGCATACTGTCTTTATCTGGAAGTCTGAAAAACAGTGAATTAGAGGATGGTACTGAGTGACCACAACCAGGGGTTCACTTCTTTCATACAGAGATTTGCTTTGTTTAGCAGGAGGATACTGATTGTTCTGAATCCTGGGGGTGAGTATCCCCAGGTGGTGTGAAAGATGATCCAATAAGGTCAGAGTAAATATATTAAAATTTTAATTTCTGGTTGATTTATCTCATACTTTTAAATCTGATTTTTGTGTGCACTATGTATATGAATCCATTATATAATTTATAAGTAAATAAATACACATATATTAGAGATTCATGCTCAATGTATTTTTAATGAGATGCTTGTATAATCAAAAAGGTTTCAAGAATGTTCCTCAAGATGGCAGTCAATTAGCCCACACATGTCTTCTCCTGGCTTCAGGATGGGTAGGTGGAAGTGAGGCTCCTCACACTGAGGCATCTGCACTACTATGAAAGTAGTCATGCTGCACAGGACCTACTGATCTTTGATAGGTGCATTATTAAGAGGGTGTTAGTTGAGCTGCATTAATAGTGGTAGCCTATCTACAATGAGGGAGGGGACAGTCACAATTAGCCTTGCTGGTCCAGGCCACACCTGGAGGATTCTGTTCCATGCAGGAAGTTCTATTTTAAGAGAGAACTCCAAAACTGGAGTCTTTTCAAAGAACAATGACAGAAGATGTCAAGGACACTTGAAACCATGTCATTACAGGAACACTGGATGGGACTGGGGATGAAGCTAGAATATGGGATACCTGAGAGCTGGCTTTAGATTTCTGAATGACTGTCTTGGGAAGTGAAAACAGACATAGTCTATGTGACCCAAGAGTTAAAGCCAATAGGTAAAATTACAAGTAAGAAAATTTGAGCACAATCTACACAAGAACTTTCTGGCATTGCTGCCTCAAGATAACCAGTGAGCTCCTCATCACTAGAGATGTGCAAACAGATGCAGGGTGGCTACTTGCTGAAGTGCTGCAGAGTAGACTCCATCTACAGATGGGTGACTCATCTGGAACACAAGTCTCCAACAAAGTTAGAGCATAGACAATTGGTGGTTCATAGGGTGGTTTTAGGTGGCACATGAATGGATATATTTTATTTAAATAGTTATAAGGCAATCTCACAAATATCTTTGATTCAGATGAGGCTGAATTTACTTAAGTCAGTCGATGTCAAGGAAACTATCAAGTAAAAGACGATAGACCGGACATTGCAAAATTCTTGAATGACTGAAGACAAGGAAACAACGTGGATGACTAGAAGACCAAGCACGCCCTGCTTCAAGATTCCAAGATTCCTGATCTGCAAAACCCACCCTCCAACCAGAGATCACTTGATTTCTGCCTTTCTCCTTCCAGCAAAGTGCAGGGCCCAAGGCTAGAATCCCCAGAGCTCTAGTGTTCACCTGGCCTCCCAGAACATCCAGTCTTGGCAACTTCCCCACCTCCTCCCCAGCCAAATACACCTGCCTGAGACCCTGGACAGCCTGCTTTCCTGTTATAAGACAAGATGAAACTATTAAATGTACACCCCCCCGCATTTATACCTGTTCTACCCCTCCCCACTTCCATCTCAGGGAATGCCTATTTGTTTGTGCAATGGTCTCCTGTAGGATGTATTTGAACCCCAAGAGGAAACTCAAGAGTCAAGGAGAGAAATGATTTTTAGTCAGAAAGGGTCTTAGCACACCACCACCCCAATTATGCATTTACAACAGCATTAGAGTCATCCATTCAGCATTTCACAGTTTACAAAGCATTTCCCACACCCATTCTCATGTGATACCCACAACAGCCCAGTGAGATGCATATTACCATGATTATTCCCATTTTTGGACACAGAATTTGAGACTCAGAGAGGATGCATAATTTGCTCAAGGCCACACAGCTTTCAAACCCACATCCAAATCCACTTACCAAAAAAAAAAAAAAAAAAAAAATCCCCAGCTCAAACCACTGTACCACACTGCCCCCCAGTGTCCCAGAGGAGGGACTTTAGCCCATCTACAAAGGCAGCAAGAGCAGCTGCTGTCCCCACATTGTCAACAAACAAGGGCTCTTTTGAGCTTTTATTGACTGTCTGGATTGTGATGTGGGTAGTTAGCCTCAGAGTGATTCTCCCATAGCACACATCTGTCCCTCAAGGAGTCAAGCAGTTTCCTCATATGCTTAATTTATGTGGCTGATGCCTACCTGTCTCCTGAGCCATTTCTAAATGGAATAACATAAGCAAAGGGGGCTGGCAGGCATATAGTAGGGGGTCGATAATTGCATGGTACATCTGCTGGCACCCCTCACTTTTCTTTCAGAGAGCCTGGTTAGAAAGAGGGGTTTCATACAACTAGCTGAACCTATAAACTAAAGCTGGAACCAAACCTCCAGATTTCCAGAGGATGTGTTTCCGTCTGAAACCTAAGTGCATGCCTCCTCTTGTTTGGGGCCCACAGGAATTTTGTAAAATTAATCATTTTAGCAAAATTCACCTTCATATTAGGAAAGGCAGAAACCCAGGAATTTGGGGGGGAGGGGAACTCAATAAAATGAATGCTGTTGAATTCCACTGACTTTGGGTGCACAGGGTGTCTTCAGCACCTTTTCACCATGTACCGTATTTTCCAAGGTGGTCCTCCCTTCAGGTGCTCTGTACTTTGCTCAGACCATATGGTGGGCAATGTGCCGGGACATATGACTCGATCGGGGGTTAGGAAAACACGGTCAGTGTATGCGTGTGCCAGACCCCAGCCGGCAGGTGCCCAGTGTCTAGAAGGGGCGGCAGTGGAGAAAGGATGGGCCATCGTGCGAAATGAAATGGTCGAGGAGGGGACCGGAGGACGCCCGCAATTTGGAGCACACCAGCAAGGTCAGGGGAGGCCTCGCAAGGCCGGGGTGCTCGGGTCGGATTCTGTGAGCTGGCCAGGGACTGCCCGCGGAGAAGAGGCAGAGGGGGCCTGTCCTTTCCGCCCTGCCTGCAATCCCTCAGCCACCTGCTGCCAGCCTCCACTCCTTATCTGCCTCTGGTGGCTCACCCTTCCCACCCATCCCCATAAGATGGCACAACCTCCCTTTCTTCCCCCCTGGTTCCCACCCAGCCCACGCCTCCTCCCTCCTCCACATCTCCCCTTTCACCATGAATCACGAGGCCCACTCAGACCTTCCTTCGCTTGGAAAGCCTCAAAACGACTTATTTATCTAAGACTCTCCCTCCACCCCCAGTCCTCTGTCCTCACAGGACAGCAAAGCAAAGATGCCAGGCCCGACAGAGGACGGAGCGTGGAGGCGCTGCCGGCTTGTGATTCACGATTCCACAGAGATGAGGGAGAGGCAGCGGTGGGTGTGGGAGCCGCGGAGCCACAAAGAGGAGGAGACGGATTAATAGAACTAAGCCGGGCTCAGCCGTAAAGATCCTGGTTTGGTTTGTTCCCGAAATAGGGTTGAGCTTATGGCTGGTTCTTACTTGTTAGTAACCAGTTCACCCATCCCTTCTCTTAAGTCCTTGTTCATTAATCTTCTTAAAGAAAGCAACCTGACTCTGTCAGCCTTGCTGGCTGTGTGTCCAAAACCTGTTCTTCCACCGAGAGACCTCGGAGGCGAAGGACATATATAGAAATCTTCACCCAGGGCTTCCACGCAGAACAGGGAAGTCATTGTCCCCACCCGACCTTGTGAGGTGCAGACTGGCGGAGCTCCATATGCTTAAGCACCTAGAAGCTGCATTTACTTAGCCAGTCACTCAGTCACTCATTTGTTCATTGATTTTAAAATATATGTATTGACTGGGACCCAGACAGGAGGCAGTATTGTGAACATGAGCGACAATGACCAAGTCAGGTGTGGTCTCTGCCCTCGCACGATGAGGAAGTCAGCCGCGCACACAAATAACTGGGACACACTGTGATCCGTGGGATGATAGAGACCCTAAGAGCCTGCCCTGGGAATCACCGGAGGGATTAAAGATATTTTCACTGAGAAAGTGATCCTTGCGGTCTCTTTGAGGTCAGGGACTGTGTGCTATTCATTGCCGTGTCCCCCGGGCGCATGGCTCAGGGCTTTGCTCGTCGGAGGCGCCCTGAGATGTGTGCCAAATAAATAATCAGGACCTCGATGAATGAGTAGGAGTCACCAGATAAAAAAGAGAAAGGAGGTGCAATACAGGAGGAGGGCACCATGGTGACAAGCTCAATGACCGGCCATTGCGGGAAGGACACGCATTTCAGCCCGGGCGCGGCTTACTGGCAGGAGGAAATAAGGCTGGAGAAGGCAGCTGGGTTCACACTGGGAAACGCTCAGGGCGCCACGTGAAGTTGGAACTTCATCCTGGGAGCAAAGGGTGGATTGATTAGTGTGGGCTTCCCATGGGTAGGCCCATGGCGACATCCTTTCTCAATTAAAAACATTGTCTCTTCGACTTCCGTAAGTGGGAGACTTTTCTTTTGAACAGCAAAAGTGTTCATCTGGGTAGCTTGTGGCCTGGGCCACGGAATGAATGCATGAGGATTTCGGGCGAAGTCTAGCCGGGGACCTGTGTGCCCAGAGTCCTGACCTGCCCGTAGGCCCCCTTCACACTGGGAGCCTAAATCCTTCACTTTATCTTTCAAACATATTGGAAATGTCCCCACTGACCAGCTGGTGCACCTCTGAACCTCCGAGTGGGTGGCAGGTGCACAGAGCAAGAAGATAAGGCTCTAAGACCAGGGGGACATGTGGACACTCCCAGGCACCTAGCAGAGCCCCAGCACATTGAAGCCATAACTGAAAGTCAACATTTTCTAAAACAGCCATAAAACACAAAACCCACAGGTTGCTCAGTTTTCTTTTTTCTCTCTTTCCTTTTAGACAAATATATATATGTATATGCCATGTCATCAGAAAACCTGGATGCAATCCTAGCTCTTCAACTCACTATGAGACATCGATCACGTCACTTAGAGTCTGTGACTCTCAGCGACATCATCTACAAAGATAATGCATCCACGCAGCTCCTGTGGGAACTGAGGGACAAGAGGTCTCCAAGGCCCCTGTCAAAGAGCCTGGCGCTCAGAAGGCACCTGACACACCTGATGCCCCTCCTGGCCTCCCCGCCCCTCCTGGTAGAGAATCTTGTCACGCCTGCTTAGTGCTCAGCTCTGCCTCCCTAGTAACCTCAGGTTGCAGGTGCCCTAAAAGAAAAAGCTCATGCTGTTTGCTTTCCATGACAGGCAAGTGTCGCTTCCCAGTAAATCAATAATGGGGAAGTAGGTTCGGCATCGAGTGTCCACTCTTTAGCCTGGTCCTCCCCGCGCTGAGCAGCGTCAGCTCCCGCCCCACCCCTCCCCATCCCACTCCTGTACACCTCGGGCTGGCAGGCACCGCGTGCCCGCGTGCCCTGCTGTCCCCTGCACTGCGCTTTCTCCTAGGAATGCCCTTCCCCCGTCTCCTCAGCTGGACTGAGGCGCTCATCCTTCAGGTCTGGACTCGGGTGTCATTTCCCCAGGAGGCTGTGTGAACTCCCGCATTAGAGCGAACACCCTCTCCCCGGGCTCCTGGCGCACCCTTTGCTCTCTGTACCTCATCACATAGCACATCACACCAAAGACCTCTGGTTTCTAATCCGTCTCCCCAAATGGCTCCAAGATCCTCAAGAACAGGAACCATGACTTGGGTGTCATTTTATTCAGTGCCTCTCACAGAAGTGGGGACAGAGCGGGCATATGGCAGAGAGTTAGTGAAAGGAGCTGACAGGAAGCCTAAGAAGAGTCCTGGGACACTGTTTCCATGAGTAGCCTGTCAACAAACCCTTAGCCTCCAATGGTGACTGCCCCTCCTTATAGTCATGTCCTTGAATGGTGCTCTCCCCTAGCATCCAGGCTGTCCTGGGCTCCAGCAGGGTGCAGACAGTGCCTCCGCCTAACTTCCAAGGACGGGTCATAAGAAGCCCTGCAACGTCCACCTGGGCCCCCTCAATACCCTAGGGCAGTGGTTCCCAGCCCGAGGCAGTTCCACTTCCCAGGCAACACTTAGGAATGTCTGGAGACATTTTTGGTTGTCACAACTCAGAGTGGGAAGAGGGCTGGCTACTAGCATCTGCTGGCTAGAGGCCAGGGGTGCTGCTAAACATCCTACAATGCACAGGACAACCCCCAACAACCACCAAAAAAACGGCCCCAATTGTCAACAGTACCAAGGTTGAGAAACCCTGCCCTGAGGGAAGCCAGATGCCGTGTAAGGAGCCTGCTGCCCCTGGTCTGCCGAGCGAGGAGGAAGTCCAAGCTAGTCATGTGAGAGCAACTGGCCAGCCTCCCACTGCTCCAGCCAGGCAGCTGAGGCACCAGGCATGTGTGTGAGAAGTCAGCTCAGAAGCCAGCCCGCGCAAGCATTCAGCAGACTCCAGCCCCAGGGCTATCGGACAAAGGCCACATGAGACCCCAAGTGAAGAGCACCCAGTTGAGTCAAGGCACCCACAGCCTGGGAAAGATAATAGCATACTGTTGTTTTAAAGCGCTAAGTTTAGGGGTGGTTGGCTATAGTGGAATAGAGAATCACAGCGCCTGGATGCTGATGTTTCTGGGGCTCTCCCCTTTTCCACAGCTCTCGTTTCCTCCAATCCTAAAGTCTAGAATGGCAAGTTTTTAATGCAGATTGGTGCAGCTTTTTTCTCTGATATTTAGACATATGCAAATTCCCCCAATGGTTGCTTTGACCCTACCAGTTAGCGCAGCAGGGACCTTGTAGCTCTTGGTAAATGAGGAGCTAGGGCCATTTTCATGTGATTGCTGGGACAAGTCAGACTGTTGCTATAGTGTGTCCATGTGACAGGCTGTGGGGACTGCACTGTCCAAGGTGAAAAGGTTCTGCCAGAGAAACACGAATGAGCTCTGAGAATCAGAGTCAGTACATGAGCAATCCATATAATAATGCCAGGATATCCTGCAGTATCCTCGGCTTCCAAACCACACTATCACCTAGCTCAGTTCAATTAAGGAAACATTTATTGAGCACCTGCTGTGTGCAGAGGTAGGTGTTTTTCTGAGAGTGTACTATATGGATGATGAAGCCTGCCCCCAGTGACATTTATAAAAGTGTAGAAATGCTAGTCTTGCATCAATTGCTTTCAGCTAAAGAGATCACATCAAAGCTGGGTCCATGAAAACTGGATGCTTTCTGCAGATCAGACCTAATTCAGGGATGGGCTTGTGGAGGGAGCTTGAAAGACTGATGATAGTTACACACACTGAGTGTTTATTATGTGCCAGGCACTTTTCTGAGCCACTTCAGTGTATTTGCTAATTAAAATCCTCAAAAACACCCTCTGTGTAGGTGCAGTTACTATCCCCATTTTATAGTCAAGGAAACTGAGTCTTAGTGCTTAAAAGTATGGAACCAGGATTCTAACCCACATAGTCTGACCTCGAATCCTCACCAGGCTATTCTATTTCAATGTGATCAATTATGGCATATTGGGCACCTTCTGTGTTTGATGAGCTTTGAACAAGTGCCAGAACTCACTCACCTCCTGACTCGGTCACCTAGGTGGGAACAGGGCAGGCAGGCTGTGCATTCATCGCAGCAGAGTCGATGGGCCTCCCCTCTTCATGATCCCAGGGAGCCCTGCCTCCTGCATGGACACTTCCAGGCCAGATTCCGCTCCTGCCCATGCCGAGGCAGCCAGAGGCCGGCCTAGCATGGGCACCGGGGGCCAGTGTGATTTTCAAGAAGGAGATGTGCATTTTCTCCCGCTTACTTCCCAGTGATTGATGGAGACCCCAAAGCTCCACATCCTACATTAAATGGAAGAGATGACCTCAGCATGGAAACATTTTAGGGGATGTAATACCAGCTGCCTGCCCTCTCCGTGAGAAAACTGAGAAAAGTGAACTGAACGTAGCCCTAGGAATGCTCCTCAGTTTAAAAAGAAGAAAAATAAAACGCTTTCTTAATTGGGGCTATTGGAAGAGGCTCACTTCAGATTACTTTTCATCTATTTGGGAAATACTGGCCAGGCATCAGTATGTGCCAAGTCTGTGCTATACAAGTCCCGCTGCCATCAGCCCTCTTCCCCAAATGCCCAGGAACTACACCAAAATCAGTGCTTGCCACAAGTGGTTTGTGCCTACTCAACCCAAAGCTGACAGTCATTCCATGGATTGAACAAACTGTAACAAGGAGAGCGGTGACCCTCAGCACTGAGGCAGAGCGATCAGCAGCCCAGGTGTAGGCCCTGCTGGAGGCAGGTGATGGATCGCCAAGCCCCTGGGAAGAGCACTGGGTGTGGAGACGGTGGGTCTGAGCTGGGATTACACACTCGGCTACCCACAGGTTGGACCTCGGCAGCAGAGGGGCGACGATGAACTGAGAAGCGCGTGCCGTTCCCTATTTCTGCCTCTACAAACAAGAGGAACCCCAGGCAAGGCACGTGGGAGGCAACACCGAGCTGTGAGCTGGCCTCGGGAGCCGAGCTGCACTTGAGGCGCCAGCACCGGGCCTGCCCGTGGAGCTTCTCTGAAGCTGGACAGCCTATCACTCAAAAAAGAGAAGTAACCTCTGCCTCACAGGGGCTACCTGGAGAATTCAGTGATGATGACAAAGTTCCCCCATCCGCTCAATTCTGACCTCCTTCATGGTAGCGAATTTCCACCACGACCTTTAGCATCAGGGCTGGTACTTTGCAGGTTGCTGCGTGAATGTTGAATGGATGAAACGCATGCCTAATGTGGACCAAACGTTGCTCTGGGTGCTCTAGGAAAGGGGCTCACGTGCCATCCCACTGGTCATAACCCAAGTCTTCAAAATTCATGCCTTGTCCCCTTTTCACCACACATGCAGTCGATTCTTTAAAATGGTGGTGGGTTTTTAGGCAGGAGTTGGCTGGGGGGGGGGGGATCATGGCTTATTCTAATTAGTTTCATCTAAAGGGCCTTTTCTCTCCTTGTGCCAATTTACTTGCCAGCCTCCCTTGTTTATTCATTCCTTAGCCTCAAGTTCCCTGACCCCCTACTCTGTGCCGGGCCCCATGCTGGGTCCTGGGCTCTGTCCCAGAGGAGCGCACCTTTTAGGGCCCCGAGTTTGTAGGACTCTAGACAAGAACCCTACAGCCTTCGCCAAGCTTCCAAATTACAGCAATGTCCTATGGAGCAGCTGGGGTTTTATTTTTCATTTCCTCAGCACACCCGTCTCTCCGCATTTAGCTGATATGCTCTAAAGCACAGGCCCTGACACCTGGGGATATGTTTTTGAAAAATGTGTGGACCATATGCATACCTAACATGCAACAGGGCCATGGAGAAATTGGTACAACACGGCTTGGCACCAGCCGGCTTTTCTTTTTTTTTTAATTCCTTAACATCTTGCCTACAAATTGCATCCTCAAGCACTTCAGAGAGTTGAAGAACCCCCAAATGCTTATAGCTCATTTCATTATGCTTTATTTGGGGTTTTAGAGGGAGGGGCAGAGGATTTCAGGAACAGTTTAGCAGCATCAGGGCTGATCAGGTTGAAGAGCATTCAAAGAAATTTCTGGATTCCTTTTGTTACCAAGATCATGTGTTTTGCTGAAAGCAATCTTGTGATGGCCTTGCAAGTATGTTTCCTAACCTCTCATGAGCCCATTAGCCATTGCTTGGCTGCCTTTTATTAATTTTTTTAAAAGAAAAGGGGGTAGAACTAGAGAGCACTCTTAAGGCAGCTGCCAGGGTGGAGCAGGCCCTGTTCTGAGAATGGGAAAATCCAGCTTCTAGACTTCTCTACTGTTTCCAAGCTGTGTGGACTTAAGCAAACCATTGCACTGCTCTGGGCTTCAGCTCCCTCCTTGTTTAAATGCAACAAGAGTAATGACACCCATCTCTGCGAGATCCTATTGCAGACAAAGCCCTGCCACGTGTACTCTCAGGGCACCAACCCAGGCCCGGCCTGGAATCTCAGCTCCAACCTGCGAAGCTGTGTGGCCTAGTTAACTAACCTTTCTGAATTTCAGTTTCCTTGTAAAATGGAGAAGGGAACAGAAGAGTAGGTGTGAGTCTCCAAAGAACCCCAGGACCCAAAATTCCTGTTTAAAAAGTGATAAACATTTAGACTCAACCTCCCCTTCCGTCATCCTCTCTGATATTTCCCCAAGCTGCCTCAGATGAACAAATGCATGATGTAAGTAAAAACAGTGCACATGCTATGCAAGGGCAGCTTCCAGGCAAACTCTCGACATCCACTTCCGGCCAAATTGCTCTCCTCAATCCCTCCTATATGGCAGCTGCCACTTGGAGTTACGCAAATGTCGCCACCCTCCTCCTCAGCACCCTCCTCCTCACCGTCACCCGCTGTATGATGCGTGCAGTTATTCTCGATTCTCACGTCTTCCAGATTTAAAGACTGCCCCTCGGTGATAACCACAGGGAGGCTCTAACTCAGGTGGGTTGACACAGGACACAGTGATCCAATAAACAGCGAACATCTACACAGCCATTTGCCAGAAGCTTTCACAGGCATTCATTATCCTGTTTGAGCCTCACAACCGTCCTCCGTTAGGATTTATTTTGTTATGTCCACTTTACAGACAATGAAACTGGAGTTCAGAGAGATGAAGTGGCTTGTCCCCGGTCACGCAGTGAGGGAGTAGCCAGTTGCAGAGGGGAGCCCAGGTTTTCAGACCTGGTAATTTTCCACTTCCCCACGCAGTCCCCGGCATCTCACGGAGGGTCACGCTGTAAAGACACCAGCCCCGGCTCTGCCTCCAGTGGCTGTTCTCATTTAAGGAGAGGGATCCCGCACAACCAGCACTTTGGTAGACAGACCCTAAAGTACGCCCCAACTCCTGGTGTTCACACTCTTGTATAATTCCCTCCCTGAGTGGGAGGAGGGTCTGAGACTTGGTTCTCACTAACAGAACATGGCAAAGGCGATGAGATGTCACTCCAATGATTACATTGCATTACAGGAAACTGGCTTTCTAGTCACTCTTGCTCTCCTATTGGCCTTGAAGAAGTAAGCTGCTATGTTGTGAACTTCCTATGGAGAGGGCCATGTGGTAGGGAACTATGGGAAGCCTGTAGAACTGAAGCTCTCAATTCGTACAGGACACAAGGAAACAAATTCTGCCAATAACCTGATGATCTTGGAAACAAATTCTTCTCCAGTTGAGCCGCCAGATGAGAATGCAGCCCATCCAATATCTTGACTGCAGCTTTATGAGACTCTGAGCAGAGGAACCAGCTAACCCAGGACCAGAAAAGTGAGATAATTATTGTGAGATAATAAATGTATATTTCTTACACAGCTAAGATTGTGGTAATTTGTTATGCAGCAATACCTAATTAATACACTCATGAATATGCTTTGTGTTGGGCACTATTGTAGGCACAGTGGTCATATTAGCTTGATTAGGCCATGGAACAAGTCCTGTGAGGGGACAGTAGGAAGTGAACTAGTTAAGTGGAGATGATGGTTATACCTAAACTACAATATAACTTACAAACTGTTATGATAGACTTAAAAACAATTTTTTGAGTGTGTGCACCCACAGAAGCAATTATTTCTGCTCTAGGGAGTTGGAGAAAGCCTTGTAGACACAACATCTGAACTGAGAAGGAAGTTCTCACACAGTGAAATCATTTCACAGTCACAGGAAGTTCTACACTTTGGGTTAAAATGACAGTATCCTTGACACTATGGCTGTTCACTTTTTTAAAGTGTCCATTTAAACTCTGACCAAAAGAAATAGTTTCTCCACCATGGAATAATGCCACGTTTGAGAATATTTTTACATTGGACTTTCTCCTCTGCTTCTCTAGCTTAACAAAAGGCACACCTGTCCTTCCCTCCCACATAGGGTGTGAAAGAATTGCTTGCGTGCAAGATCCAGAGGAATAAAACAGCTGCTGACCACGTCACTGAGAAGGGTTTCCCTCACCCAACCGCCAGTCTCCATGGCAACTGCCAGCCACAACCTACAAACAGTTACCTCGACTGCATTACAAATCCCTGCAGAACTCCCAGGGACGGAATCCTTGTTGATCTTTTGGTTGCCATGGTTTCGGCTCCCATCACGATCTTAGATGTTCTCTAAGCATGTGTGTGCATGCATGTACGTATAATTAATGTATGTACTGAGGCTTAGCGCATGCTGCCCTTTGCTCTTGGTGGAAGTCAAAACATGCTTTAGGAGTGACTAGCGTAATCTCTGTGATGAAAATGACACAGTAATCCTCACCCCAGTGAAAGGTCTGTGGTTGCTCAGAGGATCGGTTGAAATTCCTTCAGATTGACTGATGGGAAGACAGCATGATTGAGCTCCCCAGAGAAGAGTACATCTGCAGGCTCTAAAACTACTTTTTAATTTTATACTTGTTAGAAAATAACTCACAATGGATGAGTCAGTTTTACTTAGGTTCCAAAGAAAGTCAACTTTGGATTGGAAATTAGTGCTCCTATTCATGATATTTGCTCCAAATGACTAACATTTACAGTCTCAAAGTGCAGCCATCTCATCCGGAATATCAGAAACATGAACAAGAGAGTCATCGTTGGAATTGTTTCTAAACGCTACATCTGTATTTCTGTTCTAATGCTGAGGAATCTGCACCGTTATGATACGGGAGCCATCGGTGCTTCTCAAACTTGAACGTCAATGTAAATCACCCTGCAGGTCTTATGAAAAAGCAGGTTCTGATTCAGGGGTTAGGCTGGAGAGTCAGGACTTCTAAACATGCCCCTGATAATGCTGGCGATATTGGACTACGGCCCACTGCTGGGAGGCTGAGTCCTCACTGAAACTGGAGCATGTAAGGATTACAGTGAAGATTCTCAGTAATGACATTTATGTAGAATGCCACACGTAGCACTTTGCATGATGTGGTAAAGTCAATAAATATTTCTCTCCTCTACAAAGTATTTCCATTCTCATCAGCTCACTGAACTGTCACAACAACCCTGCAAGATAGTTGGGGCAGAAAATGGGTGTAATCCCAATTTAAAGACAAGGAAACTGAAGTTTAGGGAGGTAAAATAATTTGTCCAAATTTATAGAGGCAAAGGTAGGGATTAAACCTTGATCTTACTAATTACCAGTCCTGTGTTTTTCCCATCACGCCATCCTGAGGGCCTAACATGTTCATGTTAGAAATGTCCCTTAATTATTTCAAGATGATCATCTTATATTTTTGAAAGCTAGAAAAACCCTGAAATCAAAACCTGGCACAGACACTCCTCTCAAAAATACTCTATAGGCCAATCTCAAAAGCATAGAAGTGAAACTCCTAAATAAAATATTATCAAATCAAATCCAGTCGTGCATTTGAAGAATAATACAGAATGACTAAGCAGAGTTTATTCCAGGAACATGGGATAATTCAATATGAAGAAATCTATTAACATAATTCATCACATCTATAGGTCAAAGGAGAAAAACCATATGATCATAGTAAAATATGCCAAAAAGACATTTGATAAAATTGAAGTCATTCAAGATTTTAAAGAAAAAAACAAACTGGGAATTGGAATTTACTTATTTAACAAGAGAAAGGGTAACTATCTGAAAGCAGCAGCTTGTAATCTTAATCGGGAAACATTTGATATAAGAAAAAACTGCCAACCCTCACGCCTATTTTTAACCTTGTTTTAGAACTTTTAATCAATGCAATAAGACAGGAAAAATAAATAAGAGGTAAAAATAGTTGAAAAGAGGAATCAGGTCATAATTATTTTCAGATGCTAAGATTTTCCTCCTAAAAAAATCCATGATAATTTATTTTAGAATCAATAAAAAGAGCTCAATGGGCTCAGCAATGACCGTTAGAAAATAAGATTTTTTAAAAAAAGATTTTAAACTAAGAAACCCAAAATAATTAAAATACCAACTAACAAACTTAAGTAGTATTTGTTAAACTTCAGGATCTTACAATGAGGCATAGACAAAGATTTAAACAAATAGAGAAAAATTCCATACTCCTTACCAAGTCTGGGAAGTCAGACTTGGTAAAGGTGGTAAGCCTTCACATCAATTTACAGATTTACCCCTTTTTCAATCAAAATTACAATAGTATTCTTAGAACTTTAGAAAGTAATTCCTAAGTTCAGCTTAAAAAATAAATGCATGAGAACCTTCAAGAAAATATTAAGAAAGAAGAAGCATGTAGATAAACTTGCTCTACCAGATTTTAAAATATACTATAAACCTATAATAAATAAAATATTGCTATACAGCTGCCATAAAAGAAACAGAGATCAAAGAAACAGCATAAAAAGCTCAGAAATGGTCCCAAGGATAACTACATAAGAATTTATTAAATGACAAAGATAGCATTTATGTTTCATGGGAAATTTTATTAAACTAGTGGATTAACTATGCAAAAGTAAGTTAAGTCACAGTTTACTTACATCAGTCCAAAATAAACTACAGTTGGATTCAAGAGTTAATGTTTTAAAATAAATCATTATTCCTACTAAATATAACAACAAAGTCAGAAAACTTAAAGGGAAATACTGATACACTGAACCAGGTGAAAATAAAAAACTTTTGTAATGTAGAGTAAAAAAAAGCAAATGACAAACTAGAAAACTTAAATAAAGCGTACGTGATAGGTAAGGAATTAATGCCTTCAGTACATTAAAGAGATTTTGTAACACAATGAGGAAACGATTAGTCCTGCATTATATAAATGGGGGCACTACATGGAGTCAGTTTCCAAGAGGAGAAATACAGTCGATAAATATGTGAACAAATATTCATCTTTACTATTAATCAGACCATTCAAATTAAAAGTTCATGATTGGTGTGTTTCCCGTAAAATTGGCAAAGACTAACTCGCTGAGAGTGTTTGGATATTGACACTCCCCTGCACTGCTCAGAACACAAATTGGTACACACTCTTGAAAGGCAATTAGCAATATATCTCAGAAACCTTAAAATTTGTGTGCTCTTCAGCCAAACAGATTCATTATCCTCTCCTAAAAAAGTATAAATATACATGTGTTCCACTCGTTCAGAACTTCCTCCCAACACGCTTGAGAGAGAACCGACAGAGCATCCAGCCGGAGGAGGCTCAGGGGGGTTACGGGAGGGGCGAGGGGGCTCTTACAAGCTGGGTGACGTTGGAGAAGTCACTGGATTTTTTTGTGCCTATGTTTCCTCATCCATAAAACGGGGATTATAATAAATAGCACCTACCTCATAGACTTGACACAGGGATGAAAGGGAGGCACACCCAGTGTATAGCAAAACCACCTGGGCCGCTTCCTGATCTGATGCCCAACAGCAATAACAAGACAGTCCACACAGCCCGCAGTGGCCAGAGGGCTTGCGAGGTGACCCTGCCCGTATCCTCTTTCCCTCTGTCCTCACAGCGGTGCTTCTAGAAGACAGGTGGCTTACGGTGGAACCTCGGGCATGCCGACTCCCCGATTCCCAGTATGGAGGGACACTGCACCCCACACACCCCTTCATATCACCCCTCCTGACCCATGGCCTCCTGGAGGGCAGAGAGAGATGATGGAGGAGCGGCTACGCCAAGCCTCAGAAAGCGAGTGCTCCCGCCCCCCAACTCACCAGGGCTGAAACCTGGGCACCGAGGACCCCGGGAAGCAGTTCTCCCGACTGAAGGGAGGGGGAGTGTGGGGAGGAGTATATTAATTACCTGATTGTTTGGGGGTTTGTTTTACCTTACTGTTTTTTTCATTTTACTTTTTGTTGTGGTTTTTTAAATAAAGACATTCCCTGCTTTTACAAAAAAAAAATATATATATATATATATATATATATATATACACACACACACACACACGCACACACACACACGCACAAAATATATGAGGAATATATTTTATAAGGTTACTTATAAGAGAAAGTAATCAATGCTTTACAACATGGAATTAAATAAGTCAATTATGGTCAATCTATTCAATGGACTGCAATGAAGCCATCAATTCCTTGAATTAGTCCAATTAATTACCTGAAAAAATACTCAGAATATATTACTAAAGGGAAAAAACTAGGCATGAAACAGAATGCACTGTTTGATGGCATTTTTGTAAAATACAGAAAAATGGAAATGCTTACAGTGATGATCTTACAGTGATGGGATAATAGCAACCTGTTTATTTTTCCATTTGCTTTTCTGTAATTTGCTATTTTGGCACACCAAGCACGAGTTGCTTTTGTAACAACCACCAAAATTGTGTGTGCACGCATGTGCATCTCATTTTGAAGAGGCAACTGGGAGTCGGTGTTTAATTCTGAGCAGTGGAGTGACGCAAGCTCAGCGAGGCTTGGGGCAATTTATTTTCACGGCTGGGAGCGAGCTGCGTCCAAGGAGTGAGAACCTGAAAAGGAGAAGATGCACACTGAAAGGCGCTGTCGCAAGTGCTGCGTAAGGTCTCTGGGGCGCGGCCTGGAGATGGTGGCCAGGTTGAAACAAGTGCGATCCAGGAAGCCTGCTGAAGGTGAATCATCAGGAAAAAGTGATAGAGAAATAAAGAGTTGGCCAGCCGTGGGGGAGAGGGTGGGGTAAGCCCCGGGACAAAGCGCCGGTGATGAAATGCAGCCACAACAAAGTGGAGGAGCCCAGAGGTTGAGGCGGGTCGTCCTGAGGAGGCCGCCAGGCGAGGTGCAGGGGAACCCGGGGAAGTTCAGAGCAGAGGCTTTGCTGGGACGACACTCAGAGTCTCTCCAAAACACTTCCTCCCCTGTGACTAACCGTCACAGTTTACCAAGGCTGCCCCCCCCGATCCTCACAGGTGACCTGGTGAAACCCGCATGGCGCTCGCAGGGCTCCACCTGTCAGATTCGAGAACTGAGACTGGAGGAAGCAGTTGACCCCCATCTCTGTGAAGTGGCGGAGTCAGAGCTGGAGCTCAGCCCTGTCAACACCATGCTGTTCGTTACACACACAGGCAGTGGTTCAAATCACATAAGCAGATAAATTTGCTAACAAACAAACAAAACAAAAAAATGGAGGGTGGGCAAAATAGGGCCCTAGATGTTAGCAGGCCAGAGGCAGTGTACAAATGAATTATACAAATGAGTAAGAACTGAGGAAAAATCGATTCGAATTTACAATGTAATCAAATTTATTTGGACTTACAATGGTGAGAACAGAAGCTAGGAATGGACTTATCCATTCAGTAAATAATTCCTGTGTCTGTCAAGGAAGCCTAGGCTATCTTATGATAACCGTAACACCCAGGATCTCTATGTCTTAAAATAATAATTTTTTTTTTTCTGGCTCATAGTACAAGTTGATCACAGGATGTCAGAAAAGCTCTCTGCTCAACTCAAGGACTCAAGCTGAAGCAAGAAGCCAGAATCTTCTAGAACACTGGCACTCCGTGCTCTAGAAAGAAGAGAAAGCTCTAGAGACTCGTAGCATCAGCAATTAAATGCTGAAATATCAGTGACAAACATCACTCCCACCGCCAACCGCTGGCCAGTACTGGCCACATGTCCCACCTGGCCACAGGGGCCAGAAAGTTCGAGAACCCGAGAACCGTGAAGACACGGTGTGGGGTTCTCATGGGCACCAGGGTTTCTGAACAGTCCTGCTCAGCAAGGGGGAGAGCACCACCATTGGCTGGGCAAGGGTACCCCAAGGAGGAAGCTGACAGGTGGATGTAGGCAGAAATGTAAAGAATCCATGTAAAACAGGAGGAAATCATTTCCCTGATTTCTAATAAATGTCAAAGAAGACTGTGTCTTAGTTAAATAGCAGGACTTTTTAAAATCCTGGTTTTCTTCATCTTCCAGCACAGAAGTAAAAAGGGATATCCGAAGAGAATTAAAAATCACAACCCAGATCAAGGGCTGAATGATAAAGAGCCAGTCAGGCGATGTTCATTAAATGTTCATTTGAAAGTGTGCACTGAATGCAGAGCATTATTCTGAAGCCCAGTTCCCATCCCAGCTCAGGGCTCCACCACCCACCGCACAGAGCAAACAGCTTTTCCCATGAATGGTGAACCAGAATCCTCCCTCTGCCCCAGATGAAACTATTGGTGTTCCTGGTAAATTCGCTGATGTGCGTGGCGTGGAGGGGCAGAAGATGCACTCAGAAGGTGCTAAGGTTCCACGTGAGAAGGCAGAAGCTGGAATCTTCATTCAAGTTATTTGTACGTAAACTGATGGTAACCTCGGCTCATAAGCTGGCTGGAATTCAGAGATTTTCAACCGGTGTTTTGCAAGAATTTTTAAAACATCCAATACCTGACTATTTAGTCAGGGACACTGACCTCTTTTCCCTTAGACTGTCAAATAAAAAAATGACAACAGCCCTGGCCAGGTGGTTCAGTTGGTTGGAGCACTGCCCTGTGCCCCAAAAGGTTGCTGGTTCAGTCCCTGTCGGGGTAGGTAAGGGAGGCAACCAATCGATGTCTCTCTCTCCCTCCCCCCCCCCCACGCACACCAATAAATATATCCTCAGGTGAGGATTAAAAAACTAAATAAAATAAAAAATTTTTTAAATGACAACAGCCGAAACAACAATAGCTGTCTGGTGTGAATGAATCAAAATTATACTTTTTTTTTTTTTAAATCAGATTGGCAAAAAAATACAGTATTTTTTTTTTTTTTTGGTGTGTTGCAGAATTTTAGTAACTAGTATATATATATATGTATGTCGTGCAATGGAAAAGGTTGAAAATCGCTGCTGTAATGAGGTAAAGTGTGAAAAAGCCTAACACTTAGTAGGTATTCAATAAATGCTCTTTTCCTTGATTTAATACTGCATCTCAAGTTTTAGGATATCTGCCACATGCAGGATTCCAGATGTGCAAAGCATGTTTATGACCTTAGATTTCATTTCACAAGGCTTATAGCTGGACCTTGTGTAGTAACTCAGTAGAGAAGGTGTTAGATTTTTTTCGCACATAATTTCTTTTGCATATTGTACCTCCTTCAAAGGATAAGTTGCCAGTTTTAAAGCAGCTCCTTCTAGAGGGTTGCCTTGTATCATATGACAATTAGCCCTAGAATAAAGGTCAGACATATTTCAGCTGGTGATGAGTGTGAGGGATTTGTCAGTTGACCAAACATGAGCACCAGGAAAACTGACAGTGTGTTGGTGATGCTCGGGCCTCTCCTCTGAGCCAGGTTAGAAACAAAAGCATTTGCTCTGAGGACCTAATTTATCACTGGAAAAGATAGCAAACATGTTGCTAATGAATGAATAAATCACTCTCAGGCAAGCAATGACTTTCATTTTCTCTCAGGGGTGTTTAGCATAATGTTTTTCCTGTAAACAGTACCCTTAGGCCAGTTCACAAGGGTCCTATGGGGCCAGAATACATTTCTCTGCCGGCCTCAGCTCCCTTCTGTAAGCAGAACAGCCGGTGGCCCAGTGTCCTGCAGCGCAGGGCACTGTCTGTTGGCAGAGAAGTCAATCTGCCGTAGACAGCATGTGTGTGTCCCCTCAGATTCACGTGTTAAACCCTAATGCCCAGTGTGCTGGTACTTGGAGGTGGGATTTTTGGGAGGTGACCAGGCCCTGAGGGTGGAACTCCCGTAGATGGGATTAGTGCCCTTACCAAAGAGACTGCAGAGAGCACCCCGGCCCCTTCCACTGTGTAAGGACACAGCAATACGATGACCGTCTATGAACCAGAAAGCCCATCCTCACTGGACACCAAATCTGCCTGGGCCTTGGTCTTGAACTTCCAGCCTCTAGAACTATGAGAAATAAAACGTCTGTTGTTCAAAAGCCACCCAGTTGATGGTGTTCTGTTGTAGCACCCCAAACAAAATAAGACACTGTCCGTCCTGGTGGGGCATGGCCTGGGGGACAGCTCTTCTCCTGGGCCTTTAATTTCTTCTAACTGTGAGAACTGAAACACACATGGCCACATGCTGCACTGGGCATGCGCTTCCCAGGAAACGCGTGCCCTCAGTGACGGAGCCGCAAACTGCACAGAGGGCCGGGGCCAGCAAGGAAAGGGAGGGGGAGATTAGACCGAGGGCGAGGAAGGCAGCCGGGGGGAGCAGGGCCCACAGGAAGACCCTCTAACAGCAGGAAGGGCTTGGGTCTTTATTTATAAGTTTGATGATGTTTTTGTGACCAGGAATATGCCATAAGAACTTAACTCTTGTTTATATCAATTAGCCTATGATAAAATCGGTTTTGTTACACTTCATTTCGCTTCAAGTCAGTTTCCAAGAACCTATGGGTGACACTAAGGTGGACTTACTACAACAGGCTTTGGGATGAAGCAGACGTGAGCGTCAGTCGTTTGTTCTACCATTTACTCGAGCAAGTTATGAAATCTCAGCTTCAGTTTCCTCATCTGTAAGAGGAGTAAGAACCATGTGTTCCTCAGAGTGCAGTTGGGCAGACTGAATGAAATAATGCAGGTAAAGCCCTTGGCACAATACCTGGTATTTAGCAACCGGTCATTAAATGGTACTGATCACAACATTGATTATGCCAAAAGATCCCTCCCCAATCCTCATCCCTGTTCTAGTAACAATTTTGCAACCCAAGTTTTTCGTTTTAAATATCATGAGCACTGTATGATATCCCATCGTGTGAAAGTTCTGCAACTTGACTGCCTGCCCACCCCCTTGTTGGACACCTCGTTTGTTTCCAATGCTGACTATGTTTTAAATTACAATTGATGCTTTCAACTTCAAGTGAAAGCAAAATCAAACCTAGAAAACCTTTAAATAAATTTGTTGAGAAAGAAATGAAGCCCGATTTTTCCCAAATATTATCAATTCTCTCCCACCTCCCAACATGGGTTATATTAACTTTGGAATACAACATTCAACTTTTTTAACTGAAAAGACTCCAAATTATGGGACCATATCACAGGCAACAAGCAGAAAGGGCTTCTAGCAAACCTGTATTTTCTTCCCTCCCTGCAACTCAGCGGGGCCATCTTTAGCAATGCTGGTCCCTTTCTTGCAGAATCTTACTGAACACAGAATGAGGTCTCCCAGGCCGACAACCTGAGTTGTTCCTACTGTTCCCCCAGGACTGTACCTCCACGGGCTTATAGGCAAGACCCTAAAGTATCACAGGTGAGAGCTTAAGAAAAAGTTTCAAGAGTCACCTTCTCAACCTGGACATTTCTTCTACTATTTAGCCGCTTCCACATTCATCACTTGTCATAGTTCATTCCTGGTACCAAATTATGGATCAGGAAGGACTGCAAATAACTCTGGATTGCAAATAGCAGCAAACAAAAAAATATCTCCAATCAAAATGGCTTAAATGGGATGTTTCAAATATGAGGATGAGTCCTATGAAACTGCCCCTTTTCCAGGCCAAAACCAAAAGGTCAAGTGTTCGCAATTTCATATTTTTCAATCTGTTATTTGGCCATTAGATAAAATGTTGGAATTTGATTTCAAGTAGGAATTCATTATTAAACAAATATTTTTGCATGCCTGCAGTGGGACAGACTGGATTAGGCTGTGGATATATAGTTCTAAACAAGACATGCACAGTTTCTGCCCTCTTGGAGCTAACGCTGCTATGACAAACAGCAGATAACAGATCAGCTAACAAAAAAAAGGTAACAAACTAATTAAACTAGTGAAGGAGGAATTGCCGTGTGATAGAAGCTGGAGCAAGGGTGCAGCTCAGCCAGGGCAGTCAGGTACCTCCCTTTAAGGCAGGACACTGAGGCTGAGAGCGAAGGTGAGAGGGAGCCAGGTGATAAGCTCTGAGGATGCCTGCAGGCAAAAATGAGCTAGGAGCAGGCTCTGAAATGAACCCTGGCTGGAGAGTTCTGGAGTCTGTCAGGAGGCCAGGGTGCCAGAATGCCCCAAAGTGGGTCCCAAGCCGCAGGCCAAGCCTGAGCTGGTGGCTGTGTGAAGGAAGAGAGATGTTTTGAATTGGATGCGGATTAGAGTTAGGTTTGAACTGGGCCTTTAATGCTGGAAAAAGAGACATCTCTGATGGCTGAAAGTGATGAGCTAGCAACGGGATCTGCCCCATGTTGTTACTCGGGGATGGAGGCACAGTTGGGAGAAAATACAACCACTTTCCTATTGTGTCCTCTTGCGTTCATGCAAGAGGACATACATACAGTGAGCTAGTAAGGGGCAGAATGTGACATGGGGCAGATCACACCTGAAAGCCCAGGCTGGAGCAAGTGACACTATATGGCAGAAGTGGCAGCGAGAGGTCATCGGTCCCTGTCCCCAGGAGGAAACTGGACCCCAAGCTGGACCAAGGCTCCAGATCTTGCAAAAGGCCTTGAGGACCAGACATTTGATGGGAACTAGAGTGAAAGACAAAAGGTGATCTCCAAGAGGCCGGGGCTGCTTCCTCTGATTTGAGGGATTTAACACCTGAGCGGAGAACAGTTGTAAGATGGAAAGTCAGTGAGTCTGGCCTGGGAGAAGGGAGCCAACTAGAGGCAGGGCAGGGTCACGGTCTATTTGGCCTCACAGGGCATTTTTAGCCTGACGACAGCAGCCACCCAGCCTCACCCTCTCCCTTTCCATGAGGAGCCTTTCCCTGATTATGTCTGGGCATGTTAAAATTCTGACATGAGCTGTTGGCAACTAACTTGCTACCTGTTCAGAACAATGTAACAGAAGAACACAAGAGGACACACTGTGAGCGTCACACAAGAGACTCAGGACCAATGGGCCACGTGTTGCCTTGGTAACCACAATCAAAACAACAATTCCAGTTTTCCCAGAGTTTAATGACGGCGTTTCATGATGACTGTGTTACACAGGCAGTAAGTAATCCCACAGTGCACTATAAACAGAGTTGCTAGTATCCAACATCATCAGTGACGGAGGAAAATAACTCGTAACTGGACAAAGTACATGTCTCAGGGTGCATGTGCAGTTCATGCCAGAAACGCAAAGAAATCTCTTTCAGCTCAGCTTGAAATCAGTGCTTTGTCCCAGCCTCCCTATTTTCCTCTCCACCCCAGGTTTTAGGGAGGGGTAGCTTCATGAGCTCTTTAAAAAAACATGATAAATCTGCATATAAACCCAGACATGCATATCCCTAGCACTACAGGTAAATCAGATGTAAAAAATGTAATGATTACTGTGAAATATTCACACCTGGAGTAGATCTAAGAGCTTACATGTGATCAGGGCAATCTATAATCCAGGTTTATCTCTCTGCAACGGATTGTTCCCTTCTAAACGCCTGATGAGAGTGAAACACAGCCTTCCTTCCTCTTTCCTAGTGTCCCTCTCCCTGGCTGGGAAGTAGGACCTGGGCTCTAGGTCCATTGCTCCCACCCACTGGTTGGGAAACCAAGTCACAGCTTCCTTGGGTTTGGGTTTCCTAAGTCTGTCCAAGGTCATCAGCAAAATCATAGAGACTCTAGGATAAAGTACAAGTTCAACAATCTCTTTTCTCTGTTTCAAAGCCTGTTCCCCTTTCCATCTCCCATCCAGGTCTCAGAACAAGAGAGCCATCTGGACAAGAAGGAAGTAGGCACACAGCGAAGCCGACTTCAGTTTTCTTTTCCATTCTGACTCATCATTTGGGCCAAGGGCCCAAGACCAACTTACTCCAGTTCCCACATCTTATTTCAAACTTGCATGGAAAGTCTGATAAGTTGCTGCTCGGGCAATGAACTGACCACCCCCTGGTCAGGTGTTTACGTCTGGACCAATCAGCTCTGGCCAGGGGTAGGGGTCGTCTGGTACCAATATGACTGTCCAGTCTGCCCCCAGTGGCCATTCCCAAAGAATGGGGGTACAGTAAGTTCTCAGGAAACCACACTCCTTCTTGGGCTGTGACACAACTTAAGCTTCAGCTGTCACTTTCTTTCCCTGTGTGTGCTATTTCCTTGACTTTAACGTGGAAATGATGTCATATACAGAGTTCTCATCAAGTGCCTCTCTTTGGTGGCAACACCATTTTCCGGCTGTGCGACCACAAGCAATGATCTAGTCTCTCTGAACTTGTTTTTTTTCACCTATAAAATGAATCTGCTTCATGGGACTGTGTAAGAACTTTAAAAGGAGATCATGTATATAAACTATTTAACATAAAGCCCGATACATAATCAATGCAAAATTTGTATCAGTTGCTATTGTCGTTGCAATCATCGTCATGTCAGGAAGCTTCAAGTTGAGCACCAAATTTACTCCCAGCCGAGCTCAGCCACCCCTGCCCTACTTATTACACCATCATAATCAGCAGGTCATGAATTGAAACACTTGCTGTTACTACCCAGGATCTGAGTCCTCCCATCCAGCAAGGTGAGTGGAACAGTCAGTTCTAACCAACTTCCCCAGAAACTGGACAGGCCACCGTGTGAGATGAGGGGAAGAGGCACCCACTCCAGCTTTCTGATTCCTAGATGCTGGAGCAGGATTCCTCAGGAAGATGGGAAAGCTAAATAAACCAGCAGAGATGGAATTCTGAAGGCAAATCTGATCCTGGGTCAAGAAGTCCCTTTGGGAGGAAAATACCCCGAGAGTAGGAAAGTGTTTCGAGGGGCTCAACAAATCCTCAAAAAGAGAAGAGGCTCCCTGCTGTGACTTTGTGGGTTTGGGTGACACTGCAAAGCAATCTGGCTATTGGGCTGCTCACATTCTCAAGATCCTAAAGACCAAGTGGCTGGGAAAGACATAAATGGCCAAGGTTACTCGGTGCCTTCCTGTAGCTGCTCCTCACGGCGGCACACTGGGGGCGGGAACGGGGAGCCAGGTAGGCAAGGGCACTACCCTGGATCTCAGAGAGCCCAGTCTGCAGAGACCCTGAGCCAGCAACCCAACCTCTGTGTAATAAGAGAGAATTTAATAAAATCAATCATTTTCAAGAATCTCCAGCAAGCCCTAGAGTCCCTCCGTAGATTCGGAGGCCACTGCAGGTTTCGGGGAGAAGATGTGAAGGAGAGGAAGCATGGGCAAGCCTCCGAGTGCCACCACTGCCAGAACTCCTTCCCCCAGGCGACATGCTCTTTTGCTGTTCCAGATAAGGTTTTAAGAAAAATCCTTTCTATTTTTTAAGCAAAAACAAGAACTAAGTGGTATCCAAATCCATTCCAGCCCTGACAGTCTAGATTCCAGGCGGAGGGAACGGGGTTCCTTCAAGAAGGGGCTGGGAGGGCTAAAGGACGTCACGGGCAGCCTTGCACGCGAAGTCACGCCTGGGCACTTGCGCTTCACCCAGGAGGGAGCCGGGGAAGGCCAGCGTGACCAGGTCGCTGTGTCGGCAATGCCCCTTGAAGAGCTCAGGGAGTAGAGGGTGCCCTGGGAGTCGGGGGACAAAGCCCAGAGGCCACATTATTCCAACACTCTGCAGGCAGGAAGCAGTTTCTCGGTGTTTCATCGGAGAGGTGAAAAACAGGACAGAAAAATGAATGGAGAGGGGGCAGCACCCTTCACTAGCAAGCAACCCCCACCCTGGTTTGCGTTTTTGGTCATTTGTTTTGCTTTTGCTTTACCTTCTAACTCCATGCCCGCCCTCAAGAGCAGAGTACACGTGACTCTTTTCACCTGCAGTCAACGTTGCAGACGGGTCTCCTTACACCAGATGAGCACCGCGACACCATGGCAAAGGGAGTGTCTCCAGCGAATTAATAAAGGGCAGGACACTCTGCCCAGCCAGGCCATGCCAATGGCTGCCTGCCTGTCCTAGATGGACCCCCGCTTCCCCGTGGACCCAGATGCTCCCAAGCTCCCAATGGTGCAGCTGCACCTCCCTAACTGGCTTCGAAGAAGGACCTTCAGAATGTCTCCGTCCCCGCAGCGTCCTGGCCCACCGCACCTCCCACCATCATCTGGGCAGGGCAGGGAATTCCCACAGATGTCCCAGTGGGCTTTTTAAAGATGGAAAAGCCACATCTATGCCTCTGATTTATGATGTGGCGTGAACTTGACACTTTTCTCATGTTCTCCAGGCCAACACAAATGACCAAAAGCAGATACTTAAAGCTGGTGCCAGGGGAATATGCTGTGCCTTTAAAAACACCTACATACGACATTCCTCAGCTGCCTGGCAACCTGGCTGGAGGGCTCGCTGAGGAGCGGGCACCACTGCCTGGACTGTGGAGGTGAACCTGGTTCTGAAAAGACCTGCCAGCCTGTGCCCCCGGCACCCAGTTCCCCTATCCCTCTCTCCAGGCTGCCCAGCCCTTCTTGGGGGGGGGGGGGTGTACACACGACCCTTCTGCTGGGAATACTCTCCCCTAGACTCTTTTTAGTTGTTCATGCATTTAAATCATTTTTGACCTAATTTAGCAGGGGAATGAATGAATGACAACTGCTTCTTGAAATCACAGCAACAAAATTTTGAAACCAGAGAAGTAAAATGCAGATTTCAATAATCAAGTCCAATCCATACACTTTGAATTTAAAGGAACAGACCCAGGCCAGCTGCCATGGCTCAGCGGTTGAGCATCGGCCTGGGATCCAGGCGATCGGGGTTCGATTCCCGGTCAAGGCACATGCCCAGGTTACGGGCTCGGTCCCCAGTAGGGGCTGTGCAGGAGGGGGCTGATCAATAACTCTCTCATCATCGATGTTTCTATCTCTCTCTCTCCCTCTCCCTTCCTCTCTTTGAAATCAATACAGACATAGTTAAAAAAAAATAAAATAAAAAAACAGACCCAAAGAGGGGAAATGCCTTCTCTGAAATAACCCAAGAATAACCAGTGCTAACAGTTACTGATGCTGGGGTCTAGGAACTGTGCTGAGTGCTCCATACACTCATCTATCACATTTAATCCCCACAATGACCCTATGAGGTAAATGCTATTATTAGCCTCCTTTCACAGATGAGAAAACTGAAATCGGATATGACTAGCCCAAGTTATATAGGCTTGATGGTGTTAGACATGATTCTAGACAGGTGACACCTGGGGTTGGGCGGGGAGGAGGGGAGAGGTGCAGTGGAGGGGTCTCTCCACAAACAGGCCAATCGCTTCACCTCTCTGAGCCTCGGCTGCTACATCTGGGAACTGAGGATATTTAGCGGCAAAGCACTATACAAATGAAAGAGAAAAGGGTGTTTGTTCTTTTACAAAGTGAAAAAAAGGATTATTATTTTCTGCTCAAAAGAATAATATGTGCTTATGTTAAAAAAGTATAAAACACAACAGGAAAAAAAAATGAAGTAAAACTACCCACATTTCCAGTATCCATAGGTTATTAGCATTTTAATGCCAATTTGACAAGAAATCTGTTTGTTTATATGTGTATGCATATAATTATTAATAACTGGGATCATACTGTGAATGCTGTTTTGTGGTCTATTTTTGTCACTCAAGTTATACATGATGGAAAATCAAGAAAACTTTATTTTCAGGAGGCCACTCTTCAGAGCTGAGATCAGCCCTATGAAAAGAACAGGTGGGTTATTTATCATCTTCTTTATGCCTCATGAACCTGGTCCCCGGGGAGAGCCTTTGCCCTGCACAGAGGCCGGGGGACACATGGGAGTGACAGCCAGCCTGCTCCAGGCTCCAGGCCAATCGCCTGGCACAGCTACAACCCCCACGGAAGGGGGCCCTTGTGTGATTTGCACGAAGGCGCCGGGTGTGCTGGCCTGTGAGCAGGGCTGATGCTAGCCACTGAGACCCTGGGGCCAAAGGGCCTGCTTCTGAGCAACACTGGAGCCAGCGAGGGAAGCACAGTCAGCGCCGCCCATCTGCCGTGTCGGTGCCAGATCTGCGCCTCGTGCCCCAGAGCGCAGGGTCAAATTATTGCATGTACAAAGCAGGCTCTGAGGACGGGGGCTAGGTCAGGGTGCCCCATGCATGGAGTGCTTGTGGTCACTTCATTCTTTTCCTCCAAGCAAATTTTAGGAAAATATGCAAGTGATAGGAAATTGAGCAAAGCTTTGGCCCAGACTCTGCCTGGGAGAACCAAGGCTCCAAGTCGTTTCTCATGAGGCTGTCTCCGGGCGATCTCTACCCAGAGTTCCCTGGATGCCCCCCCAAAGTAGTTGCAGGGTGAATTCGTTTTCTGTTGCTGAAAACAAATTATCCCAAAATTTAGCAGCTGAAAACAAAAAGCGTTTCTTCTGTCCAAGTCTCTGCGGGTCAGGAATCCCGAGTGCAGCGTAGCTGGGTACCTCCAGTTCGAGGATGCTCATGAGGGTGCTGCTAAGCTGCCAGCCAGGACTGTCGTCGTCTTGAGGTGCAACTGGGGCTGGAGAGTCTGCCTCCAAGCTCACCCACAGGGCCTTCAGCAAGTTTCAGTTCCTTGCTACCTGGGCCTCTCCACTGGGCTGCCTCATGACAGGGCAACTCACTTCCCCCAGCATAAGGGGAGCCCAGAGAGGGGGGGGTGAGGGGAGGGGAGGTGGAGGGGAAGCGGAAAGAAGGGAGGGGAAGGAATAGAAAGCCATAAGGGGGAAAAGAGAGGCTGCAGTCTTTTTGTAACCCAATCTCAGGAATGATGTCACATCACTTTTGCTGTTTCTATTCATAGAAACAAGTCACTGGGCTCAGCCCACCCTCATGAGGAGGGGATCACAGAAATATACCAGCCTCCAACCTCTTGCCTGGGACACGGATATAACAGCCGGAGTCCTCTGGGCCATCGGGCCAGTGAAGATGAGGTCATGCCCTAGGAAAGGTGGATCAGGAAGGAGGAAGGAGTCTCTGATGGCTTCATCGCATCATCCTTGCCTCTTACTCAAAAAATAAAACCGCAAGTGTTAAAATGACTGTTGAGTTCCTCTCACATGCAGATGAGTCCAGTCTTAGCTGATATAGGTTGTTAGCACTAACCTCAGTTAAAGGCTCCGATTCAATCAGCACTTATTTCTTTTACAGAGGGGACCCCTAAACCTACAGACATAAAGTCATTCACCCTACATCACTCAGCTACTGACTGGCAGGGCTGAGACCCAAACTCCTGGTCTTCACATTTACCCAAGCAGGTTCTGAGTGTCCCCAAAGTTTGCTGAACACTCAAGGCTCTGTTTGGGATGTTCCTGGCAGCAGGAAAAGTCCTGACTCCCTCAGGCTATGTATTTGTACCAGGACATTCCCTGCTCTGTTTCTCTGCTTACCAAGTAAACAAGTGAAATAGAAGAGGGAAAATATTTTGCATGAATTGATGTGTGCAATTCAAAAACTTTTGTCTCATTGCACACTCAAGACAGTAGCCATGGAAACCTTCACTTCCTTTCCTCGGCCTGACTTTTTGCACAGTTCCTTCTTTTGGAGCCCAGAAGTTAGCAGCAGCTATAGATTAAATATGTTTCATAGAGCTGCAAGGTGATATGTTTTATAAAGGACCTTGGTACACATGTCCCATACCTGATCGTGTTTTCATTATGGAGCTGTCTCAGATGGCTTGTCTCTTTAGAACAAGCTTTCCACTCCACTTGCTGGAGCTGTCAGCAGAGCCACTCAAGGCAGAACCATCATAGCTGTATCATTAAACATTTACGTTGCAGAGGATATGCTCGGTGTCCATGATGGGCCACATTCCTCACTCTGAGAAGAAACATACTCAGCACCTGCTAAAGGGCTGGGCCTAAGCAGTTATATTGAAACCGTGTGGTACTGCCTCCAGGGTCTCAGGTAGCCGGACTTGGCTTGTCACCTGACCCAGGGGAAGCCAATGCATCAGTTAAGAATCTTTCTCTTGAATTTTGAAAGAAACACAGAGACTGCCATTAATTGATGGTGGGCAGTTAAACTAAAAGGTCATATAGCATTAAGGCTGGAGCTACCCGTTTTTGGCCTTTTACAGAAGCAGAAGAAGAAGAAGAAGGGGGGGGGGGACAGTCTGCAAAGAAGAGGGTGACTGGCTCAGACAGATGCAGAAACAATGAGAAGAGCTCATGTGGTCCCAGAGAGAGAAAGCAAGCAAGCGGCCACCTCAATTTCTAATGGCTTCTCAGGTCCCAGCTCCAATCAGATGCAAGCCACACATACTGAGGATGGTGGAACAATGATAAAAAGAGCTAGGTCTTCAATGATTTGGCAGCTAGTTAGCAGCAATGGACTGTTTAACTTTGCATGAGGAAATATACACACTTCTACCTTGTTCAATGCACTGTTTGGGGGTTTCTAAAAGAACATATCCTCACTCTCTCTCCTCTCACCCTGCTTTATTTTTATTTAGCGCTTAACGAACCTAACATAATAGCATATATTTAATGGGTTTGCTTGCCCTTATTGTTTCCTAGTACAGTACATTGTAAGCTCCAGGAGAGTGGGCTTTTGTTCTGCTTACAGTCACTTCCTCAGTGTTTAAAAGAGTGCCTGGCATATGGTCGGTGCTCACAAAATAACTGCTAAAGCCGACTAGACTGGGTTAAAAGGGAAATCGAATTAAATAGCCTAAACCCAGTCTCATACCAGCCACCACCAGCCAAATTTGCTCAATTCCTTCAACAAATTACCCCAAAGGTTTTGATCAAATGCAAAAGAGGGGAAAAAACTTCAGCAATCCAAAGGCCTTGTCCCAAATTGACAAAGACTATGGAAAAGGGGGGAAAAATTCCAGAAACACGTTTCCACTTTCAAAAGCAGCATTTTCACAGTGGCTGCCCACTTTTACTGAGGGACGGCCAGATCCAGGCCCAGGCCAGGCTCCAGGGTGGCTGCAGCGTGAGAAAGCGCGTGCCTCTAGTCCCGTGCTGCTGGAGGGAGCCGCTCGGTGGACCGGGTTCAAGGCAGGCCTGCCAGATCCTAAATAAAGTATTTTTTAATTGTTCAGGCCACATTCTGACAAGGGAGTGCTGACTCCCTTGCCGGAAGATAAGCCTCCACTCTAAAAGGAAGCCACCAAACAAGGCCTGGCCCAGCCAAGCGAAAGCCCATTAGATTTGACCCAGACCCCGGCAGAACAGGGCAAGCCCCAAAAGCACTACATGCTCCTTCTCGAAGGGGTAGCAGTGACCCTCCTAATTAACAGAGCTGGGGAGCCCCAGGAGAGGTAGAAAGCCCGGATAAAAAGACTCCAAGCTCACAACGCTGGCTCTGAAGCACGGGCCTAAAGCTGGGGCCGGGGCCTGGAGCTTTCCTGAAAGAACATCTGGGGTGGAGCAGGGAGGGGATGGGGAAAGAAAGCCTGCGTGTGCTAAAATGCCACATTATACCCTCCAAATAAACACCTGGCAGAACACCTCCACATCTGGAGCACGTCACAAGACTCAATTACATTTGGTCAGGCCAAGTGCCCCACAGCTGTTACAGGGTAACGGCGGATAATTAAAAACAGCAGGTTGCCATGGCGCAAAATTGGTCGCTGCTGAACAATTTGTGTGTTTGTCTTGGAGCTCAAGTACTAGAAGTGAGTGATGTCTTTGAGGGGACAGGAAGGTGATTTCTCAAGACACCCAAATGAGAGGAACTGAAGGATACAAGGAACTAACTTATTAAGCACCCCGCCTGTGCCAGGCGCCACGTGTGCACTTTTTTTTAAATCCCCACCACAATCCTATAAAAAGGAATTAGTGTCCCTTTTCTCTGGACGGCAAGACGGAGGCTCAGTGACATGCCCAGATCCCACAGCGGAGCCAAGTGGCCCTGCCAACAGTCAACCCAGGCCTGACTCCAGAGCTGTCCTCCTATCCCTCTGCCACCAGCTCCCTGGTCTAGGCTTGAAATGCAAATGCTGTCAGAGGATGCCTAGGCTCAGGGGAAAGAACACCAATGAGCCAGGGGACATGGGGCAAGTGCTGGTCCCCAAGTCACTTGCAACAAGAGGACAATCTAGGAACACATAGGCAGTACACATGCACAAGTATGTATTATATGTTAATCATCTGGTAAAGATGGGCGGGCCCCAAAGCCTCCTAAGAATCAGCAAGTGGTTCTTTGATCTAAAGGTGAAGAAAGGCTTTGGAGGGTGGTCCATCATTGTACATTTGCGTGAGAAGGGCAGGGCCAAGAGGGGCTCCGGTATTCAGGATCAAGGCGGTTGTCTGGTTGAAGATGGCGATAATGCATGAGGCCATACTCAGTACACGGGGTGAGAGAGAAGGGCCATCTACTCCCCCTGCTCTCTCTAGCTGCACCCCACCAGCCAGAGCATTCGGCCTCTGACCCTGACTCTCTTGTGGGTTGGATTGGTGGCCACATTAAATCCCTGGAACCTGCAAATGTTGCTGTATTTCAGAAAAGGGACCTTGCAGATATAATTACACTAAGAATCTTGAGATGAGATCATCCTCAAGATTATCTGGGTGGGCCTGAAATCCAATGACAATTATCCTTAAAAGAAAAAGGTAAAGGGACTAATGCACAGAATAAACTGATGAACAAAATGCAACCAGAAGCATGGGAGGCTGGCCGGTGCCCAAAGGGGGGGGGGGGGAGGCAGGTGGCTGGATAAAGAAGGCGAAGGGATTTAAGACGTGTGTGTACTCCATGGACACGGATAATATTGGTGAAGGCCAACAGAGGGGGAGGTTGGCAAAGGGGGGCGGTAAGGGGGGACACCAGCAATAATGTCAGTATTAAAATTTTTAATTAAAAAAAAGAAAAGAAAAACGTAAAGGAAGATTTGAAACACATGGAGGAAAAGTGGCTGTGAAATTGGAGGCAGGGATTGTAGTACAGCAGCCACAGGGAATGCCGACAACCCCCAGAAGCTGGCAGAGGGAAAGAACAGGTTGTCCCCTGGAGCCTTCGGAGAACGCGCAGCTCGGCCAACACCTTGCTTTCCGACTTCCAGCCCACAGAGCTGTAAGAGAATGATCTTCTGTGGCTTTAAGCCACCCAGTTGTGGTGATTCGTTACATCAGCCCTAGGAAATTAATGGAACCCTTTTCTAAGTTTCCACTCTGCCCCAATGGGGCAGGGTGACCACACATGGGCACATAAGCAAGTTCTGCTCACCACCATATAATGCCCATGGTTTCCTTTTCTCTTTCTGTGTCATCTTCTGCCGGCTCTTGGGCCTCTGCTGAGTGCCAAGTGTCCCTCCTGCCACCATGCTGCCAACACCACCAGTAGGCACAGTATGTCATGGCAGAGGCTTTGTCCCTTGATGCTCACAAGGCCACCAGCCCTGTCTCATGCTGCTGCTGATACTGCTGCAACTGTCAGCCCCACTAAATCTCCCGATGCCACCACCTCATAAAGCTGCTGGCACCGTACCTGCCACAGGGGACCCTCAGGAAAATCCCCCACTGGGGCCAAAATTGCCTGGCCCAGGCTTGACAAGATTGTGCCCCCCTAGGGGCAACTAATAAACCCAAGGTAAGCCCCTTTCCTCTAAGACACCGGCATGTCTGCCCTGAAGAGTAGAGGGTGCTGTCCACTGAACCCACACACAGATCCGCTCTGGTGTCAGAACTGTGTTTGCTCTTCTGAAAGTTCATTTCCACTAATAAAGAGACACTTGTCCCTATGTCTCCAATGAAACAGAACAGTCTAATTGAATTCACCTTGAGTCCATAATTTCTGCACCAAAGCAAATATGAAAAGGGTCAGAGGTGGGCCCTCTCTACTGGAGGCCAGCCTTGGCTGTAAGAGAACTGGACCATGACGATAACTCTTCTGTCTTGGACCATCCCCATCAGTTCTGGGACCAGGACCCTTCAAGCAGCTGAACACCACGCTTGAGCATGAGTTTGAGAGTGAATAAAACCTGAGTGAGACTCTTTACCAACCTCTGTCCCTAGTGACCCAAAATTTCCATCCCATTAACGTTAATAAAAATGGAAGCCCAGAGAAAGAAGGTATCCCTAAGTTGGAGAGACCCTGAAAAGACGCCATGGTGCTCCAGCTGAAGATTCGGACTCCACCCACTGATGCCAGCCACTCCGCCAGAACCCTTGCTAACAGAGCCGGAGCCCTGTGCAGCCCTGCCAGGTGGGAGAACTCCCCTCTCCCACACTCCTGTCACATTCTACTGCACTGATCCGAAAGCTGTATGGCACTGGACTCAGCATCACAGAATTATTGTATTTTATTTTAACAGACTTATTGAAGTATAATTGATATAAAATAAAAAAAAACTGCACGCTTAAGGTATACAACTTGATGAGTCTGGACATATGCATACACCTGCGATGCTGTCAGCACATCGAGGTAATAAACATATCCGTGACCTCCAAAAGTTTCCTGTTCCCCTTTGTGTGTGTGTGTGTGTGTGTGTGTGTGGTAAGAATACTTAACATAAGATCCACCCTGCTAACAAATTTTTAAGAGTGTGGTACTTGCTAATTCTAGATACTATGTTTTACAGCAGATCTCTAGAATTTATTCACCAGGCATAACTGAAACTTTATACCCCTGGAGCTACAACTCATGATTTCCTTATCTCCTCTGCCCCTGGCAACTACCACTCTACTCTCTGCTCCTATGGCTTTGGCTGATTTAGACGCCTCATATAAGTGGAATCATGCACTAACTGTCCTTCTGTGACTGGCTTATTTCACCTATCATAAAGTCCTCCAGGTTCATCCATGTTGTCACAAACGTTAGGATTTCCTTCTTTTTTAAGGCAGCATAATATTCCACTGCATGCATATATATATATATATATATATATCACATTTTCTCTACATTCATCTCTCATTGAACATTTAGGTTGTTTCCATATCTTAGCTATTGTGAATAAATGCTGCAGTGAACATGGGATGCAGCTGGCGATCTCTTTGAGATCCTGATTTCAACACAAAATTATTTTAGACCAAAGAAAAAAGAGCTGTTTTTACACACTGCACCCTCTCCTCTCAGGATGAAGACAAGAATCCACAAAGGGCTGAAGCAGGAGAGCGATCTAAGTGGGAGCAGCGTTAGAGCTGCCCCTGCCCTGGAGACCTGGACCAAGCTGCCTGCCTCCTTCTGACCTTGGATGAACTTTCCACAGGAGGCTCCCTGGTGGGTGATGAACATAGATTACTGTTGAGCACACCCTGCCGGCTCTCTAGCCAGGTTTGAATCCAGGGGGCGAGGTTGAGATTGAGTTCCTGGCTACACAAGTTCTGAACAGTCCCATGCAGTCTCTACATGAAAACAGGAAACTCATCCTCAATTCTGAGAGCCCCTTTCTTCTAACTAAAGGTAATAAGGGGTTGTGTTTATTAAACACCTATTACACGCCATGCACGTCATAGACATTACCTCATTTTGTCATTACCAGCCCTGTAGGATAGGTTTTATTATGCCTAGTTTTCCCACTTCTGCTGTGACCCATCCTCTTACTGGGGACCAGATTGCAGGCCGCCTGCAATGGAACATGAAAAATATTATGGCCGATAAACATTAGCTGCTCTAACAAGTCCAGGGTGTGTCACAGGCTAGAAGTTTCCATTCTTTCTCAAAACCTGAAGCCCACAAATTAGAGGGCACCTGGTCCTGACCATCACGTCAGCATCCGCTTTCCTGGACTCTTTTCTTTAATGACCAAAGTATTTGTCCTGAGGAGAGAACTCTTTGAGTCCAACACGAAAGCTGAGTCTGGCACGTCCTGTGAGCGTCTGCGGCTCGGCAATCGAGCGAGCGACAGGGTGGGAAGGAGGCGTGAAGGATGAGTGCGAACTCACTGACAACGAACGTTCAGGACTTGGCAGCAAGAACTCGACCAAAATACTACTCATGGTACTGGGTATTTGATTAAAAGTTGATGCATTCCAGTTAGGATGGAGAGAGTCACAAGAGACTGTTATCCCACCATAGCAGTAAGACCAAGACAGGCACATTACAAAATCATAGTTTTGTAGAAACACATTAGAGAGGTGATGACCTAAAGAAACCCAAATGAACTAAACTCCAGAAAGTGGCAAACTCTTCCTGGGGGAGAAATGAAAGAGTCACCATAAGAGAAGAGAGAAAGCAGCTAACTTTCAATGAACCGTTAACGCCTAGGTGTAGGGAGCAGGAATGGATCAGAATTCCAAGAGTCCCACTCACGGGGTGAGTCTGACCCCACAGACTACGTCTTTGCCAAGGTCTTCACCAAGTGCGTGGAAATGGTATCCCAAAGGCTTGGAGTGGAGCAGAAGAGCTGAGAGAGACCCCTCTGAGATACATGGAGACTTGCCTAGTCCAAGGCAAAAGCCAACTGACAGCTGAGGGCAAGAGCAGGAGAGCTAAGGAAAAGGCCTCTGAGCCACAACAGGAATGCACAGGGCGCTCACCAGTGGCCTTCCAGAAAATGGGGACAAGCAAAAGAGCTGAGAGACCCCCCTCCCAGACCCTCCAGACATTCAGCCAGTGCAGTCCAGTGGACATCTGAACACCGAGGGCAGGGCAGCCGGATATTGCAAGGAGCAGAGGCCAAAAGCAGAAGAGATGAGGGAATGTATATTAAAGGCAGCAAGTAAAACAAAATAAGACAAAATGATTACCTATAATACACGTGTTTCTTTAAAAAACTATTCACTAAGGCAAAAATAATAATAACAATGTATTATGAGGTTTATAGCGTAATTAAAACTGAAGTACATAACAAAAGCACAAAGGTTGAGAAAGGGTAAACTGCATTATATGTTGCCAAGTTCTTATGTCGTTCGTGAAGAAGCATAAAGATGGATTTTTACAAGTGGTACAGTCACTTGGGAAGACAGTTTGGTGGTTTCTTACAAAACTCAACATACTCTTACCATACGATCCAGCAATTGCCCTCTTCCATATTTATAGAGGAGATGAAAACTTATATCCACACAAAAAGCAGCACACTGTTTATAGCTGCTTTATTCATAATTGCCAAAACTTGGAAGCAACCACATGTCTTTTGGTAGGTGAATAAACTGCGGAACATCTAGATGATGGAATATTATTCAGTGCTAAAAAGCAATGAGCTATTGAGCCATGAAGAGATACGGAGAAGCCTTAAATGCATATAACCAGTGAAAGAAGCCAATCTGAAAAGGCTACATACTGTATGATTCCAACTATATGACATTCTGGAAAAGGTAAAGCTATGAAGGCAGTAAAAAAATTAGGGGAGCCCTAGCTGGTTTGCTCAGTGGTTAGAGTGTCGGCCTGCGGACTGACGGGTTCAGTTCCAATCACGGGCACGTACCTCGGGTGCTCCATCCCTGGCCCCGGTCGGGGTCGGGGTACGTGGGGAGGCAACTGATTGATGTCTCTCTCTCTCTCTCTCTCACTTCCATGCTCTCTGAAAGCAATGGAAAACATATCCTCAGGTGAGGATTTAAAAAAAATTTTTTAAAAGATTAGGGGTTGCCAGGGACGTGGCGGAGGCAAGCTAAATAGGCAGACTACAGAGGATTTTTAGGGCAGTGAAAATACTCTGTGTGCTATTATAATAGTGGATATATGTCATTATATATTTGTCCAAACCCACAGAATGAACAATACCAAGAACAAACCCGAAGGTAAACTATGGATTATGTGTCATTGTAGGTTCATCCTTGGTGGGGTTTTTTTTTAAAAAGTACCATTCTCTCCTTTCCAGTTTTTATGGAGGCTTCATTACACAGGCTTGATCGATGAAATCACTGGCCATTGGCGATCTAGTCAGCCTCCGGCCCCTCTCCCCTCCCTTAGATAGGGGGATGGTCCTCAGTAACAAACCCAGGTGTGTCTGAAAGGAGTTTGTTATGAATAGCAAAACACCATTATTGCTCTGATCACTTAGAAAATCCCAAGGGTTTTAAGAGCTCTGTGCCAGAAACAGGGACAAAGACCAAAGATTTATTTCTTATTTAAATCACAATATCACAGGGAACTTTACGGGTTCTGTGAACTTCCTAAAATTGTATGCAGAATGGGGTGTGTGTGTGTGTGTGTGTGTGTGTGTGTGTGTATCTATGCTTGAATGGAGGAGGAGAAGGGATGTCCTTGGCTTTCATCAGATTTCCAAAGAAGCTCGTAACCTTTTTGAAAGCGGTTTTCAATAAATGATCTAGTCTCTATAATCTCTCCCTTGGCAATTTCCCATGACTTCAACCCTTTCCTACATTCCAATGACTCTCATACTGTGTAATCTTGGATGAATTACTTAAACTCACTAACATGAGAGATAATAAACTAGTAAAAGCTATCACACAGGATTGTGGTAAGGATTGAATGACATAATTCTATAAGGAACTAAATGTGCACCTGCTATGTAATAGACAAGGGGTCAGCTAACCTTCTCTGTCAAGGGCCAGAGAGCCCACACCATCTCCCGAAGAAACACTCTTTCATGCCTCCCCCCCCCCTTACTACCTCTGACTCCAAAATCCCTCACATCTCACTCCCAGGATCTCTAGCTGCCTGCAGGGAAAAACTTCACTTGAATGTTCTTTGAAACACAACACATCCAAAATGGAAATAATCATTTCTCTTATCAATGGAATAGCTCTCTCCAAATCTAACAGCTCAGCCTGCTTAACATTCCCCAGACACGTCAGCACTCCCATGCCTTTCTGCTTCTCAGACAATTCCCACTGCTTCCCTTCCACCATCCACCTCTCTGTTGAACTCTTACTTACCCTTCAAGACCCAGTCAAATGTCACCACTTCTCAAGGATGTTTTCCAGCTTCCACCCCACTACCCGCAGCAGCAGCCTTCGGAGATGGATTGTGCCTGATGCACAGGTATGTTTTACATTCCTTTATGGTATCTGTGATTGTTATTTGTGCACCTATCTACCTCCCCCACCAGAACATGAGCTCCATGAGGGCAATATTTTTTTGTCAATATCAATGCAGAAATTAATCCAAGTTAATGAAAATGTAATATGACAGGGCCAATATTACAGAGAGGCAACTGAGATAAGTTATGCAAGTTCTTGGTCAGATTCTGTCTTTAGTTAAAATGTTGGTCATCGTGGATTTTCTGCATTAATGTTGATTTTTTAAAATATTGCATTAAAATGTTATTTACCCTGATTATTGAGTTTGTTGGTGACCTTTTAAAACTGCATGCAGAATGAGTGTCCCTCACTCTCCTTTCCCTTGTCCTGGCCCTGCATTGATAATAGCAGCTCTGGAATTCAAGTCTGGTTTCTCTGCTTCCAAAACCATATTTCCCCTACACGTAGGAAAGAAAGACCAGACGCCACTGAACCTCTCAAGGAGTTAATAGTCTGCTGGCAGATTGTGACCAGTATGTGGACAGTTACAACAGAAATGACATCTACCCCCATGGGTGTGACTACAAGGGGCAGTGTACAGAAGAGTGAGCCCAGCTGGAAGAATCCACAAAAGAGGAAAGCCTGGAACCTAACGGGTCTCCCTGATATGGATCACCCCACTCCCCTCAGAAAACAGCAGCAGCTATGGTAAATTTTAGACCATTTTCCATCTCTCCGCAGACTAGATTATAGTGGCCTTTTGCCTTCTTTGTGTTTCCCATTAGATTCTGAGCTCCTTAGGGACAAGGCTGAGTGACACACAGCAGGTGCTCAGTAAGTGGGGGCAGAATGTATGAGCGATGGACCAGTGAATGAATGGCATTGCTATTCGGGGCACCCCAATGGAGCAGCAAGGCCCCAAGCACCAGGGCCCTGCACAGGGAGACCTGTGGACAGATAACAGGGGCAACCAACACCGAGAGGCACTCGCCGGGGGCCGGGAGGCCTGGGCAAGTGCGCGCACGTGGGCCCACACAAGCTGCCTTTGAGCAGGGTATGGAATGTGGCCCTGGGTGTTATGTGCTGGGAAGTCTCCAGTGCCCACTGGGTAGGCAGGTGGCGCTGCGGGGAAAAGCCCAGGTCTGTGTCCACAGCAATAAAAATACCATCCGCAGCCACACTGGGCGGGGCTGGAGACAGCAAGGGAGGCGGCGGCAGGTCATGAGATCTAAATAAGAAGCCACTGTGGGATGGGACCGCAGCAGGGGACCAGGGCCGGAGCCGCCGCTCCTGCTCCTTCCGCAGAGAAGGCAGCCCCGTCCTGAAGAGAGCGCCATGCTCCACGGGATCAGTGTGTGACTTTCCGCATCCATTAAATGGCAGTGAAATTTTCCACTTCTGTTACGAAGACTGAGAGAGCTTAAGTATAAAAATGCCTCCGCCAGCACTTGCCCAATAAATATTAGTTCTATTCTTGGTCCACCTTTTCAGCCAGATGAATACGGCTCCAGTCTACTTGTCACCCGGATGTCATCAGAGCTGAAAGTCATGGCTACCGGGAAAGACAGCAAGAACCACGGTGCTGCTTTCCCCAGTGCAGTCCCAGGATAAGGCCCAGCCCTGCCAGTTGCTGACTGCCGCCTTCTGCAGTCACCAGATGGCTCAACTCTGTCTCTTCACCCGTGTAGTGGGGGTGATCACAGTGGTGAGGGCTGACAGCTCTTTGAAAAGCAGAAAATTCGTTGCAAGTTGCTCGTTCATTTACTGGTTAGGTCCACTCTTTGGAGCCTCCTGTGGGCCAGGTGCTGTGTGCCCATCACTCTCGTGGTGCCACGACAATTCTGTAAGGCAGAAACTGAGCTTGGAGAGGTGAAGTGACGTGCATGGCACCAGAGGTAATGAGGGGCAGAGCCAGATTTGAACCTGGACGTACCTGGCTCCAAAGCCTCAGTGTATTCCATGGCTGGCAAGTAACTCACCTGTTGAACAAGGCAGCAGGTTGTGTTTATGACACTAAAAAGCAGTAATTTTTGAAGTCCTGCCCCAGTGAGTCACAGAGGAGGTGACATTTGAGCTTGGTCTTTACAGCATATGCTGTGGGTGGCCCTGGCCCAGCCCGTCTCTACGTGGTCCATGTGCCCATTCCCCCAGAAGCTGGGTTGGCTGCTAAGTGCTCACAGTTGTACCCTTTTCCAGAGAATTTCCTGCAGAAACAGAAACCACCCGGCCTGACAGGTTATGTACCTCCTTCCTCCCCTGCTCCCCACAAAAACCCCACACAGGAGCAACCCTCAGTCGATGCCTGGGTGGTTCAGAGGAGGCAGCCTGCCCCTGCCTCCAGGGTGCTGTTTGTGCTCCAGAGCTCCCCATGGGGTCAGGCTGAGGCGAGACTTGAGCTGACAGCGCCTCTTTGAGGGGCTTCATCCCTGCCTCACCCTCACAGGTTTGTCTTCTGAGAGCGTCCCCTCAATAAACCACATGCAGAATTATCCCCATCATAGGCCGGCTTCACAGAGCCTGACCCAAGACAGTCTCAGCAATGACTGGGAATGTGTTGTAATTTTTTTGAAAGGGGAAGGACATTTCAGTAAGAGGGAATGTCACCAGTAGCACACTGTGAAGCCCCTGCTCTGTGTCAGGCACAGCAGTGAGCCCTAGGAGAGGGAAGAAAGTCGCTGCCCTGCTCCAAGGCGGAAAGGGGCGACAGAGTTCTACAGAAGAGAGAGGTCTGGGGAGGAGATTGGAGTCAGGGTTGCATCTGAGAAAGATGACCCTGTCCTGGCAGGACTGGGAGAGACCGACTGGACTGAAAGAGGGGGACCAGAGGCAGGGAAACCAGGTGTAAGATGGTGTTCTCATCCAAGCGACTTAGCTGGTCAGGGCTCATACTGGAAGGGAAAGGAGCAGAACATTAGAGAAAAGACAAGTAGTATCTAAAAATGTGACACTTATCAATCACACTCTTCAAACATTAATCTCATCTGTTCCCTATGACTTTCCCTCTCTCCAGTGAGTGTTTCTGCCAGGCCTAACGGATATAAGTAACTCTAAATTCAATTCAATGAGGAGTCCCCGGGTGCCAGGCCCTGTGCTGGGCACTGGGCCCTAACCCAGAAGCACCCACATCTGTCAGATGAGACCATGGGGCAGCCACCTCGAGGATTCAAAACAAGCCAGTAATAATCTTCTCTTTTTAATGTCAGTCCTCCCCAGGTCCCATTAGTAATATTCCTCATTTAATGGACTGATCGAATGTGGCATTGATGAATAGTATAATTTGGGCAAGACAGGAGAATCTTGATAGTGCAGTGTTTTCATAAAGGCTGCTACAGTTTGAAAAGACCATGGGCTTCAACATCAGAAAGACCTGGGATCGAATCCCAACTCTGCCTCTTGCTGGCTACTTGCCCCTAGACATATAACTTAACCTCTTGGAGCCTCATTTTCTCACCTAAAAGTGGGAATTATAATATATATATTTTAAAGTGTCTGAGAGGCCAGCCGGGCGTGGCTCAGTGGTTGAGTGTCAACCTATGATGCAGAAGATCGGGGTTCTATTCCCAACCAGGGCACATGTCCAGGTTGCAGGTTCGACCCCCAGTAGGGGACATGCAGGAGGCAGCCGATCAATGACTCTCATCATTGATGTTTCTATCTCTCCCTCCCTCTCCTTTCCTCTCTCTGAAATCAATAAAGATTTTTTTTTTTAAAGTGCCTGAGAGAATTCAACAGGACAAGAGAAATAAAGTGCTTAGGGTAGTGCCTGGCTCAATAGGCGGTAGGAATTTATTATTTAAATCCTTCTTTAGTCATTCCCAAACCTGGACCTGGCTTCCTCATCTGGCCTTTCATCTCCTGATTTGCCGAACACTATGTCACTGAAAGGGCTACTGTTGAAAACCGATGTCATCATGTGCCATAAGAGCTGGACTGTGGTTTTGGGACAATTATTGGCTTGGGCAGGTCAAGTGGCATCTGAAAAATGCAAAGGAAATATGTTTCCTGGCACAGTACTCTGAGAAATGAGCCTTTGTTCCCTCTACCACTTAACTTTCAAAGCAAGGAGGTGACATCTGTCTGTGTTCCACATGCCTGGGATGCCAGAGAGACACAGTCAATGGGCAAGGCCCCACATCAGAAGGGCCCCATGTCTCAGCTGCGCCCAGAGGCCAGGAACCTGGGGAATACAGGGTGATCACTTCCCTATCCCCCCTAGAGGATGCCTACAGGCCTGTCGCAAGGAGAGACAGGAGCTGGGAGGCCATTACTGCAGCCCATGACCCCATCAGGATTCTAAGATCTCCACTAATTCAGCAATAAGGAAATGGGCACCTAAAATCTCAAGGCCATTCCCCTCAGCCCCAGAAGACCCTAGGGCTGCTTTCACCACCATTAATGGAACAGGCCACATGATTAAGTAGTGAGTTCCCCATTAAGGGGGGAATACAAATACTTTCTAGGATATTATTGAGAAGATGACATTTCTTCTCAAAGAGGTGACACTGTGGCCTCTCAACGCTGTGTGAGGAAAGTCACGGAAGGAATTAGAACCACAATAGGGTGTGGCCCCATCCTCTGTTCCACTGACCGTCATTCCAGCAAGCTTTTCTTCAAAACCACAGGGCAGGCTGGTTTGAGGCAAGCATTTTGATACAGGGTGGGCTGGTGAAAAAATTTCACATTCAGAGAACAAGCTCACATCCCCAAACATTTACTTCTGCCTGGGCAGACAGCAAAATGGGCGCAAGGTGGTGGTGTCAGCGGCAGAAAGAGTGTGAGCTGAGGGTCATGGGCCTTTTCCTGGTCTCAGCTCTAACACCAGGCTGTGTGACCTCAGCCTGTCTCTAAGCCCTCTCTGGACATTGGTTTCCTCTGCCATAAAATAAGGCAATTGGACTAGATTACCTGAACCCAAACTTCCCTCATGTGAGCCCACCTTCACTGTTTTCTTTATCAACATGCACCACATTATGATTTGTGTCATATCCACAAATCATCTGCACTGTCTGCATAATACACTTGGTTCAAACTGCCTCACTTCCTCACTTCTCTTCTTCTTGAAATTGATTTTCAAAGGAAACTTGATAGAATTACCGAGTGGAAACCAGGATCACTTGCCAGAACAGAAGGCCCCCGTAAAAGTAAGTGCAATGAAACAGAACAATGCTGTTAATTATCTCTGAGAAAGGCTGCGCTGAGCACTGGCTCCCTGAGGTCTGCTCTCTGTTTTTGAAGCAAGGAGATTAGTAAGTGGTAAAGAGGTGTTAAGGACCTCCCAGCCCCCATTTGAGAATTTCCCCTAATCAAAAAGATTGAAAAGAGGAAAAAGATTGAAAGAAAACACTGTGGTGACTGGGGGCAGGTGGGGAGAGATAAATGGTGATGGGGGAAAAACTAATAAATTTTTTAAAATTTTAATGATTGAAAGAGAAGTTAAAGGGGAATCACTTCTCACTACAAGACTCAATTATCTCAATATTCCTACGGTTTAGAAACAACTGATCATTTCTAAGGTCTTCTCCCACACTGATATTCCACTTGGATCCCAGTGTAGAGAAAACATGATCACGATTAGTGGAAAAATTGAGTTACAGGCCATTCTGAGAGGAATGACTTTCAATATCCAAACGGAAACATTGTCAGAATATTTTCCGATTAGAAGGACCTTGAACATGCACTGATGAGATAAAAATGATTTGTGATTTGCCCAGTCATCATTTATTTCCAATAAACACTTCTAAATAATTTGGCAGTGCTAGAAATCGTCTCTCCGCCTGAGTCATGTGAAAATACCACTCCCCCAAAATCTTGTCTACACTATCAATTGGCTTAATAAAGCATTTTGTCAGGAAATATGCAAAGATAAATTTAACCAGAGCAATGTCATCAAATTAACACAACTTCCAAACTAGTGAAGTCCAGATGAATCGTGACATCAGATGGTTACAAAGACAAAATGCCAGCGGATGTTCTGGCTGTGCATTCATTATGATGAATGCGCTGGATTCACACTGCAAGGCCTTCATGATAAGACTCTCCAAGGCACTTAGCTCCTTGGAGCCATTCAAATGTGATACTTGTCTTAGACAGATATAAAATGAGGAAGGGCAAAGTCCCCCTAATATAGCTTAATGATCTTAGAATAATTGATGTGTCTAGTCTCTGGACTACAGCAGAATTTTCACTATATTAGTTTTTTTCTTTCCTAAGTTTTTGCCTTTTTGATTTTCCTAATTCTTTATGCGATCTTGGGCAAGTTCCTTTCTCTTTCTGGAATTAATTTTCCATATTTAAAAAGGAATGATGAGGGGATGTTGGACTAGAGCAGAAGTCAGAAAATTTTTTCTGAAACAGCCAGATAATAAATATCTTCAGCTTCATACGCCATATGGTCTTCTGTTGCAACTACTCACTCAGTCTTTGTAGCAAGAAAGCAGACACAGGCAATATGTAAACAAAGGAGCGTGGCTGTGTCCCAATAAAACTTTATTTACAAAAACAGGTGGAGGGCCAAATTTGGCCCACTGGTCTTGTAGTTTGCCTTTCCTAGACTAGAGGATCTCTAACTTCTGGCCCTAATATTGTCTTTATCTTGAAAGAAAGAAGCTGCCCAAGGTCTGGTCTGTCATCTGACAGAGCCAGGAATGAAACCTGGGTCTCCAAAGTTTAAGTTCAGGGATCGTTCCTCCTTAGCAGCCTGTTCTGATCAATCAAGAATCCTGTAGCTAAAAGACAAAGCGTCAAGTGCTTTTATAGAGAATGGGAAGAATTTCTGTTACCATTTCAGGCATAATTACTTTCAAATTATTTTAGCAGTATGTCATTAGGTTCCATGATGAAGGTGGCATTAAGTCTTTCCCATGGCCAAGAAATGTATCGGATAGGAAAGGAAAAATTCAAGAAGGCTGGGTGGGAGCAGGGGAGCTGGTCTGTATATTTGTCAGAGTCCCACGGTAAGAAGGAAACCACTCCCTCTTCACTCCATATGTGCACAGCATCATATGGTTTATAGCAAAGCACTTTCATGTCCATTATTTGATTTCATCTCCACAACATCTCTGCGAGGTGGGATTCATTGCTCTATATTTATGGCTGAGGAAACTGAATCTCCGAGTAACTACAGTCACTTAGTGAGTGATAGCAGAGGCAGGAAACAATGTCTACGCCCTAGCTGCCATTCATTCATTCATTCATTCAGTCATTCATTCTTTGCCAGGCAGTTGATGAGGCAGGGGGTGGGCAGTCTTATAAAGCAATACTGCCCCTGCCCTCATGGAGCTTACAGCCTAGTAGGGGTAAGAGACAATGAACGGAAAAAGAAACAAATAAGTCATTGTGAGCAGCATAGGTGCTAAGAAAACACACATGGCGTGGTGACAGAGGACTGAGGTGGGGAATTTCGTCGGGTACAGGGGTCAGGAGGGGCCTCTGAAGAGAGTTTGTAACTGAGCCTGGCTGGATGACAGAGGCCTGAACCCCAGCAGCCTGCCTGCACCCCTGAAGGGTGTTGGTAATTTTATCCTGCTGATGATGGACCAGGGCTCCAAGTTGTAGAATGTCATAGGGCAGGTGAATCCTCTCCAGATGCCCCTCGGAACACCTTCTGGTGACCACCTGGGAAGTCATACACCAGTGCTACTCAAAGCGCGGCACCCCCTCCAGCAGCATCAATGCCATGTGGGGGCTGGTGAGAAATCACATTCCTAAGCCTCACTCAGACCTACCGAGTCAGAATCTCTGGGGACAGGGCCCGGGAATTTGCATTAACAAGTTCTCCAGGAGATTCTGGTGCCCACCAAGCATGGGGAACTTCTGCTGTAAACAGCATCTCTGTGCGACGAGCGCCAGTGCACACCCCCAGCCAGCCAGAGCCTGGGAAAGCTGGACATGGAAAAGGAATGCGTCGTGCACCGAGGAGGCACGGTTCCTGTGGAATGGGGGCCATCCCCACATGACAAACTCACCCACCCTTTGCTGCGAGAAGGAATGGAGGCTGAAACCAAAACAGGCAAATGAATAGCACGCTCTGCAGCAGAGCCGATGCTGGCCTGGGAACCTCTGGGCCTTACTTTGCTCCCCTCCCTACACCCTCAGCTCATTAGGGAAATTCTACCTCTGGCCACTTAGTGAATCTAAACCTTCCAACAAACCAAGGCTTGCTCTCCTCCTGTGGTTCTCTATTGTTCATTTGCGTGCATTCTCACAGCAGATATTGAAAACAAAAATCCTCTTCTCCGTTTCCAGCTTGGCAGTCCTTTTGCTTTTGAGTTGGTTGACTGCCTTGGGACTGAGGCTACAAAGTATGGATTACAGATGCTTGAAGAATATTTATTAACTCCAAGGGAGGAAAAAAAAGTTGTGAAATAAAGTAGTTATTTAAGTCCAATTCTACCACCAATAATGCCTTGCCTTGTTTTTCCTAAATCGACCTTAAATGTGCGGTCAAGAAAGATCTGACTTCATTTTATTTTGAAAACATCTTAAAATTGCAAAGCAATGGCCCATAATCTCAGCACACTGAACGTAATTATTTTCACTTCTGCCCATCCCACTTCAGGCCTTGTTTTCACATCCATATACAATTTTGCATGGTGGCAATTACACCATAGAAGCAATATTTAAGTCTTGCTTTTCTCCTGGTTAAAGTTCTAGCAAAAGTGAGTTTGTGCGTTATTGTCCTGACGACCATTTTAAATTTCTGGACAACGGACTCAGGAGTTGGCATGCCACTTAAGCATGCCACATCGAGTCGGGAAGTACTTGTTGAGCGCCTACGGTGTGCCAGATGCAATTCCAGGCCCCCAGGAATCTAGCCCTGAATGAGGCGGAGTCCCTGCTCTCAAGGCTACAGCAGCGTAACTGCGGGGGTGCCATTTCTGCCCCTGTCCACATGAAGGACACCCCTGGAGCAGGTGCGCACAGCCCATGCAGCTCGTGGGGGGAGCTGCTTCCTTGGGGCACATTCCTTCAGTTCGTGTAGGGGGTACGGGGTAAGTGAACGGATCTAAGGGCCAGGAGCAGACCTGGGGGGACACACGTCTTCATGGCTGCTGCTACATATTACCATACTGTTCACTGCCTCTAGAGACAGCAAATGTGTCATTTTCAACAGAAACTTGTCAGCTTTAAGTGTTAACCTTTTTCCCCCCAAACATTTGCCAATTTAGTTAGTTCACAACAGTCCCCGAGAGAAGCTATGGATTTAACAACGCATGCTCCCTGCTGATCCTAGTCTCCCTTCAGATACTTCCTTCAGTATCTAAGACAATGCTGTCAGACCACGAAGGTCAGGGTTAAAATGGGACACTGATATGTTTAAATGGTCTTCCCAGAGCTAAAGGCTTCAGGAGAAGGCTTTTCCACCAGGGTTTAAATTTAACCCTGCCTGAACTCCCATTTCAGGAGAGAAAAAGCATGTTTCATTGCTCTTGAGCTTCAAAATGAAATACAGATAATCTCATATTTCACTGGACACCTTACAGTAATGCTCTCTTCTCAATCCTTAAAGCAACCCTGTGCAGTAGGTGGTATTATTATCACGTTTTAGCAGTAGGGAAGTAAGCCTCAGAGAAGTTTAGCTACCTGTCTGAAGTCACACAGCCAGTAGATGGCAGGCAGGACTTAGACCCAGGAAGGCTGTGCTGAGACATGGGCTCTTTCCTCTGTACTCTGGCTGCACTAGATACCGAATGCCTAACATAAGTCAGAAAATGGAATTCTCCTCCTAGCTTGGACACTTACTTCCATGAGACTATTCAGAACCATTGCCTTCTTGTGGCACGCTGTCCTGCTTAGCAAGTAGAAGAAATGCTAGCGCTGTCCCAACATCATAGGACTATAAAAAGGAGACTCCTGGGCCCCAAAGCCAAGCAGGGGAGCCGGAGTCTTTGAAGCGTCCTTGTGTTGCTCATCAGAACAGCCTGTTCCAAGGCATACTGTCTACTATGAGAAAGTCCCAACATGGCTCCGAGGCCTAGGTTGTCACAACATCCATAAATCCAGGGTTTGCAACATATCTGTCTGCTCTTCATAACCAGAATTCACACGCCTCAGGTGAGTCGGAGAACTGGGCTTGTGAGCATGGCTTCTGGACTTGAAAGTGGGAAATGTCTGAGTTAGAGGGTCTTAGAAAATGCTCAGTCCAATCTTCTTATTTTACCCACGAAGAAATGAGACCCCAGGTTCCAGCCGCACTCCCATCTGCACCGTAGTCTCCCCACCCAAGGGTAGCTTGGGCTCACTCCTCCCTGAAGGCTCTTCCTAATCTAACCTTCTGTGAGGCTCAAGCCTGCCTCTGCAGACCTGAAGTGCTGGAGCGCAGGGAACACAATCAGAAACAATGAATAAAAACAGAGCTGAGAATGCTTCTTCCTAAGCATGCTGAAGGCCAGGGATGGCCCTCCTTGGTTATATAAAAAATAATGGGTCAAGACAGGTTTCCCAGCCCTTCCCACAAATAATCCAAAACTTCAGACCAAGACCCCAGGTGTCAGCCCAGGGTCTTAAGTATACACAGAACAAAATGAAGACTAAGCTTTAGGTACCCAAGCAACAGGGCTCGTACCCCGAATGGAGATCAGCAGGGAAAAAAAAATCCCAGACAAAAAGGAGTCAACGTTTTACTAGCCTGCTACACTGTCTTAATTTTAATGACGATAATTTGAATAGCAAAGGAAGACAGGAGCAGGCCATTCAACGACTCATAAATAATAAACGTAAAATTGCAGAGGTTGAATTGTGCAGACTAACTTTGAAGAGAAAGGAAATCAATCATGGAGCTCTCACGCCTCCTAGTGACAAAGCTGGGTTACTGCGGGGGAGGCTTCATTTTCACCCCCTTGGAGCCATTAACCCTGTCTGCCTGTCAATGCACAACAGGTAAAAGCCTTCCTGCCCTAGCTGGTTTGGCTCAGTGGTTGGGGGGTCAGCCCTCAGACTGAAGGGTCTTGGGTTCGATTCCAGCCAAGGGCACGACACATACCTCGGTGGCAGGCTCAACCCCTGGCCCTGGCTGGGGAGGCAACCAATCGATGTGTGCACAGTGATGTTTCTTTCTCCCTCTCTGAAGAGCAATGGAAAAAATTAATCTCCTCAGGTGAGGATTTAAAAAAACAGGCTCTAGGATACTTGCCTTCACATGTATTGTTTCGCTAATGCTCACACTGGGTGACTACCATTAGACCCATTTTATAGGCGATACTGGGGAATTCCCAGAGTGGAGGGCTCCTTCCTCCACATCACACTGAGTACAGAGAGCTGAGGGCAGAGGTGAGTAACACCCAGCCTCTACTGGGCCATTTGATCTTACTGTGCTCATATTTTAACTGGGCAGGCGACTCACATGAAACAATCAGAACACAGAGTCCTAAGTGCTGTTTGCAGAGAAGTAGAAACTGAGTGCAGTCAGTGTCTCACACACACGCACCCATGGTGTCCCTGACCAGAGGCCTGGGGGGAGCAGGGAGCTGGTGCCCAAACCCCTGCTCCTTAGTGGGCACGGTTTAAAGGCCTCCCTTCCGCCTGACACCTGGGTAAGAAATAAGGCCCTGGGTTGAGTAACCGTGAAAACAGACATCATTAGCCAGCCTAAACCTTCAAACACTCCAAGTCAAGGCAGCGTCAAAAGAGAGTTAACAAGGCTTCCAATTTGTCTTTTACAGGGTCTGACATGTCAGGTCAAGGAAGGTAGGGATCTGGTGGGAACTCTGAGCAAAGAAAGTCGGGCTGTTATGTTGGCTTGTTGACAGGAGTGACAGGTTAAGAAATGACTGTGGGCAAGGAAGGCCTGGGTATCTATTTTGAAAGGTACCAGGGTGCCGTTTTCTGCCTGGCACCAGCAGCAAACCATCCCAGAGAGAAAAACAGTCCCAGATTTCTTTGCATGCTAGCCTTCTTTTACAAACATTCAACTTAACACAGGGTGGGCAAAAGTAGGCTTACAGTTGTTGGTATGAAAAACAGTACAGTAATTAATAAATAATAACACAAGAATAAATTCTGTTTCACGTACTAACAGCTGTAAGCCTACTTTCACCCCACCCGGTATTGCGGAGGGGAAGCTTCTTTTTTAGTTGATGCCTATAAATGCACTTTATAGAAATAACATTGTACTTCGCACACTTCTTTGCAAAATATTTTTTCACCCAAACTGTGAAATAAGCTCCTAGGTACTTTAATATTCCTCTACCTCATTTTTTGACAATTGCCTGGAATTCTAATTTGTAGATATATCTAATCTTAAAATATATAATTATTTTAAAACAGAACATGAAATTCATGTGGCTTCAAATTTTTAATAAAAAAACATTTTTTTAAAATACTTGAAGCTAAATCTTTGCTGCAATTTCATTTTTCACACTTAAATCTGTGTGTGGCATTTTCCCAAACATTTAGCCAGTATCTCAGCACCTTTTATTCGTGTTAAGGTAGAGGTTACGAGAATGAACTTTGGTGTTAGGTCTGGGTTCTGATCCCAATTCTGCAACGTACTAACCAGGTGACCTCGAGCTAGGCGGCGACTGCACCTGAACTTCATTCCCTCGTCTGCAATAAATGAGTAATGATGGGCCATGCCTTCCAGGACTGAAGCAAGAAGGAAATAAACTAGATGACAGTAATTCTCAGTACACGTCAGTTATTTCTACTTTTCCCTATTAACTCAAAACACTACCTCCATCCCACTCTAGACCTGTAGGTAGACCTGCGTTTTACTCGGAGGCTTTTATTCTGCTCCACTGCTCTGTCTGCTTACTCTTTCCAGCAGGGCACCGTTTTAACTATTTTACTTTTATAATTGGTTTCAATAAAGCTGAGCTGTGCCTCTCCTTGTTACTCTTTTTCATATGTTTCTTAGCTTTTCTATTATTTGTTCTCCCAAAGAATTTGAGACCATTTTTGTCAAGTTCAAAAAAACTCATGAGAATCTTTACTGAAATTTCTTTCAAGTGATGGCTTTCTTTTCAACACACAATCTGCCAATTAAGAGCCCACAACACATCTCATTTAATCCGGCCCTCTTTCATGCTTCACTGTAACATATAGTTTCCTTCACACAGGCCCTGCGTATTTCCCAAATTTCTTTCTTTTTAAAGTCTTTTTCTACGGCTTTATGTTTGGGACCTCCTAACTCTGTGGCATTTTCTAGCTCTTATTCCTGATACTCATTTATTGTGGTGGTCTGTAACCAACCTGCCAATGCAACCTCTCTAAGGCATGCCTGTGTGAGAGCAATTAGACTATCTGCAATTCTAAGTTCACTCAGCTCATTTCAATCTCAGTAAAAGCATTTCACATAAAGAGGGAGGCAAATGAAACAACTGAGTCTAATCCTATGTAATTTAACGTTAAAAACAGTAACAGTATTAATAATAGTTAATGGTTATTAAGTGCGTAGGAAGTACCAGGTACTGCGTTAACCAGCTTACCTGCATTTCCTACTTACACTTCTGCAATGTGGGTATAGTTACGACCATCCTTTTAAAACTTAGGGACTAAGCTTAGAGAAGTTAGCTGCCAGGGTCACGCAGAGAGAGGCGCAGAGGCGGGGTCTGGAATTCACAGCTAGTAACTTAAGCATTAGGCTATACCACCTGCCAGTAGTCATGCTTCCCTATGATGCTGCAACAACAATTAATAAATCAATAAATCCTACAGGAATAACCCTGTATCTTTCACGCTGGGCTTCCATACAAAACTCTAAGCCAGTGTCTCTTAAGAGTTTTCTGTATGACAAATCAGCCGGTCTAAATCCCGGAGCGACGTCTAAAAGCTAAATGACCCTGTGATTGTCATTAGGAAAGTGTTTGGCTGAATTTCAGGACACTTGAGAGTCTATGGTTGCCTTTTGGTAACTTTCAGCATCTAAGTTTTTTGTGTTTTTTTAATCCTCACTCAAGAATATGTTTATTGATATGAGAGAGAGAAGAAGGGGGCGGGGACAGGGAGAGAGACAGAGAGACAGACATCAGTCTCCCATACAGGCCCCAACCGGGGATCAAGCCCACAACCGTTTAGTGTACAGGACGATGCTCCAACCAACTGAGCCACCGGCCAGGACCATTCTAAGTTATTTTTAAAAGCAAATCAAACCTAAAGTTTTTTATATGTCAGGCCATAAAGGTTTCTTGGGTGTCAAACGGGTTTTGATGGATTCTGTGGGCGAGTTGCACTCTGAATGAATGCCACATGCTTTCCATTTCCCTGGAAATACTATACACCTGGGTTTTAGCAACAGTCTTGCCAATGTAATTCACTTTTTGCCAAACACAAAATAACTGAAAAAATCATACCACACTGAAACAGTTCTGAATTTACCTCTTTTTCTACTAAGCCATTCAAGACATTTAATAGCTGGGAAAACTCATAAAGTATAAAATGTTCAATTGGGGGAGGCACAGGAGAAACAGTTTTGGAGTTATTAAGAGCATAGCAGCATGGAACAGACAGGGATCTCCGAGGGAAGGCGGGGCAGGGGCGGGGGAGTGGGTGGGGAGAGATTCATCAGAGAACTGATACGCTTATATGCGTAACCTGTGGACACAGACGTTGATGTGGGGAAGGCCTAGGGGTGGGATGGATGCAGGGTGGAGGGGATCAATAGGGGAGAAAAGGGGACATCTGTAATACTTTCAACAAAAAAGATAAATTTAAAAAAAATTTTTTTTAAAGAGCCAAAGGAATTTAAAAGTGATATACACCAACCTCAATCTCAACATCTTTATACATCAAGGAAAAAAATTTTTTTTAATTTTTTTAAATGATTACACAATTTATGTATGATAGTTTTTGAAATGATTACACAACTTGTTAGCAGCAGAACTGAGATGGCTTAATATATTTATCAGTTTGTTCATGAATTCGTAATTTTAACTCCCTAACACTTCCCCAAAGTTAAGATAATCAAAACAGAAATATATAATATGGTAGAGAGAGGGAAATAAATGTATCAAAGGCCACAGCTAACAGGGTAGCAGAGTTACTATAACAAAACATAAAATTTACCTTTGTATTTCTAGCACCCATAGCTGGGGGGACAGAGAGAGAGATTCCTGTTGCCTTACAGAGAAAGACTGGTGGATTCCCTTTCTCGGGTGAAACAAGCATTTTGCTGATACTAATTTCTGGAAGGAATTTATCACTTGGCACTTCATTTGAGGGATACTGAAAATTATTCCTAATAATACTCTCCACAATGATTCTACTAAAGGTATACAGATTTCTTCCCATGGTCATTTCCCATATTGATCATGAATAAAAGTTAAGGGTGTGACATGAAACTGTTACCCTGCGACACTCTGTTCCTGAAGCAGCTGAGCTGATGCCACCCAGGTAGGCCTGCTGATGCTGGCTGGTCTTAGTTGCTATGAGGATAGAGCTGTATATGGAGATGAGTAGATAAAATGTCACTCAAATTCCCTTCCTCGAACAGCAACAGCCCTAGCCTAGCTTTGAACAGCAGCTGTGTCCGTCCGTCCTCACTGAGATATGCCTCATGAGACCCAAAAGTACAGCTACTCTTTCACTGGTTGAGACAGGACTCGTACCCTTTGGTGGCTACGTTAAACAAACTAGTACAGGACAAGACAGTGACAAACATCTTGAGAACTTTAGGACGCTGGTAGTGATGCTCAGTAAGGTCCCCAGTGAAATCAGGGATCCCTTAGGTAGTCCCCTCCCATACTGGCTCCAGGCTTGGCCATGTGACTGGCACTGATCCATGAGATCTGCCCTCAGACCACCACGTGCAGAATCCCTGACTAGCCTACTGGGGAATGAGACACCACATGGAACAGAGAGGAGCTGTCCCAGCTGAAAAACCAGTTTGCCATCCACTAGACACCTGAGTGAAGTCAGCCCAGACCATTCAGCCCCAACAACTGGTCAGCTCACTACAGAACTGCCCAGTCAACCACCATCCCATGACTGATACTAAAATGGTTGTCACTTTAAGCCATTACTTTTCGAGATGTTATCTACACAGAAATGCTAACTAAAATAGAGGCCCATTGCAAGCAAACCCTGAAGTGAGAAAGAGGTGTGAAGATACATTGGTCATTTTAATATCTAGAATGAGTGTTCCTGTACCCCTAGTTTAAAAGTGAGTGATGTTCCCACAATCTGGGCAGGCAATGGGCAGAATCCAAAATGTATCTTCCCATAGGAATTCGGACCTAAATGATGACTGAGTTCCCAGGCTGGTCACAGGGGGGTATTTAACCAATATAAGATATTGTGTAAGAAATACACTAAGGTATAAAAATATTTAAGTAATTATTATAATTAAAGTTGAAAGTGAATTGAATAAAAACATTTAAAATTAAATGGTGATGGTGCTTGACAAAAACAAGGTTATTTTTAGATTTTTTTTCTTAATTTCCTAAGCCAACAGTTTCTGTGGTGGCAGCATCTGACATGGTCCCCAATGCCCCCCTCCTGGTATTCACGCCATTGTGTGGTCCCCTCCCCTTAGGGGTGACTGGATCTTTCCAAATGCAGATCTGCTTTCAAGCGCTTCAGAGTATTCCATAAAAAGAATGAACCATCATTCAATCATTTCCCTACCAAGAAACATTTAATTTGCTTCTAACTTTTTATAGCATAAATAATGCTTTGGTAAATATTTTTGGACATCCTCTTTGTGCATGTATACAAATGAAGAATAAATGCATTTTTAAATTTTAACAGATAGTCAAAATGTTCTACCAAAAGGTTTCATCAGCCATCATTTATTGATGCAAACAGAGTGTATACTATGTATTATATATTAGCAGTTATTAACATAATAATATATAATAATACAAATTCCCCCTCACCCTTATCAATAATGAACATTACGTCTTTGTTATCCTTGCCAATCTGATGGATAAAAAGCATTACTTCACTTTTAATCATATTTTATTACAACCTAATAACACTAAAAATGCATGTGGATTTCATTTGCCTGCACACAAGTGAATCGTGACCATAAGCCTCGTTATTTGTGTTCCCCAGGACTTGGGAAACTTTGAAATTTATGGCTAATATAAAAAGAAGGGAGAGTTTCCTGGGGTCACTCACATTTGTTGGAAGATACAGAAGGAGGAAAGGAATTATTTTAAAACATGGCTGCAAAAGTAAAGTAAAACATGGACAGAGGGGGAGAATGGGGCGTCCAGCCGGGGGGGGCGTTAGGGGGTGAGCAAGACAAAGGCGCAGTGACAAGCTACCTGGTCGCGAGAGGTGAGGTGGGCAGGTGCGAGGTGGGGGGGGGGTGCTGACCTTCGAAAGGTATTTGTTAACTCGGGTGTTTAAAACTCCTTGACAGTGCCTATCCTTGCACCTTGGGCAAACAGTTGTCCCCATCGGTGGCCCCTGAACTAATTCCCCTGGAGAAATGATGTGCTCGGGTAAAACCCAACAAGAAGGACCTTGTCTTTAATTATCTAAAAGCTGACACACAATATAGTATTTTAATATCACAGCATTTCTTCAAGATACACACTAGTCTCCTCATTTTACAGGTGGGGAAACCGAGGCTCAGAGACACTAAGCAACTTTGCCCAATTTTACAGAGTCAGTAACTGGCAGCACAGAGGCTTGAGCCCAAGGGCGCCTGGCACCGACACCCCCTCACTGTCCCCGCCAGTTCTGCTGCCTCCGACCAGTTGGAAACACTTGGCCCCATGCTAGCTTGTCATCGTCCTTAGTGTTCTTGGGAATGCCACTTAGACACTTTAGATGCCGAGTTCCTTCCCTTTGGAAGAAAGGAGTAGAATCAGACAGTCCATGAGGTTTCTTCCAAATCTAACATTCTTGGACTCCGTTTCCGTCTCCTGTTACGAAGTTGAATTAGGGCTGGGGCGGGAGAGGGAGGGGGAGGGGGAGGGAGGGGGCACTTTCGTCTGGCGGCTCATTTACCATAGCGTGTGTGCCTTTAACAACACAGTTCCGACAAGATATTTCTTCTCCTAAGGGAGCAAGAAATCATAAGATTGGGAACGGGAATCAGAGCAGTGCAAGGATGCTGTTCCAGAAAGCAGGAAGGTTCAAGGGGCCTTTGACGCTCAGTGGGATGAAATATGGTTCGGAGACAAGGAAAATGAGAAGCAGGAGGAGGGAAGACTGAAAGGTCGAACTTTTTGAAAGTCTAAAGTTCATTCAACTCATATTTGTTTTAAAAAAGCCAGTTTTCCAATTACTATTATCTATTTGGCACTGCTTTCTGGAGTGAAGGTGAAATCTCCCTTTGTGCATAGTTGGAAGCTGGAGATTAAGGAAAATGACCATGTTTAGTGTGAGAAAGGGAAATGGACCAATCACCTTTTTTAAAAAAATATTTTTTTATTGATTTGAGAGAAAGGGAGGGAGAGGGAGAGAGAGAAACATCAATGATGAGTCATTGATCAACTGCCTCCCGCACACCCCCGACTGGGGATCAAGCCCACAACCCGGGCATGTACCCTGACTAGGAATCGAACCCCGATCTCCTGGATCCTAGGTCGATGCTCAACCGCTGAGCCACGCCCAACTGGGCCCAATCACCTTTTTTAGCGTAACAACTTTTCTCATTATTAAACTAGCATATGTGCATTATAGAAAATTTGAAATGGACAGAAATGATTTCTTTCAATCTCGTATAATCCTACCACTTCATCATATCAGTGTGTTTCCTTTTAGTTTGTTTCCTATGCACATTTTTAGAACAAAACTGAGATTCTATCACACATGCAGGGCTTAGCTTATATTTTTTCATTCATTCTCAGGCTGGGGGACAGAAGACAGTAAACCTAGGCGTCAAAGAACTGAGAGAAGCCAGGGATCTGGTGTTCCAGGTACCTATTGCTATAAAACAAATACCCTAAAACTTGGTGACTTAAAACAATGCAACATTTATTTCATTCCTGAATCTGCAATTTGGCTTGGCAGTGGAGAGTGGCATCGGCTGGGCTGGGACAATGGCTGGGGGCTGGGAGCATCTGAAGGCTTTCTCAACGTCTAGCAGTTGAAGCTGGCTGAAGGCTAAGGCCTCAGCTGGCGCCATTGGCCGCAACACCCACACGTGGCTTCCCCTTGTGGCCTGGGCCTCCCGAGAACGTGATGGCTTGGTCCCAAGAGGCTGGACTGCCTTTTCAAACCTAGCCTCAGAAGTCACGTAGCGTCCCTTCTGCCACATACTGTTAGTTAGAAGTGAATCATTAAAGCCAGCTCATATTCAGGGGAGTTTAGACTCCACCTTTTGATGGGCAGAGTGCTAAAGAAATGATGGAGCTCTTTGAAAACCACCACATTTGGGTACTACCAAAAATCCCTCCCATTGGAGTCCTTTCCTGAAGCCGTCCCTGCCCAGAGAGGGTGCCGTCCTCTCCTTCCCAGTCCAGGCCAACATAAAGGTTTCCTGGAAGCGACGACTCTACGGATGGACCTGTCTTGGAGTTACCTGAGGTTCTTGAATCCAGAGCCACAAAGCTGGCGGGGGGGGGGGAGGTCCTGCCTCAGATGCATAGCTTCTCCTTCTCGCCCCACACTAACCTGCCACCCCATGAAGTTCCAGCGTTTTAGCTGCAACTTCAGAAGCTCTTCCCGTCCTATCAAGTCAGGTTCACGGGACCAGCTGCTACTGCGCCAGGACTAAACTTGAACCACAACTTCACAGCCCCTTGTTGAGCACCCCTCTTCCTAAGGCCCCAGGTCCCACCACACCCATGGTCCAGGCTGACACTCGGGCCAGCAGAGCTATCTCCTGCAACCTCTCCTCCCTCCTTCCCTGAAGGACCATGAGGCTGGCTGGGCCAAGTCTGACCCCAGGACAGGCTCTGCATGTGCACTTCCGTCCGGGGCCTCCAGACTCTCCCTAGCCAGCTATTCCTCCGAGGAGCCTGTACAGGGAACGTATCCCATCTGTAAGCCGGCAGGTGGACTAAGAAACCTCTCTGACTCCCAGTGGCGTCCTAGGGAGGAAGGGCTGTAGCCTTGGATGAGCTAGGATTCCCCACCCAGCACTCTTTTCCTAAAGATTTCAGGTGTTGTGAGGGGCCCAAGGTGTGGGTCCTAAAGGCAGCAGATTGGGGCAGGGGGCATGACCAACAGCCCTTAGGGGAACAGACCACATACCTGGGGCAGGAGGCAGCTGGCTGGGGTAGGAAGGAAATGGGCCGGGGAAAGTGCAAGGACACAGGCTGAGGGGCAAAGTATAGAAACACTTTACAGAGGAGCAAAAATCTTCGGTGCATCCTGAAGGAGGGGTAGGAAATATCACATCAGCATAACTGTCAGAATCCCAGTTCATGATCTGCCAATCAGCTCTGAACTATGCTAACAGCCTTCAGTCTAACATTTTAAGGGTTCCTTGCCTCCGGAGAGGTAAACTCCACCTTTAAAAAGTGAGCAATATAAATGGGATGCAAACTTATAAATCCATTAGCCATAGATAATCTTTCCTAGTCAAAGAGATAAGTATTTTATTTTCTCTGAGCGGTTGACATCACAAAACAACTCTTGATTGAATGTTTTGAATGTTATAAAAAGGAGACCCATTTCCCACTCTTTACCTTTTCACATCTCTCAGTTAAAAAGAAAGTTTTACCCACAGATATCTAATTTTCCCAAAGGAAATCTTCAGAATATTATTTTTGGATGATTGTATTTTGGATCAGCTCCTTCATCCAGGAGCCTGGTGAAGCTTTTTTCTTTGAACCTGGAAATCTCTTCTTTCTTTTTTTTTTAGTTTCAAATGTTCAAGACCCCATAGTTTGGATTTTATTCCAAGTGCAGGCCGCTCAGAAGCCCGGTGGGATCTCAACTTGGCAAAATAGATCCCTCTTCCTAAAATTAAGCAACTGTGACAAACATCTGAGCTCCCACAAGGGTGCTGTTGAAAGGGGCACATTCACATCACAAGCCGAGACTTCCTGCTGGGCTGTGGGTGGAGGGAGCAATGGGGGAGGCAGGCGCAGCCAAACCCTTTTCATCCCAGAGCCTTTTTATGCACCTCCCCGGATTTGCTGGGCCTGTCATTTGAGGCTAAGTCGTATAGACAAATTCAAAGTTCCCTTGGGGACATGGGCAAGAAAAGACAACAAAACACAGATTCTCCTCGCCAAAATCTTTTCCCAGACTCTGGGGTACTGCCTGGCATACAGTAGGCACCCAATAAAATTCATTAAACATAAGATAAAAAGAAAGCAAGAAAAGGAGGGGAAGGGAAGAGAAGGGGAAAAGAGAAATGAGGGAGAGAGAAAGGGGAGGGGGGCAGAGAAAGGAAAGATTCTGAAGTGACTTTAAATACATGCTTATTTATATATTTATACACACTGTGCTTTTTAATAAGTTAATTATATATAAAGCTGAGTGCCTAATATGCAGCAGGCACTGTGCTAAACTATATTATTACACAGATGAACACAAACCTCATGATAACACCATGAGGCATGAACCATTAACCCCATTTTACAGATGAGGAAACTAAAGTTAGGGGTTAACTCGCCCCAAATCCCAAAACTTATAAGTGGGTCAGAATTTGAACTAGGGTCTATCTGATAAGAGATTTACTTACTTTCCCTTCCCTCCCTCCCTCCTTCCTTCTTCCTTCCTTCCTTCCTTCCTCGCCTCTGCTCTCTCTCCTCAAGGCCCCAGGACACTGTTTCTCTTCTTTCCATGTTTTACAAGGTGATAACCAATGCAGATCATAGGCACACAAGTGTAGACCTTAGCAATAAGCAGTGACATGGTTCATACAGTTTACTGCCCAGAGCCTGGGGTTTGCCATCTCACAGGCTAGGTGGGCTGAGAAAGAGCCAGGCTGGCCCTTTCATGACGAAAATGAGGGAGCAGCAGTCTAGATGGAAGCAATGGTAATCAACTATCTTAAGGGACGTCCCAAGAACTGAGAGGGCCCAGAGGCTCCAACTCACTTTTCCTGAGGGAAAATCAGGAGTCGTGGAAAATCACGGAGCAGGGGGATTTTAAAATAATCACCCTTCAAACCTAATCACCCTTAATGAGAGGTATAGGATGGAATCACCCTTAATGAGAGGTATAGGATGGCCCTGAAGGGAGCAGCACAGACTGCCAGTCTCTAATCAAGGTGACCTGAGATCCACCAGCTGTTACAATCCAGTTCCAAGCAGCTGCCCTCAGTCCGCGGTTTCTCACAAATGCTCATCAGAAGCCACTGGGCATGCTCAGCTCAGAGCAGCCCTCTCAGGCCTACAAGAAGCCAAAGAAACCAAACCCAGGGAGAGGAAGAACTGCAAGAAACCACAAAAGCAGCCAGGAGTCAACCAAATGCAGGAGAAATCTGAGAGGCAGTCCTGTGTTGCTTGCACTCCGCACCGTCTCAGGAACTCCACTGTTTGCAGACCGTCTCCAGGCTCATCCCCAGGACCTCCTTCTACTTTCCTGGGGTGACTCGTTTCTGTCCCTTCTCTGCTCTCTTTAGTAAGCTCTCTGTGGAATGGTGGGAAAAACACGACTGTGCCCGGGAGATCCATGACCTAAATTCCAAAGTCTCCATTCCCATACACAGTAACAGCTCCCCACCCATGGGCCTCAGTTTCCCATTTATTGCTCTGCCTCCCTCAACGAGAACATGTAAGAATGGGCTTTGATGGGATACCAAGTACTTAAAGAGGCTGAAAGCTTCCTCGCAGTTTAAAACATTTCTGGTACTTGATTTTAAAACAACTGCCTGATGCAGATGGAGATAGCTGTTTCCTTCGGCCCAGTGTCTGCACCCAGTACAGACCACAGCTGTAGAGACCGTGGAAGTTTCCAGAAGAGCAGCTCTGGAACATGGAACTCACCAGAGTCGTTCTGACGCTTCTAGTTCCGTTCATGATCAAGACCTTCTAAGCCTCATGATCAGAAGGTTATGATGAGATAGACCCAGGTCACCTCAACCAGGTCCCTTAGAACTTCGGTAGCTGTCCCTTCTTCCAGTGCCAAGGCCCCACTATGGAGAGTAAACCCCTCCTTCCTGAGACAGAGATGGGCCACAGGCAGCTCTGCAAAGGGAGGTGGGCTGCCCTGCCCAGAGATCAGTGGTGCCCAAGGACAAGCAGGCATTGTTTGGCCCCTGGAGTCTGGCATTGCCGGGCCTGAGTGGGCAGAGAAGCGGCTGGACGCTTTGGCAGCATGGGGGGCAGCCTCGTGGAGGGGAGCAGAGCAGGGAGCTGTGTGTGACAGCTGGGCTCACAATGTGGGCATTGTTCCCTCCCTGGGTTGCATCTGTTCCCCTAAGGGTGGAGGGCAGAGAAGAACTGGGTTGGGAGCATCTGCCAGGGCTCAGGGAGAGAGCTGGGCACTGCCCGTCCAGAAGAAAGGAAAACCCTGAATGCTCCCGGGGCAGCCCACCCATGAGCCAACCTGACAGAGGCTAAGAGACGCAGAGGAAAAGTACTGACTTCCTGCCACGGCCCTCTCCCCACCTCCTCTCCCCACCCCGGTTTCTTTGATTCTTTCTCTTATTTCAATCATCTCATACCATGCTGAGCTTTGCCTGCTGCTGTAATTTTTGCTTTATTTTTTGCTATCTAAGCATTTCTTTTGCATGTTCAGAATGTCCCTAAGTACCTTTTGATAGCATGTATGTCTATCATATTGACCTTTAAAATCATAAAATACAATTCTGGTAAGTTTGCCCTCAAACCTGCATACACTTGTTACGTCCATGATGAGATCTCATGCAGATATTAGCACATAGATACTCAGCTGAGTTAGTCTCAGCCGAAAGATAGACATTTTCCTATCACCCTCTTTCAGCTGAAACTAACTCAGCTGAGTATGCTATGTGCTAATATCTGCATGAGATCTCATTAATCCTCATTAAAATCCTGCGAGCTATGAAATTGTATAAATCAACTTCACAGGTGAGAGGAGACTTGACTTTGGGTGGTGAACACACAATACAACATACAAATTGTGTAGTATAGAATTGTACACCTGAAACCTGCGTAATTTTATTAACCAATGTCGCCCCAATAAACTCAATTTTAAAAGTTTACAGGTGAGAAAACTGTAGCTCCCTGACATGAAGTAATTTGCCCAAGATCATTCAGATGGTAGATCAAGAACAATCCCAGTTTTCCGACTCTAAATCCAGCATCCCTGCTGTGAAGCCAGCCTTCCCCAGCCACCCACTGATGCCACTTCAGGGAGATTGTGCTGAGGAATTTGTACCTTTTCATTTTAAAATCAAAAATAGCGAATGTTCATTTCACTGATGATGATGATAACAAATATTGGAAGCAATCTAAATATCCAATTACAGGAGAATCAAGCAAACTGAGATAAACCAATGAAAGCAATATTACTCAACCATTAGAAACAAAAAGTTTAGCCCGGCTGGGCGTGGCTCAGTAGGTGAGCACTGACCTAGGATCCGGGAGATCGAGGTTCGATTACTGGTCAGGGCGCATGCCCAGGTTTCGGGCTTGATCCCCAGTCAGGGGTGTGCTGGAGGCAGCCGATCAATGACTCATCATTAATGTTTCTCTCTCTCTCTCTCCCTCTCCCTTCCTCTCTCTGAAATCAATAAAGATATATTAAAAATAAAAATTAAAAAAAAAACACAAGTCAGTGAGCTTACAATCTAATGATGAATACAGAAAAATAAAAACAAATTTTAAAAAAACAAAAAGTTTATAGATGGCAGCAACATAGAAACCTTTCATAACTCAACTGTGTGTGAGTATATTATGAACACGCCTGTGCAAAAGTGTACCTAGGTCAATAAGGACAGAAGAAAGTCAGGCAAAGTGAAAGAACTATTTACAGGGAAATAGAATTTCGGGTGAATTTTTCTTTACAAGTGCTTCTCAGCACCATTATGTCCTAAAAACAGATAGCCTCACAATATCCCTGCTGATTTTAAAATATTTTTACTGATTTTTAGAGAGAGAAGGAAGAGGGAGAGAAAGGGAGAGAGAAAAACATCGATGTGATCATCTGCCTCCTGCATGCCCCCTACTGGGGATCAAGCCTGCAACCCAAGCATGTCCCCTGACCGGGAATTGAACCTGTGACCTTTCAGTGCACAGGACAACACCCAACCAACTGAGCCACACCAGCCAGGGCTCCCTGCTGATATTTCAATGCCCGATCCACGTGCTTTCCCAATAATCTGTTGTATTATCCCAAAGTATCTATGTGCTGATTCAAATAAATTCAATTTTGCTTTAGAGAAATAAACATAAAATGAAAACGTTCTTCAAGCTAAGATTTTTTTTTTCATTTCTGTATTTTATATGAGATCTTTTATAACATATCACTTTCTCTCTGGGGACCTTATATCAAAATGAGTCCAATATCTGTATTTGCCCCCGGTTTTGATTGCACGAGTTGTGCTCTGATAACCGTGGGGTATTCACCACTGTGGGAAAAGAGGAAGAGAAACCAGCAGAAAGCAAGGGGTGCCCGGCCATAGCTCCGCAGCAGCCGGGGCTCCGAAGGAAAGGAGCCTCTCGTTCACTGGGTCTCCCTTCTCTCCGGGCCTTAGCTGCTCCCAGTCTACAGAGGTTTCGAGATTTCCAGTATTTTAATCAGGGACTATTTGGTCACAAGCAGCAGGAGTCCATGTGGACAGCTCAGACTATGTGGGAGTGGATAATAAGATTACTGGAGATACCCACAATAACCCCCCATCCCCCCCCACACACACAGCACAGGAAGTGAGGCCAGCCTTGCGGGACTCGGAAAGCCACAGAACTCAGAGCCTGCCTGTCTGTCTGTCCGTCTCTCTCCTTCACTCTACTCCTCAGTCAAAAACTCAAAGGAGACGTAGCCCCAGCCAGCCACCCCGTCCCAAGATCTTGACACCAGCATTTTTATCACTTGTCCAGACCTAGCTTCCTTTGCTCCCTCCCTCACCCGCCTCCTCCCTTATTTAGAAAACATCAGGCTCTTTCTAAATAAACCAAGTCCCAGTCTAACAAGAACAATGATTTAGCATAAAGAGCGCTCACTGCAAACCCCAAAGCGCAGGTGGGTGGTCCAGGAGACTGGTACGAGATCACCCATCCTGTGGGAAGAAGCCAGGACTGGGTGAAAAGTCAGGTGTTGGTAAGATACCCGGGGCAACAATCTAGGAGAGAGAAAAGGAATATTTATCCTCAAAGTACACAGAAAAACAAGTGTCAGTAAACGGAACAGGGTCACGGTTAGGTCGGCGGGGAGCGCGTGTGCCCACCTGAGGCTGGGCAGTGCTGAGGCACCAACATGGGACTGACTTTGCTGGCTCAGACTTCAGGAGAAAACAGGAAACAGCAGGTAAAAGCAACAAAAAGGGAACCATGGCTGTTCACTGTGCAGGACCAAATAAGCAAAGATATCAGAACTGGGGGGAGAAAACTTGGCTCTGCCACTACTTTGCCAAGTGGCCTTGAGTACATCAGTCTTCCCTTTGGACATCAGCTTCCCCATCCTCGATGTGAAGAAACTGAGCCAAAGACACCTGAGGGATCAGCAATGACCCTTGAGGAAGTGGTGTGCTGAAGTCAGCTCTTACCAGATCATGAAAACTGTTAAATTGGGGGAGATTTTGTGAGCTTATTGTTAAACACAGCTGTTATGAAAAATTAAATTATATACATTTACAATTAAATAAATTATATTAAAATCCAAGAGTAAAAATACTCAAAATGCATCACTTCTTAATTATTTTACTACATTGTAATATTATCTACTACAGGGGTCAGCAACTCCCTTCCTCTCTCTGAAATCAATAAAGATATATTTAAAAAACAAAAACAAAACAAAAAACCTTTTTCTATAATGGGACAAATACTAAATATTTTAGGTTTTGAAGACAGTTTGTGTCATGTATTGTTGTACTTCTTTATTTTTTTACAACCCTTTAAAAATGTAAAAACTCATCTTAGCTCAGGGGCTATGCAATAGCAGGCCATGTGTCAGATTTGGCCTACAGGCCATGATTTGCTAACCACTGATCTGCCCTTGGGTTGTCTCTATTTCACTTACATAGTAGAAATACTATATAACTGTGTGCTACTCAGTATCTCTCTCCAACTCCATGTTCAGTGATATCACTTTGGCAGCTTAAAATGGTGTGAGTATTTACACTATGGAAATGGGCAAATGCTGCAAACCAGGGCTTGTCCTCCTGGAGAGTCAGTTGCTAAACATTTTCCTGTACACCACTGCCCTGGGGTTTCTGTGGAAGAGAACCATAGAAAACTAAAGTGCTCCCCCAGCTTCCCCAGGAAATCCAGGCAGAGCAGCAGAATAAAAAGGGAAGTGCAGTGCGTGACGTCAGGGGGAGAAGAAAGAATGAAGGATACCCAGCCCTGCATGCCTGGATGTGGCTTCTCAGCAGGTGGTTGATTAACCATCAGGGTTCAGGCTTGTTTTCCGTGCCTGAGACTTGTCCTATTTTCCTCTCCTGTCACTTAGGAAATGCTATTGCCATCCTTGCTGCTGCCCTGGACAGGAACAAAGAGCTGAGGTCACCCAGAAGCCACCAGGGACAGACACCGTCCAAAGGGCTGTGGAGGAGACGAGCAGATGCCGAAGGGAAAGGCACTTTTACGTGGAGCAGCCACCTCTGCTGTTCTGGTGCGGATCTGGGGCTTCTCTTAAAATAGAACAATAAATGTGCAGGTCTAGACGAAGCAGCAATTTTGGTTTTAGGGAAAGCTGATACCCAGCAGGATAAGGCTAACCCCCAAGAAAGTTTGTTTTCAGCAATTTGGGCTCAATTAGGCAGGAACAGTGCCTGGCAAGGAGTAGAGAGACAACCAAAGCCAGAAGTAGGCCTTCCGGGCAGCTGTAAGGTGACCCTCCTACAAATTCCCAGACTGTAAACACCGCCTTGGGGGAATGAGGTGCTACCTTAACAGTTTTGGGAGAAATCCTCTCTATTCCTCTCTCGAGGCCCCACAGAAAATCCACCCTCAACACGTATCCCACCCTCCCACAGGCCCGCTCTCTGCCTGCCTGCTCTGTTTCTCCCAATCATTGTACGAAAAACTGATGGAAGCCAGAAAAAATGGTGTCTCTTTCTCCAACTGCCAGCTGCCTAATCCAAAGAGTAGAAAATGCTGGGGAAGAAGTACAGAAGAGCAAGGTTTGGCGGTGAAGATCGGACAGTGATGACCCTTTGGAGGGTCGTGAAAGGCTGGAGCGGGGAGGGAGGCGTCTGGGTTCTAGCGATGTTCGACTTCTTGATCAGATTCTGGGTACACAGGTGGGTTCAGATTGTGTAATTCATCCATTTGTACCTTAATGATTTGAGCCCCTCTCTATTTGAATGTTACATGTGAATCAAATAGAAAAGTTTACTTTAAAGAAAAGTGCCTGTTAGGATGGGAAAGGCTGAACAAGTTAGCCTGGCTGGAGTCATGAGAGAGAAGACTAAAGGCAGATGAGGGTGGAGCCAGGACAAGGAAGGGCCTTGAGTTCCAGACCAAGGGGTTTAGACTTCGTTGCCACCAAAGGCATTTTTTTAATGTAATTGTAGATTCACATGCAAACATAAAAAGCAATACAGATGAGTCCAATATATCTTTCATCTAGTTTCCTTGATGTTGATATCTTCCAGACTTATTGCACAGTATCACAACTAGGAAACTGACGTTGATACAATCCTCCCACCTTCTTTAAATTTCACCAGTTTTGTATGCACATGCGTGTGCATGTGTTCAGTTCTATGCAGTTTTTATCATGTGCAGATTCGTGTGACTTCCACCACAATTGAAATACAGAATAGCTCCAACACAAGGATCTCTCATGTTACCCTATTATGGAACAATTAAACAAAAGGTGACAATAGTTCCCCCTTATCTATGAGGGATACGTTCCAAGCCCCCCAGTGGATGTCTGAGACTGTGGATAGTACCGAACCCTACTGATACCACGTTTTTCCCCGTACATATATACCTATGATAGAAGTTTAATCTGTAAATTAGGCACCGTAAGAGATTAACAATAGATAATAAAATAGAACAATTATAACAAGATACTGTCATAGAAGTTACATGAATAACTTTCTCTCTCAAAATATCTTATACTATGATGATGTGAGATGATAAAGTGCCTTATTAAGTCAAGAACTTTCACCTTTCCATATAAAGGAAGCAACTTATGGCTTCTCTTTGGCGTATCCGAATGGCCAGCATCACCACTCTTGTGCTTTGGGACCATTATAAAGTAAAATAAGGGTGACTTGAACACAAGCCCTGAGATACCTCCATAGTCAATCTGATCACTAAGAAGGCTACTAATCGGATTGGCCTGATGGCCGGGAAGCATGTACAGTGTGGATATGCTGGACAAATGAATGACTCAAGTCTCAGGTGGGACAGAGTGGGATGGCGCAAGACTTCATTACGCTACTCAGAACACTGCAAAATTTAAAACTTATGAATTGTTTATTTCTGGAATTTTTCATTTAGTATTTTCAGACTGTGGTTTACCACAGGTAACTGAAGTAACAGAAAGCAAAACAGAAGAGTGGGGACAACTGTACATCTACGCCATGGAATACTACTCAGCAATGAAAGGGGACAAACTATTGATACACACACAACTAAGAAATGCTGAGTGGAAAAGCCTATCTCAAAAGGTCACCTACTATGGTTCCATTTATCTAACATTCTTGAAATACAAAATTGTCGGACAGAAACAGGTTAGTGGTTGCCTGGGGTTAGGGGAGGGGGAGAGGGGGAAGTGACAGTGGCTATAAAAGGGTAGCATCAAAGGCTTTTGAACGAAGGAGAGACATGAATAGCACAGGCCAGAGAGTCAGGCTCATCCTAAGTGCCTCAGCTCTGACTTTCCAAGACTTAAGTGCTCCCATCCCTCACCAAACCACCCCTACCCCACCCACTGCCTCCATCAGCACCTGCCTCCTGCTGCTTTAATAGCTAGTGAATCAGCAATGGCTTGGGCTTTGATTAAAGGGTCCTGTTGATAATGGGCCCTCCCCACTGGCAGCCCAATAGAGTGTCACCTGTCCTGCGGTGAAGGGCACTCGAACCCCTGCACTGTGACTCCGTTTGGTTGTCCTGGAGACCTCCTGCAGGAGCTGAGAGCCCTTTGACGTACTTAGCGCATTAGCTGTCTTGTGAGTTTGGGAGCATTTTTTTCTTTTTTCCTCTTGCTCCTGTTTCTTCCTGGATATTATTCTATTAAACTATTTAAAAAACAAACACATGGTTGCAAGAGTTGGGGGGTGGTTAGTGTGACACTTCTGTTATTTTGAAATTAGACCCATAGGAAGCCTCCAGGCGCACGTTCCAAGTCTGACATAATCCATTTACAAAGGATTAAAGGGGCTGATGATCTCGCACGAACAGGCCACTCCCTGATGTTCTCCTGGATGGCACACTGGGCCCCAGAGCCAAATAAGGAGAGTGCATTTTACCAAACACACCAGGGAACAAACCCATGCCCTGTAGAGAGGCCCACTAGGCCTCAGAACAACTGACCCCGAAGGAGAACTTGGACTTTGCTTCACAGCGTCCAGCCACACCCCGCTCACCCTGCTGGGGACACGTTCTCTGCAGTAAGGAGACAAGCTATGTGCAGGAGGAAAGGGCTTTTGGAGGGAACATGTGAGCTGGGCCTAAAGGATGAGAAATTTCCTGGGTAGAAAGGGGGAGTGGGGAGTAGTATCCCAGAAAAGGGAACAGCATGAGGAAGGTACAGGCCTGGAGTATACTGATGTGACTGGGGGGTGCCACATGCAGAGGGAAGTAGGGGGGAAAGGGGCAAAAGTAAGGTGGCTGTGGGATCAGAAAGGACCTGGGACACCATGATCAAGAACTTGGCCTTTTAGCGATGAGCAAGCATTAACAATTTGAAAGATCACTCACGTGGCCCAGTGCAAGCAGATAAATTACAGGGGGCGACTCTTGCTAGGGACGTCAGTTAGGAGCCCAACGCCTTCTTTTGCACTAAGACTGAGCCAAAAAAAAAAAAAAAAAATGATCCAAATTCCCAGGAGATTCACATGTCAAGGTGGTTTGAGTCCAAGTGCCGCTTTCTCCTGTTGGGACGTGACTCATCAAAACAAGGATCAGGCTTTTGCTGACTGAAAAAAGAAAACAGCTTTGAGCACTGCTGAAAAAGGGTGGAGGCTCTGAGCTCAAGGCTGCACGATTCAGGCCTTCCTGAGCCTGTCCGGTGACCCACTGGTAGGCCACAGAACCTCGAGAAAGATCTGGTGCCGTGTCCAGGCTGGCAAGTAAGGACGGCCAGCACGCCTGGAGGTGTGTTACGCAGGGTAGCTGGAGAGCTTAACCTAAAGGAAGCAATATCCCGGTAGGCTGTACAAAAGTCCTAAGGATGGGCAATTCTGAGTTCAGCCAAGTCTTCCCCTCCAATGTCTCTCTTGACCCAGCCCCCATTAGGCTCGTGTCAGAGGCCTCTGTTGAGCAAAAGGCTGTAAGCAAATATGGAAACACCTGGAGCCCATGTAGCAAAGGTGGAAGAGACAGTCCTCCACCACACATCTCTGGCACCTGAGGGCTCAGGGTGGCAGCCAGGGAAGAACTGTGGGAGAACAGCATCCTGGCCATGCCTACTGTACAACAGTGATGCCCACCATAGGAATGGGCACACCATGGACACAATTGCAATGGACAAGCTTTGAGCTCATGGGAAACACCCTGAAGTGTTGGTGAGGGCCCAGATGGAGCCTCTGCACGTGCAGTCGGGGCCAAAGTAGGTTAATTTGTGTCCAGTTGAGAAGGCAGGACTGCTTCTCCACTGAGGTACTCTTTGGTCAAATTCTGAATGAGTGTTGTTCCTACAAGGGAATGTTAAACACTGTGGAACAATCTACTGTTCAAGCAGAAATTAAAATTTAACTAGGGCAGGCAGAAAACTTTTAAGACTGCCCCCTGCCACAATTTGACATCTTCTCTGAATATAGCACCTTTCAGCAGATCTTTGTGGAATGATTCCCCCAGTGTTCCTAAAATCCCCAGTTAGGTTAGTGCCTCTCAATATCTCAGTTAATTCCCTATATCCCTTCTTGGGAATCAACCTGACCTACATTCAAACGTTTACGCAACTTGGGATTTTCAAGCACATGGTCATGATGAAACGGTGGAATATCAAATGTCAGGACCAGGACCCTGGACAAGATAGCAGGAGGAACCCTTGTTTGATGGGTTCCTGTGGTGAAGAGAGATTGATAGACTTGAAAGGAATCCAGAATTCTTATAATGTGAGAGATTATAAAATCTCTGTGAAAGTCTCTCTGAGTTGGGTATGGACTGGGATATTGCCCTCCTTGGATGGGGTGGACGCCGAGATCAACAAAATCTCCAAAGACTTTCCTGCTGAGATTCTCTGCTCCAGTTTACTTTGGGATCCTAAGAGCCCCACTTAATGATGGATGGGGCTGAAATAACAGTTATAACCAAAGTGTTGCTTCCCATGCAGGCCCCAGCTCAGAGTCATATTACAAACACATAACTCAGACATCGCTGTGCTAAATCAACAGCCTGGCACAAGCTGGCCTTTCTGTTCCTCAAACATGCCAAGTTTTTCCCTTGGCCTTCTCAATTGTAGTCCTCTTTTACTGGAACACTCTGAAACTACCTCTTTGTACAGCTGTCTACTTAGCATGCAGGTCTCAACTCCAATGTCACTTCCTCAGGGCACGAGAGTACCTCTGAGGTGTTGGCGATGTTCTGCTTCTTGGCCTGGGTGGTGGTTACAAGGGTGTGTTCACTTTGCAGGAATTCATCAAGCTATACATTTATGGCTTGTGCATTTGTTGTATGTATGTTATACTTAAAATAAGTTTATTTTACAAAATAAGTTCCTCCTCAGAAAAGCCTTCCAGGACCACCCCATGCTCCCCATGCTCTCACTCTCATGTTAGTTTTATTTATTGTCTTCAGGGCACTATAACTACTTCAAGGTAACTTGTCTATGTTTGTGTTTACTTATTTACTTTCTGCACCCTTCTCTAGAATATAAGCATCAAGACAGAGTAAGGACAGTGTCTGCCTTGTTGCGTGCTGTATGCCTGTAACAGTGACTGGCGAGGAGTAATCGGGAAAGAATGAATTAATGGATTCATGAACAGCAACTCTCCCCAGCCCTGTTCTGAATTATCTGCATACTTAGAATGTCTCTGAATGATGGATGAAGACGTCTCCTTTTGTGAGTCACATAAACCGGGTATTCTCAAGGTCTTTGAATCCACAGTACACTCTGGTCAGTGAAGGATCATACATTTCATCTATTCTTGATGGAACATCAAAGACCCAACCCTGGAGTCTCTCAGTCTGGGGATCCCCTGAACGCTGTGTGACCTCCCTACGCATCCGTTCCTCATGTATAAAGTGGTGAAAATCATCCCTACACCTCAGTGGCGGTCGGGAATATTAAATGAGAAAATAAATGTAAAACTGCTTTTAAAGTAATACAAATGGAAATATAAAACTACTATTAAACAGACTATTATTATTTTCGGAGTAATTCAAGGAATGGCTTTGTCTTTAGTAGAATTCAGGTGCTTTTGGATAGTATAAGACTAGATGGAAACGAAGAAGCATTTCCTTCCTTCTGTGCCTACGAAAAAGGTGCAACTGGAAAAAACACAACAGTGGCAGGCCCTGAGGGGGCACGAGTGATTTTTTTTGCAGTACTAGTCATGTTCTGTTTCTTAACCTGAATGATAATTATATGAGTGGGTTCTATTTGTAAAAATTCAAGCTATACACTTAAGAGTTTTATGTTTTTCTATATGTAATTATACTTTAATAAAGAAGTTTTTCAAATACGTGGCAAACTCGGCTATGTCTCCACAGGCTCCTGTAAAGAAAACCCACCCTACTCCTGTGTTTCTCATTTCCTCTCACACCACTATCACACCCACACATTTCTGAAACCAAATGTGTGGAGCTTTTCCCACACCAAGCATTCCGCAATGCAGGCGAGGTGTCCTACAATTTAACTCAGTTCTGACACTATCTACCTGGAGTTAGCGTCAGATCCCACAGGTTAAGGGCTCAGTCCAACAAGACTGTCCCACTACCCCCACTCTGGAAGGATTATTAACTTCATTTCCAGTGCCTCTCCCCTCTCCAGAGAATGGGAGGAGGGGATAGAGCTGAAAATTCTAAGCTTCTAATATGACCTAGTACTTCTGGTGACCATCTCCCATCCAGGAGCCACCCAGGGGTCACCTCATTAAAACAAAAGACACTGCTGTCACCCAGGAAATTCCAAGGGATTTGGAAGCTCTGTGTCAGGAATCAGAGTCAAAGACCAAATATTAGAAAAGAAGATGGTCCTGGTGTTCTTGTCACTGAGGAACTTACATTGGTTTTAGGGGCTCTGTGCCAGGAACTGGAGGGAGAGGCCAATGTATACTTTTTTCTATTATTTCACATTAGGTGTTCCGAATTGCTGATATTAATTGAATGGTCAAAAGGTTGCCCTGTTGGCTATAAGACTGACCTGATGGAAATGACCCATTTTGCCAATTAACAAATTCAAAATTCTATTTATGCTACCTCTGTGAAAGACCACTTATGTCCTTACTTAGGTAGAAAATTCCTGATCACAATTCTCTGTGTCAAAATAATTTATTAGCCCTGGATCCTGCTATAATATACATGAGAGAGACACAAAGAGTACAGAAAAGTCAAACATTTTCATTTATTTATGGGCACTAATTCTCTCATTCAGAGCAAAACCATCTGCTTAAAGCTCATAAACAATTAGAACTGAACACAATAATACATGAGACTAATTAACCAACTTGCAAACTGATCCCCCACAGGATAGCCAGAAATCTATAATGCTCTCAAAACTTTAACATATGAATCTATTAGATCCATTAATGAAACTCTACTGTTGGTGTCCATTCAATTCAACACACATGTCCTGGGCCCCGGCTATGCTTATCTCTGTGCCGGTTACTAAAAAGACTAAGATGAATCAAATGCCACAGCCCTGCCCTACAGAGCCAGACTACCAAGCCACCCTGACCTCCAAAAGACAGCTGAACTGCAAGTAACGGTAGGCATGACTAGTATTAACTGGGTTCCAGGAAAACAATGAAATGGTTCATTTTCTGATTCAAAAAAAGAGAAAAGTTTATATATTTTTTTATACATGCTTCCCTATTTCCACATTAGATGTTTCCCTGAAATATTTCAAAATGAATAAAATTAAACATGTGCTTTTACATTTCCTGTGGAAAACAACTAAAAGAAGTTTTTGGAAATCACCAGAATGGAGAAGGGGGATGCAGCCTCCACAGAGCTTCTGCCAGGTTCTAAACTCAGTGCCCAAGGGTAACAGAAATGTGTGAATTGAGCCAAGTTAAATGGACAAAGGAGTAGAAAGCATTCTGAAAAATGTGCCCTTCCTAAGGTATTTTAAAGTATACATTTTTAAAAGTACCTTAAGCAGAAACTGCTAGTGTACTACCCCATATCCAAATGCCCTTCCTTTCTTACCAAGAGAACCCAATTTTTTATTAAGGCAGAAACGGCCCACTTAAAGGACTACATTCCCAGCCTCCCTTGCAGCTAAGTGTGGTCATGTGACTACATTCTGGTCAATGAGATAAGTCTTACTGGCAAAAAAGAGGAAAGGAGTGGCTGATGGAGAACCAAAAGTATCTGCCCCTAACTTCAGGGAACCCACATAGTATACACTGAGGGAGACAGATGGGTACAGTAACAGGGATCATGGTGCATGTGATATTCCATTGTGTACTAAGGGTTATAAGCATATTAAGTGGTAATTATTCATTCTAATGTTGAAGGTGTTTTCCTCATGTTACATAAGTAAATGGATTTTAGAGCAATGCCTAGTTACCAGCTGTGTGACTTTCAGAAAATACTCCACCTCCTCTGAGCCTGGGTTTTCTTATATTTGAATAGAAAAACAGATCCCACCTCACAGAACTTCTGTGGTAATTCAGTGAGGCCAACTGTTTAAAGCATGCAGCAGGAGCCAATCACATAGTAAATAATCTAAACCTGGCATCCCCCTCCCATATTTTTCTCCCGTTCTTCGAGAAATGAAGGCCATTGTGTAGAGCCACAGAGGTTGAATGCTGAGAAGGATGGGGCCTGATAAACTGTTAATCTGCTTTCATTTTCAGGACAATTTGATAAAGCATTCACTTGCATAGGAATCTTAGTTTCTGCCCTACCACTGAAACTTGATCTACCACTGAAACTTGATCTTATTTGGAAATGCGGGAATTTCTTCACCATTAATAGCATGCACATTTACTAACATGGTGTCACTCTGAGGTGCTGGAGCTGATCCCTCCCCACCACCGTGCCAAACACACCAAGTGGGGACAGGGAGTGGGGAACAGCATTCAAGGAGGGCATTCAAGAGCTTTACAGACTGTTTTGACGTGTTTGGCAAGTGTCCCACACACTTCATTGTCTTGGTTTATGAGGCAAACTGCCAGGAAAATCATCCATGATCTTCAGGGAACTGCATGTTGAGGGAATAAAGCAAGACTGTTAAGCATGGAGTAAAGTGCCTTTATATGCAGTTCTCGTCCTGGACCCTCAAACTACAGACATGTTCTCCTGGGAAAAATACACACGGTCTCCCTCCAAGACTGCCCAGTGTGGGATTCAAGAATCCAGTGGGGGATCAATCGGGCCTCAAGCAAACAATCCTCACCTTTGTACATTACACTGTCAAATCCTAAACCGCCTTTCAACCAATTTCACACTCTTGTATCTCTGCCCAAAAACATCATGGTGGACCATCTGGCAGACAACAAGTTTCAGCAGCAGCATCGTCTTTATCCCAAGAAGGGTGCTTGCCTTGTGTGAACAGTTTATTTCAGTCATTTTGTGATTTTTTTACATGTCAAGTTGTAGGCGGTGGGAACAGCACTAGGTGTTAGCCTGATGGGGTCAGACGGTACTTGGGTTCTGGCTAGGAAAGAATTCAGAGCCAAGACCCAAACCATAAAAGAACATTTATCTCTTTAATCACAGAGACAGAAAAAGTAATTTCTAGAAGAAATGGGCTTAGGAAACAAGTTATAAAAGCAAAGGAAGGGCCCTTGGAGCCTGGGAGTGAGGAAGCTAATGCTAACACACCTGGGGGGAGGGGGAAGGAAGGGGGGGGGAGGGGGAAGGGGAAGGGGAAGGGGAAGGGGAAGGGGAAGGGGAAGGGGAAGGGGAAGGGGAAGGGGAAGGGGAAGGGGAAGGGGAAGGGGAAGGGGAAGGGGTGGGTATGCTCATAGGAGGGAAAATGCACTGGGTTTTAAGGGTGGAGATTTTAGGGGAGGTCCCAGGAAAAGATCTTAATATTCAGCAGTTTTCCAGGTGTGCCCTTTCAGGGTTGTGGTCTCTCCACTGATTGCTTGGTCGGCGCCAGGGCGGGGTCATTATCCAATGCAGCTGCTCCTGAGGTCATCTGTGGCTGGTTTTGCTGCTTTTCTGGGCTTGGAACTGAAATACAACTGAGGCCTAGATGTTATCTCTAGGGAGGAAAGGTCAGGGGGTTCAACCCACATGACCAGTGATATGCTAGAGGAGGAAAGGCCACCCTGGGGGTGAGGTCCCACCCGACAATTGTCCCTTGCTTGGCATCCAGGGCTTTCCATCCTGGTAACTTTCTGTAGTTGGCCCATCGTCCTTGCTCTGTTCATGTCTGTCTATCTGCCTATCATAGAGTTGGCAGCAATCTGTCCACTCCCTCACAGGCCCTGGACCCCTTCCCCATCCTATGCACACATCCCCTGCTCCAACCATAGCACACTGCAAAGCTCTGCCTTACTAGTGGGCTTCCACATAAGGTTTCATTTGAAAAAGGCAAAAAATCCAAGACTAAAATTCTTTGAAAAGCACTGTTTTCTTTATCCTCAAACTATTTTAAAATGGGCAGTGGGAGAAAATTAAAATATTAATACTACTAAGAATTGTGGGATTTACAAATTTAATATATTTGAAAAAAACGAGGGTGCTTGCCAGGGGTGTTAAAAGTGGCGCATCTTTAGCCTTAGTGGTACATTTAGCTAGATAATTGTGTTTTCAACCATGAATACCATCACAAAATTAGAGTGTTATGAAATGTTAGAAAGACAGCATCAAAGATTGTGGCTAAAAGACAAGGTATTATTTGAGACTTATGTCAGCTGTTGGGTTTACAGTCCTCATCTTATAGCTGAAATGTCTATTTTTAGGTGTGCAGAACTTTTACACCAGCTTTCAGGATTGTGGACATGAATAAAAGTAAGGGGTTTTGCTACAATCCAGCTTTTCCTGTAGCTGTGTCCAATCGTGTCCTGCACAGTAGGGCACTACAAGGAAATAGCTGAACCACACAGACCCCGAAGCACCAACACCAAGCTTGGGTAAAGTCAGACAGACAAGGTGGGAACTGAAGTCAAAGTGGGGCGGAGTCCACAAACCTAGGAAGCCTCGAGGGTGGGAAGGTAGTTGGGAGGCCACTCCTTCCAGACTGGCTGTTGGAACTAAGCCAGTGATGTAGAACTAGGAAGCCTCTCCACTGAAGGTCTAAACCAACCTCAGTAAGCACGCAGGGTCTCAACAGGTCTTAAAGGAGAAGTAATTAACCAGTGTCTAACAGACAGCATAGGTTGCTCCAGAAATTCTTTATCTGAGAGAAAATGTGAATCTGAACTATGATTTGCACTGGTCTGGTCTGGAAATTCCCAGTTAAGAAAACGCAAATGTTCATTCATAGCTAATCCTAGAGCAGTGCTGTCCAAGAAAAATATCAAGGGAGCCACATATCTAATTTTAAATTGTCTAGTAGCCACATTGAAAAGTAAAGAGAAACCGATAAATTTTAATAATATATTTTATTTAACCCAATATATCCAATGTATTACCATTTCCAAATGCAACCCATATAAAAATTATTAGTGACATATTTTACATTTGTCACACTGAGTCTTCAAAATCCGGTGTACTTTTACACTTATAGCACATCTCAATATCAATGCTAAATTTTCAATGAAGATAGTTACCAGTATTTAGATAATAAAATTTATAGTTGAAAAACAGATTCACATGCCCAAACTGTTTCACATGTACTTAAGCTTTCCAGTAACTAAACTGAGAGTATCAGTTTCTAAATTTAAATTTATTAAAATTAAACTAAATTTTAAAATTCAGTTCCTCAGTGACATCAGCCACACTTCTGGTAGCCAGGAGCTACAGGCGCCTAGCAGCTCCCACAGTTCACAGAGCGGTGCTAGCTCATCAGACTGCACGTCCTAACGAGTTTCACAACACAACCACTGCTGAATGCCCACTCAGAAACAGACAGCAACATAACGGAAATAACAATCCTTCCTTTTGCAGAATGCTTTGAGAGTCAGAAAGTGCTACATAAGCCCAATGGAATATGGTGGATGGTCTGTGGGATTTCATAGGGAAAATATTTCAGCTCAAATCCCAGCACTGACACCTCCTATTTGCCCTTTCACATTAGCCTTGCCCAGCCTCTGTTTTTTGTATATAGAAAGAGATTGATACTCCATGCCCCACCGAACTCATGGGATTGATCCGAGGACCAAATAAGATGATATACAGGAAATGACTGCAAGTGATGGAGATGTTAGTTGTCATTATAATTGCAACTCTACGATGTGGGTCTCATCCTTGTTTTATAAAAAGGAAACTCGGCCTCAGAAATTTAATAACCCAAAGTCACACAGCCAGGACACTGCAGAGGAAGGAACCGAAACTGTATCTCTGGCTCCAAATCAAATACCTTTTCCACTACTAGCACCACAGATACCTTAGATAAAATCTAAACACTTGCCCAGGCTGGTTTGGCTCAGTGGTTAGACCATCGGCCCTCAGACTGACGGGTCCCAGGTTTGATTCTGGCCAAGGGCACATACCTGTGTTCCAGGCTCAATCTCCAGCCCCAGTCAGGGCAAGTGGAAGTTAACCAATCAGGGGTAGGTGGGTGTGTATCTCTCTCTCCCTCCCTCCCCCTTCTACTCTCTCTGAAAAGCAATGGAAAAAATATCCTCAGGTGAGGATTAAAAAAAAAAAAATCTAAACACTCAACTCAAATCTGAGAACACTCAGAGGTTAAGAACAGAAATTTGAATCAAGAAATTATGATTCAATATTACAAAGATGATGGGGGGGAAAGTAAAAGCCCCAACATGCTCTATCTAAAAAGAAATATTTGACCATAAGAAAAATGACCAGTTTTATCGCAGAGTTTTAAAGGCAGGTTTACCAAAGTATTTCTCAAGAGTGTCAGAAAAATAACAGAGATTGCTCAAGTGTTTTCAAATATAGGTGCCACTGTCCCTTCAAGAAGCATTATCAGCTCCTGAAGAGACAATCATTTTTTGAAAATGTACAGAAAATTTAGGGATAGGTCAGAATCTGAAAAAATTTCTAAACTTGCAACCTTTCAAAGATAACTATTGTTTGAAACCTAAGGTTTAAGTATAAAAGGATTGCTTCTTTTAACAATGTAAGATTCTCCTTGCTTTAGTTTTCTGCACTGACTTATCTCGAAGCCAAAGCTGATGCTTATTGATAAATTTTTCTGTGAAAGCAGATGATTGTTCAGTTAACAGCAAGCTGCCTATCTTCCAGGGGGAAGGCACTGTACGGAGTCCTGGCAAGGAGGAAGCAGCACATGATAAACAATAAACCCCAGTCCCTCCTCCCAGAGCCCCCCAATCTCAGTTGATGCCCTTGCTTCTTAGTTCATGAGAAAAGTGAAAACAACAAGAGACAACCTGCCAATGAGCAACCACCAAATCTACCATCTTTCCTGCAACTGGACACAGTCTTCCCTCCACTTGCAAAGAATTAAGTCAGAAATAGCAAAGGCAAGATCTCTACCTCATCTTTGCTTTCCAAACCTCCTGAGGTCATCTGATAGGTGAAAGCTGAATTACATCCAGAATCCTCCTTACAAGGGTCAGGGGTCATTTTCCTCACATCCCATATACAATCCAGAAGCAAATTCTGATGATTCAAGATATATTCTCAATCCAGCGATGTCTTACCTCCTCTACTAACAGATACCACCCTAGACCAAATCACCATCATCTTCACCCAGACAACAAGAGACTCTTAACTGGTTCCTGATTCCAATTCCACCCCTTCGCAATCTACTCCACACAACAGCCAACAATTGTGTGTTTTTTTCTGGGGGGGGAGGGGGGTTGTTGTTAATCCTCTCCCAAAGATATTTCTTCCATTGATTTTTACGGATGGAGGGAGGGAGGGGAAAAAACAAAAAAACATCGATGTTAGAGAGACACATCCATCGACTGTTTGCCTCCCGCAAGCACCCTGACCAGGGCCAGGGATCTAATCTGCAATTCAGGTACAAGCCCTTGACGGGAGCGAACCCGAGACCCCCTCCATGCATGGGCTGATGCTCTAACTACTGAAAACACCGGCCAGGGCAACAACAGCCAGCAATTTTAGAAACTAAATCAGATCATGCCGAACCTCTGCCCTCAATTCTCCAATGGTTTTCCATAGCCTCTCCAAACATTGCAGAATAAAAAAAATAACAAGTGGCCATGCTTTCCAGGAGAAATGCAGGAGCAGCAAAAGCTTTGCCTTCCAAATCTTAGATAAGTGCAAGTGATTGGTGAAACCTGAATTACATCCAAAACTCAAACTGCAAGTCAGGATGGGAAAACATAGTCTCTCAGTATAGGAAGGCTCTCAAAAGAGGTTGGAATATATATTAAAGCCAATCCACCATGTCCCCACAATGCTATTGCAGCAGGATTTACAAGAGCAGTCAATAAAGAGAAAACAGACTTAAATGGCCAAAAGTAAAAGGCTAGTAAAATACAGTGTGCTATATCCAGGTAATAAAATAACACGCTCATTTTTGAAGGGCATTTTATTGATGAAGTGAAAAGTCTTATATCATTTACCAAAATAAAGAGGTCAATCTGACCCCACTTTTAGGGGCAACTAGGGAAATTTAAATATGACCTATATATTATTTTTGCAGGTATGATAATGTTATTGTGATTAGGTAGGAGAATGTTCTTGTTCTTAAGGGATGAATGCTTTGGTGTCATAAACTGTTTACTTTCAAATAATTCAGAATAAAAGCAGAGAGAGAGAATGTTAACAATGGATGAATCTAGGAAAATGATATATGGGCATTCACTGTACTTGTCTTTTAACTTTCCTATTGGTCTGAAGTCTCTCAGAATAAAAATTTGGAAGAATGCTGACGAACTATGGCTAGCTAGTTTTACTTATTTGTAAGGCTCCTCTGAGTTCAGGATGTTTCCTTTGCTCATGCCACATCTTAAAAAATTTGTGCTCTCAAAATGTATGCATACAGTGTTGTCATCTCCAGTAACCCCAACTGGGTTTAGGCTGCTCTTTTTTCCTTTTCCCACTCTTTTAATGTTCTGAGAAAACAACAACTGTTCCAGGGAACAACACACACACACAGAGCAGAAATAATGAAGTCAATGATGCCAAATGCATGGCACGCAGACCACCGGAACCCCTCCCACACCAATGGCAATCACCACTAATAATTGAGGTATTCTTTCCCTGCTGAGCCTCATTATGCCTCCGAATCCTGCTCAACACAGCTCTCCAGAGGTAACTTTGATTAATGGAAGCTGGCATGGGAGACAAAATCTTTGTTGTTATTATTATTGTTTTTATAAACATTTTTTAAATTGATTTTAGAGAGAGGAGAGAAAGAGCGAGAGACACCGATGTGAGAGATATCAATTGGCCGTCCCCCGCACACGCCCCAACTGGGGATCAAACCAGCAACTGGGCCTCAGAATCTGCTCAGATTCAATGCCTTCACTTTTAACTTACCATAAAGGCCATTGTCCCTAGAATGCCTACATGATCTAGCCCCTAAACTCTTTTAAACATCATCTCCTAGCACTCCCCAGCCCCTGGCCTGCCTTGATCCGCCTCAGTGGTCTCCTTGCTCTTGTCCTCAAGCATGCTAAGCACTCTCCCAGCTCAGGACCTTTACACTAACTGTTCCTCCCGCCTGGAATTCTCTTCCCCTTCTAGGTTTCTGTTCAAATATCGCCTTATCAGCAAAGTCTCCTAAGTGCCTAATACCAACAGCAACTCTACCCTCCTCCCCTTCTCCCTCTGTTCTCTCCTCCTGACTCCCTTGCTCCTTTCCCTAGTTATGTTCTTGTGACTCAGAGCCACCCGCGATACTGCACGTGGTTTGGTTGTTCATCATCAGCCTTCCCTGCAATGTCAGCGGTCCAAGGCTAGGATGCTGCTGTGTCCACTGCTGCAGGCACTCGATGTTAATATTTATAAGAGCTCCTAAAATACAATCATTATATATATGTATGATCTTCCATGGCCTCTTATAACATTTGGAAACAAATCCTGAAATGGAGAGGAACTGCCCCCTCAGCCTCCTCCAGCCTGCTTAGAGGCCTACCCTCCCCCCATCCCATCTCTCAACAGGAACACGCCCTCCTCCCACCCTGGCAGCCCTTCCAGGGAGACAGACGGGGGTGGAGGGGGCCCACGGGGTCTGTCCTTGGCAGCTGTGGCTGCACATCAGGACTTGACTCTGGCACACGCAGGACCAGGGCCAGATCCAGGGCTCTCCAGGCCTCTGTTCTGACCGCCAGACAAGAATGTCTGTCTCTGTTAATTTGACTTAAGCTCTGTTTAATTACTAACTTGGTAGTTTCTGCTCTCTGCTAAGCTGCTTGTCAAGTATGTGGCACTTTTGATAATTTAAGGGTTGGAATTTAGTCTATTTTTGCAAATGAAAATGAGCCTGGAGCCAGATTCCCTTTTATTCAGAAGGCCGAAACAGCCTGCACATCAAAGGCAGGCATGCTGTAATTTTGTCTTTTCTGATGCATTAAAGGCAGGCCTTTGCACACTGGTTGCTTGGTGTCATTTGGAAATCTCTTCTGGCCCTGCAAATATGAAGTCCCATGCTTTCATATCATTCATTTCTGCCTTTCTGTGCCTAGCTTGGTCAGAAAAAGTACACAGCGATGTTAGGACGCCACACTGAGAGGCACCTCAAGAAGTGCCCAGAGAGCTTGGGAAGGGGGAACTGGAATCTGTGCTCCATCACTGGCTCTACAGCCTCAGGCTCAATGACTTGAATGCTTACCTAAGATCATTTTAGCTACAATGATGAATTCTTCATTTGTTCATTCAAATGAGCATTTACGTCCAGACTATCAGACACAGGGTTACACAAGTGAGATATGGCCCCTGGCCCCCCCAGGAAGCACACAGTCCGATGAGAAGATAGGTAGGGAAAGAGACACCTCGGTCTCATACAGTTGTAAACAAGGTGTACAGCAAGCAGACTGGGAGCACAGGGATAAGAGGAAGGCGGTCTAGTTGAAGGATGGGTAGGTATCTACCAGGATGCAGGATGCAGGAAGCAGGCTCAGGACAGAGAGGACAGCATACGCAAAGGCCTGAGACAACTGTACAGAACGGGAAGAGGGAAGCTGAATGTAGGCTGTGTGAGGTACTGAGGCAGAGGAGGGTGTGAGGCAGGCGAATGGGAGGAGATGAGGCTGTAAAATGAAGACAGTGGGGGGACCAGTGGTTAGGCTATGGAAAACCTTGAAGTCCCTTTGTAAAATGGGCAGGATAGAAATGATAGCTAACAATTATTCAGCTTTTATTACCATGTTCTCAGTACTTCCCACTTAAATCTATGGGGTTCAGAGACGGTAAGTTCCTTGCCCAAGATGATTCAGCTGGGAAGAGGTGGAGATGGGAATCTGAAGGCAATCTTCAGACTCCAGGATCCAGCCCTTAACATCATACTGCCTTGCCAGGACTTTGCAAATATGAAATAAGCAAATGGATATAAAAGTACTCTGCAAGCTGTAAAGTGCTACCCAAATCCTACCACTGGTGTTACTAGTTTTGTTACAAGGATCCCCCAAAACAGGAGGCCTCTCTTCTTCATTGATATTTGATAGCGCAAGTATGAGCATTTTCTCCCAGGCTCGGAGTAGCAAGCGAGAGGTCCCTCTGGATGAAAGGAAAGGAAGTCTGGGCTTTCATGAGTCACACTGAAGGATGCAGAATGACAGAATGAAATGAAGCAGCCCTTCTGAAAGCTTAGCCTGTGCTGGCACCTGCTGGTGCCCAAGGTAGATGTGCCAACTTCATCAGGAAATCTTCCCCGACTGTAAATGCCCCAGAGCAGCTGAGTGCATGAAGGGGATGGTGGAGGAGGGTAAGAGTTGCAGCTGGTCTAAAAGGCACTGGGGGACTTCTTTTTCTCATCTGAGAGGCTGTTGTGCATCTGTGGAAAAAACTTCTGCCTCTAATTCCCTAATCTTAACCATTACTAAGCACCTCCTACCGGCATGCATTGTGCTGAGGGTCTCAGACACCTTTCCCAAGAACAGCACCACACCCCACCAGCTCCACAAGATGTCATCTTCCTTGCTGGAGAGATGCGGACAGCTCCAGGGGGTTACTTGCTTTGATCAGGATCACATAACTGACTAGTAAGTGGCAATACTAATTTAGGATCAAGTTTAATTTAATTCATACTCTTTTTACAGCACTGGGTTGCTTCCAAAAGACTTAAGTTCAAAGTCTAGTTCTCCCAATTGCTCTATCTGTGATTCTGGCCCAGTCAATTCACCACCAGCGGTTTTGTTTTGATTGGCCGTCAGGCAGACACCCCTGCCTTATTCCAGAAGAGGTTTTGCAAGGCCGTCTTAAATTCTTATCTCTACTTTGGGGAGAAACCCTCCCAAAGGGTTTGTAGAGCTCCTGAGAAGGGCATTTGGTCTGAAATATAAATAACAATGTAACTTTAAAACCCCAGGGCCTGCTACCTCATAAATATGTCTTTGAACTTCATAGCTCCAAATACAAACAAGAATTCTAAAATGCCTTCTAAATTGGTTTCTGAACTTAACCAATACAGAAACCTCTGCCCTAGATCACTTGTTAATGTTCACACCCTGGGAAATTCTCTTCATCGTCAGTGTGTCTAATCAAAGATCAGGAAAACTCAGTTGAAATTTAAAGAAAACAAAGATACTAGGTTGAACCATGTGAAATTACCAAAGGGATTCAACACAACTGATGCAGGTCTGCAAATTAAATGGACAAACCCATCCCAGGCCAAATATCAGCAGGCATAAGAATCACCTGGGTGATTAATATGCAGATTCTCAGGCCTATCCCCATATTGGAGTTGGGGTAGGGTAGTTCAGGAATTTACCCTTTTTAAAAGCTATCCCAGGAATCCCAAGGCAGGGAGACTGCTCTAGGGGAAACTCCCTTCTTGCATTTCTGGACTGGAAGAATATTCTGTTCCCAGATACTCAGAAGACAGCACCCCAAGTTGCCTCACTCTCAATGGGCATTCTTAATCTGCTTGTGGTCCGGCCAGTTGGAGGCCCTATGCTGTAAAAGTGAGCAAGAGCCAGGTGACCGTTTCCAATCCAACCTCCACAACTTTCCAGCTGTCCTCTGTGTGTCCAGCTTTTTTGTTTTAATGACCCATCCACTGCACACTTTGGTTGGGTTTTTGTTTGTTTTGTTGCCTGAAATTAATGCTTACTGCAAGGGGATCTAGACCACTTTTTGAATAGCTGCATTCGGGTATGTGCCCATCCCCCAGCCATCCAGGAGAGAATTGCTGCGGTTTCACTTGTTGGTTTAGAGACTATTTACGCCCATCTTCCACATCGCAGATCCAAACCAAAGCCTCGTTATTTCTACTATGTTTGTTTTGCTGCAGAATGATAACATTTACATGGAAATGGGTTTTTTCTCTATCCTGTAATTTGGATTGTTTGGTTTTCCTTTTTGGACTTCTTTGATGCAGCTGAAGAAGGAAGAAGAAAGAAGTCCGCAGGAATCTGGGGAAAGGAAGAGAGTGGGCTGCAGGGGCAGAGTAGGCGGCAATGTTGTTTTCGTCTCTGTCTCCTTGGACCCCCACCACCACTTCCCGTGCTGCGCCAAGCTATCTCCTTCCTGTTTCTGCTGTCTGCCTCCTACAGCTGAGCTGGACGATGTCAGCATTGAGGGCTGGAGCTGCAGCTTTACCAGACTAGAGAGAGGATCCTGAGCAAGTCTTTCCCTCTCCACACCTTCTTTCCCATGGGAACAGTGAAGGTGTATAACCACATGATCTCTAAATTCAGTTACTCTCATAAGGTCACTGGGCTGTCACTCATTCCACTGGGAGGTGACCAGAAAACAAGCCCTTTACTAGCCAGTCGACTTTGGGCAGATCATTTAACCCTTCTGATGGACCATCAAGATGAGTCACATTCCTCTTTTCTATCTCTGATGAAGAAAAAAAGTTGTTTCTTTATATGCAAGGCATGAAAATAGTAACCAACCCATGCTCCCTCAGACACCCTTGAGTTCCAAGATTGATGCCATTACTGTATAAGCTTTACCAAAGACTTCCCACGGCTTTAAAACCTCTGTCATATCCCTACCACAGCCACCACCCCTACTACCACAGCAACTAGTCCCAATGCAACCCTAAAACCTTCTAGGTTTAACTTGGCCTCCCCTCTCCACTTTGGCCTCTCCTCTCCACTTTGTTTCTTGCTGGAGGAGTCTATGAGAAATGTAATTCCACTTCTAGGTATATATGCTACAGAAGCACCAGCAAACAGCAGAGTACACATTTTTTTCAAGTATACATGAAACAGTTACCAAGATGGACTATATACTAGGTCATAAAACAAATCTCAACAGTTTAAACATTGAAATTGTACAAAGTATTTTCTCTCACCAAAGTGGAATTAAATTAGAAATCAAGAATAGAAATATACTCATAAAATTCTCCAACATTTGAAAATTTAAAAACATACTTCTAAATTACTCAAAGAAAAAGTCAAATGAGAAATTATAAAATAATTTGAATTGAAAATGAGAACACAACATATCAAAACTTGTTGGGTTACAGATAAATCATCATTTACAGGAAAATTCATAGCATTAAAAGTTTATAGCGACAGTGCCCCCAAAAACATAGTAAGTATTCCTAAAACCCATCAGACTTTCTATAAGAAGTGCGGCAAGCACAGTCCCACAAAATGACACAGCACAAGAAGGGTAAGGATTCTCATGTGTCCAAGGAAAGCAATGTTACTACAGGAAGCAAAATGGCTATGGTGAGAAAACTAAGCCAATTTTCCAGAAAAGGCTACAACTACAAAGAAGACTGTGCTGAGGCTTTACTACATTGAGTCCAACTGTAGATTTAAGAGAATGCTGGCTATTAAGAGATGCACGCATTTTGAACTGGGAAGAGATACAACAGAAAGGACCAAATGAGCCAGTTCTGAGTTTCATCTTCTATTTTAATATGAAGGCAATAAAATAAAATAAAATGAGGTTATGTTCCCATCAAAAACAAAGGTGTATATCGCAAAGAGAAGAATGGTCTGAAATCAATGATCTAGTAAGTATTCACCTTAACAAACTAGAAAAAGGCAATATAAACCCAACACAAACAGAAGGAAAGACAATAAAAACATGAGCAGAAATCTATGAAATAAAAACCAAAAAAAATAAAGAAAATCAATGAAATCTCTAGTCAGACTGATTGACAAAGAGAAAACACAAATTACCAATATCAAGAATGAAAGAGAGGACATCACCAGATCTACCAACATTAAAAGACTAATAAGAAAATATCATAAACAATTATGTAATAAATTCAACAACTTGGATAAAATAGGCAAATTTCTTGAAGAACAATACAGCCCCTGACCTACTATAGTAGACGGTGAGAGCTCCAGCGTTGACCTGCCTGAGGAACTCTAGATAAATCATGAGCATAGACGTGGAAGCACTGAACAAAACAGGCATGTATTACTGGAGTAGAAAAACGCATAGCAGAGAGTAGCAGAAACTGCTAAAGAAGAGATAGATGAGCAAGCAGAGGCCTCAGTTCACCATGTTGGAAAGCACAGGTTTCATGTGGAAGGGGTCAGTGAAAGATTTAAAGCCACGGTCACATCTATCTTAGGTAGACAACTCTGACAGTAATGAGGGGAAGAACTTAAGGACAAAGGTGAAGGCATAAAGGGATTAGTTAAGAGGCTACTGCAGAATTTGGTGAGAGATGATAAAGGCCTGAACTTCCAGGGTGGTAGTAAGAATTGAGGTAATGGAATTTGAGAAACAGATAGCAGATAGAATCAGCAGAATTTGATTATTGGCTAATTAATCTGTATGAAGGGGGAGCACAGGAAGGCTCTTAAGTGCGTGGCGTGGCGAACAGGTGTTACTAATTGAGACTAGGCATAAAGAGAGCAAGAGTGGTTGGTAGAAGGAAAGAAGGGCTAAACTTACAGATTTTAGGTTTGGGGTACCTGTGGGAAATCAAGGCTGGGAAATGTTTAGCAAGCATTTAGATGCATAAATTTGAAGCAAAAGGGAGAAGTCAGCACTGAGATAATGGGTAACTATCTCACCCAAAGAGATTATAGGGGGGAAAAAGAGAGAACCGACTCAAGGGCAAAACCCTGGATTAGAAAATAGTCTTAAATTCAGGAAAAGCTTTATGATTTTAGAACAGACAGTTCACAAGCAAGGACAGCTATGCACAAACATGTCAAGGTCTGTGATTAAATTAATCTGGAAGATATTTAAAATGTTTAGGAAGAGTGCACAATAACGCAGAAATTGCTTGTGATAAAATGTTGTGTTTTGTGCCCGGCCGGGCATGGCTCAGCTGTTGAGCATCGACCTAGGATCCAGGCGATCAGGGTTCGATTCCCAGTCAGGGCACATGCCCGGGTTGCGGGCTCGATCAATGACTCTCTCATCATTGATGTTTCTATCTCTCTTTCTCCCTCTCCTTTCCTCTCTCTGAAATCAATAAAGATATATTAAAAAAAAAAAAAATGTTGTGTTTTGTTACCTTTGAAATATATATATTATTTGAACACTGTAAAATATGCAAAGTCTGGAAAATCCCATACATCAAAATGTTAATATTGTTTTGAGGTTAGGACCCTATGGGTACTACCATCTACTGTTCTATATCTTTCAAATTAACTACATAATACTTATGCAAGAGAAGAAAACCTGTCCCCCCAAAAAAACAGAAAAGACACAGTATTTCCTTCCATCTCTAGGGACTACCACGGTCGCCAGAGTTCCTGTCTAACGCAGACCTGCCACAGGGGGCTCGCAGGAAAAGCATGGTGGTGTCCATACCTGAGCTGGGACGGCGGCTCTCCCCAGTGCGCCGGAGGCCGCAGCACCAGCCGTGAGAGGCGGGGTCCTGGAGTCTGCACAGGGCCCCCTGCCCCTCCGGAGCGGCATCTCCTCCACGGGCACGCTGCCCGATGGGCGCTGCCCTGGGGCTCGCGCGTACCAGTCCCTCCGGCCTTGCTGAAGGCGCTAAGGCCCTCCTGGCAGCTCCTTCGAAAACAACGCGGTGGGCGCCCTCCACGGCGTGGCTGCTGCTGCAGGGGCCGGAGACGCTGACCTCGCCAAGTCCACGTGGCAGCTGCCAGTCTCGGCCAGCCCGGGGCCCGCGCCCAGGGCCTTCGGGAGCTGCGGCCTGGCCCACGCCGGGTGGACCGAGGTGAACGAGCTGCGGGAGCACCGCAGGCAAGGGAGGTAGGAAGGTCCCTCAGAAAGTTCCCGAGTAATCTCAGGTGCGAGTCCCGGCACTGACTTGGGGCCGCGGGGCAGGACGCCTCTGGAGAGCAGGACCGAACCCTCATCAGGCCCGATCCAGGCCCAGGCGCAGGCCCCGGATGCTGCTCCGCCCCCAGCCGCAGCCCCGCCCCAAAGTGGGCTGGGCGGGGCCTCTTCTGCAAAGGTTCTGCCCAACGCTCCTTGTTAATTCCCCCAAACGGTTATTGACCGTTAATTAGGGGCACCAGGCCCGCGGTGAGGAAGGTGGAGAAGGCCCCCTGTCCTCAGAGAAGCTAGGTAATAGCCCAAAGGTACAGCACAGTGTAACAAGAGTTGGGATGGGCACCGACCCCTTCCTTGGAAGGGTCAAGGAGGGCCTCCCACAAGGACCCTTCTTTCACGCAGCTGTAGGTAAAGGGGGAAGGAGGGTGGGATGCAACCAATTTTGAAGATTTGATAATGAAAAGTTCTCATCTGAAGAGTAGGTGGGGTGTGAGGGCTCTTCAGGAAAGTGAAAGTTTGATGCATTTTGAGTAGCATGAGAGGGAGCTGACTCACGACCAAGCAAGCTCCACAGGGCAGGGAGCTTTGTATTTCCTTCTAATGTGTCTCAAATGCTCGGAACAATGACCATGATACTTAACCAAAGACTCCCCTGGACGTGGACAGGCACAGTTGATGTAGATTTTTGCAAGCAAACTTCTTGCCTTTTGCCTTGTTTCCTGGGACAAAGCCAATGAAACAAGCATCTCATCCTTTTTCCCCAAGTGACTTTGTGTAGAAGTCTGTTCCATCTGGGGCAAAAACAAGGGGTCTTATTCACTGTTATCAGCTAAGCCCCTGGTCTGTGAGGGCGACTAGCTTGGAAAGTCCCTAATCCTAACTCCCTCACTGATGTATTTATGCTTTGGATCTCCCAAGGTTCACTCATCCTTTGGGGCTATATTTTTTCTGCCTTTGCCCTGGGGTCTGAAGCTTAGCAACACAGGGCTTCTGCTGACCCAGCTGCTCCGGTGCTGGGGATTCCTTAGCTTTGACTACCTCCCTGGACTGTTTAACACTTGAAAGAATTCCTAAATTCACCTCCATCACCATACTCCTAAAGTGGAAATGCAGAGCAGGTGCTGTTCTTCTTCGTTGAGCTCCTTCCCCCAATGGCTGTGACTAGGCTTTATGGGAAGGGCGAGGTCTGAGACCTTAGGAAGCAATGGGAGACTTACTATCTGCATTGGAGTTGGGGAAGGAGGCCATTAGAAATTAAGATAAAGGGAGACTGGCGGAGGATGGCTATCAGAGAAGAGGAGAGGAGCCAGCAGCGTCGTCGTCCCTGTACAGAGAGGGGAGCCCTCTGAAGAGCTAGCTGCATTTCTGCTACAGTCAGTGTTCGGGGATTGGAAGTTCATATGGACTATGCAGTTACTCTGACTGGCCTTCATATCTCCAGAAGGGTCAGAGGGCTGTGGAGCAGTGCTCAAAAGCAGATGATGCTAAAGGAGTTACAGAATAATAAGTTGGTAGTATGTCCTCCGCTGTTTTAGAAATGACCTCTTCCCTTTCTTCTCCCAAATCTAGAAATCCACACTCTTTGTGGTTTGTATCTCCAGGAGCTTCTGGACTGAGGAAAGAGAGACTACCTGCTTCCACAGGTCTGTTTGCAGGATCTCCCCAGAGACAGAGCTCAATGGATGGAAGAAAAAAGCTCTTACTGGAAATCACAGTATGAGAAGGTAGGGAGAAACGAGTCCTTGGCAGACACCTGCCACCAGGAGAAGGTTGAGCTGGGCAAGGTTTTGGAGCAGTCAGTGCCTGCTGTTGCAACAGAAGTGGCCAAATAAAAGGGGGTTTTCCGAAGAGGAGGTCTCTAGGACAGTGTTCAATAGGATTGAAATCAAGCCAAATTGAGTTATCGTTAAAGTAGAGTCTGGCAATGGTGGGATACAGACATTTGGTGGTGCAGTGACAGATAAATGAATCAGTAGGCTTTGTGGAGTGAATAAGAAGTTGGGAGAGATCAGAGGTTGAGGTTCTGATAAAAAGGGTAGGATCACGTGAGGAGGTGGAATCTGGCTAGAGAAGAGGGTCTAGCATCGAGTATGTTCTAGGGGACAGGAGGAAGGATAAATGGGTTAGAAGACTTTCCGTTAAGGTTGTAGCTCAGAGTCAAAAAGAGATCTGTTTCCTAAGATTGAGACTGAATTAAGGGGACTGGAGGTGGGGGGTGGGAGGCAGAGAGAACTTGGATGGAAAAGATGAGAAAGCTGGTAGTGGGGGTGAAATAGGGATAAGTGAAAGGTTAGGAGAGGCCAAGGCAGAGAGGGCTCCCAGGCAGAGGAGGTAAAGCCATTGTAGAAGTGGATAAAGCTGAGTAATAATGTGGGGGCCAGTGGCAGAGCCTCTGCTGGCAGAGAGCAGGCCAGTAATGGGGGTGAAGAGTGGTGAGGGAGTGAAGGGACCCATTGTGAAGGGCAGGGCACAATAAGAAGAAAACAGACTATGCAAGAGCAGAGTCAGACACAAGATAGGACACAGCAGGAAAGAAGAGTCACTGTAGGGTCCTGGGAAGAGAGGCTAATAAGTAGGCCAGGGTGAAAGGCCTCAGACAGAAGGGCTGGTAAAAGGGTGGAGGCCAGAGTTAAAGAGGGCTCAGGCAGAGAGCAGTGGGAACCAAAGGGGACAGAGGAAGCAGCATCTTTCATAGGCTTCCCAAAAGCAGAAGGTCAGACTGCACAGTGATGCTTTCCCAATCCTCCCCGCACAGATCTTGACCCAGCAGTTACCAAAACTGCAAGAGGCTGCAAGCTGCAGCCAGGAACAGGATGGGAGCAAGAGGATCTGGCAAGAGTAAGGGCACCTAAAGCATGCTGCCCCTTCCCCTTCCCCCATGTCTTAGGCTTCATAGTACATCTTTATCCCTCACTCCAAGGCTTGCTCTCTCATTCTGTTCCTTAAGGGTTCCTCCCTCAGGAACAATCCCAGGCTGTACTGGGGCCCTAAAATTGCATAGCCCATGCTAGGAAGTGGCAAATAGGAAAGAAGGGAAGAGACTAATCACTTCCAGGAAAGGTCCCAGGCCACCATAGCTTCTTTCTGGCAACTTCCACAGACTGGTAAAACAAAACTAGATTACATATTGAAAAAGTGAAAATTAGTTTGGCCTGAGAAAATGAAAATCCACCATGTCATTCATCAATCTGGGCAGCCAGACCACAGCACACACATAAAGCCAGCTGCAAAGTTAGCAGAAAATTACATTTCTCCCAAGGAAACACTCCATCTGTAAAGTGTCCTAATGACACTCAGTAGCATGACTGTTATTACTTTGTTCCAGGGAAATCTTGTTTTCTAAAATCACAGTTTATAAGAAACTTTGTTTTTGAAATCACTTCAGTAAGAATAAAATCTCTCGCGCTTGCTGGCCGGGCATAGCTCAGCAGTTGAGCATGGACCTAGGATCCAGGAGAACTCGGTTCAATTCCCAGTCAGGACACATGCCCGGGTTGTGGGCTTGATCCCCAGTCTAGGGCATGCAGGAGGCAGCCAATCAATGACAACTCTCTCATCATTGATGTTTCTCTCTCTCCCCCTCTCTCTTCCTCTCTCTGAAATCAATAAAGATATATTAAAAAAAAAAAAAAATCTCTCGCTCTTGCCTGCAGGATCTAACTCAGTTTGTCACAGAGCAGCCACCTTGATGTCCAAGCCACATGCAGGCTCAGGTACGAGGGTTTGGGATATAATGTTCCACATATATCTTATTTTGCAGTTTCTATCCAGACCTAATGTTGCCCCTTTACACACAAACCTATTTGCTTCAAATTATCAAAATACTGTTTCATATCAATTTCACCTAATGCTACCCTTCCCCAAAATTATATCATAGCTTCTCCTTTTGATGACATATCCCATGGTTCCTCTGTTCTGTGACCTCCCTCATCACCAATAAATGACTTTGTCGGACTATAGTTTTACTCCTGGTGTCCTGATTAGGACATCTGAAGGTTCTCTTGATATTTGCCCAAGACTCCCTACCAAGGACTGGCCTTCTTGACTCAGTAATAATGTGCATATCTGAGGCTTCTTGAGTCTCAAGACATTCAAGGTCCCTTTCTCTTTGTGTGGTTGTGCACTGAATTTAGACACTGGTCCTTCAACATCAGTTTACTACTTGTCTCCTGTAACTTTTGGTTTCCAATCTGTCTTTGGTGTCCCCTAGTGAAAGCTGGCTTTTGACACCGTCTCTTATCTTCCATTTGTCCACCGTCCTCTGTCTGTGAGAACTTTCCCCAGCCTTCTCTGGGTATTAGAAATTGGCTTTGGGAAAGAGCTCTCTACACATTCCCTGAGTCAGGTTTCTCAAGTCACCAAGTAACACAAGTGATATTTTACCTTTGATCAATAGTCAAGCACTCTTTCATGGGCTTTACTAATAAGCTTGGGCTACCTCCTGACATAACTTCACTGAGGATAAATTAAAATTCTAGTAGTCACTTGGGGAACTCTGGCATGAACAAGAATGTTCATTTGAGAAGTGCCTGAGGCAAAATGGGAAAGAAATTCTCAAGAGGAGACTGTATAGCTGGTCTTTCTAAAAGAGAGAGGTCCCTGAGATTAATATCGGAGATTTCCCCTCCATGTCCATTCTTTGGGTATTAATAAACACTGGCTTTTAATTGCATGGCTTGATAAAATTGTCCAGGACAGGCTTGAGTTACTATTGTTGAAACCAGCTGCAGTGACTTTCTCTTCTGTATCTGTGTCTACATGAAAAAGATTTTCCTGCATCTAGATGTTCTCACTTCTCGAGAACTAACAAGAGACGATAACCTTTTACAGTGGTCATTTCATATTTGTCTAAAACTATCTCTCTCACACACATTTTTGTAGATATGGTTGCTCTATCCCTCTCTTTTTCTATCACTTGGGAAATTTTAAAATTAATCACTCAGAAAAAAATCATTGTCATTATTTTGCATACTAAGTAGTTGAATATACCTAAGAAAAAAGTGTCAATAAATCATATATTTTACAATATAAAATGTACAGATGTATTTAAATAGCCTTTGTGTTATAGCTATGAGAGAAGAAAAGATCTTAGCTTTTCTATGAGTTTTTAAATATCTTTTATGATTATTTAAATTTTGCTTCATGAATACAAAATTTATGAAAGTATATATTTTAAAGTATCCTGTAATATTTCTGATAAATTTTGGACAAATTGAAATAAGTTAATCATATTTATTAAAGACACCTATATGTCTATATTGCCTATTTTTTATATAAAATGAATGCTAAGGCAATATTCCAGTTTATATATGACTAAGATTAAAACTTCTGAAGATTTAAACTTTCTAAATTTTATACATTGGTTTTATAGGACAAGAAAAAGATCATTGTCGGAACAAAATATAAAATTGTATTTAAATGAAATCATAAAACAGATGTCCTTTAAAGAGGTTTGCTCTTGTAAAACTCGGACAATACTACAAATCATGAGGACTTAACGTTCTAGCTAAAATTATAATTTCCAAATAATTAAAATGCTAAGATATTAGAAAATGTTGAGTTACTTGATATATATTATTTGGATACCTGAACAGTTTCTAAGCTAAAAAATTTATATATATAGTTTTAATATATACTTATACATATACATTGTACAAAGGACTATAAATTAATAGAATGTGTAAATGCCTTTGGATAATGTATTTACTCTGCCTCCTAAAAAGATAAAAGGTAATCTAAAACACATACTACAAAAAATTTAGACAGTTCTTGGTTTCTTGCCTTCTAGTTTTCCCTGTGTCTGGAGAAAACAAAAATTGGTACCTTAGCTAAATGTGGTAATTAATAAAAATGACTCAGATGATTCTTCATGTAATAATTACAGAAGAATGTGAATGTATATGCAAGATAATGAATATCGCTTGTCTGCTAAGGATTTATTAAATCATAATTAAATGTAATACATACATTTGTTTCAATATGCTAATATAAATTATATTTTTAAACTAAAATTTTATTATATATGCATTATGTATTTAATTACAAAGGCTTAAAAAATAAAAGTATATTAAATTTATTTTAATTCTATAAATGACAAATTTGAGGGTATATTCTATGTTAATGGATTTATTCACAGAAAAAGGCTTACAGATCTTTTACTGCTGATTGTAATACAGATGATACACAAAAAAGAGTAAAATTAGAATTTTCCTTCCATAAAATGACCAAGTTATTTGGTACCTAGATAACAGAGTTTTCTTCTGAATCACCAAAATATTCGGTTAACTCTCTTCCTCCTGTCAGTCTCTTGAATAATAACACACGTTTTCTCATTTTGTCTAAGTTGCTAGGTCAGACAGCAGAGAAAGATTGTGGTGGAACCTCACTGAGAAGGACCTTGCCCCAGGTACTGTTAACAACTAACACAACAGTAAAACCCTTGCTCCAGTCAAAAGACATAAGTGACTCAAAATCACTGCAAGGTCATCTTGAGACCTCCAAAACAGGTGGTTGCAGGAAATGGCACTTTCCACCCAAGACCACCAGGACCAAACTGCTGGCTGCACGACATATCCCCATCTCCCAGGACCCACCAGACAAGACCACCAGTGCCGATCGCCATGCTGCAATCTGCATGTGCTTTTGTTCTTTCTCTTTGTTCTTCGCTCTGCAAAGCTAAGGTTTAAGTTGCTGACATTTCTTATCCATTAACTATGATACCTCTGAGGTCTTTATCCTCAATATTCACTGAGCCATTCCTCCGTGAGTCCAGGCTGCAGTTTGCTCATGATTCAGCTTCAGTATGCAATTACAGTGTTGGGTTTGTACTTCCTTTTCTTTGGGTGCCACCCAACTTCTCTTGATAGCAATTTTCATAGAATTAATCAGCTGATTTCCTAGGTGATGAGACTCAACCAAGAAGTGATCTAGGGACGAAAAATAGTGTAATAGGCCAGAAATCAAAATTCTAAAATGCCCTATCATGTCATACATAGAAAGGAAGGTTTGGGTCCTAAACAAAACAATGCTCAGAAACTTCTGTGTAATTTAGCTTATCCAACCAAATTGACACAAAAGGAAAGCCAGTGATGGGGTGAAAGGAGTGACAAGGAGGTGCTTTGAGAAAACAGGACACAGTTGAGAGGAAAGGAGACAAGAGTTCAGGGAGGGAAGATGGGCCCCATGGGGTACTCTGGAGAGTCCACGGGAAAGATGGAAGCCAATGTTCCAGAGCCCATAGAATTCAGTGAGGTGGAAACCACAGCAGTACAGGGGCTAAGAGAGGGACTAGTTATGGGTGTTCTGAGTGTCAGTGAGAGGCCAAGGGCATAGCTGACTCCCTCAGAAGAAAGATGGAGCTATGGCACTCCAAGGCAGTGGCATCTTCCACATGCTCCCTACACAGGAGGATGTCAGCATCCACAGCCACTGTGTCACACAACGCACAGCAGGGGCCTTGACCAAATGGTTGCTACCAACTGCCTATAACAGGCTGCAAAAGACAAGGGGAATAAGCTAAAGTTAAGAAGGCATGGCTGGGGGCCAAGCAGAGCAGGAAACACACTGTGTTCCCCCACATCCCAGACTTCTCAGTGCTTCTCTAATTCATCACACAAAGGCTGTCTTTCACACTCCCTGTCCCATTGGTTTCCTCCCCAGTGTCAACCCCAGGCTGCACTGGGCCCTGAAACAGCATGAACCATCCTGGGAAGAGGGACACGGGAAAGAGGGGAGAGAGGCTCATCTCCTGTTCACTGGGAGAACCTGTCCTGTGCTAGATGCTTTCAGTCAGCCTCTCTAACCCAGGAATCCAAGATTCTGGGCCACTTCCAGTGAGGAGAGGAGCAAAGGGGTATCTTAGGACTGAGAGTAAAGTCCTTTGGGGGAGACTCTTGGGAAACTAAGACTCTGAAGGTACCAGAATTAATATAGTCCAGGACGGTAATAGTACAGCCTTTCACAGACATTATCTCATCTGATCCTCACAACAATCCTGTGAGGTATGGAGGCCAGGTGTTACTGCAGAAGGGGAATCTGGCCCTCCAGGTTCCAATGCAGTGACTTAAAACACGGCCAATGTGTTCAGTTACAAATCTGTCAGGAGCCCAGTACAGGCCTCCCTGTACTAACCAAGGTGTTGGCAGGCAGCATGACTTTCTGGAGGCTTTAGGAAAGAATCTGTTTCCTGTTCATTGGGTTGTTGGCAGAATTCAATTCCTTGCGGTTGCAGCCAAATCCCCATTTCCTTGCTGGCTATCTACTAAGACCCATTCCTAGCTCCTAGAGGTGACTACACTCCTTGGCTTGTGGCCCCTATCCTGCACCTTCAAAACCAGCAATGGAGGGTTGAACCCTTCTCTTCTTATATTCTATCTCTCTCTGACCCAAGTTCAACAGCTTGTCCAAAATCAGGACCTGGAAGTTCTGCCTCCAGAACCAATAATGGTTCCAATACATCTAACACTGCCACCAGTGTGGCCCAGCTTCATCATTCTTTTATTTGAATAGACACTGGACTCAAGAGGGAATCTGAATCCTTCCTGTGAGTCACCCCTCTGAGAGCTCTGTTTTCTAACGGACTTGCTCTAGGAACTGTCATCCTCAGAAACTGGACCTGGGCCCTCATGGAAAGGTGAGATTAAGGTTAAACCTTGGGTAGCCCAGGGTTAACTAGAAAAAAACCTTACCTTTTAATACTACTCTTTTGTTCTTCTTTTTGACTCTGCATTGACCTTAAGAGACTAGAGTGAGTGGCTAGGACTGTATTTTCACTGTCTTTTCTACAGGCACCTGTAGCTATTCCTTATTCATAGATAATCTGATTTTCTATATTGAATTAATAGGGCTCTGTGATCCATCCCTGTTACTCACTTTAAAGCAGATATATTGTCTAGTTTTCCTTCTTTGAGAACTTGAAGAAGGGTTCTCTGTATGTCGAGTTGACCTTTTCAGTCCCTGTCTCTGCAGATGAAGGGCACAGATTCCCAGAACGGCAGGCACATGAGCACTCAGAACTTGGTTCCAGCACCTGAGTCAAGGTTTTCAAAGGCTCAGAGCAATGTTCTCCAGACCAACTAACACAGGGATATGAGACACCTTGGCCCAGAGCCACCTGAGCTGAGACTGTGACTGATGCATAAGAGTTGAAGGGTCCTGTCCTCCTACAGGTATCCTAAACTCTCTTAATAATCCGACCCATGGTCTGTGACTCATTGTGGTCAGGATTTTATTATGGGGCCCTCTACCAAATCCAGTCAGAGGGTCTGTGAGCTTCTAATATCAGCCCGATTTCCCACTCCTACCCTCGCCTTGTTTCCTGTGATGACATTCTAATCTTTCCTGAGAATTTCCATCTCAGGTGGCTCTCTGGGTCAACATAATTGATTTAGAAAAGGAGGAAGAGGAAGGTTAATGTCTGCTGGGAGCTGGCCCAATTAATGTGTCTGTTTTCCCCAAGTATTGATAAATTTTTACTCCTCTGTAAACAGTGGAGTACCAGAAACAGGAACCCCCTACTACACAGAAGTAGCAGATGGAACTAGTGTCCCAGACTCACTGAGATGCCTCTGAAAGCAGTTTCTCTGCAGTGCGTGTGTGTATCAGCCTCTGACAGCTGAGAACTGAGAAGGTGCCCTGTCCACTGGAGCACCAGGACCCCCACCCCCTCACGGAGAAGGCCCTAAAAGAGGATGGTGAACCCACAATCCCTCCTCACAGCATCCAGCCAAGGAGATCCCTCTATGCCTCTGTGGCCCTTCCAGATCCTTCCATCCTTCTCTGGGCCTGAGTATTTTCTAATTCTATCCTTTCTACATACCACAGCTACACTATTATCATAAATAATAGTGCTGGTTTCTATTCACTCCTCCTACAACCCAGATACTGAAGATACCCCTGGGTAACTTCGGCTTTGAGCCTACCTACCAGTTATACAGACTTTAACAATGAAGTTCTTCCAGGAATTTTTGCTAATTCCCAGGGATTTACATTCTCAGGATTTCCTCTGTTCTCAAGGCCAGCTTCCTGCCTTGTGTCAGCCCAGACACAGGACACAACCCCACCTGCACGTTCACCCAGGAGGGTCCACTTGCACATAAAAGCATTTGTGAGCAATGCAGCCTTTACAAAAGATGATATGAGGGTGATGGAGACTGCCAGGGGCAGACCTCATCCCTGGCAAATAACTTCAAAGTTTCTAATTGCTGAATGAGCACTGAATTATTTCCTTACCCAAAATAGTCTTGGCCCAGGGCACCCAACCCTTTCCTATCCATGTGACCAAACTTTGTCAGAACTGGCAGCAAAACTATCAAGGGGATAGATGCTCAGTAAACACTGCTACTGGGACATTGTCGATTTAAGTCCTTTTAATGAACAGAAAAAGGGGCGGGTGGGGGGAATAGCATTCTCCCTCTCAGAAGCACGCCTGTGCCTTCCCAGCCACCTTCTTCCCCCAGGCACCTTACCTTTGCCTTTCTCTCTCCTAAGCCCCAAAGGCTCTTCTTTTGCTTCTGTAACTTGTTTCCTGAGCCCACGCAGCCCAGCTGGCTCACTTCTACTACCTCTGTAACTTTCTAAATAAACTTTCTCTTATAATTTGGGGGAAAAAAGTAAACCATGAGTTCATATTAATATGTACAATTCAAACTTAACACAGGGTTTTTGTTTTGTTTTTTGTATGTATTGCATTCTTCTCACAATGCAAATTTTGGATCTTAATAACATTAACATTCTTAGTCTATCTTAATATATAAGTACTTCCAAAATTGTAATACAAGTATTACTCCTAATAATAAAACCTACTGAGTGAAGTCTGAAATTACTTGCAATTCCTTTTTTCCTTGGAATATACCCCACCAAGAATGTATACCAGAGTAACATGTTCCAAAGTCACTTGAAATAATTCTTTTCTCTGAGTGGTTATGGAACCAATTTGCTAAAGAGTTAAGGTTATTAGCTTCGATTTTAGGGTTAGCTTTATTTTCCCTGTTGATGTTCTTTTTCAAAAAATATAAAACATTTATGTAGTTCAAAAGTCAAAAGTAAATAAGTTATATTTAAAGAAGTCTTACTTCCAACCCTTTTGGGATGATGATGACTTATTTCTTTTCTCAAGACATAGAAGGAACATGAGGAGCAGGGAAGAACAGAAACAAGAAACTGTGGTTCAAATCCACATACTGGGGCATTTCCTAGACTTTTTGAGACTGGTTTCTTCACATGAAAATGACTATAATAATACCCATTTCCTGGAAATGTTCTAGGGATTAAATGCAATAACATGTGAAATGCCTGGTTCATAGTAAATAGTCAGAATATGAGCAGTATTCAGAATATTTTATCTTTTAAGAGATTAATGGGACTTTAAAATTTTAGACCAACTTGTGTAAATTTTAGACCAACACACAATTTTGGGGCCCTTTTAAAAATCTTTACATAATGTAGAAATAATAATATATGATAATACTTTGGGACAGAGCTCAGAAGATCTAAACAAAATCATATCTGAAGAGAGAAAAAAGCAACTATTTTAACTATTAGAACCAAAAAACTGCCAGATTTCTTTGGGTGGCAGTAGTGAGGTAGACCAAGAAAAGATAGAAAAAGGAAACTCAAAAGAGACTATGTTATGGACTAAATGTTTATGTTCCCGACCCCAAATTCATCTGTTAAAAATTCTAACTCCCTCCCAATATGACAGTATTAGGAGGTGGGGCCTTCAGGAGGTGATCAGGATTAGATGGGGATTAATCCTAAGTGGGATTAGGGCCCTTGAAAGCTCTAGATTATTATCTTGCTGTCTATGTCCAAACTAGGTAGCTACACCTCTGATTCCCTTGTGAAAGTGTTTCCCAACCTCACTCTCCTTTAAGATCCATTTACACCTGTCCACATGCAACTTAGTCTCTCTGCAAGAGTTAAATGTGGTCAATAAAATAACCTAATTCCCTGGCCTGATCCAAGTATGCCTGTAGACCACAACTGCACTGTGATAAAATGCCCTGAAGAGAAAGCTAGTTTTTCTAAGTCTACCACAGTGACTGGCATAGATTTTCTTAGCTAACAATCATGTTAGTGTAAATTAGATCAGTCACATTGCTTTATTTATTCCTATGTGAAGTAAGCTAGACTGAGGATTGGGGGGATTTGGTTGAAATGCAGGGGAGGTGGCAATTTGGAGGCAAGGGAGGGCAGAAGCATAGGGGTATCTGGTAATTAGAGAATCACAATCCCTACTTTGACCCAGGCCACAGGCTATCAGTAATAAGGTGTCGGAGCTGGCCTGGCCATGTGTCACCAAGAATCATATTCTATGGAAAACATGGTCTGAGTTCCAAACAACAGGGATGTAAGTGAATTGTCAGATCACTGGTCATTTATAAATTGGGTACAGCCTGAAATTACAGCTTCCTGTCAGCCTCTACCTATAGGAAACCACCAAGGCCTTTCTGTTTATGATCCTAAAACTTTAAACCCACCAAGGCATAGAGAGCACTTATTTTCAGAAACTTAATATGGCTTATTGGGAGGAGCACCATGCCACAGAGCAAAGAACCCAGACCCTGGAGTCACAGAGACCCAAGATCTAATCATACTCTCATCGTTCATTAACTGCGTGATCTTGGGCAAGTTACCTCCCCATCTGAGTCTCGGTTTTCTCAACTACAAAATGGGAGAAAACCCTGACTGCGGGATTATTATAAGGGTTATATGAGAAAGCTGACTTGCTGACTTAGGAAACTGTCAGAAAAGGTAAAGGGATGGAGAACAGCCAGCTCTCCAAGAGAATGGGATTCTTACCTGCTCTGCCCTAGGGTCCTTTCAGTTTTGCTCAGAATATCCTCCACTTCCTACTGTGCTCTCCTCATTATAATTAGAGCAAAGGATAAGCTTCTATATACAAAAGCCCCCCCAAAAAATATTTTAAAGGCTATAGAGATTTGCTTTTGTCACTCATGGCCCAAGGTCCAGGTTGGTGCAGCCATTCAGGAATCCAGGTTCCTTCCGTTCTAACGCTCTGCCATCACCCAGGGCATTATCCTTGTCCACATGGTCAAAGGCAGGTCACAGGAACATCCATGTCCCAGCTCAAGGGAAGAGGAAAGGCAGAGCTGCTCCAGTACATCTCCCTCTAAATTGAAGATGACCCAGAAGTTGCATGTAGCTCTTCCATTCACACCTCATTGGCCTGAAGTTCGTCATGTGGCCACACTTAGCTACAAGGGAGGTTGACAGGCATAGTGGTCCCATGGGCAGTGGTGTGTTCAGATTAAAATCCTATCAAAGAGAAATGTTTTGTTGGACAACTGTCATTCTCTGCCATGGCCTTCCGCCTGCTTTGCTTATCTTCCACACGAACGCTTGGCTTGTTCTTGGTCTAGCTGTGAGCCCCTGCCATTTACTAAATTAGGCCTTGGTTGGGGGAAGTCTCCTCAATGCCATCAAACCTGCTGGTGAGATACAATTGGCCACTTAGGCTCCCTAATGTGCTATTGGAAAAGCTGGGGCCCAAAGAGGGAGCTCTGAGAGCTCAGGCCAGGGCTAGGGCTCTTCCCAGAGCACCACCTGTGTCTTCTCAAGATATGGATCAGATGTGCAAGGACTTTTCCCCCAGTGTCAGGAGAGACAGATACTGACTTGGCTGTTACTGGAAAGAACGCACCCCTGCTCTTTGCAGAGGGAGCACAATACTGTTCCTGCAAGGAGTGTGCTCCTGCCAGGTCACTGGCATCTGCATACCAGTCTGTTCCTCTTTAAATGATCCTTAAAGCACACAGTGCAAATGCTTTGAAAGTGCCCAGCTGCACATAGCTGAACTAGCAGTTCCCATGATATGGAAAGGAGGGTGCAGGATCAGATGTCAGGAAATCTCCCAATGGTCTCAGCTCCTTCAATCGCCAGCTATGTACTTGGGCGGGTCACTTCCCAACCCTAGGCCTCTGTTTTCTCATCTCAAAACATTTTGACCAGATCATTTCCTGATTCCCTGTTCCAATACCCCAGTGGCCCATGTCTGTCCTTTATTTGAAACACTTCAGCAGTAACTACAGGGAAAAAACAGCTCTTTCCTTCTCACTCATTTCTCCCAGGCCCATTCTGTGTTTTCCCTATTACTGACATTTTGCATCAGAGTGGCACATTTATTATTATAAACCAGTACTGACACACTGTTGTTAACTAAAGTCCATAGTTTTTATTTGTGAATAATGTTCTGTTGTATAGATGTACCACCATTTATCCATTTACCTGTTTAAGAACATCTCAGTTGCTTTCAGTTTTATGAACAGAGCGGCTATAAACATTCGTGTGTAGGTTTTTACGTGGACATAAGTTTCGATTCAACTGGGTACATGCCTAGGAGTGTGATTATTGGATCATATGGTAAGAATATGTTTAGCTTGGTAAAAATAAAATAACCTGCCAAATTCCCTTTCAACATGGATGTACCATTTTGCATCTTTTATACAGGATGAGTATCTTTCAATATTCTTATTTGCCATCTGTATATTTTCTTTGGTGAAATGTTTGTTCAGATCATTTGCCCATTTTTCAAACTGGGTTGTTTTGTTATTGTTGAGTTTAAGAGTTCTTTGGCTACAAATTCTTTATCAGATGTGCTTTGCAAATATTTTTTCCCATTCTGTGGTTTGTCTTTTCATTCTCTTAATAGTGTCTTTCAAGGAGAAGTTTTTCATTTTAATACAGTCCAAGTTATTCATTTTTTCTCCTATGTTATCTTCTAGAAGTTTTATAGGTTTGTATTCTAAACTTAGATCAATGATCCATTTTGAGTTCATTTTTGTGAAAGGTAAAGTTTGTGTCTTGGTTTATATTTTGGCAACAGGAGTTCCAATTGTTCGAGCTCCATTTATTAAAAAGATGATCCTTTCTCTACAGAATTGCCTTTACTCCTTTGTCAGCAATCAATTGACTATATTTGTGTGAGTCTATCTTGGAGCTCTCTATGCTGCCTACTCTTTCACCAATACCACAGTCTTGTTTATTGTAGCTTTACAGTAAGTTTTTAAGTCATATAGTATCAGTCTTCCAACTTTTTTCTTCTTCAGTGTTGTTGGCTATTTTTATAGCTGCATAGTATTCCATGGTGTAATTTTACCTTTCCATATAAATGTTAAAATCAAATTATTGTTGTTTTTTGGTTTTGGGTTACTTTTTTATCAAAGACTATTTTTTAAATTTATCTTTATTGTTCAAAGTATTTCAGATGTTCTCTTTTTTTCCCCCCATTGACCCCTTCCTTCCCACTCCCACCCCCTCCCCAGGCCTTCACCGCACTATTGTCTGTGTCCATGGGTTATGCATATATGCATATAAGTTCTTTGGTTAATCTCTTCCGCCCCCCCCCCCCCAACTTCCCTCTGAGAATTGTTAGTCTGTTGCATGCTTCCATGTGTCTGGATCTATTTTGTTTGTCAGTTTATTTTGTTCATTAGATTCCACATATAAGTGAGATCATGTGATATTTGTCTTTCTCTGACTGGCTTATTTTGCTTAGCATAATACTCTCCGGGTCTCTCCCTATTGTCTCAAAGGGTACAAGATCCTTCTTTTTTATAGCTGCATAGTATTCCATGGTGTAATTGTTCCACAGGATTTTTATCCACTCATCTACTGATGGGTGCTTAGGCTGTTTCCAGATCATAGCTATTGTAAATAGTGCTGCTGTGAACATAGGGGTGCATATATTCTTTCTAACTGGTGTTTCAGAATTCTCAGGACATATTCCTAGAAATAGCATCACTGGATCAAATGGTAGCTCCATTTTTAATGTTTTGAGGAAACTCCACAGTTTTCCATAGTGGTTGTACCAGTCTGCATTCCCACCAGCAGTGTACTAGGGTTCCTATTCTCCACATCCTCGCCAGACCTGTCGTTTGTTGATTTGTTGATATTATTTATCACATTCTGGCAGGTGTGAGGTGGTACCTCATTGTCTTAATTTTCATCTCTCTGACGATTAGTGACGTTGAGCGTTTATTCAATGTCTTTAGAGAAGTATCTATTTAGGTCCTCTGCCCATTTTGTAATTGGATTGTCTTCTTTTTGTTGAGTTGTATGAATACTTTATATATTTTGGAAATTAACCCCTTATCAGATGTATCATAGGCAAATATGTTTTCCCATACAATGGGTTCCCTTTTCATTTTGATGCTGATTCCTTTTGCTGTGCAGAACCTTTTTATTTTGATGTAGTCCTATTTGCTTGCAAAATTCCTGTATAATTAACAATGGGCTCTCATTTAAGAACTAGCTCCAGCCTTGCACATGTGGCTCAGTAGTTGAGCACTGACCTATGAACCAGGAGGTCGCAGTTCAATTCCAAGTCAGGGCACATGCCCAGGTTGCGACCTTGATCCCTAGTAGTGGATGTGCAGGAGGCAGCCGATCAATGATTCTCTCATCATTGATGTTTCTATCTCTCTCTCCCTCTCCCTTCCTCTCTCTGAAATCAATAAAAACATACTAAAAAAAACAAAAAAAAAGAACCAGCTCCAGCATAACCAATACCCCACACTCCCCTCTTCCCACTGGTTAAGAACCACTATATTCCAAGAAAATGTAGGATTAAAAAAAAAAACAAAACACCTTCCATCAAATAGAACAGCATTAATAGTTTGCATTGTAATTAAACTAATTAATTAATTGCTTAAGCCCACCTTATGCACATAACTCTTCCAGCAAACTTGGTAATAAACACTTGGGGAGTAGCGATCGGGTTGCCCAAACAGGCAGTGAGGATAACAGACCTCCTGCCAAGTCTAAATAGTTGGACTTCACCACAAGGTGTCGCTCTAATGCTTGCTTATTTATGTCTCTGGAACTCTCGGGCGAGAGGTCTCTCCTTTGCTGAAAGGCTGGCATTTTTAACTTTCATACCTCAGGATGATTATGAAATTACATCACACTTGTAGCTCAGGACTTGAAAGCCATTTCCGCATGTCTTTTCTTTCTTGTAAAAGAGATCGATCATTTCCAGGAAGAGAGGTGATCAGGGCAAAGAGGCATTTGGATTCACAAAACTTTCATTTAGCACAAGACTGATTTACCAGGCGGAGGAACACGGACGAGGCCCCTCACCTCTCCCAGCCTCAGCGTCCTCCGTGCCATGGGGGGAGAAAGCGCTGTGACTTCTGCCCCGCAGCCCGAGCGCGCCCGGCCCCGCTGCCCGTGCTGAGCATCCGCCCTGCGCCAGGGCCTGCGCTGGGCACCACGACGACGGGGACAAGGGAACCGAGGTTCCTGCCCTTAAGAAGCTCCAAGTCCGACCTCGAGAACAAACATCTCAACCAGCGGACACAGGACAACAGCCGGCAGGCCGCTTAGGTTTCCGCCCTTGAGGCTCAGGGAGCTATCTGACGCTCCCGAGAACCTCGATAAAAAGTCGTCATGCACGGTAGCTTTTTGTTGGGAAATGAAGTGTTGGTCTTAATATTTCAATTATAAGAGGCCTCTCTAGGCCCGGTCCCTCCTCGGCGGAAACTGCTCCGGGGGAACACCGTCGTTGAGAAACACGCAGGCAGAAAGGTCTCGGCTGCAAACAGTGAAACTCTCACTCACCTGAGGAGCCACGAGGCCGAACGCAAGGATCCGCGGGAACAAAAGGCCGGGCGGTAGAGGGCGTCCCAGGCGCGGTGTCATTCGGAGGTCGCTCTGTCCTCGGGGGACCAGCTGTCCGAGTTCCACACTCCCGGGGGCTCAGCCTCCTGCCTGGTGAAGAGCCTCGTCCCGACAGTTCCAGGCCACACACCCCAACCTCGCGGCAGCTTTCCAAGCGAAACGCCTGCGAGTTCCTCTGCGCAGGTGCGCTGAAGTCACGTGCTCACCCCCAGCCAATCATTGTGGCCAAACACAAGGTGGCCTGCTCTGATTGGCTTAGCTTAGGTCACATGCTCCGCCCCTGGAAGTCGGCCCTGGGCCACGTGCACCGCTGGTGCAGAGAAATGGGGAGATGCGGGGAGGGAAGGACGGGGACACGGAGACGCGAATTGCAGGTTCCCCTGGGGGGAGGGGCACAGGGACGCAGGCGGGGTTCGTGGCCTTGCTCTTCACACGCTCCTCTGCTGTCCCTGTGGCGGCACCGCCTTCGTGGAGGATTCTTCACTTTTTTTTGCCTGAGAACCAGGCGCTGGGAAGCTGGTCACGTTACCGGCCTCTTCCCGCGCGGAGGGGGGGGCTGCGCTCTGGGATAGCGACCATCGGTTACCGTCCCCTCCCTCGCCCCGCTGGTCTCGCGTCCTTCGTTCCTGTTCCTCCTCCGCTGGGCATTTCGGGACCCAGACCTCTTCCCGTCCGTCAGGGGGCACCCCGCACGGTCCGGGGGGGCACCCCCCCGGGCCCAGCTGCTCTCCTCCCTCCGGAGCCGGCGGCGGTCTCCAGCCCCGGGGGCCCCCCCAGGACCCCCGTGCGGTGGGGTCCTACATCTCTTCCTCTGCTACCGCTTTCGGTGTCAGGAGGGAGGGGAGATGAACACACGGTCAGGCATCTTTTATAAACCGAAACCGCTCTCCCACATCTTCACCCAAACCGCAGCCTCCTGTCCTGCCCGCGGGCGGCCCACGGACACTGAGGTCAGGACTAAGCCGCGGGTGCTCTCCAGGCTCTGCCGCCCACGGGAGGCGCCTGGCGGAGCCCACCTCCGTCGGCGGGCGAGGGCACGAGGCCCGGACTGCAGGCGCTGAGGGGGCGGGGGGAGGGCGGGGATGGGGGGGGAGGGCGGGGATGGGGGGGGCGGGGCGGGCACAGGCAGCTTGGGGCGACCTTCAGGACCAGCCTGTGGGAGAGGGGCCCCGTGCAGCGCTGACTCACTGCCTGTATGATTTGGGGCACGTCGCTTTCCCCTCTGCAAGCCTGTGTTTCCCTCTCTGTACCTCATCGGGCTTTTAGGATTAGTGCTGATCAGAGGCTCTTGGATTGCAACCCGTAGAAGTGACTGCTGCCTGATTAAGCAGAAGAGGCTGAAGCAGCAAGCACGGATGACATCAGGCGGGTAGAGGCTTTGACAACCTGAAGAGTATAGGCCCCGCTGGAAAAAAAAATTGCATTAAAGAAAAAAATGTATACACTGTGCTGGCCAAACAAGGTGTGTGTACTGGCACCATCGGCCTCCGGGCCTCCAGTCTGCAGCCCCTCTCTACAGGAAAGAGCCCACGTTCCTGCATAGCACCAAGGCCCTGCCGGGGAGGGGAGCTCAAGCTCCAGGCTAGAAGCCCAATCCTGGGCAGTGGGGCAGGAGGAGATAGCAAGGCGCTAGGCAACTGAAACTGTCTGGTTCTTTCCCAAGTCTGCAGCCCCAGGACAGGGCCCAGGACAGAGGCACCTCAGAGTGCCCCAAACAGGTCTAAGGTAAGAGGTGGCTCAGAGACACTGGGTAGCCCATCAGATTACCCAGCTCACCAATGTCTGGTCCCATGGACACCTGGTCATGGGTTCCTGGTCATAGGCTCCATCAGGAGGTGAGGGTGGTAAGAGAGACAGGAAGCACCACCTTCGAGGTAGATGGTCATTCACCAGCTAAAACCTCTCAAGACTCAGAAACTTCTCCCTCAGCCCCAGAGTCACTAAGTGGCCACCAGGCCTAGCACTTCTCCATTTACAGCTTTCTAACAAACCACCTCCACCCACTTTCCCGCCTCCAGAACACTGAGCTCAGGCCTCGTGTCCTTACCAGCATGGCTATCCGCTGAATTCCCCACTAGCTGTGCCTGAGTGGTCCCAGGGAAGGGCCACATTCTGGTCATTTCTTGGTCTCAAGCTCCGGGCCTTGGCCATAGTAGATGCTTGGCAAGTGTTTAATAGTTGCTAATCATTAAGAATCATTACTATAGCCCTGGCCAGTGTGGCTCAGCAGTTGAGCATCGACCTATGATCCAGGAGATCTCGGTTTGATTCCCAGTCATGGCACATGCCTGGGTTGCTGGCTCGATCCCCAGCGGGGGGGGGGGGGGGGGGGGGGGGGGCGTGCAGGAGGCAGTTGATCAATGACTCTCATCACTGATGTTTCTTTCTCTCCCTCTCCCTCAATCTGAAATCAATAAAAATATATTTAAAAAAAAAAAAAATCATTGCTATTGCCCTAGCTGGTTTTGCTAGGTAGGTAGAGGGTAGGCCTGCAGGCTGAAGGGTCCCAGGTTCAATTCTGACCAAGGGCATGTACCTCTGTTGCAGGATTGATCCCCAGCCCCAGTCAAGGCACATTAGGGAGGCAACCAATCAACACATCTCTCTCACTGATATTTCTCTCTCTCCCCCTTCCACTGACTCTGAAAAAGCAATGGGAAAAATATCCTCAGGTGAGGATTTAAAAAAAAAAAAAGAATCATTGGCAGGTGTTGCTCAGTGGGTTGGACATCATCCTGTGCAGCAGTAGGTTGCAGGTTCAATTCCTGGTCAAGGCACATGCCGGTTTTGGGCTCGAACCCCAGTAGGGGGCTTGCAGGAGGCAGCTGATTGATGCTGGGCTCTTATATCAATGTTTCTCTCTCTTCCCCTCTTCCTTCCTCTCTCTCTAAAAATCAATAAACTATTCTTTAAGGAAAAAAATCATTGATATAGGTTGAATGTTTGTCCCCCATCCTCCCCTCCCCCAATTCATATGCTGAAAACCTAATGCCCAAGGTAACAGTAGTAGGCAGGGCCTTTGGGGGAATGTAGTGCCCCCAGAAATGGGATTAGTGTTTGAGAGGCCCAAGAGCTATCCCTCATCCCTTCCACCATGTGAGGACACAACAAGATGTCAGCAGTCTGCTACCCAGAAGAGGGCCTTCACCAAAGCTCAGCCGTGCTGACACCCTAACCATGGACCTCCAGTCTCCAGAACTGTAAGAAATAAATTGCTGTTGTTTATAAGCCACCTACCTGGTCTGTAGCATTTTGTTATAGCAGCCCAAGCTAAAGCAACCATGTTTGCCCTTCTGGAAATAATCATGACCTGAGTCAGACCTGGACTCACCCACTGACATGGCACCCTCCCTCCTGGCCCTCAGTTTCCCCACCACTACAGGAGGGAGAGAACCACATGATTTCCAAAGGACCCCCTGGTTCCTCTGACGTCCTCTGGATTCAATGCCTCTACTTTGTGACTTCAAAAAAAGCTGCAACATTGGCCAAAGTTGGAAGGTGGATGGGTAGAAATGGCCCCTCCCACTCAGGAGGCGCACACCTGTGGGCTGCACCTCTGAAGGGGGCAGGCAGTGTGGGAAGTGAGGGAGGGAGCCTGGGGCAATCAAGCAGTGATGAAGCTATGGGCAGAAACAGGAGATGGAAGTCAAGACACCTGGTTGTCATTGTCACCCCACCACTTAACTACAGACCTAAGCTAGTCCCTTAATCTGAGCCTTCATTTCCCCCTTGGTCCATGGGCGAGCAAGCAATGTGAGTTGGAGCAAGCAAAGTCTGCTGAATTGGAGTTTGAACCCTGAGGAGCTAGTGGAACAGGAAGCCGCAGTCTGGACTCTGAGATGATGTCACCCTTATGAGCGGAGGGGCCAGTGAGGGGAGCCCCTCCTACCCAACTCCCACCCAACTCCCAACCCTGCTCCTCCCCAACCAGCAGAGTAAAAGGTGCTGGTACCTCTAAACCCAACTCCCCACCACCTTTTGCTATCAGACTGAAGCAAGAAATCCAGACTAGACAAGAGCTATCATGTTAAAATTTTATGTGAAATCCTGTAAATGTATAGAGTGGCCTGAGGTCGCCTGCCCACAAGGCCTGGCTGTGGGGGTCCTCACTCAGCACTTGATGTAGATGGCTGCACTGCCCCGCTCCTCAAACTCTTCCTTGCTGACCCAGAGCTGCTGGAAGGCCTGCAGCGATGCCAGGATGGAGCCGCCGGTCCACACGGAGGTCTTCCTCTCCGGCGTGGCACACACTGTGGGGTTGTCCCCAGGGCAGAGGAGGCTCAGCTCCCTCTGGAAGCGCTCGGGGAAGCCATCCAGCATGGTGCAGCCGCCACACAGCAGCACGTTGGCGGCCATCTCCTCCTTGAAGCCTGCCTCCTGACAGTGGCCCAGGCAGGAGGCCGTGAGCGCAGGGAGGCCAGGGTGGTTGCTGCCCACCAGGGTGGGCTTGAAGAGCATCTCGGCGCACTGGAAGCGCTCGTGGCCGATGGTGATGAGCTTGCCATCGGGGAGCTCGTAGTCCACGCGCAGCTCCTCCAGGCCCAGGCAGGCCTCCTTCTCGGGCAGCAAAGCCGAGTAGCAGCACGTCTTCTTGATGTGCTCCACGATGTGCAGGTGGTCGTCAGTGAACTTCTGGCCGGCCTCATTGAGCAGCTGCAGCAGGTAGTTGGTGAGGTCGCTCCCGGCGTAGTCGGCGCGGCCCGTCAGGCCTGGCAGCAAGTTGCCCTCCGAGATGGGGACCACGTGCGAGACGCCGTGCCCGCTCTCCACCACCAGCCCCGTGGTCTTGCCATAGGAGTAGATGGACAGCAGCGACTGGGACGTCACGTGCATGGCAGGGATGCCGAAGGTCTCGAACATGAGCTCCGCGTACTTCTCCCGGTTGCTGCTGGGGCTGAGTGGGGAGTCGGAGACCAGCACGGCGTACTCCTGGGGGAGGATCCTCATGGCCGTGTGGAAGATGTACTCCCAGATGCTCTGGACGCAGTCCCAGTCCACCACAACGCCGTACTTCAGAGGGTTAACCAGCTTCAGGGGGGTCTGCATGTCGAGCAGCTCGTGGCCCACGTAGGTCTCCTTTCGGGCATCGCCCACGTCAGCCACCTCGGAGCTGAACTTGCCCACCGTGGAGGAGATGAAGTAGGTGGGCCGGGGCTCTCCTGCATAGCCGCACTTACAGTACTGCGAGCCCAGGTCGATGATGAGGGCCTTGATCCTGCGCACATTCTTGGGCTTCATCTTCAGCTGAGTGGCTGAGCTTGTGTCCCGAATACCAGCACCAGGAGCTGAGCGCGTTCCTGCCTCTCCAGGGTCACCCCGAGCCGTGCCCATGGGCATGGGGTTCTGGCTGTTCCTCGTCGCCATCTGCCTTCCTTGCTCGCCTTCCTCACATCCACATCCTAGAGCTCAGTGGAGAGAAATGAGGGTCCACCTCCAACATTGCCTTGGCAACCACTCAGGATTGTGATGTCACCGGGGGCTGGTCCATTCCAGCAACGAGGGGAGGGCTTGGCTTTAGCGCCCGTGATCTATCACCTGCACCCCCATCCGCCTAACTTGACTTTGCTCAGGACAGAGCAGGTGGCCAGCAGTTTTAGAAACCCAAGCACACTGGGGTCTCGGAGGCTCCTGCCCCTTACACCCTTCTCCTGACCCCCTGCTCACTAACGGCACACCTTTTCCTTCTCTGCTTCTTGGGTGCAAGGGCGATGCATATTTGAGTCCTTACAGTAAGCCAGGCACTGTACCAGGCACCTCACAGATTACTTCGCAGAATCCCGTGAGCTAGGCAGAGCTGGAGAAATCGAGGCTCAGAATTCCAATGACTTGCCCATGAGCAGAAAACTCTTGTAGTGTTTGTACTTTAACCCAAGTTCATCTGACTCCAATGTACCAGATCTCCTAAAGAGTGGGAGAGCCCCAACAGTACTTTCATTCTTTCAGCATTAACTGGGGTTTGTGGTGGGTCCAGCCCATCTGGTGGATAGATAGGAGCCCGGCCACAACCAGTGCCCAGTGTAGGTGGGAAGAAGATGGAATGGATGCAGAGTTTGCAGGTGAAAGTCCATTGGGGGAGCAGAGGTGCACAAAGGAGGGAGCACTCATTGGAGGGAGTCAGGGGGTTCCCAGAGAGGTGATGCTTAAGTCAAGTACTGAAAGATACGTGAGTACCTGGCAGGTAGTTAAGAGGATGGAAAGGCATGCCCAGCAAAGAGCACAGCCTGAGCAAAAACTCAGAGCGGGGCATGTTGGGGAACTGCCTGTTGTTAAGGTGTTTAGAAAAGTGGATAAAACTAGAGAGATCATGGAGCCAACCAGAGAAAGCAGAGAAGGGACACAAAGGGTGACATGAAAGCTTGATACTTCCCTAACTGAAAAATTATTTCAATTAAGAAAGTGTATCAAGCATGTGATATCCTGAGAGGTGAAGTAAAAGGAGTGAAAGGCGTCCACTGGCTTGAGCCCAAAGGTTGGCCCCTAAGAGCCCCTGTGCTCATGGACCTGACAAACTAAGTGGAGTGACTGGCCTTATGCCAGCACGGCACCTCTCCCACCCGTGACGGCGCAAAGGGTGAAGGGTGGGCGAGCATGGGCAGTGGGGGAGGAGCGTGTGAAACAGCACGTTAGGCTTTGAGCGTCTGAGTGAAGTGGGATGCACAGGTTGAGTGACAGGGTGAATAATGCCCCCCCCCCCCCAAATGTCAACATCTTAATCCCTGGAACCTGTGACTATGTTACCTTTCATGGCAAAGGAGACTTTGCAGATGAGAGTTAAGGAGCTTGAGATGGGGAGGTTAACTACCCTGGATTACCCAGGTGGGCTCAAAGGAATCACAAGGATATTAATAAGAGGGAGACAGGTGGGTCAGGTCAGGGAAGATATAACAAAAAAGCAGAAGTCTAAGAGGTCTCTGAAGATGAAGGAAAGGGCCACAAGCCAAGGAATGTAGGCAGCCTCAAGGACCCGGAATAGGCAAGGAAATAAATTAGCCCCTAGAGCCTCCAGGAAAAACAGGACTCTGCCAACACCTTGATTTTAGCCCACTAAAACTAACTGGATTTCTGGCCTTCATCTCAGAATTATAAGATAATACATTTATGTTTTAAGCCATTAAGTTTATGGTAATCTGTTACAGCAGCAATAGGAAACTAATACAAGCCCCTCCAGAAACCCAGGGCAGTGAAAATGTACTAAGCAGCTACAGATTTCTCAAAATTCAAGAGGGGGGTTGAGAAGGAAAATAGATAATTCTAAATTAAGTATGCTTTATCATGTAAGATCTTTTCAAATAAAGTCAAGCAATCCAAATTGGCCATGGAAATCCCTGAATAGCAAAGGCAAGTAAACTATTTTTCAGGCATACAGAAAAGCACTTTCCTATTCTTTCAAAATTCTATGCTATCTTATCCTCTATCTACCCAATGAACCAAGAAGCTGAGATTTTGTTTCTGAGATGACAGCCTGGCCGCCCCCATCAGAGAGTCACAAGGCTCATGAGACTGGACTCGGTCCCTCTCTTCTCTCACAGCACACAATGAGCTAGGCACACCCCCAGTAACCTCCTTAAGGGGTAAGCCCACCATTACGGTGACTGCCTCTTTTATGAAGAGCACGCGGCTGCACAACATAAGGTTGGATTCTGGCTGCCTTGAGGGTGGCAGGGGTCAGGACCAACATGCCCAGCTTCAGAGCTGGCACGAGACGGTGGCTGAGCAGCCTCAGACACCTGTGTCGGGTCCCATCAAGGTGTGTCCACAGCACACCCCTAGGAAGAAGTCATAGTCAGGAGAGCTTGGCTACTACTAGCCAGACCATCCTTGGATGAGTTATGCACCTGAGTCTCAGTGTTCTCATCAGTGGGACTCCATAGGGTCTAATTTCATTGCTGACCCAATGACCCATATGAAAGATAAATGTGTACAAATATGTTCCCAAAAATAATTCCTCTGCAGATTGTCCTAAGGAACAAATGAGACATAAGTTCTTGGTACAATCACCACAACAGCAATTATTCCTGCTAAAATCTAAATGAGATGGCATCAACTCCCTGCTCAAAATTCTCTAGGGCTTTCTGACCTCAAGCGGAGTCAGAGTGAATGTCCTAGCAATGGCCCGTGAGGCCCAGTGTGAGCTGCTTGCCCTCCCTGTCCCCTTAGTTCCCTCATTTCATGTACTATTCCTCGCTCCCTCCACTCCAGTCACACTCATCTTCTTGGGATCCTCTAAGTTGGGGGGATGGCAAGCTTTCTCTGTAAAAGGCCAGATAGTCAATATTTACTTTCAACTTTGCAAGCCATACAAGTCTTTGCTGCAATGATTCAACAAACGCAGCCATAGACAGTGGCTGTGTTCCAATAAAGTTTTATTTACAAAAACAGGCTGCAGACCATTGTTTGCAGACCCTGTTCTTACTCATCAGACTCATGTCTGCTTCCAGCCCTCTACCTCTGTTGCTCAGATATACACGTGGCACTCCCTCACCTCCTTCAGGTCTTCACTCAGTGTCACCATCTCAGGGAGCCCTGCCCAGGCACATTACATGGCCACCCTCCCCATACCCCTGCTGTTTCTCTCTTTTGCCCTTAACATCTTCATTATATATATATGTGTGTGTGTGTATATATATTCCCTCTAAAATGCATACACACTTTGAATAATTATAATTAATTCCAATTTTTTTTTTCATATTTAAACAATTGGAATTAATAATTAGTCAAAGTGTGTATAAATTTTTTGGGTCACCGTGTGTGTGTGTGTGTGTGTGTGTGTGTGTGTGTGTGTGTGTGTATAATTTCGTTATTGTCTGTGTCTCCCAACTCCCAATGGGTAGAATGTAAACTCCAAAAGGGCAGAGAATTTTCTTTTTCTTACTTCTGCCTTGTATTCCTAGCTGCCTGAACAAGTGCAAGCACTCAATAAATACTGACTGGATGAATCAGGTTTATTACAAAATTTAGAAAAAGGTAAATCACCACTAAACACTACTCAAATCAACCCTAACATGGGACAAAGTTTCCCAGTGGCTAGAAAGCCCCAGGTCACTGGATTATGTCATAATCAGTGATGTCATCAGTGGGGAAATTCTCAAGTTGCCCTGATTTAAGCCTTTCAGCCTTGAAGCTGGTGGGATCAAGGAACTGAGAGTGAGATGGCTCTTCATAGCATGTGGGCTCCACAGACAGCAGTCATAGGGGATGGGCCTGCCAAGAGAAAGGACGAACAGGCCTCCCTGAATGCACAGGGCCTCCAGACTGCCTCCTTAAAGAGTGGTCCAGCAAAGCGCGCAGTGTGGGTCCGCCATAACTGTTCGGAGCCAGAAGAGCCTACTAAATCAGCAGAAGCCAAGGAGAGGCCCGAAGTAAAGGTGACCAAAGCGGTGGTCGTGGACCTTGGCACTGGCTACTGTAAATGTGGCTTTGCAGGGCTTCCAAAGCCCTCCTACAAGATCTCATCGACAGTGGGCAAGCCCTACATGGAGACCACCAAAACTGGGGACAGCCGCAAAGAGACATATGTGGGGCAGGAGCTTGTCAATCCAGAGGTTCGCCTCAAGCTAGTTAATCCTCTGCGGCACGGCATCATCGTGGACTGGGACTCAGTGCAGGGTATCTGGGAATATCTCTTCCAAAAAGAGATGAAGATCTCCCCAGAAGAGCACGCGGTCTTGGTTTCAGACCCGCCACTGAGCCCGCACACCAACAGAGAGAAGTATGCCGAAATGCTGTTTGAGACCTTCGGCACTCCTGCGATGCACATCGCCTACCAGTCCCGCCTCTCCATGTACTCCTATGGAAGGACCTCTGGCCTGGTCGTGGAGGTAGGCCACGGCGTGTCCTATGTAGTCCCCATCTATGAAGGCTACCCTTTGCCTAGCATCACGGGACGGCTGGACTATGCGGGCTCTGATCTGACAAACTACTTGATGGGCCTGCTGAACAGTTCGGGAAAACACTTCACTGAGGACCAGATGGACATTGTGGAAGACATCAAGAAGAAATGCTGCTTTGTGGCCCTGGACCCCATCGAAGAAAAGAAAGTCCCAGATACTGAGCATATGATCCAGTATATTCTGCCGGACGGGCAGCAGATACACCTGGGCCAGGAAAGGTTCCTCTGCTCAGAGATATTCTTCAAGCCTTCTCTGATCAAGTCCATGCAGCTGGGCCTCCACACCCAGACAGTGTCCTGCCTTAACAAGTGTGACATCGCCCTCAAACGGGACCTGATGGGGAGTATCTTGCTCTGCGGGGGGAGCACTATGCTCAGCGGTTTCCCTAACCGCCTGCAGAGGGAGCTGAGCAGCTTGTGTCCCAATGACACTCCCCAGGTAAACGTGTTGCCTGAAAGAGAAACTGCAGTGTGGACAGGAGGGTCCATCCTGGCATCGCTTCAGGGCTTCCAACCACTGTGGGTCCACCGCTTTGAGTATGAGGAACATGGGCCTTTCTTCCTCTACAGAAGGTGCTTCTGAACTCGGACAAAGCATGGTCCCTGTGGCTGCCATGTGTCAGCCTTGCCGGGTGAGCACCCACCCCACACATAGGGAGCTGAGCCAGCACGTTCACTCCAGCAGTATTAAACAATCTGTTCCCCTCCACAATGCGTTTCTCTCTTTCCTGGCTTAGTGAGAACTTCATACCTGCAGCTCTGCCTTAAAATATACATCTGCCAACACAAAGGTGGAGGTGAGGGGCGGACGACGGAAGAAAGAGGCATGAATCTCATAACTGCTTAAACATCCTTGGGAGAAACTAGCTCTAAAATGATGCTCTCTTATATTGTTTCCCACTTTAGAACTAGTATATTGTTAAGATCGGCTTGGAAAGGGGAGTGTGATGACAGATTGATTATATGCTGTTGTGACATATAAGACCCCCCTTTTTTAAAAAAAAAAAAATCTTTATTGATTTCAGAGGGAGGAAGTGAGAGGGAGAGAGAGATATAGAAACATCAATGATGAGAGTTGTCATTGATTGGCTGCCTCCTGCAAGACCCCGACTGGGGGTGGAGCCCGCAACCCAGTATGTGCCCTAACTGGGAATCGAACCTCAATCTCCTGCATCCTAGGTTGATGCTCAACCGCTGAGCCATGCCTGGCCAGGTGACCCCCCTTTTTATTGTTAACAGTATTACAGATGTCCCCATTTCCATCCTCTTTTGCCCCCTTTCACCCAGCCCCCTCCCCACCCTACTATTGTCTTCACCACACTATTGCTTGTGTCCATGGGCTATGCATATATGCATATAAGTTCAAGAAGATCCCTTTTGATGAACACCAATAGGAAATATGCTGTCAAGGTTCAATCACCCACAAAGCACCTGAATACCAGTGTCTGGTCTCCAGGAGGGGATCACAAGAGGGGTTAGCATCATCTTGCAGACTTCTATCTCTTACACAGGAGCCCAAAAGTCTTATATGGTCTTGAGTCTCCTGTACCCCACCAACCCCCACAAAGGCACACGTTCAAGCACTCATAGGAGAGCTATGGCATCTCTACCATCCCCAGGCAGAAGCCCTGAAGAACCACCCTGAGAGCCTCAAGGTTGCCTAGACAGCCCTGAAAGATCAACACGGCAGACCCTGGGTCCAGGCTTGGTGAGTAAGCACAGCTGGCTGGCACTAGCAAGCTGGAGTAGGGATGCAAAGATAGCCACAGACCGGCATCTGGAGTTCCTACAGTTCAACAAGGATGACTAGGCTTTACCTTGGGGTACTAGGGGATCAGCTAGGAGTTGGGTACACTGACATGAGAAAGAGGTATGTACTGCTCATCTCATTTTCTGCCCAATCCACTCAAGGGTCAACACTCCATGAACATTCACTGATGGGTGGATTGAATTAGGTTAATTCTTAACCTTTGGACTTCTTTGGCTGGGTAATAAAACCTATGTACTCTCCTCTAAATATTTTTAAATGCACAAAATAAAGTAGGACTACAGAGGAAAACAATCACATAGAAATATACTATCTTCAGATCCCTTAAAGGTCTCTGAACAAAAGATCCCCCCGCCCCAATGAGGGTCCTGATGAAGGGGAGGCATGAGAGGTGGCTCTGGAGGCTGGGAATCTCCAGGCCATCCTAGATCTAAACACTATGCTGTATTTTAAAATACAAAATACTAACATAAGGCTAACCAACTGTGTAGTCTTCTCAAAGCCCTTTTAGGCATTCTCTCACTTGATCCTACTCAATCACCCTTGTAGAGAAAAAGCTTCCTCCTCACAAAGTGAATACTGCTAGTAAGTATTTGGAAGTCATCTTAGCCCAGTGGTTCTCAAATGGGGGCCATAAGCAATGTCTGAAGATATTTTTGGCTGCCACAACAGGAGTGGAGGGTATGCGATACTGGCATCTAAATGTGGTTAAACACCCTACATTGCACAGGACAGCCCCGTACAACAAAGAATGACATGTCCCAATGTGTCGAAAGTATCAAGGTTGCCCTTACCAGGCGGCTCAGTTGGTTGGAGTCTCATACACCCCGAACAAAAAAAGTTGTGGGTTCAATTCCAAATCAGAGCACATACCTAGGCTGCAGGTTTGAACCTCGGTCAGGGCACAGATGGGAGGCAACTGATCAATGTTTCTCTCTCACATCTTCCCCCTGACCCAAAATCAAGAAACATAGCCTGGGGTGAGGATTTAAAAAAAAAAAAAGTGCCAAGGCTGAGAAACCCAATGGGCACACAAGGTTGTAGGAAAGCAAGATTCAGTAGGATTAAATGACTTTGTCCAAGGACACTAAAATAGATGGACCCATGGCCTTGTTTTTTTCCTGCATGCCAGGAGGACATCTTAAAATTGTTCTGGAACTTGAAGTTCCTGGGACTTCACTGCCAGCAAGAGCAGTGATGAAGTGGCCAACCATGAGGCACAGCATGCGCATGGGGAGCAGAGGGAAAGCAGGAATCGGAGGTCTTCAGCACTGCCACGCGTCACAGGATTAGCTTTGGCTGGTCTACAGCGTCCTGGATATTCATGGGTACCTAGCGCCTAAGATGCTCAAGCTCACCCGATACTAATAAACATGATACACAAGGAAGGACAACCAAAGACCCCCAAGGGCTTGTCCAGGTAGTGCTTCCAGTGAAGCACAGAGGTTTATGGGCCAGCACAGCCTGGGGAGGGCAGGGAGCTAATACTGCTTCCCAAACTTGTAGTTACCTCAAATTACCAAAAAATCGCCAGTTTTATTTTTAAAAAAACTTTCTTCAATTATGGCCATTAAAACTCCCTCAAATGTGTACATATGTACACCCATACACACAAAGAAATATATGTATGTATATGTATAATATGGAAAATGTTTTAAAATATGCCAAGCTATATTCACAAAGACATAACAAAAACCTTAGCTCCTGCCTTAGTTTTCTTTTCAAGAAGTGTAAATTTAAAATGCACTTTGATTCTAGGAGATAGTCCTCTGCAAGTTGCCTCTTGATATCTGGAGCATCTAAGAACAAAGCTGACTCAACAAAATCAATAAAATAATGAAGGCTTTTTAGCTCACTGCAGCATGAACTTGCTTTGGGACACAGTCCAAATTGGGGGGAAGAGTTATGCACTCTTTTCTAAAAGTTGACAGACCCTTTCCCCAAAATGAAGCATGCATCACTCCCAGGAGCCTCTCCTTTGCCCATGTGCTGCATTTCCCCCCATGAGTTCGTCCTTGGCTTTGCCTTCAATTTGGAAGGTCTGCTCCTGCCTGCTGCTTCTCCAAATGAATAAAACCCCATCTGATGAGAGAGTAATTGATAGTAATCTGAATCGGAAGAATTCACACAAATTCTTTCTTGTTGCTTCAATGCATTATTTTAAGAAAATTGATCATCCGTGAAGTCACACTATTAATCAACAGACACATTTACTTGTATTTTCAATCCAGGAGCAAGTCCCTTTACACTCATCCACAGCACGAGCGCTGTAGCTGGTTAAAATGTCCTGTCGTTACCATGCTCGTGTACCCATGTTGAAGAGGAGTAACCGAGCACTTTCGGCCTTTCAGGGTTGGGAACTTTATTACAGCAAATCCGTACGGGTCTGAGTCGCACAGTCAATCTCTCCAAAGCAGGAGATATGTGTCTTTACATCTTCGTACCTCTTTTATTTTGTGAAAATTTTCAGACACACAGAAAAGTTGACTTATACAGTGAACACACCTAGATTCTACAGCTAACATTTTGCTATATTAAGAAAAGTCTTAAGTTACAATTCTGGATTAATGTATCCTCTGAGAATCAAAAGTAGCATTTCCAGTTAGTTTGTATATAGTAGTGAAGATCTGGTTCTGGTATTAAAGGCATGGAAGAAATGTTTAACCTCACCTAAGAATCAGCCTCAAAACTAGTGTCAAAATAAATGAGCTTTTTCTAGACTGACCAAAAAAAGAAAACATTCTCATTTCTTTCAAAGAAAATAACTAAAAGATAGAGGTCAGTTAAATACCATACAGAAAAATAAAGGAAATGATCTAGACACTGACAAAAACAGTATGTTAAAAGCAGCAGTGTTCGGAGAAGAGGGAGTAACTTATGACAGTGCATGCCATCTGATGAACACTGCTCACCACAACAAACGTGCATGATGCATTTCAGAAATTCTCACCTGTTCTGCTAACTCTCGAGCAAAAATTCACAGGCAGTGAAAATAGTCCCCGTGGACATTGTAGTGATAGGAGGCTCAACCCAGTTATAACTGGAAGCACATGACCAGGTATGATATTGCAAAATAACAGCTGTTAGCATGGAAAAGCTTTGAATTTCAAAGGATGTATCTTGCTTTTCATTCTGCTTAAGTTCAAGGTGAAAAAGTCATTAAGTGATTAAATGTGACTAAATGTAGGTAGAACTAATATAATAGCCATGTTGTTTATGTACAATGCTCTCCCCAGGAACATAAAGCAATTTAAAATGTTTGAGGTAGAAGCCATGGAACATTATTCCCAATGTGCTGAGGCACAAATTAACTATGTAACTTATAAAAGGTCCCAATATGAATTAGATCTGTAACTGGGAATGAAACTCCATCTCCTGACTACCAGAAATACCAGAAATATGCTCTCAAATAGCACTAAATAAAAGATCAGTAAATCTTTCAAAATGATGCTACACTGATGAAAGATTAAAGTTTTGCTAATTAAAACTCTATGCAAAATAAAAGAGAATTGCTTGGTGTCAACAGAGGTCTGCTGCACAGAGCAGTTCTGGCCAATGCTAAGGTAGATCACTGTCTTACTCTTCCTGGTTCTCGGCAGCCAGGTCTCAAGGAGTCAGGGGTAAAGAAAATGGTCTTCTCTGCCAAGCCCTCCTAACAGGGATCCGTCACTCTAACAGGCTCAGTTTCCACTGGGTTCTTTTGTTGATCATCGGCGGTATCAAAAATTCAGCATCTAATAAAAAGAAAAGAGACTGTGATAGACACACACTTTCTTGGTGGTGGGAGCTGAGGCAGTAACTCTAATCTAAAACTAGGCTACTGGGCTCTGCACCAACAAGACGACCATAAAAAGCAGAGTTAATGTTTCTGTTACCTTATAACCCCCACTCAGAGCAAATGCTGCAGGGAGGCCCAGGCCAGGAAGAGGAAATTCATTGTAACTCCAGGCACATGGGAGAGTAGCAGAAAAATGCCCACCAAGTGATTCAAAGGGAAAGAATGTCTTATACTTCAAATGGGTGGTGGTAGTTACAAGGCCATATTATATTAAATCCCATCAAACTATGTACACCTAAACTCTGTACATTTTACTAAAATCCTGCATTTTTGCAAGACTTGTAGTCAATCTACATGATGTTACACTGCACTGTAAACATGAAACAATTAGAGAAAATGCCCCATCAGTCACTGGTCCCACGCGTTGGATGTAGAAGTGAACTTAACTACTACTGTTAGGTGGAGAGGAGTAGCTGACGAATATCAGAGTGGAACTACTTTTGTGAGTAGTTCATCTGCCTGTTTTGGGATTACGAGAGCTTCTCTTTTCCTACACAATCTTATAACCACACGGACGTTGATAATACATACTCAGATAAGGAGGAGCCTCAAAATGTTAAGAGTCTTTAAGGCTCAGCTGGAAAATGGAAGTATTCTTGGATAAATAAAGCCACCTAGAATACTCCAGGGACAGGTATGACTGAACTTGACCTATACCAGCAAGAAGGAAACTGGGGCAGAAATTACAACTGGATTAGACACACTACAAACTAAATAATTACTAAACTGCCTCAGGTCTAAGATGAATTTGCAGCATCTCAGAAACAAGTATGCTTTGGGATTGATACCAAAAGCAGCCTGCCAGGAAGCGGCTTCTCCCAGGAAGAAGGGGAGCCAGGGATGCAGGAGTTACTGTCCAGATATATGTGCTTAGCTGGGATGGAAGGTAGTCCGTTTATTCCTGGTAGCAACATAAGCCGTTAAAGTTAAACTTAATTTGAAGCCTCAAAGTCTACTTCAAATGGCATCAAAATGCTATTACAGTGCATTTAAACAAAAAATTTCAGACAGTTGTCTGTCACATGCTAGAAAATGTGTAACAGTAGTAAAAACTAACATTTTAAACCTATTGCTAACTTTTCAAAGCTAAGAGACTGGTATCCTTGACTAATCCATCTAAAAGGCAAATTGATCTGCCAAAAGTTTCTAGTCAACTTTCAAAAGAAAGCCTTTAAGACTTTTTTTAAAAAATATGGATGTACAAGTGATACTTTTTCATTTTTTTTTAACTTTTTTTTTTTTTTTTATTGATTTCAGAGAGGAAGGGAGAGGGACAGAGAGGTAGAAACATCAATGATGAGAGAGTCATTGATTGGCTGTCCCCTCCTGCTGGGGATTGGACCTGCAACCCGGGCATGTACGCTGACCAGGAATAGAACCTCGATCTCCTGGATCATAGGTAAATGCTCAACCACTGAGCCATGCTGGCTGGGCACCTTTACAACTTTTAACTTTGATGGATATATAATCGAACTGAGAATCACCTCCTGCCAACTAACAAAACATTTTAGGTATAAGTAAATAGGAAATCCACATGCAATGTTAATGTTCTTTGGATTTGCTTTCAAATTACACCATTGATCTTAAAGATTAAGTAGGTCCAGCTCTTAAAGATTATGGAAACATCCCCAAGATGCAAATGTGTAACTGCCAGTAGGCAAACATTATGATTCAGGATAATCTTTAAAATGTATGTGTAAATTCAACTGTTTAGACTCAAACTTCAACTGTGATGTGCCTGTATAGACAAGAATATGCCAGTGTATTGAGAAGTGTACGTCAGAACAACTGAAAAAAAAATTTACACATTTAATGTCATGTTCTTCCCCACCACCCCAGCTTCCCAACATTAGAAGCATTAAACTAATTTTACTGAAGATGTAGTCTTAGAATTGAGGCAATATTATAGTCAATACCCAATCTCACCTTATACTGCTGAACTTCTCAACATGTACAACTTTCTGCTTAGTGCTGTAATAATTTAGAGGGGAAAAATACTAACCAAGAACGGGAGCTGAAGTCTTCTGTTGTTGATAAGAAGCCATGATGCTGTTTGAAGTAGAATTGGGACCCAAAACCTAAGCAGAAAGTAAACTGTATCAGCAAAGATGATCGATCTTACGCTTCTGTGACTGCAGTACCCAAGGCCAGATCTCTGCCAGCAGTAAATAGTCCGTTGTTTTCGTTGGTATGGTGGCGAACACAGTAATCCTCTTTCCCTATTTTAATTTGCCCGTTTCTCCAGTCTCAACTCAGACCTCTAAATCTCCTTTGTATCAAAAGAACAAGGTAATGATGGGGGTTAATAGAAAACCTAGGAACCTCTCCTGCATGTGAGGTCTCCGACTCGCTCATGTATGCAGGGTTCTGATATGTATGTCTATATTAAATTTGGTTTTCTCTTGCTGAAAAAGAAAGAAAACCTACAACAATATATGCCTGATCCTTTCCAAATGAGCAAGCAGACCCTGTGGGGAAGAGGGAATCTTACAAGAGGCTATAGAATACACAGGATATCAAATTGTTCTCAAAGACTTGTGGGAGTTTTTATATTAAGATAAAAAGGCACATACCATGGACTAGAATGACAATTCTGCACATGTGTTCAGGGTAAACAAGGGACTTCACAGGAATTCCACAGCTGCACATGCCTGAGTGTGTGCATGCCAGGCCCCCTGCTTTGCTTCCACTCAGTTCTGCAGGGTGAATTGCAGGCAGCCCCTTGGTGGGACCCTGAGCAGCAATGGCATGTGCTCGTGACTCATGGTATCCTGCACATATACTATCACCATACTTTAGCAACCAAAGCAAAACCACAATATTCCTGGTCATTTTCCCTAAAAGACTCATTAAGTTGGTGACTTAGAAGTTAGTGTGATCTGAATAAGGGAGGGCAGAGGAGGGCATAAGGAAGCACTATAAATTGCTAGCTTTGAAATCACTAGAGTTTTAAAGGTGATCACTTTTCTTCTAGGAAATACCTATTACAGTAAATTCAAGTATTTGTGAGGGTAATGATTCTTAGTTGCTTTTATTTTTATGGATTGTAAGATGCTTTTACATCTATGCTCTTATCTAACATTCAAAACATATCATCTTCTGCATGATAGCTTACCATGCAGAGAGAAATGAAAGTGAACATCACCTAGGTCACAGTGTAAGTCACTGTACAGTCAAACATAAAATCTCAGTGACAGCTTCAACATAAGCCTCGGATAACTGAACTGTGGCACAGTATGAAATGAAAAAATGCACATTCCATCTTTGAGGAAAACTTACAGGTGTAACTGACTGCTGGTGGCTGAGAGTCCAAATTTCTGGAAGGGACCTTTCCATTAGCTGCAGAGTGTCTTCGAAGGCCTTCTGTAACTCCCTTCCTTGCTCATCAAACTCGAAGAGAAAGAGCACCTTTAAAATGCAGTGTATTTCGTCTAGAGAACAGAAATGTGAGAGAGGTGTGTTGTGTCCTCAGCTCCAAGCTAGAATCATAACATAATTTCTCTCTCAAACGAAAACCATTTAATACCACACTACGGTTGCCATCTCCCACATTTCCCTCTCTCTTCCCAAATGCTGGAGTCATTCAATGTATCTACCACAAAAGGAAAAGCAAACACACTGAGGCCCCAGGCAGGAAGCAGTCTCCACAGTCCTTTATCTTCAGCTCTAGGCTCTCCCAGCTCGAGTACATGGAGAGCAAAAGAAGAAGGCTTCTACGTTACCAGCTGGGAAGGGCTGTTTCAGGAATGTGCCCTAAAATGACACTTCCTGCTGACAGTTTTGGTCTTTTCCTCAAGTCGGGGAAACTGTATCTTTACTATGTACTGAATTCTGTCTGTCTGGGCTGCCCATTTACTTAACTGTCTGTGGGCAAGACTCGTCAGTCAGTATTGAGTAAATACCTTTCAATTTTTCAGTGCTCTGTACCACTTCATTCAAAGCCTCCAACAGGGCTAGCTCCTCCAGGGGGTTCCCTTCTTTGAGGCTGTGCTTCTTCCGCTCTGCTTTACGGCGATTTTTAGACGATCGCCTGTTAGAAATTAGAGAGATATTTTATAAGAGATCTCCTTGTGCTGAACATACTGAAATGAATGTACAAGTTGGCCACTAACTTTCTGAGAAACCAGGCATCTACAGATGATATATGTATTTGGGAGAAATGGTAATGAGGTGTTAAAGTGATATAAAAAAATAAAACTTGGGAGAGGCAAGCCTTACAGGCAGGAATAAGGAAAACCCTAAAAAGTAATGTCTGGCCTTGATGCTTTAATTAATATACAAAGTAAAATGATAATAAGAGCTGGAACAATTACTAGAACATCGAACTTGAATTTTATAATAAAAAACAAGTTTAAAGGCAACAAAATAAAGCTTAAATAAGATACAGACATACTAGATTGGAATTTGAATATAATAAAATACATATGAATCCCATATTCTTTCCACCCTCAAAGGTCTGTAATATGCCACTTCTTTTTTCTGGGACTCTCTCGCCCCAACTCTTAAAAGCCCAGTTCTAGTTGTCTTTCTTGCAGTTTCTGATCGCCCCGCACATCCTCAAGATCAATTTAGCTTAAATATATAATCTTGCATTGTTCAGTCTCCCAAGTAAGGCTATAGCTCTTATAACTCATATCTCCTTAAAAGTTTTTCGTAACCTCTTCTACAACTAGCATATGTGTGTTCAATAAATACTACAAATTGCTACACTGAGTAAAAGTGTGATCACTTACATTTATTTCCTTTCAATCCTTATTTTGAATTACAGAAGCCTAAAATGTTTTTTCTTTATAATCTTTTTATTTTTTCAGTGCCCATCCATTAAAGTCACTTAATGTTTATTAAGTGAATAAAATCAGATGTGTTATAAACTGAGTATGCAGTGTAAGGTCCTTGTGGGCACTGGGTAAGCACACAGGCCACGAAGCTGCAGCATAAACACATGATCACCAAGTCTAATCTCCTGGATGTGCTGGGACAGTCCCTGCACAACTTCCAGAAGACTTTGAATGTCCTCCGGCTCCTGCCACAATGTCCTGGTGGAAAATCGACCCACCATTTACTTGGACCCACCATTTCTCCATGACCCAGGGCAAGACAGGTGCGATGGATAAACATGATACGTACGCTGATATCCTGGAGTTGCTATGGGAATATCTGCCACTCACGTCACTGCCATTCATGACGCTGCTTGTTTCAGAGAAGAGGTCAGACTGTTGACCACGGGATGCCTCATCATCTAGAAAAGAACCAGATGCGGAAAGAAAACTCCCTGATAATATGGGTTTTTTTTTCAGTGGGGTAAGTGGATTATAGTTAACTAGGGCATATCTAAGGATGGATGAAAATTATTACAAAATTGATCTCAAAATGAAATATTAAATACAGTTATTATATATACCAGTACACCAGTACCTAACCTCCTTAGTCTTTTCTTCCTTTTTATTAAAGCAAAAGAACTTTTAGAAATGAGGAGACTCATTTTGTAAACCACTCTGATTGGGTGGGGTGAGGGGAAGGTTTGGCACAGTTCTTCCCATTTGTGCTTGGTCCTGCTCCCAAGCCCTCCTGACACACACAGACACACAGCCCCCAAGGGCTTTCACAGAGGCCTTAGACTTCCCACAACACAGTGTGCACCCTGCAGGAGGCACAATAAGCAGCTAAGACAAAGCATGATGTTGTCCACTGGCCCCGCCCACCCCAACACCAGTGGCTTCTATGTAATACTCACCCAGGTAGACACGCTGTGCTTGCTCCTTGAGCTCTCGAACCACCAATAAGCGTTTTTTATGGTGACTGAAAGTGGCTGTCTGAGAGTCTAGAAATGCCATATAGTTTTTCTGGGCTGGGGGTGCAGATGGAAAATAATTTCAGCATGATGTTTAAGCAGAGAGAGAAAACTAGAGCAGGAGGAGTGAGAGAGTTGGAATTTACCAAAAAGAAATAGGTTACTAGGTTTTCCAGGCAAGATTTTTTCCTTAATGAGTATTAACCTACATCGTTTTAGGAGAATGAACTAGAGACTGAAATTCCAGACCTTAGAGCTCATCAACATCCTGCCAGAATACTCTCTACCACTAAATGTACAAAATCACCTGAACAAAGACTTAATATCTAACCCAAAGCAGAAAAGGACAGCACAGGAAGCTGTTAACAAAAAATAGGAGGAAAGTCACTGAGATGCTTCCTAAACACAGGTGTTAGGCCTCTGCAGATGAACTGTCAGCACTTTTCTAGGTTTTCTATAGTGGAGAATACTTAAGTAAGAGCTGGCTAATGGAATTTCTGCTGTGGGCCAGAAAGGATGAGTTCAGTGCCCAGTTATGGGCACCTAAAGTGAATGGTACAGAAAGAACCCTCCCACAGTTTACATTAGGATGGGGGAGGAGGGAGCAGGCAGGGTACAAATGTGAATACATGTCAATGTCAGGAAGGCCAGACTGTATTTCTACGTAGGCTGTGCTAAAATTGGCAGAGCTGTAAATCAGCCCCCTGCTCCCAAAGGTTTCTAGAAGTCAAACTCATGTCCTCCTTTTCAGCTATACTTATAAGGGGTCACAGCAACCACCGGAGTATTCTAGAACTGGTAACACTCATCTGTTCTCTAGGAACCATCGACTTCATTTGCAAAGGCTCTTCCTTTCACTTTTTATTCTGAAAAAATTTCAAACCCATATAAAAGTTGCAATAGTTCAATGTACATAAATAAACCCCACACAGAAGCTAGATTTATCAATTCTTAACATTTTGACATATTTTGGGCTTACTCTGTTTCTACACACTCTCTCTTACCATTATTTTTGTGAAAAATTTGGAGACTAAGTTGCAGATATGATACCTCCTTAATACTTCAGCTGCTCTCTCTTAAGAATGAAGATATTATTTAATATTATCTAATATAAACATAATTATTAAATGTAGGAAATTGTGCATTGACACAATACTACTCCTTTCAAGTTAACAAACTATTCCTAAATGCAAAGACTCTTAATCTTATCTTATCACAGCTTTATAATCTTCAAATACTTCATGTGTTACCATTTAACTGGTCAGCATATGAAAAACTCTGGTCAGAACTGAGTATTACACCAGTGGAGAATTCTGACTGACTCCATTTAACACAGGAGTCAAGGGTGTAATAACACAGGGAGCACTCTCCCACCTCGCCCCTCCCCATCTCTATGCTTCCAAATGAGAAATTCTATTGAAATGTAACCCTCACCTTCTAAAACGGAAGGCTTTACGTTGGTTTCTATAATATCCAGTCTATTATATTTGTAAACCTAAAAGGAAAAAGATAATGATTTTAGGCAGGAAAAAGTCAAGTTGCCAGAAAGGTAAGATACTTGGAAAGAAGTGGATCCCTCTCAGAGATGACCAGGGTGTTTTTCAGAAGAGTAAACCTCCTATAAGACAACCAATGGAAATGCACTTCATTTCAGTAGAAAGCAACAACATTTCACATTTAGAGGACCAACTAGTTCCCAACACCAAGAATAAATTTTTAAAATAGTTTCAAAATCACTGCTTGTCCTTAGACTGGGAACCTGAACTACCACTTCATTTCACAGGCTCAGAAGGCAAGGGCCTCCAGCTGACTCTGTCCCTCCTGTACTCACGTTCTACTTAGCACCTAACACTGGGAGGATTATAAAAGTTCTCCTACCAGTCTCAGAGCTTCTTCCCAGGCAGCTCCTTCTAACAGCAAGAGCACAGCTTCTTCATAATCCTGATGAAGGAACATCAAGGCAAATAGCAGATTAATGGAGCCAGCGTGTCAAATGCCTCTCTCTGCCTTGCCAACTACCCTACAGTCCCAGTTCTAGCATCATGCCTGGGTACATGCTCAATTCATACTGATCCAAAAGACAAAGGAGGGCATGCATTCTGCAAATAATGAAGAGCACATGGCAAGTACCATCACCCTATATCCCTGAGCATCAAAACTATCAGACAGGTCTGTTAAAAATGCATTTCCCTCTGGTGGGGGGTGGGGGTGGGGTTTGCTCAGTTGGTTGGAGCGTCATCCCGTACACCAAAAGGGCTGTAGGTTCAATTCCGGTCCTAGGTTTCAGGTTAGGTCCCTGGTCAGGGTATGTATGGAACACAAACGATCAATCAATGTTTTTCTCTCTGACATCAATGTTTCTCTCTCCCTGTCCCTCTAAGTCAATAAAGAAACATATCCTCAGGCGAGGATTAAAAAAAAACCCAAAAAGCCCATTTCCCTAGCATTACCACGAGGTTTGATTCAGCAGGTTTAAGTGGGCTCCCGAATTAACAAATCCATACTTAGAAAAGACTGGAATAGTAATCTTCTAAACTTTTTTTTTCTCTTTTAATGTTTATTTTTTTGTTTTATTTTAAAAATCTTCAAACCTGCAGAAAACTGAAAAATAAGTATAATAAACTCCCTACAGTCTTCAAACATTTTTGATGCTTGTACCCATACCAGTAAAAATTTTGATCCTGTACCCCAATATATTTATTTTAAATTTATGAATTTATGAAGCATATAAAACAAATGTAAAAATTTTAAGAAAGAATCAAGAGATGTTAGAATTCAAAAGCATTATGTGAGTGAAGAAAGTCATACTAAAAAGACCACATACCAGATGGTTCTGTTTACATGAAATTCTAAAAAAAGCAAAACTAGTGACAGAAAGCACATGAGGGGTTGTGCTTTCTTGATAGGGGCGGGGAGTGGGGGGAGAAGACTGACTGAAAAAAGGGGAGCTAGGGAACTTTTTGGGGTATGAGAAATGTTCTATATCGTGACTGTAATGGTAGTTACACAACTGTAAACATTTGTCAAAACTCACCCAATTGTTAATTTAAAATTAGTAAATTTCATTGTATATAAACGACATCCTAACTAAATAGATATAAATATATAAATTAAGTATATATGAATTAATCTTCATTTACAAAGAAAAAAATGGTGACATCTTATCCATGTAATTAACCCTCTTAGTTGGTATATCTTTCTGTTGCAACCTCTTTATTTGTTGTTATGTGCTGATGAGTCGGCTCCGATTCCTGGCAACCCTATGAATGAGTAATGTCCAGTGTCCTCTCCTGAACAGCCCTGCTCAGCTCCTGCAGATTCATGCCTATGGCTTCTTTTATGGAGCCAATCCATCTCATATTTAGTCTTCTTTCCTCTTTTCTTGCTGCATTATGCATATAATGCATATTTTACTCGTCGTTTTCAGCCAATCACCGAACATATTTTCTTTCCAGGATCTAATGAAATTTTAGTTATCTCTTTTCACTCACCCTTCTTACATAAAAGACAGTAAAGTATTTTAAAAGTATCATTATGCTATGCAAGCTTGCCCACTAGTAACACCTGTAAAAACACTTTCTTACCAAAGGCCCCAAATTTTAGAAGGCAATAATCTCTGGTGTCAACTGTGTGCATGGGTCCTGTTAGCCTGTGGCCAGTGTCAGTGCATAGTTTCATTATTTTCACAATAAATCCTACAATTCCATCAAAAGTTGGTATAAGTACTTATCTTTATAATCTGCTGAAAAAAATTAGAACCCACTAGGCTACCTAAGGTAAAAGAGATATTTCCAACAGAGAGAGTAAGTGAAAAGCCAAAAAAGTATGTCAAGTTCAATCATTTTGTTTTACAATGGTCCTTTCTCACTGTTTCTACTTGGCAAGTTAACATAAAAAGTACGACTTCCTTGAGATTTAATTTAGTACACTCTACTAAGGTCAAACCACTATTACAGGATTAGTAAAGCTCTTTGGTGTTCTACTTCACAGAACTTATATAGAGATCTATTGAATTTAGATTTCCGAGTCAAGTCAGCAAGATGGAAGACCTGTAGGGCAAACTATCTCTGAATGTCCTAATTACCCACACACAATACTTTTTTTTTTTCCATTAAAAAAAAAATCTATTGGTTGATTTTAGAGAAAGGGAGGAAGGGAATGAGAAAGAGAGAGAGAAACATCAATTTGTCATTCCATTTATTATTCATGCATTCATTGGATGATTCTTGAATGCGCCATGGTGTATTGAGGCGACACTCTAACCAAATGAGCTACCCGGCCGGGGCCTACCCACCGTTCTTTTAATTTTCATGATTCGTAAGGTACAACTACAAAGTCCTTGCTTGTTAATGGGAGAGTTTTAGAAGAGAGGAAGGAACTGAGCTTACCTGGACATACTGTTCCAAGACTGTGGCTGCCTCACTGTGCTTACTTTGCTCAACTAGCTTTCCTGCAAAGAGAACAAGAAGCATTTGACCATAGTTGGCTTGCTAACAACAATTTTACCAAAACTCAAGTTGAAATGGTTTTTGGCAATACTATTTAAGTAAAAATGGTCTCATAGAAATTGGAGTTTGAACTCCACAGAGTATACATTCACAGTGAACTGCTTTAAAACAGCATTTTCAAAAGTACTAAGGCTATTCCATAGGATAACAAAAAAAGTACCAAAACACCATTCTCAGATCAAATAAGTTTGGGAAGCACTGGATAAAACAAAGTTAAACAGACTCTTCTGCTCAACTTTTTCATTAATATGTCTTCATTAATGTATCAAACTACGTACTTTGTGAATTTCTTTGAGGGAAAGAAGCAGGGATACCGTGGAGACTATCTTTTTTTTTTTTTTTTTAATATGTCCTTATTGATTTCAGAGAGAAGGGAGAGGGAGAGAGAGAGAAACATCAATGATGAGAGTCACTGATCAGCTGCCTCCTGTACCCGCCTACTGGGGATAGAGCCCACAACCCAGACATGTGCCCTGACCGAGAATTGAACCTCAGTCTCCTGGATCATAAGTTGATGCTCAACCACTGAGCTATGCTGGCCAGGCTGTGTAAGCATTTTTCATGGCTAATTTTGACTATAAATGACTTTCACATCTCATGCTAAATTTAGATTGTAACTACCATTCAAGATAGTCTCTATGGGCCTGGCCAGCATGGCTCAGAGGCTGATCATCAACCTAGGATCCAGGAGATCGAGGTTTGATTCCCAGTCAGGGCACATGCCTGGGTTGAGGGCTCGATCCCTAATAGGGGGTGTGCAGGACGCAGCTGATCAATGACTCTCATCATTGATGTTTCTCTCTCTCTCTCCCGCCTCCTTCCTATCTCTGAAATCAATAAAAACATTGGAAAAAAAAGAAAAGAAAAATGCTTACATAGGCATGCATATGGGTAACTATCCTAGTATCTCTTATCCATTTTTTCCTAATAGGAGAGACTGCTGTTTGCTTGGTTGAGCACTAGGTGGAGATAGTTGGCTTATGTTTGGGGTTAGGCAGTATTTTTAGATCCTAGAATCATACTCAGCCCAGTTGAGATAATCACCCTAGGAGAGGCACACAGAACCCAAGGCCGACTAAAGGGCTGGCAAATTCATGCTCCTATCTCATGCTAACTCCAGGCCACGTTATCACTGACAAAACCAGGTAGGGTCACCTCCACGATTTAAATAGCTGTCTTTTCTTTCCTTTGCTGGCTTATGTAAATTAACTGTTAATGTGCACACAAAATGACTCCACCATACATTTCTCAAAAACCTCTGGCCACTGTCTCCCCCACCATTTTCTGCTAAATATGTGGGAGAACTAGGTGTACTCTACTGTAAGGCAAACAGCAAGCTAAGAGTTGTAAAGAATATAAAAAAAGAATCACAGATCACTGATCATAAAACTAGAAGGTATAAACTACCAATAACATCAGTTTCTAAAGCAGAAGTAACAATGGAGACAGAATGAATAACTAAAAGGCCTAAAATAAAAAATTCTCAAACTTGTAAAAGATTTCAGCTTGGAAACTGAATGGACTTATCGAAGAGCCTACATACAGATCTAATAACCAGAAAATGCCAGAAAAAGAAAAGTGATAATCTTACACGTTTCTATGATCCCAAGGAAAAGACTAATTCAAATAACTACAGAGAATACGTATATACATTTAATAGGACGTAATTTGGAATTTTTTTCAGGAATGCTTTTTTTCCTTAAAGATAATAATTAATAAAGATATAATATTTACAAGTCTCCTAAAAGGGTAAGAGGAAAACATACCAACCAATCACTTCCAGCACAGGACCCCTGCTGGTCTCTTCTCACAGGCAGACCTTAACCTTTCCTCCACTCTGAGAAATCAGACTCCAGTATACACCTCTGGTCCAATCAATCCTTAGACCCTGAAACACCTAATCTGCCTTTATTTCTAAACAGCAAATGCTTATACATTTGGCCTCTTCTCTTACCTCATTTCTGGAAATTACTATTATAGTTTCCAATAACCTGTTGTCTATACCTGAATGGCCTCACCTCAAAATTCATCTTTACCTTCATACAGGGCACATGGCCACCCAGTACACTCCACCAGGCATGGCCACATAATGCTAGTTTTGGTGAATGAGATGGAGAAGTGATAGTGTAATTTCCAAGTCATTTCCAACTTAAAGGTAAGTGCGCGCCCACACTTTCGATTTCCCCCTCCCCAAGGAATGGAATGCAGGTACAGCTCTCTGCCCAAGAGATGGCAGAGCCACACAATGGAAGGACTTGTCAGAAGAGAGAAATAAAGTGCTTCCTTTATTATACCATTGTGTCTTAGGGCTCCTGTTGTAGCAGTTTAACCTTTAGTAAACCATTCCAAATTAACTTTTATTGAGTATGAGACTGCCTTAAGGTATGCAGCTCTAAATTTCTTTGCAAAGTTGCCAAATAAAACAAAAAAAAGAAACCAAAAAATCTCTGGAGAAGCTCTCATTTTGGAGAACTTAAAATGACAGTGTTTACCTGCCAGATCTCTGCCAAGGCGAGCCAACTGTTCTTGGCTCAAGTGAAGCTGCGCTGCCACACAGAGAGCTTGCTGCCAGCTGCCGGCCGCCAGAAAGGCATCAAGAGCTTTTTCATGGGCACCACAGCGCGCAAACACCAGTCCCCCTGGCTCGTAGAGGTGCTCCTTCATCAGGTGTTCCCCATAGGCAATGCTGATATCCTGTGACAAGAGGTATAGGGTTGGTGAGGAAGGGTCATGATCACTCTTTAAATCTCCATTGTAGGTTGCCTTAGTCGCTATACTTCAAACTCTTGAATTACTTAGGAAAACCTTACGGTTAGTCAGTGAATTCAATCATTCTTCCACTCAAAACCTTACTGATGATGTGTCATCTGTTCACTCAGCAAAGTATCTGACATATAAGAAAAGCTAAACAGATGTTTGTTTAAACAAACAAACCAAATGTTATCCCTTTATCCTGAAATAAATGAAAAAAATCTGCCCTCTGTAGGACGAAGGCTAGGTTTCCGGCCTGCACAAGTTCTTCAAAAGAGGAACAAGTCAGGGCCACCGCCCCAGATAAGAAATTTGAGGTGAACTAATTTGCCTGAAGATGAACCTTGAAACCAAGGACAGTGTTATGGACTCGGGACCCTAACCCCTTTCCAACTAAGGCACGAAGCGAAACCAGGAGAGCCTCGTTCCTACACAACGCACCTTGTACTGCTGCGAGTCTGGTGGATATAACTTCAGAGCTTCGTTATACAAGTTCTTATCTTTTATTAAGTTTAAGCATTCTGGGAAGTACTCAGGTCCTGCAGAAATAAGTTTCATACACACACAAGCTTAAGACTTTGGAAGCAGAAAGAATTTCACGTTTACCAATGATCCCTAAACAAAAACAAGGGACTTTTTCAAGACCTGCATAATCAGAGATCTGGAGGGTGGAATCCAGCAACTTGAATTTCAATGAGCACCATTGTTGGTTCCGAGGTATTAAAAGCACTGACTGGGATCAGAGTTCGACTTAGAGTAATTTTTACACTATCCCTGATGAATTACCATCCAGCCCAGTTTGTTCAACCTGCTTACTAAGAATCACCCAGGGAACTTACTAAACATATACACGCCGAGTACTACCCAGCCCAACTGAATCAGATTCTCCATGGAAGCCAGAAGCTGAGCTTAACAAGCCCCCCAGGTGACTCTTCCTTGTCCCCATCCCAACCCTCAGGGAAGAATTGCAACTGCTGACGCCAGAGGCTGCAGCCCGGGACAGGGACGGGGTGGAGCAGAGCACCTGGCACAAGAACTAAGACTGAGGCTTTCAGGCCATGGTCGGGGGACATCTAGCTCCTGATAAACCAGGTTTCCCACAGGTGTTTGCAAACACCATGGGAAGAGTGAACTATCTACCATTCTGATTTTGAGACAATGAAGGGAATTTAGAAGGTGATCATTCTTAACCCTAAAAGGATCTGCTCTGTTGCTTTAGCCACAGAGCTCCTCAGTTCTTTAAAAAATACTTGCTTTACCATCGGCTTCTCAGAACATATAAAATAAGGTGCACATATGTAACTGTTAAAGATTTCAGGAGTGGAAATTGAAATCAGTCTCTTTATAAACTAACATTTTGTTTTAATTTATACCCTGCCTAGTTGCAAAAAAAATTTAAAGCAGAAATAAACACATTAACCCTCATACTTACCACATTTGCTGAGGTGGCCAATGGCTTTTTCATACCGTTTCAAGTATTTGTCTATGGTGAACCGCTGGTAATTAGTTTCCATTTTCTTAAGGGTGTTAAGAAATGGAAGATATTCTTTGGGATCCTAAAAAAATTATAAATAGAACTTTATTGCTTGTGATTATTTTCACTTATAAAAATAAATATATAATGATTATAGCAGTAAGTCCAAAGCTACAAAATTTTAATAGGTATATTATTTTTATATAACTTATAAAAGTCAAACTCCATAATACAACTTCTGATGAAAATGCTTTAGCATACAGTGCTACTCATTTTCATTAGGAATAATGATTTCCTCTTACCTCACTGTCACAATAGCCACTCATTTCATAGGCTAATAAGGAAAACAAGGTTCTAATCTGTAAGCTATTCAACAAATGAGTCCAAGTTTCTCCTAAAAGTGCAAGGCCCAGTGCTTAGAGCTGTTTCTATGCCATTTCAAGCCCTCCATTTGCAAAGGCAAGATTATACTGAGTTGGACATAAAACTCTGAGGCCCTGCCAACCAAGTTTTTATTGGCACTGATCATCTCCAGGTCAGTGCCATGCCCTGTAAGAAAATTGTTTTCTTCATGAAGAAGAGATGCTTCCTGTTCTTAATTCAATTTCACTGGCAGACAGGATGAATGTGCATGAGAATATAGAAAAAAAAATCGAGAGAGTAAATATTCACCAAATATTCACCCATGTGATGTAGGGGATACCTATAGGCCCAAACATTCAATCAACAAACATTTAGTAAGAATCTGTTATGTACAAAGAATGCAACATAACCCTTAACCTCAGGAAAGATACAGTCGAAGAGAGGAGACAGACTGGGATGTAGGGGGTAAGGCAATGGATGCAGTGGAAGCGCAGCGGGCCATCTCCTCCAGTCCATGGGTGTAGGCAGGGAAGCAAGAATAGCTTAGTGGGAGCACTGGCCAGTGTAGCTCAGTTGGTTGGAGTGTCGTCCTGATGCACTGGGATTGTGGGCTCATTCCCCGGTCAGGGCACCAAAAAAGAAAAAGAATGGCTTACTGGGAAGATGTCACTTTGGCATCCTTTGACCAAGATGAGCGAGAATTAGCCAGGTGAATGAGGAGGGTGAGAGCGGTGGGGGCCCATCTGCCCGGGGGAGGCAAAAGTCATGTTATCTGCAAAGGTATATGGTGGCTGGGACAAAAGCACTGCCTTTCCTCCACAGGCAGAGAACAGGGGACAGTGTGAAGAGATGAGAACAGACACACAGGGAACAGATCACAGAGAGTGTTCAAGTAACATTATGGCTTCTGAACTGCAGCCTATAGTCTTAAAAGTACCACATAATTTTATTTCACTTGCTCAATCTAGCAATCAAAACACTTTGATAAACAAAGAGCTACGATAGAGAACGGTGCTTAGAAGTGTGAGCCCCGAAGACTCACAGATCTGTCTCCAGGCCTGTGCTCAGAGGACAATGTTGGCAGAACACAGCACCACCAGGAGCGGGATTCATGCTACCACGATTATATAAACAAGAACCAGAGATGGCAAAGCAGCAACTCCACATACCTTCTGTGACTTCTCGGCTACCATGAGGACCAAATCAAAGTCATAGGTCCCAAGAGAGTGATCATATAATTCATTCACATCTACCAGCAGCAGCAAGTACTTCAGGGCCTCTTCAGCACTCACACCATCAGGAACTGGGGGAGCTTTTCCTGTTGGTGTCAGAAAACAAAACAGAACAAAACCATCTGGAGGAAAGCCCACACATATAGCAACATAACCAAAACAACAAAGTAACACATTTTCTAATAGATAGATAGATACTTCTGACTTTTCTGTACATGCAGCGCTGCAAAGAATAACACAGATCTTAAAACGGCCACCCAAAGGCCACAACGTTAAATCTGTGCTGTGGCACTGGTCCTGGTCAGTGCGCTCTCCTGAGCCTGGAGGTCTGGGGACCATCGAGGCCTCGATAAAACACTGTCTGTGAAAGGGTCTCTACCTTGAAGCTCGTGTACCTTCTGCAGCACAACTTCCAGTTCTGGGGTGGTTTTCTTCACATGCGAGGTGAGGATGGAGAGGCAGTACCTGAGGCGAGAAGCGAAGAGCACCACCAGGATGAGGGCAACGAACAGGGCAAGGACAGCCAGGGCAAGGACAGCCAGGGCAAGGACAGCCAGGGCAACGACAGCTAGGGCAAGGACAGCTAGGGCAACGACAGCTAGGCGCTTGCTATTCACAAGAGGCTGCGAACGTCGGCACACATACTTGTGAGGGTCTATGCTCTCCATGGCGGCTCGCATGGCATCACAGATAAGGTCCACTTTGCTCCCCTCGGGGCCCCTGGACCGTGGGGCAGTGTCAGGAACTGGTGAAAGGTACATGGTTGTTGTGACATCTTCTTCCCTAAGAACAAGTGTGTATTAAAAGACTGCTAACTGAACATGTGTCCCTCTCTCAAACCACTCACATAAACCCAGGTGTGCTGATAATAAATAAAGTAGCTTTTGGAAAACAGTTTAATTATAAAAACACTTATAGAAGGTAAAAAATGAGGAAACTTATTGAGAAATGAAAACATGTCCACAAAAGGCTTGTACAGTAATATTCATAGGTATTTTATCCAGGCAGACCAAACTAGGTACAGTCCAGATGTGCACCAAGGGAAGGAATGAACAAACTGTAGTACATTTATACAATGGCGTCCTATTGAGTGATAAGCAAGATGAACTTGTATACGTGCAAAATGGATAAATCTCAAGATATATACACTAAGAAAAAGAAGCTTTATTTACACAGAAAAGTAAGTACTCTATGAATTCATTTATAAAGTTCCTGAACATGTAAAACTGATCAATGGTAAACTCAAAAAAGTAGTTGCCTAGGGGACAGGGACTGACTGAGAAGGGACTAGGGGGACCTTGGTAGAGGTTCAGGTTGCACAGAAGTATACACTTATCAAAACTCACCAAATGGTACACTTATTGATCAGTGCATTTCACTATAAATATGATCTGCTGAGGGAACCCCGTACATAAACGATGCACTCTAGAAAATGCTATGCAAAGTGACATATTAAGAGATAAAGGTGGACCAATGTCTCTAATTACCTTGAAATTTGTCTAAAAATAGATGAGTGGACAGATGGTAAGTAGTGATAAAGCAAATACAGAAAAATATAAATTCTAGAATCTAGGTGGAGGTACAAGATGATCATTTGACAATTCTCTAAACTTTTCTCTCTGTTTAAAATTTCTCATTAAAAAGTTGGAGAGAAAGTCAATGCAGACATAAGAAGACACCATTTTATTTTAAACTCATAAGAAAAACAAATAGTTTTATGTCCACCTAAGAAGAAAGTCAAATAATAATTTTGACCTCCATACTTTAAAGGTCTCAGTTTTTAAAAAGGAAAAAGAGAAAAAATCCAGTACATATGGCATTTAAAGAGTTATAGTGATAAAAAAAATACTAAACACTGATTTTTCTCCTCTAGCTATCTACCTATTTGATTTTCTTAACCAGAAGAGAGAAAATTAAGGGTATGGCACTCATGAATTATGCAAAATACTTACTTCAATTCTGTGAAAAACAAATTAAGATGATTTACGGAATCTATCTGTTTTATGAAGGCCTCCACATTTTCAAGAAACACCTACCCAAAATAAAGGACAAAATATTTTAGCTCAGATCCCATTAGTCCAAGTCTAAAGCAGCCCAGGGAGACCAGCAGAGAGTTACCTTAGGGTTATGATCATAGATCAGATTGAGATTAATCCTCAGTTTTCTCATGCATTCAAATGCTTCTTTAAACATAAGTCTGTGAAGAGAATGGACAGAAAAGGCATTTCACAAAAACTAAGCTCCCTGGAACCAGCATGTTTTCATTATAATACAAACCAGCTCTAATGAGATTACAGCTGGAGCACCAAACCACTGGTAATGGATTTCCACCCTGAAGCCACAGGATAAAAAAAATTGGCTACCAAATCCATTTACCTTCTTAAAAGGAATAATTTTGTTACCACGGCAGGCTGAGGACTGCATCCTCACAGATACATGAAAGAAAATTGTCATGGAACTTAGGTCTACCTTCTTTTTTAACAAAATAATGCAGTTTCCCCCAAACAGAGGCAGACAATGGGTAATTTCCCTCCTAAGAGTGGCTCAGGCGCTTTGGGTCAAGGGCCCCCATGTAAACCTGAAAGCCTTGGGCCTTCGACTATAATGATATACAGACACAGTTTGGTGCACAATGTCCCAGGTTTACAGGCTGCCTAAAGCCCACCAGGATCCCCTTGGGCTAGGAAGCCCTGACTTACAGGGCTTCTTTCTGCTGGAAATGGCTACTACGCCATATGGTATTAAAATCAAAGAGGGGGAAAAAAAGCCTCTGAGAATCAGATTGACATCTGTGATGCAGGTCTTCCAGACTTTTAAGTTTAAAAATCTTTAAAAGGATCCTTAGTGTCTTCACACATAAGTCATAAGAAACTAACTAGTCATATATATGGTACTTACTTGTCCAACCACTTCCGAATTTGAGCTAAAACCAGGGCTCGATGATGAACAACTTCTAAGTTTCCCCTTGGCATCTTAAAATAAATAATTCAAGATTATAGTAAGTTTTTTAATTAAATAGAAAACATTTAAATACCCAGGATACACAATTTTACCTAACTTCACAGTGAACTACCACACACAGTAACATGAGCACAGTTTTAGCACAATCTAGTTGTCCTCAATATTTTGACTTTCCAAAAAAGCTTCCCTATTAGCCTTACTGGGAAGAGCCTGTACGAACACTCCTTTGTAATAAAGCTAACAGAGAACCCAGCGAGGAAATACTTAGTATAAACTATTGCAAATGATAAGAGAGCCTAAAATACAATCTGCAAGAATTGTGCGGTACTGACTGTCCAATCACAATCAGAAACATGGTCTGAAAAATCAGCTTACCTGTAATATCAACTTTGTGTCCTGGGGCACAACAGTGACAATGCGTGAACCCCTCTCCACCATCCGCAGAGTTTCCCCGTTAGATGTGTGACTGCTGCTCAGACCCGCCTGTAATGCTAAAGACACCACTGGCCTTAAGAATCACAGTCAGCACCAGCCACTCTCCATTAATTGCAGCCAAAACCGCATGTTATCCGAAATAGAAGACAGCAGTTAATAACCAGGCTACTTTGCTCACCCACTCAACCTCAAGGCCATCAGCCTTTCTGATAAACAGTCTCATCCCTTGAACTCATCCTCTCTCACAGATCCTTTGTGCATATTCACATACTCAACTTACCAACTGACTTGGAAAACACAGAGATCGGGCAGCTTCTCTGTCTTTTTTTAAAAATTTGTTGTTTTAGATTTCAGAGACAGGAAAGGAGAGGAAGAAATAGACAGAAACACCAATGATGAGAGAGAGTCACTGACTGAGCCCGCAACCCAGGCATGTGCCCTGACCAGTAATCGAACCATGGCCTCCTGGTTCATAGGTTGATGCTCAACCACTAAGCCATGCCAACCGGGCAGCTTCTCGCTTTCTTAGCACTACAATTATACCAAGGAATGATTCCATTTCCAAGTCAGAAGCAAAGAAAATAAGTGGGGATTTTCAGAATGAGGAAAACACACACACGGGGTGGGTGGGGGTAGGTGGGCATGGAATAGAAGAAAAAACAGAGCCAATTTCCTACAAACCACGAGGAGGAGTCCTTCAGAGGGTACAATGGAAGGTGGCCACAATGGGAAAGGAAGATTACAAAGAAGTCATAGCATGTTTTCTGTTTGGTATTTACTGGTAACTCAAAGTAAAATATTCAATTCATTATATAATAAAACTTCCTGAACAATTTTTAACTTTAGAATATTCTGCTTAAGGACTTCCTTTTCTGAAAATCTTTGCTGATTGGTGCAGAATGATTTAACTGCGGTATCATGTTGAGATAAGGGACTAAGTAATTGAACTCTAGTGGTTTTCTCCAGTCTAGGACTCTTGGCGTGAAAAGCCAAAGTAAGTGAAGAACTTGAAAGTCATCAAGACTTCAAAGGACAAAAGATAGTAGAAGAGGGACTATTTTCTATTTTATACACTGAAAACTTACTTTTTAATGAAGCGTCACTCAGGCAAAAACACTGGCAGGTATGAGAATGAGTCGTCAGCAGTAAAAACTCATCATATACTGCAAATGATGTGATGTTTGAAGCAACCTACAAGGCAAGGGAGGCAAAGGGAGAATTTAGCTTTTTATTTGGAGGCAACACTGAAGAGTATCTGGCACCAAACCAAGCCTTATACCTCACTGTCATTGATGAAAAAGCGACATCTGTCAGTCAGACCAAGGACACATTCCTGAAAAGAAATAAAACTGAAATTACAACAATTCTAACCAAACTAGTTAAACCTAACCTTTTTATTATACAGTTCTACTAACCTGTGATTTCACATCTAGGTCTCTGTAATCAGGACTGAATTTAGATATGTAAGATGTGGTTGGTCCAGGGCCAAATGGAGAATGGTGCCATCCAATCCATCAGCAAGCCCTGTCATTCCTATCTCCTACATACATCTCAAATACATCACCTTTCTGCCCTTACTGCCTCCACTCCAACAGTCACTTCCACTCTCGTTCCTTTCCAACCTACTCTCCACTGGGCAGCCAGAAAAACCTTTCAAACTATGAAACAAATCATATTATTCTAATTACAAATTATTAATAATTTTACTACCTTTGTTAAATTAAAAAAATCCACACTCCTTCCTATGGCCTTTCACTGAGTTCCAGCCACACTGCTTCCATTCAGTTCCTTGAATAAGCTGAGCTCTTCCCAAGCTCAAGGTGTGTACAGTTCCTTCTCCCTGGAACACTCTCTTAGGGACGTAGCTTTCTCTTTCTTCACAGCTCAGTACATGCACCACCACATCATAGAGCTTTCCACCAAAGTAGGTCTCCCCATCCTCACAGCTACCACCCTCCAATTAGCTCATTTCCCTCATTTTCCCAATGGAGGGGCTAATTACATAATCTGTTGATAGATTATAAAGTCCAGAACAAGGGTTTAAATAGCTCTTTGCTTTATAACAATTGTATCCTACCACCCACCACAATTATAGGCATTTTAATATTTGATGAATGACAACCTACTGAATACTGTTTTCAAGGTTACATTTCTGTTGTCCCCAAAAGGTATTTAATAAAACTAACTTTGACTGTTCTGTACAACTGGGGATAAAAGTTTACTGACTGTATTCTAAGTTTATACCTCCAAGGAAAGGAATTAACTACTAGATGCCAGATGCTGAGGTTCAGGGAAATGGATAACTTCTCATTGACTCAAGATTTAGTGGAGAGTCAGGTCTATCTCCAAGGCCTACCCTTCTACCTAATGCTATCAGATCCTGGGTCACTACTTAAGTGGTGAACTTTTCTGCCCTGTGTTCACTTACCTTCCCTCCAATCACGGCCAATTCAGTCTGTGTGCACGGATAAGGAATTTGAACAGGATATCCACCCAGGTTCTTCCAGGGTTCAACAACCGGAGAGGGTGACTCTGCAGGATTGGCAGATGAGGTTTACAAAGAGCTGATCTGCTCTTTGTAAGAAATTGTCACATTAATATTTACTAAAGCACTTAACATGCAATTTGGATTACTTTCCAAATGTATTCTGGGAACTCACTGAGTCCTCCAGTTCATTACAAAAGAAAACAGAGGTAGAAAACACCTGCTGCCCTCAGTTGGTTGGAGCATGATCCCATGCACTGAAAGGTTGCTGGTTCAATTTCTGGTCAGGGCACATGCCAGGGTTGCAGGCTCAATCCCCAGTAGAGGGTGTGCAGGAGGTAGCGAATAGATGTTTCTCTCTTCCTCTCCCTCCCTCTCGCTCTAAATATCAATGAAAAATCTTAAAAAAAAGGAAAACATCTGCCAATTCTATGCTATAGCTTAGGGTTTTCCAGGACAGTTAAAAGACCTAACAATCAATGTGGCACAGAAATGTCATGTTTTTAACAATTAAACATCCAGATAAGTCATAAACATGCTTTCCTAACATTTTAATACTCACCCCAAAGGTACTTAAGTACTTGGCCACCAGCCAGCTGCAATGCTACTGTCTTGGTCTTGGAATTGCAACACAGGCCAATTATGACCCCATCCACTGTCACAGATGAACTGGCAAAGTAAAAAAAGGGAGGAAAGGGATGTGAACAGACCATTTTTCTCAAAAGTAGTGACATTTCACTGATTTTGCAAAATAGAAAAAGAAACAAGCAATTTCCTTTTGGTGCTGCTCTGCTTATTTCAATACAATATATACATAATACATGCACACACACACACACACACAATGATAAACTACTGCAACCTGTCACATCACACTATTTTCCACAATATAAATAAGCCAGGTGTCTACACTATGAAGTCATCACTCCTATTCTGGCAGCAACTCATTATAACTTATTGCAACTTATCACCTTCATTAGACATGCCTGGTACCAATACTATTTCTGTCTTCTCAAAATATAAACTGCATTAATGAAGAAGGGAGTCTGCAGAAAAGTAGAATACTCTCTATCGCTACCATATTCATTCAGGGAAATACATGGGTTCATTCATGGGGAGAGGAGAATCTGCTATTGCCATTATATTTCTTCCTGAGTCAATGAACAGAGAGTAGACATGTCTTAAAGGACGTGAAACAGGTAGTGATAAAAACAAATGGTGCCAATGCTGACATTTATTCAGTTTTTAACCAAACTATGAAATATCCAATATGTCCCAAATTTTGTGAGGATAAATTATCTGTAAGTTAAGAGAACAGACTCTGGAGCTATACTTGCTGGGATTGGATCCGGCTTCACCTGTAAGATCTCAGGCAAGTTACTTAAGTGCCCTGTTCCTTAGCTGTCTCAGCTGTAAAATGCTAACAGCAGATACTCTAAAGAGGTACTGTGAGAAATAAGTGAGGTAATATGGGTAAAGCACTCAGAAGTGTGCCTTTTACAGAGCACAAGCTATAGTAAATGTAAGCTAGTAAGCTAATTGAGGGACTTGATATTCATCAAAAACATTGACATTTTCTAACCAGTTTTTTTTTTTGAGAAACAAAAGCTAAAGCAACAGAATATTTTAAATGACTTCTCATTCTCTTTTCAGTAAATGAGATGACTGCATCTAGCTTTTCTTTCTATAAAGAATTTTAAAATTTGAAAAGCAGAAACTTGCATAAGTTAGGCATTTCTAATGAAAACTGCTCTGCTTTTCAAAAGTAAATCCCTAGTTATCTTTAAGTGCTACTCCATGTAGCTACAACGCTTTTTGCATCTAGACATATTCACAAAAAGCTTTTTAAAATATAAAGCATTATGAATCAAAGATTAGGAGTTAATGATGCAACAGAATATGTTTACCTACACAATAAGGAAAGGTTCCTAATTTTGCTAAAAGGGTTTTCAGAGTTTAAATCTAACCAGATCTTTCATTACAAATGAAGCTGGAGATTAATACCAGTGTATGCCTAAGGTGCCAAGTTTTGACACTGGAAACCCAAGGATTTCCCAGAGCTGTCCAGACAATGCTATCTCCTGTACAACAGGGCTTGCATTACAGAAAACAGCATCATGAACCTGTTACATGACAAAGTCACAGTTGGGAATCAAAATGAAACTCAGGGTCAGGGAGCAGTGAAATTTTAGCAAAGAAAAATAGAGGCATCCTATAAAATGCAAACTACAATGACAGAAAACAGATCTCTGGTTGACTGGAGATGGTGGTGGACATGGAGGGATATGCTATGAAGGGCACAAGGAAATGTGTGCGGGGAAAGTATATTTCTATTTCTTGACTGTATGGCTTCATGGATGTATACATATGTCAAAAGTTATCAAACTGTACAAATCAATTTGTGCAATTTGTTGTGTGTTGATTATACCTCAATGAAACTACAAAATTAAAAAATAAAAACGAAAAGAAGATTAAAAAGAAAAATAGAGAAGATTTTCCAGTAGTAAATGTAGTCATATGCCAAAAAGGATGTAAAAAAGAGGCCAGACATCAAAATGCAGCACACAGAAATAGATCTTATAACTGATTTTAATAACTAACAAGGATAATCACATAATCAGAGTGCCTGACTCTCACGTGCTAGCAATTACCTTTCTGGAATACAAGTGTATGCTCAATTAAAATTTTTAACACGTCGCCCAGCCGGGCATGGCTCAGCAGTTGAGCATCAACCTAGGATCCAGGAGATCACCGGTTCGATTTCCGGTCAAGGCACATGCCTGGATTACAGGCTTGATCCTCAGTTGGGGGCGTGCAGGAGGCAGCCGATCAATGACTTTCTCATCATTTATGTTTCTACCTCTCTCTCTCCCTCTGCCTTCCTCTCTCTGAAATCAATAAAGATATATTTTTAAAAATTAAATTAAAAAAAAAATTTTTAACACATCTTAAAGTGTTTTGCCTCATCTACTAGTATCTGTCGTATTGTTCACCACTTCTTGATACATTTTTAGCCTGTATTTTGACACGACTCAAAACTAGCCTTAACTTCTTGCTAAGTGTGTCTAACAAGGAAGCTACTGCCCCTCAGCCTAGCTCACTAGAAGCCCAAAACAGTCCTTTGCTCATACAGACAAAGCATAACTCCATCTATTAGCACAAGCAGGAAGTGCTGGAAAACCTGATAGTGAGCTGTCCTGGCTCGTCATCTGTCTCAGAAGACATCGCGGTCAGACGGTAAATGACAGACTGTGGGCTGGACTGACTGTGGCGTACAGCCAGGAAGATGTCTTCTTGGATCCAGGTGACAAAGCTGAGCTTCAGTGGATTCACTTCTTGCTCTTCACTATCCTCAAATTGAATTCTGTTTTAAATATTGAAGAACACCCAAGACGTGAGTGAAACTTTAATACCACTGAGATTTTTCTGAACGAAAAAAAGAAATAAACCAACCTGTATACAGTCAACACCTAGTTATCTGGAGGGACAAAACCTGAAGTGACGCCAAATACTAAAAAACTCAAAAATACTGTTTGCCTGGCCCTAAAATGTGGTTTCTATTTATCTGTTTCTTACACTCTGAGATCTTTAGATTTGAAGAGAACACTTCATGAATCTGACCACACAAGAAAATGACCTGCCTCAGGTCAACCCTATACTAATAAACCCCAGAGGTTTTCTGCTGTCCTCACTTACAGCATTCAAGCCAAACTGCAGCAGATATTTGGATCTCACTAGAATGGGTCCTTTCCTGAGCATCTCCCATCAAAATGAATAAATTAGCTTGAGAATTTCCCTTCCTCTAATGTCCTCCTTCTGCAGCACTTACACACCACAGGACAGCACTTTTTGACACGTCACGAGGGAACTCATAATGGCTACTTCCTGCCTTTGAGCTCAAGCAGCAAACCCCTGGCACACACTGAAGGAGCTGGGTCACTACACTAGCCCAATCTTTCTCCTCAACCAGCTCTCCCAGGACTCGGTCTCCCCTGCACTCAGCCGCATGCAGGAGCAGCCCCACCTGGTTCTCCCCGACACTCTTCCGCCCGCCATACCCAATGTTCCCAATCTTTCTCTACACTCCTAGCCTAGCCCTTCCTCAAGGACTGAGCTAAGTGTTCATGTCCTTCATGAAGTCTTCTCTCAATGACTTGAAGCCAACCTCTTGATGTCTAAAGAATGAAACTATACTCTACATTGCCTTATACTTTCTTCCTCTAGTGGTTTCAAGTCTGAAATAAACCTATCCATGTCAATGCTCTTTGAAAACTATGAAGTATTATATAGGCAACCCCCAAATCATACACAGATTAGAAACATATATGCATTTATGAAATACAGTGCATATATTTTAGAAACGTTCAGTTATTTGTTCTAGCCAGTTTATTATTCCTATTAACTTAGGAATAAATGCTCCCAGGAGGCAGAATACTGCAGTAATTAAGAACATGGACTCATCAAACAAAATAGATTTAAATCCTGGATTCTCACAGGAATGGCGTTATAATGAGTAATTTGGTTTCTGGGTCATTTTATAATGCCTATCTTGTACTTGAGGCATTCAGTTACAACCTGTCATTTCTATTATTATTTCCATGGGAAAGTGCATTCTGTTTTCTAAGCTGAGAGCCTCAAGACACAGCATCCAGAGGTTTTGGAGTATGGGATGAGGCAAAGACATGAGGCTGCAGTAGGTAGGTCAGCCATATGTTAACAACCTAGACATCCTCATTTAGGTATGCAAATGTAACTCTGCCCTGTCATCTTTGTCTCTAACTTTCCCATGCGATTTTTCCCTAGAGAACCAAGGGCTGTTGAGAGGAATGGGTTTTAGGTTCATTTATTATTTGGGCTCTCCTGCCACTCACCAGCATACATGACATTCAGAATACAGCAAGTGGCTTCCCCAGTGAGGCTGAAAAACCAGCACCCGGTGTTGTATCTACTTGTTCCACTCAGCCACAGGCACAGGATAACAGTCGGGTAAATTTAGGAGTAAGTGCTGGCTCCTTCTGTTCCCAGAGGTCCCAGATAATTAAGAACCACCTACTTGTATCTCTTTTCCAGATGAGGTGTCCCAAGGGAAACTTTAAATCCATTTCCACCCACAGCTCCCAGTTTCACTGTGGGATCCGCACTTGGACTATCACCTAGAAAACAAAATTGCAAATCCTATCAAGTAAACTATAAACATCTCTCCTAATACTAAGTTTATGGGGTTCTAGAAGTCAAACTACTTTACAAATAAAGCAATCTAGAAAATAATCACATCTCAAACTCTTTTGAAAATCTCTGCCTACCTTTCATATTGCTTTCCCTTCATACTACACCAGTTACAATCCTCACCAAGCCTCAGCAAGATCGGGGGAGGGCCTGGCTCTCACCCCAGTGCTATTTCCTCCCACCATCCCACCACCTCAAACCAACCTCACATCCTTGATCTAAAGACATTCTCTTTCCATCCTTGATCCAGTCGAGTGATTACACAGCAGCCAGTACAACCCTTTAAAAAACACCACCTCACTCTTCTGCTCCAAACCCTCCAGTGGCTTCCTGTCTCACACAGAACACACACTAATGTCTCACCAGAGCCTTAGAGGTCTGACAAGAGCTGTTTCCTGTCACTTCTCTGACCCCACCCCCCACCCTCCCCTCACCTGCTCTGCTACAGGCACCCAGAACTCCTGGCTATTTCCTACACATGACATGCACCTTGGCGGCTGCTTTCTACTCTGCCTGGAATGTTCTCACCCGAGGTGTTTGCACGGCTCCCTCTCCAATTCCCACTGGATCTCTGCTTAAATGTCACCTTCACAGAGAGGCTTCCTGACCACCTAAATGCAAAGTTGCCTTCCTTTGCTGGCTCTTATCCTCATGCTCTCCCACACTGGGACCTTGCTTATTTTTCTCCACAGCATTTGCTATCTCACAGATTATAACTTTTACTTACTATCTTTCTCCCCAACAAGAAGATAAACTCCACAAAGGAATGGACTAGAATAAAACCTGTCATACATCAAACAATCAATAAACATGGAGGGGGAAAAAAGGAACAATACTCGGGACTCAGCAAATGTCTCTTTTGAAAATTTTGGCATCTAATTTGTTTCCACCTGACTCAGATGTCCACTACTCACCTCCAGGTTGTTCGTCTGTAACAAGAGCTCTTTCCCTTCAGCTTAGGCACTGAGCCTCAATCAGTATTCTAACTTGTCCACTCCAAGACCTCAACCTGGAATATCCTGGCTTTGACCTCAACTTCCAATCTTTCCTCTTCTCATTCCTTTTGATCTCAATAAAATGGATTACTCTTCAACGTTCACTGACTCCTGCACAGGCAGACGTCTGCTGTTTCCACATGAGCACTCTTGAATCTCTCGCCCATCTGCCCTCCCACTGTGCTCCCTGAGCAGGTGCCCGATGCTGGCATCCATCAGCTTCAACTCCACGTGAGCTGTCCATACCAGGGCCATCATATGAGACCACTCCGTGTTTGAAAGGCTAATCTCTAAATCCTATGCTCTAATAATAACTCCCACCACTTTTTTCCAGACTCTTCTATACCCAAACACTCTACAACATGCTCCATAACTCTCAAAGGCTTTTAGCTCCTGACTTTGTATGACCTTTCTCTTCTGTACATTTCTATGGGCACTCCCCTGGCTCAAGTTCTCACCATCTCCTGCCTACACACTCTGCAATAGCCTCACTGGTATGTCTGCCTCCAGGTGCCCATACCCATGGCCTACCCCGCATACTGATACCTGATAGATCATCCAAGAGAGAGCAGAGGTCTCAACCTGCCCTATCTGATCTCAGGGAGTTGTAAGTATCAATACCATGAATGTAGGCTGCTATAGGGTTTCATTCTAAGGAGATAAAGATGTTCTAAAATTGACTGTGGTGATGGTTGTAAAACTCTGTAAATATACTAAAAACTATAGAATTGTACACCTTAAATGAGTGAGTGGTATGAATAAAACTACTTTTTTAAGTGAATGCAGGACAAAATATTCTGTACATTGTAAAAACGATATACAAACTTTACTATCATATAAAAACTTACTCTACATCTGATTCTTTTCATCTCACAAAACCAGTAGAAAGATATTCAAACAGTAGTCAAATATAAAGGCAATCACTTGTTTACTTTTGATATTATTGGTTGATAGAAAAATCTACTTTGAAAAGCATTTAATTTTTGCTTTTTCTGATTTGCCTTAAGAATGAACGCATTACTATTACTTTTTAAAACTATTAAGAAATAGAAAGTTTAAGGAGGACTGTTAAAAGCACTTTATAGAGTGAAACTAAAATCAGAGAAGCTGGAGACATATCCAAGTGCAGTAAGTCCTCATTTAACACCATCAATAGGCTCTATGACTTTAAGCAAAACGTGTAATGAAATTCATCTTATCATAAGCTAATTGATATAAATAAGAGTTAAGTTCCTATGACATCTCATCAACGTTATAACAAAATGACATTGAACTTAACAAGGACCCACTGTAATATTACTATAAACAGCAGGCTGCTGATTTAACAGAAAAGCTGATAAGCAAGCAGGGAATTCCAATACAAATTAGTTAGTTTTGATTACTCTCTCCTAGCAACTATCTAGGTTTTTTCCTGAGAATTCAGAAGTTATTTGAAAACAAGGCCACCAGTGCCATTTGCCAGTATAATTCATGACGAGACCATACAATCACAACTAAAAACAAGTTTCAGGTTTCCCAGTCCATCAGGAAAGTAACTAGGAGCTGAGAGCAACGGGGCTGTGGAAGACAACTGGATGAGAAGCTACAACACCTCAGATGGACTCCCTGTCCATTCTTGCTCAAGCAAATTGCAAACCCTCTGGCATTCCGTGCTTTCATCTATAAAAAAGAAAAACTCCACCTGTGACATAGCTCCTAGGAGTGCTCTGAGATCAAATGAAAATATGTGAAAAGGCAATGAAAACTGTAAAACACGTTAAAGGTGTAATAAGATACCATCTTATTTCCAGGGTTGAACGTTATACTTTTAATAACTGACCTTTCAAGTTCAATAAAGCAAAAGGCATAGCTCTTATAAGCCAGAGTAAAACCGAAACCTCCTCAAAAAAACCCCAAGCCAATTAAATATCATAATGATAAAGATATTAATTATAAATTTCAAAATTTTTAGAAACACTAGAGCAAAGACAACACCAAATTATACCTTGCTTTTTAGAGGAGAAACCTGATTCAGAACATCTCGTAACAGTTTTGAACATACCACATTTATAAACAGAAATCTGGTTGCTGGCATCGAGGACTGCGAGGTCGTTACTCCTCTCAGGGTGTGCAGAGAACATGACCTGATTCACAGGCTCTGGGAGCAGCAGTCGGTAGGTGCACATGGGAGGTGGAACTATGCTCTGCCGGAAGACTGTCACTAATACCTTGTCTGCATGTGGGAGACACAAAGGAGGAAGATCAGACACATGGATGTTCAATTTATAAAATGGTGGTAGGAAATATACATCAATTCTTCAAAATAATTTTTGGTTTTTATCATGAATAAGCTTAAACATCGTGTAAGAGGGAAAGGAAGTATCACATACTCTGTCTATATATATCTGGCTATTGTCACCTCCAAAACTGGAGAAGTCCCTCTCTGGCTTTGGAGGTTTCAGGTGCCAGGGACTAGGACAAGGTCAAGTGGTCAGAGTTCTAGCTTTGGCCTGCAACCAAGCCAAATAAAGCAAGGGAATCAATACCTTTAAAATCCTTAAAGCACTTCCCTCTGTGTGGATTTGGTAATGAGGTATATGTGATTAAGTCCTCTAAACAGAATATGATTATTAAATCTGTATTATGACTACTACATAGAACATGAATTAGTACCAGCACTTCACACTACAATTTAGAAGCGAGTTTTCCTTTCTGTTATCAGCAAAAAGTAAAATGTCTATTTGGGTGACTACTTCTCTCCCCAATTTCCTCCCCCTCACCAAAATAAAAATAACAAAAAAAATATACCCCTCAACCTACTTATAAAACACCAAGTCAATCTTCATGCTAGACAGATGTCTGTGACTTGAAGTGAACACATTGGAGAGGTATGTAATTGATAAGTCTTTCATCAGGAAACAAATAAACACAGGTAGGATAATGCAAGGGTCAATGAAAATCGAAGTCGGGCAAAACACAAGGCTAACACACCCGAAGCTACAACAATACTGTGTCCCTTCTACACAGGGTCAAAATTTTCAATGTCTTCAAAGGCCGGACCAGTAAATAGGTGAAGACCATGGATGCAGCACAATGAGGAATTGGGGTGGGAGGATGTGTATGGGGAAGAGGGACTATGGTCCTCAGGAGAGTGTGTGTCCCACCTATGGGCATTCCCATCCAAACAAAACAATAAGTAAAAAATCAACCAACCAACCAACCAAATAAATGTTCCCCATTGTTTCAGCCAAGCCGCCACATGTGCAGGAACCAGGCTCAGGGGCCCCTTCTAGGCTCACAGACACCTTTTACAGCTGCTTACTTCCATCAATGACAGCCACGTTTGCCATGTCACTTGAATTATCCCCAGAGCTCCGGTCGGTCGTCCAGTGCCAGTCATAACAGAGGTAGTGCCAGCCCTGACAGAGAACATGCAGCCGGTATGGGGTCACCGGGTCCCACATCAGAGACACAATCTTGCTCTTCCCACAGGCGCTGAAGGACAGACTTTGCTTGAGATACCAGTGATAGTTCCCCACAGTCCAGAGCTGAACTGCAAGGGAAAAGGAAAGGAAGGACTCAGAGGCTAGAGGACTAGACCTCATATCACCTGCCAGAGGGGAGCGGAGCAATCTTTTATTTTTCAAATGACCCTTCCTGCTCAGCCTCTCCATTAAAATAATATTAACAATAACTGTTAAAGGCAATTTCCCATGGAGACAAAATGTCAAGCTCAGTAAGGTCAGAAACACATGTTTATTTTTGCCTCTACCTTCAAACTTTATGATCATGAGGATGGAAGGCTGCTAGGACAAGACAGTGTTCTAGTGAGTTTGTTTTCATAAAAGATTTAGAAAAAAGGTTAAAACTCAATCCAAAAGTACTGGACTAGCATCACTATATTCTATTAAGCTTAAGATGCTTATAATTGCCCAGCTGGCACGGCTCAGTGGCTGAGCACTGACCTATGATCCAGAAGATCGTAGTTCAATTCCTGGTTGGGCCCCTGCTCGGGTTGCGGGCTCGATCCCTAGTCGGGGGTGTGCAGGAGGCAGCCAATCAATGACTCTCATCATTGCTGTTTCTCTCTCTCTCTCCCTCTCCTTTCCTCTCTCTGAAATCAATAAAGGCATATTTTTTTTATTAAAAAAAAGATGCTTATTATTTTCTCCAAGGTGCTCTCATGCATTTATGTGCAAGGTTCTGTGGTGTTAACTGCGACTTAGCTGTCCAAAGGAGATCTGCAAGCAATTATCTTTTCCAACATACATTAAAAGCCTGAGACCTCGTCCTGGAGGGTGGGGAAAATGGGGAGATGTTGGTCAAAGGGTACAAACTTTCAGTTATAAGATGAATAAACTCTAGGGATCTAATGTACAGCAGGGTGACTATAGCTAACCATGCAGTAACGTATACTTGAAAGTTGCTAAGAGAGTTGATCTTACATGTATCAAATCATACACTGTAAAATTATATATCAATTATATCTCAATAAAGCTAAAAAAAAAAAAAAAAAGACCTAATCATGTCAAAACTAACCTTTATTAGACAGATGACACATATAAATGGAGGTCTTGATTATATTATGAAATTTATTTTCTTTAAACATCTCCCTACTCACTAATTCTTAATTCAGCGACCGCAGCAAATCTAACCTAGTTCTCTAACCTGACTACCGCAGTACTTCTCCCTAGCAGTGAGTTGGTAAGTTCTATGTGCTCATACTCTGTGAAGGTGGGCATCATAATGTAGAATCCTGCCAGTCTGCAGACTGCAGGCCTGTCCTATAAATTTCAGACAAGACCGAAACATCAGCTCCTACTTGAATTTCCAGCCTGCTGGCCTGCCCTAATTCTGTTTCTCTACAGAGCCCTAACTGACGCAAGACTGAAACTATAAATAATCAAAGCCTAGCCACTCGCCCATTTCCATCTACCCCCCTCCGTCATCTCTGATTCCACTGCAGGACTAAGCAGAAGGAGTAAGGGCAACTCCACATCTTCTACTTCCAAATACATTTGATGGGGCAAAAGGCAGAGACAATGCAGCTGTTATTACCATAGGTTTTCGGAGTAGAATTTTCTTCCCTCTGAAGGTCTTCCAACCAAACTGCGAGCACAGTGGAGTCTGCATTCCAGAGCAGGTCATTTACCTAGCAGGGAAAAAAGGCCTGTCATTGTCCTTTAACTATGTATTTACTTCAAAATTTTTATGACAGCTGAATTACCTGCTCTCCCAAACCAAATAATCCCACTCCTGGAGGTGACCCCTAGCTGTAAATTATTAACTACAGAGTCATTAAACAAATCTGTGTAATATGCCACTATATGCTGAGGACTTTATAAGATACATTATGCTTAAAGATTAAAAGAGACTTAACAACTGAATGCAAGTGACATTTTAGACAATCAGAAACATCTGAACATGGACTGGAGATTTGATAATACTGAGGCATGATTACTAATTTTGTAAGATGTGATAACGTACATTTCTACATTTTAAAAAATTCTAGGAAATAAAAATGTGTGCGTATGTGTGTAGGCCAGAGAGTAGTGGATAAAAATAATTTTGCAAAATGTTGGTATCTTACAAATAACAGGTACATGGGAGTTCATTAACCTCTTCTTTCCACTTCTAGTGTATTTAATTAAAGATTACCACTGGATGTGTATCTGCTCCAACAAATATGATAATGGTACACAAGCTGCCTAAAGTTTAAATGTTACAAATGACAAGCATCTTTATCACTGGAAAAATTGTACTTTTTTCAAAATAAACAATAAAAACTAGCATTTCTATTTCCTGTCTATGCTTTATATAGGGTGGGAAAGAAATGCCATTTTTCTTTAAAAATCTCTAAGAAAAAGAATCTCTCTTTTTTAAGGAAAAAAACAAAAATAAAACTCAGTTATAAGAAGCCATCATTTCTATTGCTATCTACACTGGAGCTTCTATTTACACACCCATATCAAATATAAACCTCTACAGCTATGGAAAGTCCTCTAAATTTGATGGTGAAATAACTCAGGCACCTACCTTCACCTCATCTTTGAGGAAAGGAAGCATAAACTGTCCATGGAGAAGTCCGTTTTTCTCAAAAAACACCACATCCTGCTGGTTGGGTTTATCTTGTGTGCATGCAATCAAACTGCCCGAGGGCCTGAAAGCAAATAAGTGTATTAGAAGGCTCCCAAGTGTATGCAGCTGGCTTGAAACAAGATAAAATTAGGAGAAATGATTTTTTTTTCTTCAGCAAAAACAAAAACAAGCATCCAAGGAAGTTTTAAATTCCATGTTTCTTTTGGTAAGCAGTCACCCTAGTGTGAGGCTATACCTGCCCAGAGGAAAGAATGCCTTCGCCTAATTTGCACAAAGCCTCCATTTGTCCACAAAGCCTCAGATTTAGATTGCACTTGGGTGACTTTTTAAAATAACAATACATTCTTTAAATTATTCCATGTGTAATGTCCTATAAAACCGGAACCTATTTCTCCTTCAAGGAGATAACTTCAGCAAACATTCCATGCACAGGCAGGTATTTTTAAAGACTTCTCAATCACATCATCTCTAGGTTTTAATTCAACTACATTTTTCTCTTTGCTCTATCATCCAACTGTCACTCATATACTGGTGGAAAACAATATGTCTAAGACCTAGAGACCTAGTGGATTTGCATGTAACAGATGCCACTGAGTCAGCGGATGAGACATTTCTTCTATCTATAATCAGGGCGGCTGCAATTGCAGGCAGGCTGTGACCACACAGGCTGCTGGGCCAAGAGGAGAATCAGGCCTGAATCCAGCCTGCAGGTTCCTCGCAAACACATCCCCTCAGTGAGGGAGTTTGTGCAGAGGAATGAAGCCCTCTTCCTAGTCCTACCAGGGCTCCACCGCCCCACAGAGCTGTGTGGACTGTGACTGCCCTTCTAAGCACCGTTTTCTGTTTTATACAATGGCTTCATGGAGACCCTGCCTATAACCTACAAAATGGGCCTTGGAATGATGAGATCTGTAAAGAAGCTCAGAATCTACCATTCAAATTGAAGTCAGACTTCAGGGAACTAAAAAAGAAAGAAACATGCAGGCTTACAGCCAAATTTTTAAAAAAGTAATTCTCTTTTTGTTTTATATAAACACCCAGATTCAACAGGTACCACCACCCCTACCCCAGTTCCAAGAAATTCTGAGGAAGGAGTTTTCTTCTCCCACTCACTTCCAAGCCAGAGCTGGGCCCAGTCCTGCCACAGGCTCACTGGTTGACTGTAAAGCAAACTCACGGTTCCACACTCGAACCTTCCGAGCCCCTATGCAGTAGGTAGAGGGGAAAGGACAAAACAAAACAAAAAACAAACTTAAAGCATTACAATAAATGTTGTCAAGTTAGACTTTTTAAACACTTCCCTTATTAATAAAAATTATTTGTCATAGTTTTACAAAGCCAATTAATCTTATTAAAAATTTGTGTCCAACAGGTAGGAGGCTGGATAAAATAGCCTCAAAGAACTCTTCTGATTCTTAGCTCTAAATTCATTAACATCTGAAGAAACGTATCTTTACCTCATATATATAATAAAAGAAAACCCTCAATGAAAAAGAGAAACAACTTTCCTGAACTTAATAATGTAAAAAAAATTTTTTTTAACTGCAATTTATTTCCATACCTGTCTCTGGGCAAACAACACTCACAGCAAAAAATTGTCCATCACCACGCCAGGTGACTTGCGGTTTCTGGTCATCCCAGGGCAAAGCAGACTCAAGCTAAAGAGATGATGAAAGACAAATGTCACTGGGGGCCTTAAATGCCCAGAATCAAACAAGCCTCGGGCTATTAAATGTCAATCTTTTATATGAGGTTAAGCTGTCTAGAAAACCAGCTTCATAAAAAACTCAGGAACTCTTCTGATAAAAGGACCCTTAGGTGCAGAAATCATGAACAGAAAAGAACTTAAAAAATAATCCTTCTTTGGGAATTAAAAAAAAAAATTTTAAGCAGCCTCCAAACAACAGGGGAAAAGAGCTACAGATCTAGATAGTAATACCAGTAAGTTGAGGAATCTACCAGGTGAGTACAACATGAGAATAAATGTTGTCTGTCTAAATATGAGACAGTTTTATTTGTTGCATAAGCTTCAGAACAGCACACAGAAGAGCTGAGCCAGAGGTAATAAAGGCAGCAGCAATGATGAGAACACGGAAGAGTTCTGTGCTCATGGTCCAAGAGGAAGGAAGGTTTCCAGTGCCACTTTTATCTCAATCCTGAAGGCCTTCAAGACGGAAACCAACTCTGCAGGGTTGGGGACAAATCCATCCAAGCAGCCACCATCCCATTCCTGTGTCAGACTAAGTAAGATTGGTGCTAGTGCCACAGTCTGCACACCAGGGAATACACTGGCAGCCTAACGAGATCTATTCTAGATGAAACTGCCCCACCGTATAGAACACAAACCTCCTCTAGTGCAGGGCTAAGAGATGAAATACGAGTCACAAAATGCAGCCAGAAATAATGAAGGATGAAAAATGTAAATGGTAGGCAGTGTATTACTGACTCATTTATCCTAGAAGGGCGGCAGCTCATGGAACTTTCTACATATACACACAATGCTTCCATTTGCCCAGGCCCAAAATTATCCTCAATTCCACTCTCTCACACCCACACCCAATCTATTATTAATAAATCCTGTAGCTCTATCTTCAAAATGTGTCCAGAAAGAAGGAAAACAACAAGTTTCACCCAAGAGGAAAAGCTACCTAACATCTACATATGTAGGGAAAGTATAAAAACAGTTCGTTCTATGTATTAGGAAGGGATTCACAGTGTTTTACTTCTACCTGTGATTTATTTTTTAAACTGAACATTGGTTATAATTATTCTGTACACTGAAAAAAAAATGACGAAGCAACTTGGCATTAAAAAAGAAAGAAGAGTCTTTCTAAGATGACTCATTCCCTGAAGTTTTCTAAACAGCTTCAGTTTTACTAAAGCACAAGGCATCTGTCTATTATTAGCCTCTAACTGGATGCCAAGGGCTCCTGGTGGGTGACAGAAATTCCATTTGTTCCACTCAAGTGTCTTCATCCTTACCATCTGCATCTGAAAAGCCGCTTGCCTGCCTTCTGATCCATGGAATTGGGTCTCCTTCCTGCCCCATCCAACTGTGATAAACTTGCCTAGAGAACAAGTGATTGAGAACATGCAAGACAATCAGTGCACTAAATGAAATGAAATGAAAGTTTCATTGCTAGTTTTTAAGACGTTGGAGACTGGTAATTACTTGGGTGCTCTGAGACCTCTCAATAAATTGATCAACAGTCAATATTTGAAAAACTTATGTTCCATATTATATGCCATGTGATTCTGAAGACTCTGAAGTGTCCCTATTTTGGAAAGAGCTTTACTGCAATCATTTATATTCTAAATTCCCTTGATGACACTCAGCAATCCATCCCCACTTTACAATAAGAAGAATCAAACATGAAGAATTTACACAATATGTCCACTGATAACAAGACATAAAACTCAAAATAAGAACTGGGAATAAAATTCCAATTATAAGCATTCAATTCACTAAATGTTTCCAGCCTCCCTGGTAGTAGTGAAAGGGACTGTAGATTATGGACTTCAACCCCTCACACAGACAGAGACTAAGACCCCTCGTGGCAGAGGCGAAAATTAGGACCCAGGACATCTGCCTTCCAGGAGAGGTTCTTTCTAAATCATAATGCTTCTCTTACATAAAATATGAAGTCAGAACTGCTGAAACAATGCAGCCCCTGTTCCTGGAAGTAGGATCTGGTATCCACCTGCAAACAGGTACTACAGAGATGTCCCTCAAAGCATTGGCCAGTCCAGGACTCAATACCTCCTTCCCACCATTGGTCCTGATTCTGATGAAGCGGGGCTGTTTATAATTTCTATAAATTATGGGTTAGCATGACTATTTTCTATCTGCTCTGCATGGGCACATCCAAGTACCTGGCACCTCAAAGCATACCTTGCTGCTGGGTACAAATGGCAGTGCTATTCTGTGCACACACCTAGGCTTCCACCCCAAAATTTCCACAGAGAGACAAAGGGCCAAGGTGTGAAGCAAGAGAACTTTTCCAGTGGGATCAAGACAGTAAGTGATGGGGCTACCGCAGGGATAAGCAAACTACAGACTGCATGTGCTTCGACAAATCAACTTTTATTGAAACACAGCCGTGCCTTTTCCTTTATGTATTGTCTATAACTGCTTTCACACTACAACGGCAGAGCTGAGTAGTTGCAACAAAGACCACATGACCTGCAAAGCTAAAAATACTTACTATCTAGCCCTTCACAGAGCAAGTTTGTCAACCTCTGGGTTAGAGGGAAAATATCTGTCCACCATTTCACAAGTGATTGTTTTGTACTGAAAAAATGGGTGGGATTAGCCAGGCTCAGGACACTTTCCCATGCAAAGGTGTTCTGGGTAGTCCTGCTGGGCGTGGCTCAGCAGTTGAGCGTTGAACTAGGATCCAGGCGATCGGGGTTTGATTCCTGGTAAGGGCACATGCCTGGGTTGTGGGCTCGATCCCCAGTCGGGGGCATGCAGGAGGCAGCCAATCAATGACACTCTCACCATTGATGTTTCTCTCTCTCTCTCCCTCTCCTTTCCTCTCTCTGAAATCAATAAAAAAAAAATTTTTTTTTTTAAAGGGGTGTTCTGGATACTGTTTATCTCTATGACTGTCCTCAAAGCTGGATGCCTAGAATTCCACCTTGGATCCTGCACTCTTCCAGTACCATACCTGCTCCCTGAGCAAGTTCATCTACTCTCAAGATTGTAGATTCCTACTTGCCAATGATTCAGGCCCTTCTATTTGACTACTTCACATGGTGATGTCATATGGCCCTGAAACAAACCCAAAACAGAACTCACCACCTACCCCTTACAGACCAGCACTTCCCCAACTTCCCTCTCAGATCCTGGCATCTTTATTCCCACCACCTGAGCTACTGGCTGGGGTCCCATTAAACTTTCTTCTTCACCTTACATACCCAAAGCCTACTTATTTCACTTTCTAAACTGGTATTTCTCAAACTGGCTAGGGCAGGAGAGGAACCATACACATATATTCCAAAAAAGTTTCTCAGATAATTCCAAACATTGTACTCCCATCCTCACTGAGAATCAAAATTTTCCTGAATTTATTTCCTCTTTTGGCCCCACACCCACCTTCTTTATCCCTCACCCGTATTCCTATAGCAGTTTCTTACCACATCACCTCTGTATAAATCACTCTATCTTGCATTATCAAAATTTTAACAGTTGATCACCTGTAACTCAATGTCCAAATTCCCTACCAAACTTAATCAAAATCCATCCTGTTTATTTCATTCCACACTCAATGTCCAGCCAAGTATCAATGCTTAAGTATTCATAGTCTGAATAAGCCATATGTCAAAGGCTTCTGGAAAACACCCTGCCTTGGAATGGGCTTATTCACTTACTTGGACCACTTCCCTGCCCTCAACCCTCATCTACCCAACACCAATTCAGCCAAGACTCAGCCAAGTCACCTCACTGGAGAAGTCTTCTCTCTCCATTACTCCCTTCCTTCCCTTATGCTACCCTAATACCTGCACATCAAGTAATTACTAAACTATTGGGACTCCTTAAGAGGAAAGTCAAATTATCCACAGGACCAAACACTGCTGGGTTCATACCTATTCAAAAGGTTATTACTGAACAAATAAATTACTTCTGAATGAATAAACAAGTAACAGTTTTCTAAATGACTTCTCAGAGTTGGTAGAACAAGAAGGCATGAGGTAAGACATTAGCAAAAGTTAAAAATCAGCCTTCTATCTGACTTCTTTTTTTGTCCCCAAAGTCGTATCCCAGAAATGCTCTCCTCATTCTAGCTGGTGTACAGTCCCTTTCATCAACCTCCAGCCTAAGCTTTTCCTGGGTTTTGGGCAACATTATCTAGGTGACCCCAAGCAGATTTCTATCCCCCAGGTTATTGACAAAGCCAACTATGAGACTCGAGAGGCATCAGAGGTATGCCTTTTACGACAGGGGGTGGGCTAAAGGAACTGGGTGATCAGGCATCATAGTCCTTTGGGCCTATGACATGGATATTAGTGTGCAAGAAAAGGATCAAACCTGAGTGGAACCTCAGGTTACAGAATGTTCCAAACAAAGCTATACTCACTTTCACCAAAATCATTCTGGTGGATTTGCTGTTCCATGATTGGTTCAAAGTCCTTTGTCATCATAATCAGGGTCTGTTGACCTTGGAGGGGCACAAACAAGAATGATTTCATTTAACAAATTTGCCATTCCACAGGTATCAGTGGCACTGGTAGCTACAGAGCTGGCGTGGAGGAGTTTATGTCAGAACAAAGCAGACAGAATTCATTCATAATGTTTTGACTCTCATAAAAAAAGTGCTTTTGATGTGGTGCTTATTCCCCGCTATTTATATACGTAAGCTAACATAAATGTCCTCTCCAAAGTATAATGCTGGTATAACTGTTCAAAGAAAAAATTTGGAAGATATTAGGAGCCATGTTTTATAAAAGTCAGATGAGAACAATCACAAGCTTACCAGTAGCAAGAAGCACCAGCTCTTGGTCAGGACTCCAACTCATGACAGAGATACCACTGGCTACACTCCCAACACATTCCAGCTGAGACAGACAGAGAAAAATAAAGATTTCAAAACCCCACTGTCTCAGTGAATATTTACTACAACCTTAATCAAAACAATTAAAAGCAAAACACACAAATGTGAATTTATTCAAGAAGCATTTATTCAGTATCGCTAGACATGACACAGGGCACAGGAAGTGGACGTGACTATGGACACGCCATTCCTCCCAGTGTTGTCTCATGGAGATGAAAAGAGAACTCTACAGTGAAATCAGTACTATAACTGAGGTTTCTGGGAACTAAGTGGGGGCTCAGATTAGGTAATCACTAGTGGCCCAGGAGAGTAGAGGAAAGCTTTTCTGGAAAGGTGCCTTGAAGGGTGACAATAGGGCCAGGAAAAAGAGATCTGGGGAAAATGCAGTATTGAGGCACAAAATTATAAAAATAGCCATAAAAGTGAGCTGTAAGTAGAGCACTATATATATATATATATATGCACACAGGAGTGGTGGGGGAGGGTTGAAGCTAAAAGGGATTTGGGGAACAGATAGTAAGAAGTCTTATAAAGAACATGGGTTCTGTCTTGCAGACCCTGAGAAGCCACAAATATGGAGAATCAGCACCATTTGATTAAATCAATGGACAGGAGGAGCTCAATAATCAGGGGAAAAAATGCTACAAAATGTTTTGAAAGTAAAAGCATACCTTTAAAACATGAGAAATACTAATTAAGTTGTACTTCATGAATTTGGTATTTATCATAAACTAAAAGTAAGGTTTATTATTGCACTAAATGGAATGGTTAAAAGTGAAGGTGTCATATTTAGACTGCCAGGGTTCATATCCCCTCTGGTAACTGTATGACTTCGGCCTAGTTACTTAAGCTCACTGGGCCTCACTTCCTCCAATTCTAAAAAATGGGAAAACAATATACCTCATAAGACTGCAGTGAATATTAAATAAAATTTTGCATGAAAAGCACTTGACAAAGTGCCTGGAACATTGTAAATATTGAATAAATGTCAGCTACTACTATTATTATTAGTAATACTATAACTCTTACTGCATGATCAATGTTAAAGAGATCATAACTAATGGAGGAATCGAAAAAGTTTAAAAAGAATCAGACAGGTTTAGTGTGAAACTCTTGCTGTTAAAAGGGTAAGGAAATAAATCCAGAAAGTCAACCTTATGCTAGAGTAGAGAAAGAGGTTAATGTTGAAATCTATCTCCTCTGGCAATAATAAATATTTCAAAGACTTTCTCATTGAGAAATATAGGTTACAACTCAAAATTAGAGTTTGGTAAGAGGTGAGCTGCCCACACAAGAATGTCCAGGATTTTTTCCCCAAGTTGTAATTGTTCTGATTAACAAATGCAGTACATAAAACTGAGTTTTAAAGAATCCTGAATTATAGCCGAAGCCAAGCCAACAATTTTTGTAAAGAAATATACAATGCAAAGACTCTAATTTGAAAAATGCTTAAATATACAGCTCCTGAATTTTTGGACCTCTACGCAAAATAAGATCTTATTTGAGGATGCTTGAGGTTTCCTCCATAATGGACTCCTACACTTACCTGGAGTGTGCTGAGATTGCAAAGTATGACATCTCCAGAAGCTGTGGCCACACACACAGACTCCTGATCCAGCAAGTCCTGAATACCAACAATGCAGCCACTTCCATCCTCGGGGAGAAAGCCTTCTGCCACTAAACGAATTTCATTTCTCACCTTTCATCAAAACAAACACACAAGCAAATTAAGCCAATCTCTATTTTCAAGAACAATTCTTAACATTGCCAGAAATAAAATACTTGTTAATGCTTATTTTATAATATAAAAGCTTTCAAAATGTTTTGTCCAGATTAAAATCTAGAAATCTTTCACTTTAGGACTCTCAGAACCCTATCTTTAACAAGAAAAATACTTAATGCAACCTTTCTGGCAAGCAAACATAAAACAAAATTAAGCCTGGTCTCTTTAAAAATGTCCAACAAAACATGAAGCTAATAACTATGGTTTCCTAATATTTCTATTATATGGAGGAAAGGGACTAATAAATTAATCACCTAAAATACATTAGTAGCAAAATATAATTAATGGAAGATATTAGAATCAACTCAAAGAGCTTTTAAAAATATACGGAGGTGGGCAAAAGTAGGTTTACAGTTGTGAATATGTGACAGTTTATTCTTTTTTAAAATTTATTTTTATTGTTGAGGTTATTACAAATGTTCCCCACTTACTTCCCCTGTGACCCCTCTGCCTGGCTTCCACCCCATCCCAGGCCTTCACCACACTATTATCTGTGTCCATGGGCTATGCATATATGCATATAAGTTCTCTAGTTAATCTCTTCGAACCCACCCAAACCTTCCCGCTGAGACCTGTCAGTCTGTTCCATTCTACCATGTCTCTGGACCTATTTGATCATCACTTTATTTTATTCATCAGATTTCCACACATAAGTGAGATCATGTGATATTTGTCTTTCTCTGACTGGCTTATTTCGCTTAGCATAACAATCTATAGGTCCATGCTGTCTCAAAGGGTAAGAGATCCTTCTTCTTTACAGCTGCATAGTATTCCATTGTGTAAATGTACCACAGCTTTTTATCCACTTATCTACTGATGGGCACTTGGCTATTTCCAGATCTTAGCTATTGTAAATAATGCTGCTATGAACACAGGGGTGCATATATTTTTTCTGATTGGTATTTCGGGATTCTTAGGATATATTCCTAGAAGTGGGATCGTTGGGTCAAACGGTAGTTCCATTTTTAATTTTTTGAGGTAACTCCATACTGTTTTCCATAGTGGCTGCACCACTCTGCATTTCCACCAGCAGTATACTAGGGTTCCCTTTTCCCCACATCCTCAACAGCACTTGTTTGTTGACTTACTGATGGTAGTCATTCTGGCAGGTGTGAGGTGATACCTCATGGTAGATTTCACTTGCATCTCTCTGATGATTAATGATGTTGAGCATTTTTCCCTATGTCTGTGGGTCAACTGTAGGTCTCCTTTGCAGAAGTATCCATTCAGGTCTTTTGCCCATTTTTTAATTGGATTGTCTTTCTTTTACTGAATTGTATGAGTTCTTTATATATTTTAGAAATTAACCCCTTATCAAATGTATCATTGGCAAATATGTTCTCCCGTACAGTGGGTTCCCTTTTCATTTTGTGGATGGTTTCTTTGGCTGTGCAGAAACTTTTTACTTTGATGTAGTCTCGTTTGCTTATTTTTCCCTTTGTTTCCCTTGCCCTAGGAGATTTATCTTCCAAAATTCTGCTATGTGAGACGTCTGAGATTTTACTGCCTATGAATTACTTCTAAGTCTTTTAAACATTTTGAATTTATTCTTGTGTATGGTGTAAGTTGGTGGTCTAGTTTCATTTTTTTACATGTACCTGTTCAATTTTCCCAACACTATTTACTGCAGAGACTGTCTTTACTCCATTGTATACTCTTGCCTCCTTTGTCAAATATTAGTTGACCATATTGGCATGGGTTGATTTCTGGGGTCTCTGTTCCATTGATCTAGATGCCTGTTCTTGTGCCAGTACCAAGCTGTTTTGATTACACTGGCTTTGTAATATAGTTTAATATCTGGTATTATGATCCCTCCAACTTTGTCCCAAGATTGTTATGGCTATTCAAGGTCTTTTTTGGTTCCATATAAATTATTGGAATATTTGTTGTAGATCTGTGAAATATGCTGAAGGTATTTTAATAGGGATTGATATGAATCTACATATTGCTTTGGGTAGCATGAACATTTTAATGACGTTAGTTTTTCCAATCCAGGAATACAGTATATGCTTCCACTTGTTTATATCTTCCTCTGTATCTCTTTTCAGTGACCTATAGTTTTCCAAGTACAGGTTTTCTACCTCCTTGGTTAAGTTTATGTTCTTATTCCTAGGTTTCTTATTTTTCATTGCAATGGTAAATGGGGTTGTTTTTTTAGTTTCTCTTTCTCAGAGTTCATTATTGGTGTACAAAAATGCCATCAATTTCTGGGTGTTAATTTTGTATCCTACTACTTTGCTGAATTCATTTATTAAATCTAGTAGCTTTTTTGTGGAATCTTTAGGGTTTTCTATGTACAGTATCATGTCATCTGAAAATAATGTCAGTTTTACTTCCTCCTTTCCAATTTGGATGCTTTTTAATTTTTCTTCTTGTTTTATCACTGTGGCGAGGACTTCCAGTTCTATGTTAAATAAAAGTGGTGAATGTGGACAACCCTGTCTTTTCCTGTTTTTAAGGAAAACACTTTTAGTTTTGCACACTATGATGTTGGCTGTAGGTTTGTCATATACAGTGGTACCTTGGTTTTCAAATATCTCCGTTGACGAACACTCTGGTTTACGAACGCTGTAAACCTGGAATGCTTGTTTTCGAACATGCCTTGGAAGTTGAACATGCCACACAGCTTCCGCTGAGTGCAAGATCCTGAGGCCTAGCTGTTGGCTGTGGATCCCTCAGTTTTCGGAACGGTCTTCCAGAACAGATTACATTAGAAAACAGAGGTTCCACTGTATGGCCTTTATAATGTTGAGATATGCTCCCTCTATTTTCATTTACCTGAGAGTTTTTATCAAAAATGGGTGCTTCATTTTGTCAAAGGCTTTTTCTGAGTCTACTGAAATGAACATATGACTTTTATCCTTCATTTGGTTTATGTAATGCATCACACTTACTGATTTGCGAATATTGTACCAGCCTTGCATTTCCGGAATGAATCCTATTGGTCACAGTATATGATCTTTTTAACATATTGCTGTATCCGGTTTGCTAATATTTTGTCAAGGATTTTAGCATCTATACTTATTAGGGATATTAGCCTGTAATTTTCTTTCTTTGTAGTGTCTTTACCTGGCTTTGGAATTGGGCTAATGCTGGCCTCGTAAAAAGAGCTTGGAAGTCTTCCCTCCTCTTGAATTTTTTTGGAATAATTTGAAAAGGATAGGTGTTAGTTCTTTGAATATTTAGTAAAACTTGCCTGTGAATCCATCCAGTCCAGCACTTTTGTTTGCTAGTTTTTTGATTACTGCTTCAATTTCATTAGCTGTTATTAACATATTCAGGTTTTATGATTCCTCCTGATTGAGTTTTGAAAGACTTTATGTTTCTGGGAACTTGTCAATTTTACCCAGGTTGTCTAGTTTGTTGGCACACAGATGTACATAGTATTTTCTTGGAATTCTTTGCATATCTGTGACATGTGTCAGTAGTTACTTTGCTTCTTTCATTTCGATTTTACTTGGGTCCTCTTTGTTTCTTGAGGAGCCATGTTAAAGGTTCATCATTCTTGTTATCTTTTTGAAACACCAGCTCTCGGTTTCACTGATCTTTCGTATTGTTTTTTGTGGGGGGTTTTTGGTCTCTATGTCTTTAATTTCCTTCCTTCTACTTCCTCTGGACTTTTCTTGTGGTTCTCTTTCTACTTTTAGTTGTAGGGTTAGATTGTTTGAGCTTTTTCTTATTTCTTGAGGGGGGCTTGTAATGCTGTGAACTTCCCTCTCAGGTATGCTTTCACTGTGTCCCACAGATTTTGCATTGTTGTGTGTTCATTTTCATTGGCTTCCAGGAAGTTTATTTCTTCCTTGATCACATTAGTAACCCATTTATTGTTTAACAACATACAATTTAGCCTTCATACGTTTGAGTGTTTTGGTTTTTTAGTTGTAGACTTCTAGCTTGATGCCATTGTGATCTGAGATGCTTGATATAATTTCAATCTTCTTGAACTTGGTAGAGACTTGTTTTGTATCCTAACATGTGGTCTATCTTTAAGAATGTTCCATGTACACTTCAGAAGAATGTATATTCTGCAGCTTTGGGATGAAATGTTCTGTAAATATCAATTAAATCCAGCTGATCTAGTGTGTCGTTTAAAGTCACTGTTCCCATGTTGATTTTTTGTCTGGAAGATCCATCCAGTGATGTCAGTGGGGTGTTAAAGTCTCCTACTATGACTGTATTGCTATCTCTCTCTTACAGTCTCCAATTTTTAAAAATATATTTAGTTGCTCCTGTATTGGGTGCATAATGTTTACCAGGGTTATATCCTCTTGTTGGAACAATCACTTTAGTCTTATGTGGTGACCTTCATTGTCTCTTGTTATGGCCTTTGTTTCAAAGTCTATTTTGTCAGATATAAGTATTGCTATGCCCACTTTTATTCGTTTCCATTCGCTTAGAAAATTTTTTTCCATCCCTTCACTTTCAACCTGTGTAAGTCTTTAGTTCTGAGGTGGGTCTCCAGTAGTCAGCATACATATGGGTCATGTTTTCTGATCCATTCAGCTACCCTATGTCTTTTGATTGGATCATTTAATTCATTATCTTTAAGGTTATTATTAATAGGTACTTATTGCCATTTTATTCTTTATGCCTATGTTCCTCTCTCTCTTTCTTCTTCTTACAACAGTTCCTTTAGCATTTATTGCAATGCTGATTTGGTGGTAATAAACTCCTTCGGCCTTTTTTTGTCTGGCAAGCTCTGTATTTCACCTTCAATTGTGAAGGAGAGCCTTGCTGAATAGAGTAGTGTTGCTTTCAGATTCCTGCATTTCATAACGTTGAATAATTCATGCCATTCCCTTCTGGCCTGTAGTGCTTCTATTGAGAAATCTTCTGACAGCCTTATGGGAGCTCCCTTGTAGGTAACTATCTCTCTCTTGCAGCCCTTGAGAATCTCTGTCTTTAATGTCTGTCATTATAATTATGATGTGTCTTACTGTGGGTCTCTTTGGGTTCCTCTTGACTGGGACTCTGTGCTTCCTAACTTGTGTAACTTTTTCCTTCACCAGTTTAGGAAAGTTTTCTGCCATTATTTCTTCAAACAGGTTTTCTACCCCCTTCCTCACTTTCTTCTCCCTCTGGTAGCCCTATGATATGGATGTTGTTCTGTTTCATCATGTCCAAAGTTCCCTTAATTCTCCTAATGCATTTTAAGTGTTTTTATTTATTTTTTGCTGCTCTAATTGAGCAAGCTTTTCTACATTGTCTTCCAAATCACTGATTCGATCCTTTGCTTCATCAATCCTGATTTTAATTCCTTCCAGTGTGTTCTTTTTGTTGTTGTTAATCCTCACCCGGGGATACTTTTTCCATATATTTTTAGAGAGAGTGGAAGGGAGGGATAGAGAAAGAGAGAAACATCAATGTGAGAGAGACACATCAATTGGTTGCCTTTGGTGCCTCCCCGATCAAGGAACAAATCCTCAATCCAGGTATGTGCCTTTGACCTGGAATCAAACCTGCGACTTTTTGGTGCAGTGCCTGATGCTCTAACATGAACCACACTGGCCAGGGCGCTTCCAGAGTATTCTTGATATTAGACACAGTATTCTTCCTTTCCAATTGGTTCTTATTCATGATCTCTTAGTCTTTTTCATGCTGATGTAGTTTCCTTTAAGCTTTTTGTTGTTCTAAGTTTCTAGAGCATCTTTATAACCATTATTCTGAACTGTATGTATGATAAATTGCTTATCTCTGTCTCATTCAGATCATTTACTAGAGATTCTAGAGATTCTTCCTTTCATTTGGGGGTTGTTTCTTTGTCTCTCCATTCTACTTGTATCTTTGTGTTTATTTCTATGTATCAGATATATCGACCATAAATCCAAGTCCTTGTGAGGTGGCCTTTTGTAGTAAATGTCCTGTGGGACCCAGTGGTGCGATTTCCTTAAACTTCTGGGCTGTATGCTCTAGGAGTGATCCTAATGTCGGTTATTTGGGCTCTCCTGTTGTAACTGGGTCTTAACTGTTCTTGCTCCCTTCCTGGGTAGGATCTCCTCTCAGGCTGGCTGTGATGCTCAACCCCAAACACATCACATGAGCTGCTATACAGGTGGTGACAGAACAAAACAAAACAAAACAAAACAGGAAACATACAAAAGAACCCTACAACAGCAAAAACAACCCCAAAAGAAGAAAGAACTAGGAAAGAGAAAAGAGAACAATAAAAAAAGAGAAAAAGATAATAAAATTAAAATACTAGAAAAGGGAAAGAAAAAAATTCTGAAAAGGGAGAGTGAAAAATTAATAGTAGAGAATATGAAAAGGGAAACAGTAAAAAGAAAAGAAAGAAAAGTATTATGAAAAGGTGAAAAGAAGAGAAAGTAAAAGAAAAAATAGAGTAAAAGTAGGAAAATAAGAGATATGAAAGAAACAAGAGAGAAAAAAATAATAACGCCCAAGCAATAAAAAAGAAAAAATATAATGGGGGAAAACAAACCAACCACCAAGTAAAGTTCGCCTCAGCAGATTTTAGTGCCTGCTAGGATTTCCCTTTGGATCTTGCTCTTGTGTTGTCTGAGGCTGTTTGTATGCTGATTTTGGGGCCTCCTGGGAGGTACTTTTGTGATAGTAAATGTCAGCAGCTGTCCAAGTTTGCCTCTTGTCTCACTGTTCAAAGCTTCAAGTGATCCACCACTTTCGGGCTGCCTTAACTGGGCTTGTCTGCCCGTGGAAAGGACCAAGCTGAGCTCTTAAGCCTGCTTATTAGCAGCATGGGGCTCTAAGGCAGATGGAGGGTGTATACCCAGACCATTCCTTGTCCTCAGAAGGGCTGAATCCCTCTTAGGCAGGGCACAGTCCCTCTTAAGCAGGCCAGCTGGGTTCACTAGAAGCCAAGAGTTTCTATCAGCTCTCCTGTGAGAAGAAATTGCCAGCGAATTTCCTAAGAATGTGGGGGTAATGTCCATGCCCCATAGCCACCCACTGATGTTCCCTGAGACTGCACCTTCCTGAGATTGCTACCTCCGCAGCTCTGGTCCTGGTGCAGTATGTGGTGTGCTGGATTCCAGAGGGTGGTGCCAGCAGGATTCCTTAGGTTAGGGTGAGCTGTATCCCTGGGGCTGAGTATTTGCCTTTCCCCAGGCTTCTACTATTGGGAGGGGCTTGTGTCTCAGAAGCAATGGCCACTGCAATATGAGGCACAGGTAAGCTGGTAGTTGTCCTCCCTGCCACTCTCCCCAAATCCTTTCACCACCACCCTCATCTCTCCTCAGGGGCCTCCAGTCCACACTGCCCTCCCTCTGCCAAAACCTAGGATAACTGGGAAGGGAACTCCTGAGAGCTTGGCCTTAAAAAAAGTGGCTTTCCGTCCCAGTGGTTTTCCTTCCCTATGCTAAGAAGCCTGGCGCTGGTTGCTACGTGGGCGGCCTGTTGCCTGGCGCTCAGCTCTCTTGCTGCTGGAAGCCGGGCCCCTAGTTGCTGTGTGGGCGCCTGGGGTCCATTGGTTCAGTTCTCTGGCTCATCCAGCCCCTATCCCAGGAACCGTCCTCACCCTTGGGCCCTGGCTCCTGAGAGCTCCCCAAGTACCTCTCCAACCCACCCTTCCTATTCCAGTCTCTGTGTGGTCTCTGGCCTTCTTTCTTCCATCCAGAATTTATTCTTGTATTATTATTAACTATTATATTGTTTTCCATATAAACAACCACAAAGCTACTTTTGACCCACGATATAAATATATATATACATATATATATGTATATATATATAATATACTCTCAAGATCCAGAAGTGAAGATTCTGATTTAGTTGGTATGGGATGGAGGCTGAAGCACAGTTTTAAAAAGGCAATTTTCATTTGCATCCCCAGTTCAGAACCACTGTTGCAAACAGTACAGGGTAGAAAGGGTAAAACGTAGGGCACCAACACAAAATATAAGGTCAGAGTTTTGCCAACTCAGATTTAAAATAGCAAAGTTAAAGGTACATTACTGTTTAAGTTACACCTAATATGACATCAATATAAAGCAAAGGGAGCTCTTACTTGGATGTACAGAAATTCAGTACGATTTAAAGACTATCTGGAGGAAGCAAGTTTAGAAAAAGACAAGTCAATGGTCATGCCAAATGCTCGCATTCTCCATCAATAACTCACTTCTCTTGTGACAGGGTCCACTTCGATCAGTCCATGTTCTGAGCCAATGAGCACTGTGCCCTGCTCAGTTCGGAAAGAAAAGCACTGAGGTGTCCCAGGAGCCTGAATATCCCTGAACTCCAGGGTCCGAAGTAACTTCAGATTTCTCATGATGAAGCAATTCCTGAAAGTAAAGTACAAAGATTCCTTGATGGAGCACTCACGTCTAAGAGAAAAAAAGATTTAACATCAGTTTTTCCTCAGAAAAGTTGAACAAAATGAATGGAAAAACATTTTATTTTTAACTATGAGGATAACTTTATAGCTACATAGATTTATAATATAAAATCATGTAAAACCCATATATATATATTTGAAGAAAATCTGGAGTAAAATTACTTTAATATCACTATGTACTTTTATTTATATATTGGGACATTTTCATTAAAACATTAAAATTAAAATAAAAAAAAAGAAATAGCCTGGCCGGGCGTGGCTCAGCGGTTGAGGGTTGACCTAGGATCCAGGTGATCAGGGTTCGATTCCCGGTCAGGGCACATGCCCGGATTGCGGGCTGCAGCGGATCAATGACTCTCTCATCATTGATGTTTCTATCTCTCTCCCTCTCCCTTCCTCTCTCTGAAATCAATAAAGATATATTTTAAAAATAAATAAATAAATAAATAAATATATACTGTTCTAAGGGGGAAAATAAGACCTGTAAAATTGTAACAGTTCACTTCAAAATGATGACCAACATATAGGGAGCTTGATGACTTGATATATTTATTTCATGTAACTCAGCTTTCCTGGCCTGGTTTTTACCAGTGCAATAGAAAGGTGAGATAAGAATGATAAATAGGAAACCTACTTCAGTCTGGCAAAATCAGATTTGCTGTAATGCACAGTGTTATCTAAGTAGGAGAAAAACAAATGTTAATGTGTGGGGTATTTACATGCTCATCCCTTTAAAGTTTATAACTGGAAGTCCCTAAGTTATGTTAGGGGTTGCAATTATACAGACCACAATGGCCTTAATGCCACCATATTCTAAGGTGAATTCTCTCATCTTGGCATTTCATACATTTGCCATTGAAAAAGCTGCATTAATCCTTCTCCTATAAGCAGATAATGTTAACTGTAATATGAATAATAAAACATACAACGTGAGTCAAAAGAAAGGCAAAACCATACATGGAGGAAGCAAGGAAAAAAATCATGGCAAACAATGGTTTTATAAGCTTCAGTGATACTTATATTCAAGAACTTATAGAAATTATTTGAACCTGTATTATATCATGAAGGTTTTATTTTTTTTTTAATGTCTTTATTGATTTCAGATAGAGGAAGGGAGATGGAGAGAGAGAAACATCAATGATGAGAGAGTCATTGATTGGCTGCCTCCTGCACGCCCCTACTGGGGACCAAGCCTGCAGCCCCAGCAAGTGCCCTGACCAGGAATCTAACTGTGATCTCCTGGATCCTAAGTTGATGCTCAACTGCTGAGCCACTCCACAGGAGGACACCATGAAGGTTTTAAACTTAAATCCAATTCTATACAGAAAGTTTAGGCCTTTCAAAGCTTATAAAAATTACATCTTTTTATCTTTGTTTAAACATAGAGATCTGGTATAGATCTGAAAGGATGGGTAGATGTGAAATATGGGTAGGTTTGAGATGAGAGAATGCCTGGCATGTCTGGCTAGAGGGGAATAAGCAGGCGTTTCAGTAGCAAGAGATAAGAACAGGCAAGAAGAGGACCAATGTGTAGTTTCCTGTCTGTCTTTCATTCTCCTTTACCTAATCATCATGCTGTCACTGCTGCCATGATCAGATGATCAAAATATCTTCAGCCCCGCTGGAGTGGATCAGCAGTTGAGCATCAACCTATGATCCAGGAGATCAAGGTTCAATTCCTGGTCAGGGCACATGCCCAGGTTGCGGGATACATCCCCAGCAGGGGGTGTGCAGGAGGCAGGCGATTAATGACTCTCTCTCATCATTGCTGTTTCTCTCTCCCTCTCCCTCTTAAAAAACATTTAAATATATATTTATCTCTCTCTTCATTTCCCTCCCTATGAACTTGGATTCTATTCACCAATAAACTGTGGTGCCCTGAGGTCCATGGAACGACCACAGATAAGAATCTGGAGGGTAAAGGCAGGAAGACCTGAAAGGGGCTATTTCCTGTTATCTTACTGTTCCCATCACTGCTACTCCAGCAATGGGGCTTCCCCCTTGCAGGGGCCCTTAGTCCCAGTCTCTAGCACTCCCAAGACCAGCGTCATCAACCCAATCCCCAGAGACACCAGCAATAACCAGGCAGACCCTCTCCAGACCTCTGAAATCCAACAACACAAGGGCTCCTCCTCTGAATTCTGGAAGTACTGACACCAGAGGTCTGAGTTCCAGCTTTACAATGCCTCTCCTCCAAGTTTAGGCCGTGATAATCCCAAGGGCTTCCCTTGTTTTGAGACCCAGCCCTCGCTAAGTGTTGTAGCTACTTCATCAGTTTACCTTTTATGCTACTTCACTGTTCCCTTTTGCTTTTTGTTGCTCCAACAGCTACTTAACCAGTCCCTCATATTAAATTTTGTTCAAATAATATGCGGCTTCTACTTCCCCAACTGGACCCTGACTGACAAATACAGCAAACAACCTAAGTTCTCAAAACACTGACCTTCCAGAATCACCCGCCAATGTGAGCTCATCATTCATCTCCTCCCTCCCCAGCTTTCCCAGTCTCAAAAAGAACTTCTCTGAATTTTCACACCCACCATCCTCACTCCCTTACCTTCTCGAGTGTCCCATGCCTCTGCAAGGATAGGAAAGGAGTACCCTCCAAACTCCCCAGCACAACTTACTAGGACCCTTTCTTTTACATGTGCAATCTCCAACTCCCAGCCCTCAATGATTCTTTTCTCAGCCTTTACATGTGGTAAACATCTCTCTACACCAGAGATCATTCCTGATCTTCTCCAAAATTTCTGACAACTTCTTCATTTTCTTCCCTTGCTCCTTTACCCATCTGTCTCTCAGCTAATTATCATACCACTGACTACAAGTACCAGGCAGATCACTAATATGCTTCGGAGATGTAAATGTCTAGCCCTGACCCTCCCTATCCTGGACGCTAAACCCACATTTTCAACCTCCTGATGTTATCACAGGAATGTCTCAGAAACACGTCAAATAAAACCTGGAAAATGAAGTAAGAACTTGCTATTTTCCCCCCAAATGTTTTCCCTATTTGGGGCCATTGGCATTTCTACTCTGTTTGCCAACTTGAAAACAGTCTGCCTGCTTTCTGCTCACACTTTTCATGTTAAACTCTTCGTTGGTTGCCTCCGAGGCTGTCAATACACAGCTTGAATCCTTTACACAGGAAGCGCCTAGTCGATCCCCGATCTGGTCTGTGGCCCACATCAAACACCGAATGAGCACTTGCTAAGCGCTCAAATCTGAAGACAAGAAATGACTGAGAGTCACTGCCCCCACGGAGGTCACAGCTTTAACGGTGGAGAGGACCACATAATATGCCACAGTAGGTGGAGAAGCACAGGGGACAACATCTCCACGACAAAGGCGCAGACACGAGAAGGGAACCGCCACAATTTTCGAACCTCTCCTAACCGTCACCTTCCACCGCGCACTAATTGATTCGCTTTCAGCGGTACTGGCCACTCCTGCAAGGATTCAGCAGGCCGGGTGAGTGTGCAGCTGGGGGGCAGAGCCCCCGCGCACCCCATGGCCCCAGGTGGAGACACGCCGGCAGAACGAGAACTTAAGGCTCGAGGGCAGCGGTGGTCACGCTGCCCTCCATTCCTGCGCCTGCAGCAGGCAGAGGTGGCGCGCTCGGGGGCTCCCGGCCTCAGCACGGGTCGGGAAGAGTCCCCCGAACGCTCACCTGACGCCGGGCTCCCCCCCAGACAAAGGAGCGCCCACCCTCGCCGCCCGGGCCGCGCGCAGCTGGCCTCGGGAGCCCCCGGGGTCGCGCACGCACCTCTCGGTCCGCGGCTCCCGAGCTCTCGCGCTGTGGCGGCGCACGCAAGGCCTCCGGGCCGCTGGGCCGCCCGAGCCCGGGGGTAGGTAGCGGCTGAAGCGGGCGGAGAGGCTGCGGGTGGGACGACGACGAGCGAGCGAGCAGGCCAGACGCAAGCGGAGCGGCGCGGGAAAGACGTCACGAGGCTGAGGGGGCGTGACCGGCGTTTCCCCGGGCCGCTCCAGTCAGAGAGAGAGAGGCTTTGTCCTCGCGGCCAGACTATTGTATTTGATCCCCCACGTTGACGTCAGCCCCAAAGCCCGGTGATTGGCGTCAGGGGCGGAGCCTGCGGGGCCAGTACGCAGCGCGCGTGCGCCAGCCGCTGGCCGCGCGCCGGAAGCACAGCCCCCGCCTGGGCCAGCATGGAGGAAGCGCCGGCGTCTCCGCGGGCGGAGGTGGCGGCGCCCGGGGTCGCCATGGCTACCGAGCCGGGGGCCTCGGAGTCCGAGGTGCCATCGCTTGTGGATCGTTACTTCACTCGCTGGTACAAAGCGGGTAAGTGGGGAATTAGGTCGGTCTCTCCTCGGCCGCATTGGCCTGATGGCGTAGGGACTGCGGTGACCCATCAGAAGCCGCGCGCGCCCTCCCGGCCCTTCACCCCCACGTTAGAAGGAACTGGACCTCTCTGTTGCCTTCAAGCAGGAGGGAATGGGCATTTGCAAAGGCGTGGAGGACTGAAATGCAGCAGGGCGCTTCCTGGGGCTGGCGAGAGCTGTGCGAATCCCTGGGTGGGCTGCTTGCGGCAAGACCGTAGTCTGAGGTGAGGCCCCCTAGTCTAAGGCGAGGTCCCCTAGTCTGAGGTGAGGTCCCCTAGTCTAAGGCGAGGCCCCCTAGTCTGAGGTGAGGTCCCCTAGTCTAAGGCGAGGCCCCCTAGTCTGAGGTGAGGTCCCCTAGTCTAAGGCGAGGCCCCGAGGGAGGCAGGGGCCCGATTGCAGTCTCCTGCAGTACCTTAAGGGAGTGGGGCACAGTCCTCTAGGGAGTGGCACTACATAAAATGACTGAAGTGATCAGGTCGTAACTAAGGCAGAGGCTGTAGGGATGGAGAGAAGAGGGTGGGTTAGAATAGAGGCATTTAGAAAGCAGAATCTGTGTGTGTGTGTGTGTGAGAGAGAGAGGAGAGAGAGAGAGAGAGAGAGAGAGAGAGAGAGAGAGAGAGAGAGAGAGAGAGAGGGAGGAGGTTTACTAAAGCTGGGGACACTGAAACAAGGAAGGGCCTAGGATAGAAGTAGTAATGGGAGAGAGAGCAGGCGGGGCTGCTTTGACTCTCTGGAAGCCTTATTGTTAAAATTGAGCCTAGGTGGGGCTGCTGTCATCTTACTGGAGTCAGAGAAAAAGGGACGTTGGGGATAGGGTCAGGTCAGACTAGCTGCCGCTGCCCATTGCTCCCCTGGTTGCAAGTCTCCAGGGGTCCCTTAGGGTTTAGGAGATCATGGCTGTGGGGGGAGGGAGAGGGAGCCAGAATCCCACAGTTTTCCTGAAAGAGAAGCCGCAGGTATTATATACATCTGCCACTTAATAAGTAGGTATTCTCTTGTGTTGTTTGTGTACCCAGTAAATATCAGTGGTGGAAGCATCGCTGGGGACATTCTTCTAACCCCATACTTGCTCCCTTTCATTCAGGGATAACAGGTGTACTCACTTTTTAAAATATTGTAGCATAGGTTTTACTAGCCAAATTTTGGATGACTAACTGTTCCCGTTTACCAATGACTGAGGGTTTTCAGCCCTAACATCAGGACAGTTCTAGGCAAACTAGGAGGAGGTGATCCCTCTAAAATTGACCGACAAAATATATACTGCTGTATTGTATAAAGAATGCATTGCTAATTGCATTTTTCTAATAGAAATAATGTGTACTCATTTTAAAGTGAGGATAAAGCAAGATGGAGCGAAGGGAAATCACTTCAATGATGAATGGAATGATTCCATCTGGGCCATGTCTCTTTATAGGAAACCTTTTAGGTATATCTTTTTTAGCATTGAAGGGATACAAATGATCAGTATGTGTACAATCTTCATAATTAACTATCTCTATGGACCAAAGAAAGTGCTATACAGTGGTAGTAAATATTGACTTCCTACCACCTGACCCATTCATTCTTCTAGATGTCAAAGGAAAACCCTGTGAGGACCATTGTATACTGCAGCACTCTAACCGGTAAGCAAATTGGGAATTTTAAATTATTTTTAAAAAACCTTCTTCTGGTATGGTAGCCTGGTATCGTCTTGGATTGAACAAATATTCATTAACTGATTATCTTCCACTGTGTTGAAATAGTATTATTTATTATATAAGTTTGGTTGACAAGAATGAGCCTTTCAGTGCCTACTCACGTTAAACAAACTTGATTACCCAAACATCCAAATGGACCACCATGCCCTCAGCCCGCTACTGCCTGAAGTACCCAGCCTGTGCTTAACCACTGACTCACCAGAGCCCATGGAGAAAGCTAGGGTGGAGGCCTAGGTGGTATCCTGTACATACAGGCAGCCTTACTACTCTCTTCCACCTCAGTGCTACCTAAAGACCTGGTACTCTTCTCTTCTCTGGGATATAAAATCCCATTTTCTCCTATTTTATTATTGCATTACCTTCTACAGTAACCAGAGGAAAATGAGGGATATGATAGTTTGACTAAACAAATTTCAGTTCATATATTCTTTTGTCAGTAGGAATACTGTGCTATACAAGGAAGAATTATACTGACAATAATATAGGATCAATTTTTGCTCCTTCTAGAATATGTGTCATTACGTTAGCAGAATCTCATCCAGTTCTTCAAAGTGGAAAAACAATTAAAAGCATTTCCTATCAAATCAGTACCAACTGTAGCAGACTGCAGAACAAGGTCTCTGGGAAATTTAAACGGGTATGTTCCTATAATTCTCTATTTAAGTCCTCTATGTCATAGTAATGATAGGTCCACTCAGTCTTTAGAATCCAGTGATGTATGTTCAGCACCCTTCCCTGGCCGTTTGACATTAACCCTAGAGAAAGTCCCAGACCAAAAAAATGTATTTCGGGCGGTGTAGGATCTCTCATTTCTGGTTCTGTAGCACCACCCCTGTCATCCCCAGGATGGAGGATGGGGAAGGTGGGCCTTTGAAAGGACAACACTAATAACAGTATAATGAGACATTTTGTCTCTTCCAGTTTTATTAAACCAGTATTTTGAGCTCTGTAAAATTTAGGTGATCAACTCTTTACCATATATTTCCACATGTAAATAAAAACTAAAAATATTTCCTGAGGTAGTGAAAAAATTCAATCTGAAAAAATATACAGTGTTTCCTCCTTATCATTTTCCATTGCGTTTCATGCTCATATAGCCACACCCTCTACTTCCACATAATGCTCAGCTGTACAAAATGTTCTCTCTACCCTCTACAACTCTGGGCAGGATGGACACATTTTATTAAAGGGTGGTATCACTTTTAGTAGATTCGTCATGGAGGATGATTTGGGTCCTTCATTTACTGAGTTCCTACTAACAATTTCTGCTAATAACCCTCACTGTTCTAGGAGACCCTTGTTTATACTCCCTTTGTAGGCCTGAAATCCCCTAATAACATGACTTGTGAGTATTGATTTTTCTTCACTCCTCGTAGATTTTTGTCAGACTCCCCAGATATATCCATAGAGTGGAATACATGAAACAATAATGTGCCATGGCATTCTAACAGATATACGTCAAAATGTTGTATTTACTTCTGGGTTATAGGATAATGGGTAAATGATTCTTACTTGCTACTCGAAACTTTTCTGTTTTCCAAATTTTCCTCAAAGTTCATTTCTTTTTAATTAAAAAAAAATCCCTTTTTCAAAAAGTCTTAGAGAAGATAGGAATCTTAATGAAATTAACTTTGCACAGTATTGCTGTCACACTCTATCATGTTGAATATTCTATTGCTTATTGATGAACTTTCTTTATTGAAATCTTTATACTTGGCTATATGCAGCTTTCTCATTTAAAGTTAATAAAATATATTCTTAATTTTTAAACTAGCTATTATCATATGTGTCTTAGTTTGCTTTTCCCCCTAGAACATATGTTGGTGCCTGGCCCAGAGTTTTCAAAACACTAATTCCAGGACTGTACTGTATGATAACAACAATGGCTGCCTCTCAGAGGAAAGTGAAAATGTCCATCAGTTAATTACCTCTTCCCTTTCATTATCAGGGGGCACAGTTTCTAACAGAACTCGCACCTCTGTGTAAGATTTACTGCTCAGATGGGGAAGAATATACCGTATCTAGGTGAGTTACTTTTTAACCTCAATTTAGGAGGAAAAAAGGGAGGTATTATTTTTCTTCAAAACAGTTCTTTTTTCAATAGTTGTGTTAGAGGACGGTTGATGGAAGTGAATGAAAATATCCTCCATAGGCCTTCTATTCTTCAAGAGAAGGTAAGAAGGGGGTTGGGGGTGGAGTATGATCCCATCCACATACTTTTCATCTGATTGTGGTCATTTGACAGTACTGAATGTTCCATTTCCTTTCTAGCCATCCACTGAAGGTTACATTGCAGTTGTGTTGCCCAAATTTGAAGAAAGTAAAAGCATAACAGAAGGGTTACTGACACAAAAACAATATGAAGAAGTTGTGGTAAAACGCAGTAACGCCACAGCTGCCACGTCATGAGGACTAAGATGGAATGAAAAGCAATGCGGCATTCGATCAGCGCACTAAAGAAGTCCCAGCATATGGCAGAAGCATACTTCACAGCCAGCCGTCCGCAAGGAAGCGTGGGGTTCTTTCTCTTGCATAACAAGCCTGGGTTCTCATTTTGTCTTTAGCCTCCCAGATCTGACCTGCATAGACTCACTCTGCTCTTCTTTTGCTTTTCTCTTCCTCAAAACTGACAAGCAAGGGATATTTTTCTGATTAAAACAAACATATGTTGGTGCCTGGCCCAGAGTTTTCAAAACACTAATTCCAGGACTGTACTGTATGATAACAACAATGGCTGCCTCTCAGAGGAAAGTGAAAATGTCCATCAGTTAATTACCTCTTCCCTTTCATTATCAGGGGGCACAGTTTGGAAAATTTGGAAAAGACAAAAGCTTTAAGTAGCAAGTAAAAATAATTTATCCATCATCCTGTAACTCATTAGTAAATACTACATTTTGACATACTTCTGTTTGAATGTTATGGCATGATTGTTTTTGCTCAAACTTCCATCAGTTTGATGGTAAAAGAAACAACAGCTGGCCTTTCTTACCCGGTCTGCTTCAGTGTGGCACTATCAAAAGTCTAGTCCCACCGCTTCTGCCCCAACTCCTTTCTAGGTCATAGGGGAGAGGCAGTGAGTGGCGTGTACCTTCCCTGGTCCTTAAGCTGCTGGATGGCCTTCCTCTCTGAAAGCAGAACTCTGACACTGCGGCTTCTTATGAGGGACAGCATGAAAAGGCTTTGAAAACTACAAAGGGCTTTCCTAACTTATGGAAGTATTATAATGCAGTACAAACAGTACAGTCCCTCAGTCTCACACGAGTTACAGGGTAATGAGCAAAGGAGAAGTTGCTATAATTCAGAGACACAGAGGCCTTTGAATAGAACAAAAGTTTTCACATTTGAACTGAAAAAACACTGAATTTATGGTTTAAGACTGTATATTTACACTGAATTTTAAATAAAAGACTTTAAAAATTGTTATTTTTTTAAGGGCTATAACACATGTACATTTAAATATCTGTTTTTAAATCAATTGTTTAATATGGAAGAAATCACTTGGCATGTAAATTCCTTTAGTTCCCTGTCTTACGACGCAGAAGTCATGTTATCCCTTCCCCACTCCCACCTGCAGTTAAATAAGAGAATATTCTCATTTCAGGTATGTAAAAGTATGTTGTAAATAAAATTTAAAAATTATTTTTGACTCACAAAAACTTCTTCAGTGCCAGCATGACTGTCCGCAGGTATGTGCACCAGACATGATACAGGTAGTAACTACAAACTACACTGACAGTGCTGTGGACTGAGAGTATAGCAAAAACCAGCAGGCCCCCAGTTTGAGCAGCGCAATGATTCCCAAGGACGTCATAAAACAAAGCTACTACAGATAGTAAACAAATTTATCTATTTTACATATAACATTGCCTCACATCATTCACCATTATCTCTACTGCAATTTAAAAGAATATTTTGGTTTCAGGGAATAAATGGTTTTTATAAGGGAGTATTTCATAAAGATCATTAACCAAACTGAGTGCGACCCATTTCCCCCTGACGCCTATACAATTCAAGTTTCCTTCAATAAAATACTGACTACCTAACTGGTCGTACTGTGGGTCTTTGGGAATCTTGTGCATATTGTGATGGTTGACCCAGATAAGAGTCATCAGACAAGCTTGCGTAACTATAGCCATTTGGCAATTGACGTGTCCTGTTAGATTTCAAAGCACTGGGATACAAGCACTATCAAAGGAGTCCAAAGTTAACTGTACTGTATCATAAGGGCAGGACCTAGAAACCAGATCTTTGCATCAAATCCCCGCTCACAAAAACAAAAGCTTTAAACCGTGAAATTAAAAAGAATAAAGATGTTTATTTGTTTTAAAATGAACATTCCAAAGGCACATATATAAAATGTACGATTATTCAAAATTTATTTTAAACAGCTTCTTAGTTCTATCATTTTCTGTCTTCCATCTTCCATTCCATCAGTCACTACTGAAGACAGTTCAAAAACTACTTTTTTGAAGCCAGTAAGTTAGGTTTAGGATTCCAGCTAGTGTTCAGGGCAGACAGGCCAGCTCTTGCTAGAACTACAACTAAAAGCCATCTCCTAGTGAGTTCCTCCAGGGTTCCTTGGAGTGAGCTCCATGACCCTGCTTTTGGGGATGGGAGAGGGATCTGCATCACAACAGATGGCCTGCACTATGTGAAATGCTTGTTAGAAAACAGATGTGTGCAATTTGCATGGATGATCTATGACAGTGGGTGGCCAAGAGGCCAGGTCACACTTGGACAGAGGGATTGAAGAGTCCACAGGCTTAAGGAAAACTGCTTTCAACCAGACTACTGAGTATTTTCTGCTGAAAATTAGTGTTCTAGGTGATAAGCTTAAATAAAAGACGGAAGAGGGGAAGGTAAATATGCCAAAGGTGAGCATACATTCAAAATAGCTTCTTTGGATTAAACTGTCATTAAGACAGTTGGGATATTTGGCTTGACTTTTAAAGAACAATATTGGTGGCAATGTCTCATTTTAAAATCACACTGCAATTAGAATTCTAGCAACTACCATAGCATTTATTAGCTGTCAAAAAGCAACAATCCAGTTTCATGATCAGAAAATAAAGCAGGATTTCAGTGTTTTCTTTATAAAATTATTGAATTTCAAAAAATATAAAGGATCTTTGCTTTTAAAAATGTCAGCTTTGCCATATGGTGTTCCGGAGATCTGCCCTCAGAAACTTCTCAAGTTTTACCATCCAAGGAGTCTTTATTTGTGACTGAGGCCCATCTGTTGTTTTCCATCTGAAGCTGGAAAGAAGACAATTTCTGCTTTATTCTCAAAGATTGCAAAATTAAATAACTATTTTCTTTTACATTGTCTTTTAGATTTTAAAATGTGAGTGTAGGATAGAAAACGGTCTCACCTTCTTCTGCAGTTTAAAGCAAAGTGAGAGAAGCTGGACCAAAATAGCCATCATAGATCTTGTCTTTGTAATACATTTATCAACCTATAGTGACAAAAAATGAGCAAATTAAACTCCTTTGCAAGGGGTACTTCAAAAGACTTTATCATTATTCAATTTTAAAATGATAACAATTCTCCATTATGAAACTCTAAGGGATCTCAAAGGGTATATGGATTAGAACACATGAGCTGGCTTGATAACCTTGGGCCCCAGAACACAGATGCAGGGATTGCTGCCGGGTCTCACGCCTAGTTCATGAATTCCCAAGAAGAACAGATGGAAAATCAACCCATTCTACTTCAGGCTGTTTTGGGGCTTCTCTAAGTACTTCAGATAGTGGCAGTGAAAGCCCTATTTTGTGATTCCTCGCACTCTGCTTTGTTGCTCTCCAATTCCCTATGAATAGAGCCCATTCTCTGAGGAGTCTGTGCCCTAGTCAGTCATGTGACGACACTGGCATTTAAGGGAAGCTGCTTCATGCTATGGAATTAATCATGTCAAAAAGCCAATTTATTTGGTGAAGCTACTGCTCCCTGGGGTCATTTGTAACTGCAGATAGTGACTCTTGTAGTCATGGCACCAAAAAATGGAAATAAGTTGCTCTTCTGTGGTTATTAGCCCTTTATTTAAAGGAAAGAGGCTGGAAGCTAACGTGATAAAGTGTCAAAATCCCTCAAGAGCCTACCTGGATAACCCACCCTCACTTTTACCTTCAGAAACACTTGACTCTGCAAAGGAGTCTTAGTTATTGTCTGGAGCTGGTGGCAAAGAGGACTTAGCTTGTTTATTTCCAGGAGAAGCATGAGCTTGTCATCATCTTTCAGCTGAAATATAATTTAGGAACTTATAACAACTCCAACAAAACTCTATCTTTAAACTTTAAATACCTTTACACCTTAATAACATATCCCCCAAAGCGGGTGCCCATGACACCACCACCACCACCAGGCAGGTAGGCCTGCCTTACCTGTTTTGAGAAAGCTTGTGCACTTGAAGCAACCTTCAAGCCCTCTTCAGCAAAAACCTGGCGGAAAGAAAAAAGCCATTACTTTAGATGTAGGTCATCTGGATAGTTGGTAGGAAAAATACGCACAGATAATATAAAAGCTGAAGCCTAAAGATAAAGGTCTGCCATGGAACACCTACATATTTTGTTGTACCCAGGAAAACACAAGATTTTAACAGTATTCCGAGGCGGCTTCCCCAACCAGCTGCAGCATCAATCCCTGAGGAGGGTCTCTGAGTAATTAGAGGTGTGCAGGTGTCCATAATTTATGTGGCTAAGTATATCATACTTAGCCACATAAATTATGTCTGAGCTTCTGAAGGGATCCGAAGCTCATCTTGTAATATTCCCAGTTATAAAAGGGTGATGAATCTTAGAACACGAGCTCCAAAGGGTTAGAACTTCCTCCTTCCAGCTAAGCAGGACAGACTTTGTCACCCACGCACGTTCCTTAGCCGGCCCCTTGAGAGGAGCGACGCAGATTGGGTTTTGAGTCTTCGCACGCTTGGCAGTTCAGCAGGGGAACAGGGTGATGGGAAAGGGCAGAGACGGATGAGTTGGACTGACAAGAATATTCCGGATAAGTGAAAGATTCCAGGGGAGGAGAGGAATGAAAACTTGGCTTTAGGTGGCAGCAGTAAAAATGAAGTGAACAGGGAATCTGAGAATGATTTGTGAAGGGAAAAAACAGGTTTTGGTAATAAATTAGATGAAGAATATGAATGAGGCAATAATTTTAGGGATAACGTTAGTCCACTGCCCAAGAGCCATAACACCTTGCTCTCGTTGTATAAACCAATCTCAAGGTCAAATCGTCCTCTGCACCCTTCCCTGTCTTTTAAAGGAAAACCAGTGAGTTTTACACCTAGCTCCTAACCAAACAGAGTGACTCACTCACCCACAAATTCCTCATCACTCCACGTTACCACTTTCTGTTTCAGTATCTTCTCTTCCCTTCTAGCCTGGAAACCCCTCGGGGGCAAAATCCATATGTCTCACAGCGTCACGGTTTTAAAACCACCTCAAAGCTGACCATTCCCAAACCTCTCTCCCCGTTCCTAAGCTACCCTGACACCAGTCTTGCATATTCCACTTGAGCTAATCAATGCCTGATTTCCACCTTCTAGATCCGGTGCTGTCCCTTAGTGTCCCCTATCTCAGTAAATGGCACTACCATTTACCCTGTTGGTCAAGTTTAAAACCTCTTAAAACATAAGTCAGACCAGTGTACTGCCCCTCGAAACCCTCAATGGGTTTTCCATCATACTTGGAGATACAAAGTTTTTACAGAGATGCCACGTTACCACGCTCCTTCTGGCTCATTCCTGGCATCTACACTTGCCTTCTTATTGGTCTTCAGACTCCCCAGCCTAGCCTCACACCTCATAGTTACAGAGTCTGCCCAAAATTGTCAACCCAAATATCCATCCAGCTCACTCTCTCACTTAGTTTATATCTCTGTGCAAATGTTACCTCCTTAGAAAGCTCTTTCCTGACCGCCCCTCTATCATCTCTCTCCTCTTGGCCTACATGTTTTATCTCTAAGTACTTACGCATGGGCATTATATATTTTTTACTCTCTATCTCCCCCCATTAGAAAGTTTGTAGACCACTCAGCAGACATCAGTGTAATGAACACGCTCACACAGGAAGGTGAGTAGTGGATCTTCAGTGGTGAAACACCCCCTATGGTGTGGTGTGACTTGGAATGACATGGGCCAAACTGAATGGAATGAATCCAGAATTCATTCCAACTGTTTTAAGAGAAAAAGCTCGTTTATAGTCAACTTTACAGAAAAATTTAAAACTGTATATTTTCTACAATTCTTCTGACTCTGCTGACAAACATCCTCTCCAGCTGCAATCCCGTTCCTGAGGAAGCTCAGGGGGCAGCATGGGAAAGCCAAAGAGAACTGCACAAAGGCGATCCAGGGACGGAAATTTCAAATTCAGGAATGCTCTTGGTTCTGGAGAGACAAACAGACTAACACGAGAGTCAGGGAAGGTAAAAAGGAATCTTGCCACCTGCTTGTCAATCCAAAGCGTCTAACTAAGAGGCGAGAATTGAAATGGGCCTACGTGCAGTTCCATTACACACGGGCACGTGGGTGGGTGTCAGTGTCTCCCCCTGGATGCCCCAAATCATCAGGAATATGGGGGTGGGGGGGGAAACTAACGTACTGAGTACCCTCTAACGGTCTCATGCCTATGACCGATGCTTTCTTATGTGTTATCTCATTTAATCACTAGCATTCATCCAATTCTGATGAAGAGGCCAAAGAGCCTCCCAGCATTCAGGCAAGAGTAAGAGACATGCATCTGCTGACAGGATAGCTTCGCCTACTTGGGAAAACAGGAAACTTATTATTTCATCTATTGACTATCAAAGCCCATTCTACTTTATCCCTATTATATTTAAGGTGTGTGTTTTCCAATAAGATAACCAAAAAAAGCTCCATAAAATGCTACGGCAAGCCCTCGACTTTTCTTCCACTCTCTATATTACACGTGTGCGCACAGGTAAGCACACAAACTAATACCAATCATTTAGAAATTAGTTATTACCCACTTTTATCCCAGAATTGAAGTAGTAGCATAAAATGGAAATAAAACATACCTCTAGTTGATGAATTAAATCCTGAGAAGTTTTCAGTGGCCCCTCTCCCCTGAAATAAATGAATTATTAAGAAGGTAAGGAGAAGTTATTGCCTAGAAATTGGTTTTGCAATATTAAAATTTTAGAGCATTTTGTATATTAAGAGACCCCAATTTTGGAAGAATATTGAATAGATTAATAATATTGTGCTTGTAGCCTTAAAGCAACTTTAATTATTACTTCTTGGGCACTTTTAAAATCTTTAAGTAAACATCATACATCTTAATTTTACAATGTAAAGAAATTTAAAACCAACAAGTTATATTTAAGTTTTACTTTTCCTGTTTAACCTTTTCCATTTTGCTTCATAAATTAAACATATAAAATCTGATAATATGTCTTAACCGAAAGGCGAGGATCAGACTGAAAGTCAGGAAATTCTCATTTCTGAATCCATTTTCAGCTCTGGCGGGAAGAGGGTGTCACTTAAGTTTCAATTCTGAGTCTATAAAATAGTTGTAATAATATTTGTGTACCTCTCATCAGAAGGTTAGGGAGTATCAGACTGAAACCACCGAGAATTAGGCCCTAAAATGAACAGTGAATGACCACAAAGAGCCGCCGAATGCCTGAATCAGGACTAGGCATGAATCAGGAGATCTGAAATCCAGTAGCAGCCCACTCTGCCTCTTAACAACTATGAGATGTGAGCAAATTTTTCCTGTCCTCTGACATACTGTTGTGAGGAACAAATGAAATTATGAAGTAGGAACCACTTTAAAAACTATAAGGCACTGGTAACACTGAATTTTTTTTAAACTATAAGGCAATATAAAATCTAAAATACATAAACTATTAAGAAATATGAGTAATTAATTAAACATAAATTATTAAGAAATGTATATAAACTAACTGTTAAGACAACATCAAACACTAGCTGGAAGAAGAGCTATAAAATTACCCAGGAAAACTACAAAACCGGATACTGTAAAGGCCAACAGATGCGTCTCAGAAAGAAGCAACTCTATGAGGCTGATAAATCACAGTCTTAAGGGAAACAGGAAATATTGTTGGAGAAAAAAACAGAGGTTTTCAAATTCTATTACCAAGACTTGCTGATATGGCACAGGGTGTGATCCATCATAGAGAATCGATTTTCTTGTCCTGAAATTCAGTGTTCCTGTCCAATAACCATCTTCTAGCAACAAGTCTCATTCCCCAGAACTTTAGTTTTTCCTACCCCTCATAACGCAACCCTTCAAGCCTCCCACCTCTGTGGGGCGCATGTCATCCCTAACAAAGCCAAAAATGGGGACCATACTGTCCTGAAATATTCTGAAATAAGAAACAAGAAATAAAAGGGGAATTACAAACAGAAAAAAATCTACTCATGAAACTTTTGTTTGGGAAGATTTTATATATCAGATTATATTCATTAAGTAATAATGCATTTCTCCAGTTTCTATCAGTCAAAATAAAGATCTGATTTTTATCACCAGGAGGTAACTAGCATGATTTCAGCCAAAACTAAAGATCTTTGTTACTTCAATTAATCTCTGCACAGTTTCTTGTGCGAAAACAAAGGAGTTCCATTTTACTTTCGTTTGTGGACTTGACTCATCAGATTTTTAAAAGATATAAACTAAGAAAGGAGGTCAAAGTTAGTGTTGGAAACACTTAATCCCAGGAGAAGCTGCTCAAACAATTTAAGAACAAAGGAAGGAAACCACCAAAGAGGAAAGATCACCAATGATGGAAAATACGGTAAGGTGTCAACAAATGACTGCTCCACACAGAAAAACCGCTCAACTAGCATTTCTCCTTCACCCTCCAGAAGAACGGTTTATCCTGGAGAGGCAGGAGACACCCTCGAGAGGGAAATGGTGCTTCTTCCAAACGAAAGCGAAGTCCCCATCTTCCTCCCACCAGCACAGCATCCCCCCTCTGCTCTCTCCCTCACCCCACCCCATGGAAGAGGTGGACGTTTATCTACTTTCTCAGTCTTTCCGGTGACTTTGTGAAAATATAGTAGCCCTTTCTTTTCTTTTTCTCTTGAAAGTAAAGCTGCCTTTGGGATTTACCTGCTCTTTCAGATGTTTTAAGAGACACATTCTGTCCCTGTGGAGTAAGATTACTTAATTCTAGAGATCATTTGTAAAAACCTACCAGCCTGTGGATATGAACTGACATTGTACAATATCAGCTTTCTCAGTATAAATGTGACTGACCCCCATCTGTCTATTCTTTTGCTTATTTTTTCATTTTGTTCAGAAGCTAGGTAGGGAAATGGTGCTATTTATTCAGCCCCCATGTCCACACAGTTGTAAAGATCCTACCTACTTGAATCGAGCTTAAGATTCCAGGTCAAATGGATCACATTTCAGAATACTGAACCAACTTGCAGATGTGAACCACTGCTGATAATATTTTCAAACTCAAAATGAGTAAAAGAGGGGCCATAACATTGGATATATCTAGTATTTTCCAGGTTTTCAAAAATGAAAAAGATAGATTTCAGAAAATTAGTGGAAAGTTTGAAGTCATTCCTTAAGAATATTGTAGGACAGATTTATGAGCAGATAACTGATATTTAGCAACATGGAATTACCATACATATATACATAATCATTACTATTTATGACATATCTATATATTCATTACTATACCATAGAGAGAGATTATTTTTAATGGAAGATTTTGGAATGTGATCAACATTCACTTCAACAAGGCATTTAATCAGAGTCTTATGATGTGGACAAGACAAAGAATGTAGGTCAGACAATTGCAAAATTAGGGAAAATCTATGATACATAATAAATATTGATTCACAGAGATTTGGGACTCTATTGAGGTCCTGGGCCTAATGGCTCTATTGTCTGATCTGTGTCTAATCAACCAATTGTATAAAGATTCAAAAGGCATGTTTTCTAAACTACTGATGCTGGGCTGGGAGAGACACTGATGTACAGAATGAAAAAAAGCAGATTGCAAAATTATTTCAAAATTCCAAAAATAGGATACAAACCTAGAAGAGGATCCCTTCTACATCTAAATCTTAATTAAATGTCTTCTTGTTGCATTCACTTAATTGACATAAGAATGACATATATAGGCTTTTTACCATGTATACGAAACTGACTTTAACCTATCAGTGACTTAACATGGCACTTTTTCTCTACACTAGATATTAAATCGATTTTAAAAGCTCGAGCTGTATTTACCTGGTGAATAAATACAGCGAGTAGGCCGAGCTGGACATGCTCCGTGCGTATCGAACAATCTCATTCTCCTGATTCTCCCACTTCTCGATCTCGCAGTTGGCATCGGAGGTGAGCAAACCCAGCTTAAGCCCAAGCTTTGCAATCTTGGCTTTCTCCTACAAAACACGGAGAAAACATTTTAATCACCACGATTCTGTTATCATTGATGTCAAAGGGAGAGTAGAAGTAAGACTGTGATCACAGATAAGGTCTTACCTCAGAGTCGGACTTGTCTGGCTTTAATGACTTCAGGCTCGTGCTATTCTTCTGTGACAATAAAAAGATTAAGAGGAAAGATTAGGTTCATTATGAGGAAATCCGACAGTAATGGGAAGCATAACAAAACACCTGTAATAAGATTTTATCTAACCATTTGCAGTGCACACTTAAAATTTATTAAGAACTAACTGCAAGCACGCTACTGCGAGCATGTGCGTTCAGCTCGGAGCAGGCAGTCAGCTGGGAACCTGGGCGAGGGGGGCAGAGCGGGGTCCCAGAAGGACGTAAGGACCTCGGCATTTTGCCAGAGCCCAGTTGTATACCTCCAAAGCTTTCTGGCCCCTCTGTGAGTTATTCTTCTGAAATGATATAATAAAATCAGCCACTATCTGTAGAGGTCCATCTGTTCCTAATGTAATGACTCCGGAATTCACCGCCTTTGCCCAATGTGCCCTTTGAGGGCCAAATTCTAGCACCCTTGTTTCACTGGCATCCTGATCCCCAGTCCTCTACCCAGGTTGTATAGGAGTTTATACCTAGAATTTGGGGTTTAATATTTGAAACGACATGTTGGATAGGCCCCTATCTTTGAACAGCAAGTGTGTTCCTATGTGAGCTGTTTGGAAGTCAGAAGCTACTTCCCCCGAGAAAGAGGAAAACACTGTACACTAGTCAGGGTACCGGGCTGACCCACGGGTGCCTACTAACTAGAGGATAGAAAGCACTGCCCACAGCTGTGGGCCTTTGAAAAATATATTCATAAGTCTTCTGAGATGGGAGCCCAGGTTGGGCATCCCTCTCACTCTGAGATCTGCTGGGGAACCCCATGGTTGGGGGGGGTGTTTCCAGGACAGCTGGGGCTCCTGACATAAAGGGGCCAGGAGATGCAGGAAACCTTTTTTTAAGGAAACATTTATTTAAACACATACACACTGAGTACATATTCACACACGTACACAAAGTATAAATTACAATAAAATAAAACACGCATGTGCTCACTTAGCCTAAGAAGCAGATCATCACCAGTACCTCTAGGTGTATGTGTACCTCCGTTTTTGTGGCCTCGTTATTACCATGACTTGTTACTTCTGACCAGCTATTGTGTCACCAGTTTTACTGTAGGACAGAGCATCCTCAATGTTTCCTTTTTTCCCTACCCCATAGTTTACAGTTGCTCATTTGACAGAGCCCTTTTGAGATTTTCTAATGCCATTTACTACAGGAGAAATGGGAGAAGTTAAAGGACAGAAAACAAGTACAGGGAAACTGTGAGGTTACACACACACACACACACACTGCCTCTTATGTCCATTAGAAAGTAAATGGAGGTGATCAATGAGCTCTCTGGCTCCTCCTGGTGAAGGCGCAGCACCTGGATTCTCTCCCTTCGTCTAGCAGACTACAAAACTATTAAGAAAGCATTTATGAAAGTTAAGAGCACCCTACAGGTTTTTAGGTTTTATTTTATTTAGAATTTTATGTTCCATGTGTTCTTTTAAACTGAGTTGTGTTTTCATTATTTTTAGCTTTGCTTTTACAAATTACTATTAAAGTGTTTGATGAAGATAGGAAGGGAAGGGCCTGAAAGGGTACAGACACCGTCGTAACGGTGCACCCAAGCTTGCCACCTAGTGGACACCACTTTGGGATGCAGTCAGACACATCAGCTGCAGTTATATAACGCTACGCATTTCAAGTCTCTAAATATAAATAGCGTGGCATATTTTCATCAAGGTAGGAAATATTAAGAAAGTCCCTAGCTTGTAGAAAATGATTCCCACATGACCCTGTGAATTAGATCCAATATATGAGGAACAAAAAGACCCCCTGACTTCAGGTTATGGCTTATTAATCATACCATCTGTTACCTATTCCCTCAACCCTCCACACCCAACACAAATAATCACAGTATGGGCTGCAACTAGATTGTTACTCAGCATAACAACTATGAACAATTAACATTTAATAGCTTATTTTTTTAATGACAATTATTGGGGGGTGGATAGCAACAGGCAGCAAGAGCATAACTGAATTGTGAACAAAAAACATTCTGAAATGTACAAAACTCTTCTACTTACCATTGGCTTTGGAAGTGAAAGGTAGCCATACTTCTCTCCTACAAATAACATATATAACTTAAAACAAATTTTCTATGATTCACACTTCATTTAAAAATATTAAATAAACAGGAATGTCAGTCTATTGGTTTTCATAATTTTGTCTATTAATTGCATATGATTCAGAAATAAAACTGTACTTTGATTGGTGACCACAGGGACCGTGAGCGGTTGTATCTCTAAGTTACCTACGTTGGTGACTCTCCACCTCCTCCAACGAAATGGCAGAAAACAAAAAGGCAAATTGTCTCAGTGCCATTTACTCACACGTCCCACCAGTCTCGTTCACAGTGAACGCTTTCACAGCAGCCTGCCTTAGTGAGACCTGGCTCTTCAGGGCCAGTCTTTGGTGCTTGTGTCCTGTAAGTCCCGGGCCAAATCATGCACAGCTACTCTCCTAGCTCACTGCCCCAGGCAGGGAGGCGACAGCTCGAGTGTACAGACATTCGGAAGGTGGAATAAAGCAGACAACAGGCTCTTGGCTGGGAATTAACACGAGGCAGGAAGCACAGCTACTAAGGAAAGGAGACCCGTCACACCCGCTTCATCACTGCCCTTTTATTTTTCTGGCTTCTGGGTCATGTATAAAGTCAAATTACAATGAATGATACTTTTTTTTCTTTTTTTTTAAAGCTAGTATGTTCTATCTGGAATAAAAATTCAAGATAAGACTTGAACAGTAATTGCGTCTTGATTTCAAGGAGAGTGTGCAGCTATAATATATCAGGTGGAACCATATAAAATTGCTGATACTCAACTACTTTGAAATACAAAAACAGCAATTTCATATAGTTCTGCCTAATCAAAGCCAGTAATACATCAAAACACTAAGTCATGCCCTTCCTCATAGAATGACTGTTACATGAACAGGGCAAACCTGTTCATAACATACTTAACATTTCATCTAGAACTGTGTTGTTGAATCTGGAATCTGCTGGCCACACGTGACCATTGATCACCTGAAGCATGGCCAGTCTGTACTGAGATGTGCTGCTGTAAGTACAAAATACATACAGGATTTTGAAGACTTAATATAAAGAAAAAAATGTAAAAGATCTCAATAATTTTAAAATATTTATTGTAAACTGAAATAATATTTTGGATATGTCAGGTTAAAAAAAATAGTATTAAAATGAATTTCACCTGTTTCTTTTTAAATTTTTCTTGTGCCTCCTATAACTTTTAAAACCCATATGTGGCTTGCACTCTGTTTCCACTGAACAGAGCTGATCTAGAAAATAAACTGTCATTAAGGGTTAGCCTTCATGGTACAAAGAATAGCTTTATGATTCAAATCATTTCTTCGTAACGTCAGAGTTGTAAGGGAATTTTATTAATGGTTTTCTGGTGTCAGACTTGTGAGAGAAAAAGAAAACTTTAAGGAGGAAGTAGGAATTTCCATGCCTTGTCTCCTAACCCTGATGTAAAAAGTGCCTGATTTAGGGGTGAGACTATTAACAGAAGACTGTCTTCAAGTCACTCAGACCCTCAAAATTCCCCATCTGTCTTCATTCAAGGTGTGAATTCTGTCCACAACACCCCTTAAAAAGTGTTGTCTTAATAAGCTTGAGAAGAGGGCATAATCATTACTTAAGTATAATTAGCTTAGGTGAGCAATCCTGTATTATCCACCCTTGTGATCCCCATAGTGCCCATGATCCTGAAATGTTCACATTTACTCTCCAAAAGGGGAAAAAAAAAGCGAACTGTTTCAGTATTTCTTATTTCTCCAAGGTATACAACAGAGTTAAAGAAACCAGGAGGTAGGGAGAGATAAATACGATAAGAAGAGAGCCTTTCTACAATTGGTCTGCTACATTGCCACCCACCAGCTCCTAATCGCCTGGCCGTTCCCAGGCCTGCGGCCCTCTGACAGGTACTTGGTTTTGCTCCCTCTTTCTAGCCTTCAGGTAGACGCAGAATCCTTTAAAATTTGAAGATCATTGCAAAACTGATCATTCTTCAGACAGTTTTCCTCCAAATGCTATGTAGGCAAAGTTGTCCCTCTTTCCCCAAAATCTAATACAGCCAAGTAAGTTGATAAAATACCCCCAAAAAAGATGAATATAAATCATTTAATCATTTTATAGTTTTTTTCCATACCAGCCTAATTATTGCCATGGATTGGAAGCAGAGCAAGAATATATTGACTCAATTATGTTTTGCTATTACATCAAATTAAAGAGGCATCTCTGATGAAAACATGTTATAAACATTAGAAGCAATTGGAAAAATAAATATTTGGGGAAAACATACTGGGTACAGATATTTGATTTACAGAATTATTTTCAAAGCACTAAATCCTTTGTTTAATACCCCCTAAATCAAACCACAACTGTGCCATCTTCTGAGTTTATATCTCAAGATTAATTAAGTTCCAAAGGCCCTCTCATCTTATGAGAGTTCCGAAATGATTTCTATGAAAATCTAATTGAGGAGTACTGTTCTCATTTCCAATATTCAGAGCTTGTCTGCATCTCTACAAAATAAAACGAATTCCCCAAGGACATGTAAGCCTCATTATTTCGCTGCATTATTCCCTGTTAGAAATTTAATTAGCTTTGGGGTTCTAGAGGGGCTCTACATGACCTGGTCAATCAGAAAAGGGCCCATGTCCCCAGACCCCCTGCATTGAATCCCTAACCACTAAAGGCGAGGCAGATAATTGGCTAACCTCAGGAGTGGGAATGAAATATTCTAATCCAAACCCAGTTGCCAACCTCAAACCCTCCCTTTCGTCTACAGTCAGTTAATCACCAAATCCTACCAATATTATTTGGAAAATTTTCCTCATTTCAGTCCTCTTGTTCCATTTCTATTATCATCGCCCCATCATCTCGTCTGGACGGATCACTCCCCTGCTCCAGGCTCATGCGCCCACAAGCACGTGCCTCTTCCTACACTCCCCACGTCCGTGACCAGCACCCCATGCACCCCAGCTGCCGAGTGATAAGTCATGTGCAGAGCTATGAAGAGGGATACCCACAACCTTAAACACGGAGCTTAGTCACGGGACTCCAAACGGGTCAAAGAGAACAAAGGAAATGCAGCCTCCTTACAGGAGGGACAGGGCCTGCGAGCTATGAGAGGAGGCTTTTCTGACATTTATTTGTCGAAAATTATCTCAGGTCCGAGTGCTGATACATATTCATCACGAAGGGAAAGTGAAGTCTTTTTTATCTGGTCCCTTCTAATACGAAGACCGTGGCCTCCCTGGAAGTTTGGGCAAAAAGACAAAAGGGCCAGAAGACAAATGCTGATTTTGGAGTTCCTCAAACAATCCCAGGAGGCCCTGCTGAGATGTTTGAGCGTCCCGAGTGGAGGACAATGACCCGGCTCTCAGACCCACTTCCAGTATGAGAACACTGAGGGCGCTTCCTCATTGCTTAGCGTGTCGTCCCCTGGCTGCGCCTCCTCATTGCTTAGCGTGTCGTCCCCTGGCTGCGCCTCCTCATTGCTTAGCGTGTCGTCCCCTGGCTGCGCCTCCTCATTGCTTAGCGTGTCGTCCCCTGGCTGCGCCTCCTCATTGCTTAGCGTGTCGTCCCCTGGCTGCGCCTCCTCATTGCTTAGCGTGTCGTCCCCTGGCTGCGCCTCCTCATTGCTTAGCGTGTCGTCCCCTGGCTGCGCCTCCTCATTGCTTAGCGTGTCGTCCCCTGGCTGCGCCTCCTCATTGCTTAGCGTGTCGTCCCCTGGCTGCGCCTCCTCATTGCTTAGCGTGTCGTCCCCTGGCTGCGCCTCCTCATTGCTTAGCGTGTCGTCCCCTGGCTGCGCCTCCTCATTGCTTAGCACGTTGTCACCTGGCTGCGCCTCCTCATTGCTTAGCACGTTGTCACCTGGCTGCGCCTCCTCATTGCTGAGCACGTTGTCACCTGGCTGCCTGCTTCAGTGATACCTGCGAACACATCTGGCCATTCTCCCGTTGGGAGAGGCAAGACACGCAGAGCAGACGAAGGTGGCTGGAGTACAGCAGAGGCCTTTCGGTAACAGTGACACCCTGAGTCACAGCAGCCGCGGGGGAAGTCAGGACGGGCAGGGTGCCCGCTGCCCTCCATAGGGCCAGCAGCGCGCGGGGCGAGGTGAAAGGAAGGCCTGTCACAGCCACGCGCCACAGGAGAGCGGCGCCGTGGCGCGGGACTCCGCCCGCCCGGGGGTGGCCCGCGCGGAGGTGGACTTCTCCGCGGAAAAAGCTACTCCACGAGCTTCACGAGAAAAAAGAGAAAGAAAGGCGCTGCAGACACCAAGCAGCTCCGCCTCGGCCCCACAGAATGATGGCCTCGGGCGTCTTCACCGGTTGGCGACCAGCGTCCCGCTGACTGGGCGCAGCAGCCTCCCCCGGGAGGAGCTTCCGTGCAGCCCCGAGGAGGGTAAGGCACTCCTGCGCTTTCGAGGGTCGTTACCCAGACCTACAGCAGACCCAAAGGGGAGGTCATTCGCACAGTCTCCAGCCTAGAGGAGAAGAAACCACAGTGACCCTGGGGTCTGAACGTAAGCCTGTGGCTTCTCCTGCTCTGAGCCGGGCCTGTCCGTTGGGGGTTCGAGCGCTGAGGAAGGCTGGCAGGCCGCTTCTCTTCCTTTCCGGAACAGGTCGTACGGCTAAGCGATCATTCTTCTGTGAGTGCGGATCGGTTACATCGCCCTACCTTTTCCTCCATGAAGCCTGTCGCACGTAATAAGCCATGTAACTATAATACTTCATCAAAGCATCCCAACCACACACCATTCGGACAGGAATCTTTAAATGCAGAAGCGCGGTAAACTTTTATTATACTTTACAAATAGTGTTATATCTACAAAGTCTACACCATTCCCTGATTTTTAAGCATATCGGCAATTATTCTACAATAATATTTTTAAAAATATGAAATGTTTAAATGTTCATATTCAGTAAAAATAGGTAATTTGATATTATTTTGACTTTAAATGCCATTTTATTTTAAAAACTAAGCATGCTTGACACTAACAGAAGCCGCGGGAAGGGAAAAACATATAAAAACACAAACATAAATAACAGGACACACAGTACAATGAGAAATAAACAAAATTCCCAGTTGATGTTAAAATAAAAGGTAAAAAAGACGCCTTCCCGGACATCGTACGGTGCTATTCTACATGTTGTACAAATAATGAACTTACCCACCATAGGAAATAGTCCAAGATTAGATGGTCGTCAAGGAAAAAGGTTCCATCCAAGTGGAAGGAAGCAATTCAAAAATCAAATAACTACATTCATTTCATTATGAAATTAGTAGGATTAAGTCAAATAATCACTGTGCTGCAGAGGAAATTTTTACTAAAACTAAAAAACAATTTAGAATATAAAATGACTTAATTTCAATAGGAATGTTAATATTAACTCAAATAAATCTACTATGCTGTTGTACAACAAATTTTACTGTTTGGTTACTAAATAAAGGAAAAATACTATTTTCATGATTTCTTATTGAAGATATTTTACTATAAAAATAATGCAGTTGGGATATGACAAGATAATTCATTTTGCATCTGAAGTGTGAAATTAGAAAACTGAGTTGCATTAAAATAATAATATATTTCAATATGTGGACAGTCTCTCACCTTGTCTTCCTTCAAACACGTCGTTGATTTCTCTTAGCAACGTTGACATGTCACTAATTTGGGATTCCCAAGCTTCACAAAACACATCTAGGTTTTCTTTAGCAATTTTACTAGATGGATGCAATGTCAAAGTTTCAGCAGCAGAAATTATCTGAAGAAACACAATATGAACAGGTGTGAATTTCAAAATCTTCGAATCTCTTCGAATCACATGGGAGACCAACACTTAAGTGTGTCCTGTCCAAATCAGCCCAATAAACAGCTATGAAGTAATTTCCACACGGAAGCCTCACGTTGGCCAACGTGGAGATACGTGGTAGAACGAGACTTACTATTCCCTACAGTCTTATCTACAAACAGTAGGCATTCTTCTACACAGACCTTTCTTCAGGGAGCAATTATCTTTGCGTTCTTTTTATTTTGAGAGTACGTTTATCAAAGCGGGGGACAGTGCGACAAGGAAGAGCTTAGGACAGAAGCAGCAACAGGAGAGAATAGCTGGGGCTGCTTTGTCTCTCTAGAAATATAATAGGAAAGAGGTGAGCCAAGGTGGGGCTGCTGTCCCCTCGTTGGCGTCAGAGGAAAAGGGGCCTTGGGGACAGGGTCCGGGGGTTAACCCTGGACGGGCTGCCACCGCCCATGGCTCCCCTGGTTGCCAGTCTCGAGGGGTCCCTTAGGGTTTAGGAGATGCACGCTTGTGGGGGACGGAGAACGGGGAGGGAAAGATGCGGGAGTGCTCCCAGGAGGGAGAACGCACGAGGGAGCAATTGCCTTTATTCAAGGAAAACTGTCTCAACGGTTCTTTCCACAGCATAATTCAACATTATGCTCAGACAGCCAAGCGTGGGCTGTACACTGTAGCAAAGAGACGGTGGCCGCAGTAAGGGCAGTAACAGGGGCAGGGAGGCGGTGGCGGCAGCAGGTGAGCGGCGGTAACAGCCGTCGCCGCAGCAGTGGCACTGGCGGTGTGGGCGGCAGCAGCGATGCTGGCACGGTAGTGTTGGCATCGGCAGTAGCTGTAGCTAGACAGTTAGTGGTGGCGGTAGCCGCAGAGGAGTAGTAACAGGCACACGCCTGTGAATACACTGTAGCTGTACAGGGCGGGGCAAAGGAGGTTTACAGTTGTTTATATGGAAAACGATACAATAATTAATCAATAATACAGGAATAAACTGTTTCATGTACTCACAACTGTAAACCTCCTTTTGCCCCACCCTGTATTCCAATGGGATCTTAGTAGAAGTAATGTTGTAACAAACATCGGTTTTTGCTGTTGTTGTTGTTTTGAATCTCCTTATGTCCTTAGGAATTACTGGGTCAAAACATGTGAATATTTTTACGGCCTGTTACATGATCATAGCTTACTTTTCAAACAGGTTACAACAGCCCACACTGTAAACAGCTTCATTAAAATAGATATAAACTAGGCTTCACTTAAATGGGCCAATCTCCAGGTTGGCCAGGAGACCAGATAACCCAGTGGAATGTCAGCTATGTTCCGGACTCTACCTAGGAAAATTCCAGCACCCCCCTTTCGCTCGGTGGATTTGGCCTGCAGTTATGCAGAACCACTTTACCTTCCTTGCACACAATTTGTTATGACGCTCAGATAAGACTTCATATAGAAGAAACAACCTACTGTTGATCGTACCTGTTGGCCAGTCACCTGAAACGTCTCCTCTGCATGGATGCAGGTTATTTCAAGAGGTTCTGTCCCTGATACGTGTCGCAGCAATCGACAGGTCTGCAAGAAAACATTTCTACCGTTCAACTTCCACATTCTCATCTCCACAAGACACAGTCTCACGTTATAATTCATAGAGACAATAAAACATTAAAACCCATAAAAATACATTTTTACATCAAGGAGAAATTATAATACTCTATTGGTTACCAACAGATTCTTGAGGAACAAATCAGGGTACGGCGTATTGTTTTCACTTCCTACCTGATCATGGCTAGGTGGTCACAGACTAGTAGGACCAGGAGAAGTCTCTGAGAGGACCTAGCAGTGCCCACACAGTGTATGTGTGGAGATACTTGGCTCGGAGAAGTGACTTGCCCAAGGTCTCTTGGCTAACCTAGGTCAATTATAAAAGCTACACATTCTGTCAACAAAAACCACTCTCCTTGGTCAGCTAATTAACACACCTTTCAATGGAGATAACACTGGTTTAGGCAAGACCGATGTAATGAGTAAGGAGCCTACATCAGTGAAAATTATTGAAAACCCTGAGGCTTAAAACAGAACATTAGAAAAATATATTCTTTCCTTTTTTAAAAAGATTTGCTGCAGGATTCCTATAATTAGCAAGTTTGCTTACAGTCATAATATTTGGTTTGCCAACAACACAACATCAAAACTATTTTTAAAAGGGGATGTACCTACAGTCATTTTAAGAATGCTCCTTAGCAATTTTCAGATATAATCGAGTAAAGGAGAGGAAGCTAGTCCAGTTGATCTACAGGTTCCTCCAGCCATCAGTCTTTGAGATTTGGTGAGCAAGGAATATTAGATGACCTAAAGATAGCTAGTTGGTTCACAGTTGTGCACTGATACGCATGCTGGCTAAGACATACCTTTTATATACGAGGTATACGTAGGTTAAGCATATATATATATATTTTTTACTAGCAGATCACACATCTGACATTCTCAGTCGGTGGAAGGCTTAGAATATCAATTAACAATTGGAATTATAACCAAGTGGCAGGTAAGCACCAGTAACACGGAACAGGGACTTGGGAGGAACAGGATTGCTCCAGAGGAGGCGTATGGTACTGGGCGTCTTCTCCCGGTCCCTCCGCGCCACTCCCCTCCTCTCTCAAGCCTGCCTTTGTCCTGGGACACTGACCTACGTGGTCTGCAGCTCTGTTTGGCAGTGAGAAGCCCCAGGAATAGACCCGCAGGGATGAGGAAGGGCCTTCATTCCCATGCTCTTTCCTGCAGGGTCGCCTTGGGCTGTCTCTGTGTCTAGTCCCCAAATCACCTCTCAAGGCGTCTCTCTGGGAGACCCTATGCCCCTCCTGTTTCCAGCAACCACTGAGCCCTGCCAGTGGGGGCTCAGGGACGGCCCCAGCCCTGCTCTCGCTGAGCCCAGCTAGCGCAGTCCCGTGGTTTCCCCCGCACCCCGCCTGTGCGCTGTAAACAGCTCCTTTATCAAGCCCTCCTTAAATGGTCCTACTTTGTGCCATCTCTCTGCTGCTGAGACCCCACAGATTCAAACGGAAACAAGGCCATGCTGTGGGTCTCCACTGCAGTGCTCGGAGTCTAATCTCTCAGAGAGTAAGGAAAATTAGATTAAGAAATGCATCTGTGGGCTCTAGCAACTTGGTTCTGTTCTGTGGTGAGAACAGAGCAGATAAACATAATACCTTTAGAATTCCAAAGGAGAGAGCAAACGCTCCCGCGAGTTATCCCAAAGCGGCATTTGCGCGCTCAGTCCCTGAGGATACACAGCCACCCTTAAACCACCATTTAATGAACAAGCAAACGGATGACTCACCTCGACAAGCTGTTCTTTCTGTTCTGAGAATTTACAGGCATATTCGGCCAGACCTTCTAAATTCCCTTCCACTCCAGTAAGTTTTAATGCTTTGAGGACCGCGTGATCAGCGTGGTATTTCAGCTGATCCGCCGCCAGCTGGGTCGCTGTGCTGTGAAGCTGCACGTGGGGGTGAGGGGGTGGAAGAAGGACAACAGGCCGTGAGATGTTCTGACCAAGCATCTCAGAATCGCTTTAAAAACCGAAAGAGCAGCGACCGCAACACAGTCGCGCTGGAACCTCTCGGGGAAGTGCAGTTCCCCGCGGTAACGGTAGTGGCTGTGTGGACCGGGACGGGGGACGAGAACTGTAGAAAACCAACTCAATCACTTGCTCATGCTACTATCAATCAGCTCTTTCCCACACGACTTCTCTCTTTCCTCAAAAACTGCTTCTGCTACTCTTAAAGGTAGTGAGGAATAGAACAGTAGGAACTGCCTGGTATTCCAAGTATCAAGGAAAAAAAATCAGTTGGTAGTTTGTGATCGTGAGTGAGTTTTTTATCAGACTTTTGAAAAAAGTGGGATTCGGTCAATTAGGTAAACACCGAAATTTTATTAAATACGTGCATCATGGCAAGCACTGGGTTAGAGCCTGGACATACGAGTGGGACACAACCCTTCCCTCAGGAGGCTGCTGTCTATCTGCAGTTGTTACTTAGAAGTTTACTCTTAACACTTGGGTCACAGGAGAAACAATATATAAAAGGCTAACAAAACCCCTAAGGTTACATTTGACTTTAAAGTGGATTTTAAGCGTGGTTCACTCACGGTGGATATCTTTGGGTATTATTAATTCCAAAATCTCCTTATCCTGGCCTTTAGAAAACGAATGATGTGTCAGGTTATTTGGGGGTTCTCCAGAAAGAGATTACTTTTAATTACACTGTCCCCAGGAAATATCTGACCTCGCATTAAGCCTATTTGAATGAGGTGATTTCCCCCCCCCCTTGGAGGTAATCCAATGTCAACTCAAATTACAGCTCTTGCTACAAAGTTAACAATAGGTAGTCCGCATTCACGCGATGAAGCAAGAATAATTACAGTTAGAAGCAGAGACATTAAAACGCCCTTTCTTTTGGAAAAGTGAGAATTCTAAAAGATTTTGTTTAGCCACCAGGGCCTTAGATAATCCTTAATGCCAGCCCTTTATTTCACAGACGATGAAGCAGGTCGAGCAACTTGTCCAAGGTCAGGCAGATTTTACAAACGGTTCTGGAGACAATGTATTACCAACTCCATGGGAGGAGGAGCGAACAGCACGAGGCTCCTGCTCCGCGCAGCGTGCTGACAACAGCTGCAGAGGCCCTATCGCCCTCAAGTCTTACAAAGATCCTACGTTAATGTTGCTCTACTTATTTCCAAGGTAAGAAAATTGAAGCTTGTGGAAAGCCACTCAGCCCGCTTCTTATGTTCAGTGTAACACTGTGACTTCCATATCGTTGCCTTTTTATTGCTGAATAATATTTAATTTAGTTCTACCGAAGTTCGTTTATCAATTCCCATTGATGAAATTTTGGGTTGTTTCCGATTTCGGGCCGTTATAAATGAAGCTGTTATGAATATTCGTGCACAAGCTTTGAGACTGGTGGCACCGATAAAACGGTGGCTTCGAAATAACTAGGCCAAAAGAAACTTTAAAAACCGTTTTCTGCGCACAGGGCCATATAATGCATTTCCTACGCACCACATACAACATGAAAATTTGCAAAAAACTAAAAGGGGCTAGATTTCAAACTATACTTACTTCCTTCTTAAGTTCATTGAGGCCATGACCGATTTTCAATATACTCAGTTCCAGCTCTTCGGCGATGCTTTTGGTTCTCTTGCTTTGCTAAAAAATTTAAAGTGTGTAGGGTTACCTCATCTTTTTCATCTGGTGACTGCAACTTTACTTGCACTATACCTCTTAATAAATTTTTAATATCATTCTATGCACTATAAGAAAAGTAGATTTTAAAAATCCACCTGTTTAGGGTTAGAATAGAAAATAGAATTTTAAGTAGTTATATTTTCCCACTCTAACTATAAACAGGTTAATTTCTAAAAATCTAACTTTCTTTAATAAAAATGTATTGTGTCTAAAACAACTATTTATCTCATCACTCTGGACCTAGTTAAAATAAAACGCGACTCCTCTTCAAGGCCTTACGTAAGCGGCTCTTTCTCAGCCAGACCCTCTCAGGTCGCACATCTCAATGAGGCCCTCTTTGTCCCCCCTCTAGCCTTCGCTCTGAGTAACCGTCCCACATACTGACTTTTAGATTTGTCTGTCTGTCTGTCTAATGTCTATCTTCCCCGCCAGGCCTTGGTAAGCTCCGTGAAGGCTGGGATCACATTTCTTTTGCTCGCCACTGAATCCACAATACCTGGCACAGCAAAGGGAAGGTAGTAAGTATTCAGTTCTTTGAATGAACAAATCAAAGTTAAATGTCAATATCCTCAGGAAGACATCTTGATTCCTCTCCCTAAATAAAAATCCATCTTCCTTCAAGGCTTCTCAGTACACGGTCTGTACCTTCTCTCTGGACACTTACAAAGCTCTCTGTGCTCGCCTCGCCCCTTCCCACATTTTTCTACATTGCAAAATTCTTGCAGGCAAAGATGTGACCTTCGTCATCGTTAGATTGCCAGTGCCTGGCATATAAAAGACGCTCGGTCTTTACCACTCTTACCCAGATAAGCGCCCAGGTTTTAAGCATACCAGCCAGCAGCCTATTTAAGGCTCTGTAAGAGGCTGCCCACCGATCTCAGACTAGGAACCTGTGCGAGGGTGAGAAATCCTGCACCAGGCAGCTGGATCTACCCTCGTCTTCGTTGCCTCTGGGCCTCAATGAGTTTCTAAATCGTGCCTGTAAATCAGCTGTCCTCAGAGTTAAGACCCGGGTGCCGAGAACCTCTAGGTGGGGGTCTCCTCCTCTGCCTTCACTCTGCAGAAGCATTCTGGGGAGGAATGTTCCCGAGGTGGGTTTGGTGACCTAGTGACGGTGACGGTGGCGCAGACTCCACCCTGGCCAGGATGAGAAACGGGCCTGGAAATGTTAAGTCCTGCGAGTGCTGGGTGGGCCGCAAGGCTACTTTGGCCAAGTAGGAGGGAGGCGAGGAACGAAACAGCCTCCCCTCCCTCCGACCACACTCACGTCCCCGGTGACGGGGTTAGCCTCCACATCTCTCAGAGCGCAGGGGAAAGTTAGCGGATAAGATTAACTCCGATGAAAACAGGTTCTTACAGCCTGGACCCACACAGACGTCAGCTGCTGGAGCTCCGCCCTCGCCTGCGCTGACAGCCCCAGGATGCGCTCCCTGTGCTCGTGGCTGGTGTAGGCAGAGTCCGTGAAGTCCTCCGTGCGCTCCAAGACCGCCTCCAGCGTCGCACACAGGTTCTCTTTCGACTGAAAATACAGATTCTCCCGAAGAGCCTCAATATTCATCTGAGAACAGAGAGGACACACATCCACATGAGTCGGTGTTCCCACCGCACCAAACTGGACTGTAGCTGCCAGCAGTGCCCAGGGAGACGCCAGCAATTCCCTGCCCTGTCTGAGGGCTCGGGGGAGATGACCACAGTCCCCACTAACTGGGAGGACAGTGCTCAGGAGCCACCGATGGCCCTGCACAGCCTCGTTCCCATAGCTGTTAAGGCAGCATTCCTGTGAGGCCAGTGAACGCAAAGGCAGAAAGAGCATTATCATGTAGCAACCGGTAGGAAACCAGCCTCCAGGCAAAGGACCTGCACCTGAGAAAATGCTGAGGCAAAGTCCTAGAAACGCTACACCCAAGTATGCATATGTACTGAGCCCAGGGGAAGGGTGTGGAGGGTGGAGGGTGTGGGAAGGACTGGGAAAGGCATCAATTCTTCCTTAATTAATTCAGCAAAACCCTACCAGTCACCGAACTGGTCTCCCTACATTTTGCCTTATGTCCCCAACGGCACCTCCCTAACCAAAACATCCTTTATCAGGGGGCCTGTGTAACCTTTCTTAAAGGGTAAAACTTCTGATATTGCCACCTCCCTCGAATGGGCTCCTCACCACCTATAACATTAAGCCCGAACTTGTGTTGTAAAACACAGAAATTCTCTAGGGTCCTGCCTTTATCACCTCTCGAACAAGCTACGTCACCCCCACACTCACTTCAGCCACCTGGTGCTTAGAGATCCTTCACTGTGGGACAGTGTTTCCTGGGCAAGCTTCCTCCCTGTTTCTAAGACACGCTGTGCCACCTCAACCTGATGCAACCTCTAGCCCATGACATATGTCACAGAAACAACGGGGGCCAGGAGGCAGCAAGTGGTGATGACCGAGACTGTGGTCACAATGAAGGTGCTGAGTAGAATGGCCTACGTTCCTTTGGCACTTTGAAGTCCCTTCACATATACTATTTCAAGCTAATCCTTACATGTGACCCATGAGCATACTAAGATTTAGGAAGATCAAGAGCCACAGGGTCCCTGTCGGGTGTGGCTCAGTGGGCTGAGCACCATCCCAGGCACCAGGAGGTCGCTGGTTTGATTCCCAGGCACACGGCCAGGCTGCGGGTTCAGCCCCAGCAGGGGGTGTGCAGGAAGCAGCTGATGTTTCTCACTCTCCTTCCTTCTCCTCTCCTCTCTCTCTCAAATCAATAAAAACGAGCCACAGGGCCCTGCCTGCTGCCCGCTGTCCCTTCCCTTCCAGTATCACTCCATCATAGGTGGACAGGGCTTTTTTTAAAGCTAGGAAAGAACATGGATAAAGGTGAGGTATGAAATGGACAATGAGGATCTAAGAATTTGAGAATTTGAACAGAACTACAACATAAAAATCAGCCAAGCTGACCACACCATTTATGTTAAGTTTTTTTATTTCTCTTTAGAGAGAACATAGACACGTTTTTAAATAGTAACTTAGCGCTATTTTTTGAAGGCCATTCATTGTTATGGTTTCAGAAGATCTGCCCACATACTCACAGTACCAAATACAGTAAAAGTCTTCCTTCTACAGATTATACTCTTCATGAGAAAATAGTAAGGTGCCGAAAACATAACCACTGGTAGCTATGGGCCCGGTTGCCGGTCAGGGCACATACAGGCAGCACCCAATGATGCATAAGTAAGTGGAACAACAAACTGATGTCTTTCTCTCTCTCCCCCTCCTCCCTCTCTCTCTAAAATCAATTTTTAAAAAAGATTATTTTTAAAAATGTGGGTATAATAATATCCACCTACAAAGGAAATTGGAGATTAAGTATTTATTAAGAGCACAGCTCCTAAAAATAAAGGTCCTTTCACCCCATGTTCCTGCTTCGACCTTCACACAATTAAAGCTCAAAGCGGGACGGCAGCAGGGTAGGTGGAAGTTACACTCAGCTCCTCCCAGGACCAAACCGGAAACACAACTAAATTACAGACCGACCAACCTGAAAAGTCAAAGTGCAGTGAGATGAAAACGGCGCCAGTCCTGTCGCAGCCCGGCCTACTAGAGAGGTGGTAACCCTCAGGCACATTAGATAACTTCCTGGGGCCCTAGTTTTCCCATCTGATGAATACGGGGTTGTGCTAGATGATTTCCTAGGACCCTCCTGACTCAGGCACAGCTCTTACCCAAAGAGCAGCCTCGCCATCTCTGACTTCTGATGAGAAGTTCTAACCTAAATGATGGGAATTCTGGAGTCAGACTTGCTAGTTTCAAATCCCAACTCTGGCACTTCCTAGCTGGCAAGTATATGTAATCCCTGTTTCTCAGTCTCCTCAACAGCCTACGGTAGAAGAACAATAGTTCTTGTGAGGATTATACATACAAATACATTTAAATAACACAGACCAGGGCTGGCACAGAGTAAGTGCTCTACAAATGTTAGCATGTATTACTGTTCATTTAAAAATTTTAGTTATCATAAATACTACTACTACTGGCTCAAAATATCTATCCTATAGCCCAGGAAAGAGCAGGAATTCCAGCAGGAATGATGTGCTGTCTGTCACCACCCATGGATGGTGCAGCGCTGCTCCAAAGGCTTGCTTAGGGACAGGCTTCTAACAGGTGACAGGAGGCCACAGCCAAACCACACAGCTAATCGGGGCCAGAGAAGCTGCCGTAACCCAAGGCCAGTGTTCTTCGTATATACCACGCTAAGCCAAATGTTACTGATCACTAAGTCTGTGCCTCGTGGCATTTTTAAAAGAGGAATATCTGCTTTCATGAAGCATCTATTCTGAAATATTACACAAAAATAAAGATATTCCATATAGCATTGCTCCTTTAAAATGGAAAGAAAAAAATCAAAATACATTCTCTTTGCTCTTACCTTGAATTGCTTAATTCCGGTGAAAATACTGATAGCTGCAATGTCAGTCTCTCCATTGGGTTTGCAGTCAGTCACAATTTCAATGACCTTATCCAGTGCCACTTTCATTCGATCAAATACCCCTTCCTTGTTTTTATGGGCAGATTCGCAGTTGGGATGCCGGAGACACGTCTTCAAAACAAGTGAAGCTTTTTATTTTAAGATCTGATCGGCATCCTAACACACAAAATCTTACAGAGAACATGTCATGCTAATAAAAATGGTTCTTTACCAAAATCTCCCGGGTCCCTGGCTCCCCCAGCTGCTTCTCCTCACTAAAAGTGGACGCAGGGTGAGTAAAAAGCGATAGCAAGGTTAAGAAAAAAGGCAGAGTGCAGAACTGTATCTTTATACTTCAATCATCAGTTTACTTCAAGTTTTTTGGGGGGGGAAAAAAACCCTCTATCTTTATCATGATTAAAAATGTTTTTATTTTTAAATGCTGTCTTACGTGTGTAAGAACTAAAAAAGAATGCGGAAAAATGATCAGATGATATATGACTGTGGATGTGTGTTTGGCTTTGAAAAAGTGATGTAAATGCAGAACTACTCAAGGGCCGGATACAGACAGAGGCTGCCAAGTGGGCTCCAGTGAAATCTGTTGCTGTGGCCTTGATGATCCCAGAGAGTCAATATTCTGAGCAGAAAAGGCATTTCTGAACACATGGCTAAGGAGACGTTGACTAGTTCATTCTTGAATCGTACCAATTTGCTGGCCAACTGCTGTTTGGAATTACAAGCTCTTGATTGACAGTTGTGCTTATAGTAGGATATGGAATTAGAGATATGAATTTACAGAATAAACAAAGTAAGGGCTGACTTAGTACTCCGCTGCTGCTTAACAGATTCTAACTTGCCTCGCCTGTGCTGGAGATACGTGCGCTGGCTCCCCAGCGAGACCAGCAAAGCCCCACGGGCAGTGACCATGTGGGACAGGCCTGCATTCCCAGCACCTCATACAAAAGCTGCCTCGGTGCCCAAGCAAAAGCAGACTCACAGATTAATTGCTGTTTGGAACCGGGGAAGAAAGTTAGCGTTCTTGCTGAAGAACAGATTGGACTGTGAGAGCCTATATTCCAATTGATCACTCTGAGCTTTTTGAAAATGTAAAATATATACATCAGATGCACCGAATCAGGTTCTCTAATTTACAACAGTGAAACAAACACTGTTCTTACCTTTGAGGCTGTGAGCAGCATCATGGTGCACTTTTCAAGGACGGCCCTTGCTGCTGCCATCTTTGCCTTTTTCTTTTCATCTTTTAGATCCTAAGAAGGAAATGAAATCACTGAGTGGCTAGGATCATGTGAACAGTCCAGTTTGTTGAAAAATCACTTACTTGGCAATGACAATACTCAACAATGATGTGACATGGTTAAAAAAGTGACAAAGTGAAAAAAAGACAGAATAAAGGGGTCCCCTCTTCACTCTAGCTGCATGAACGGAACAGAGTGGATGAAACAGGCGCCCTAATTTAGGGCGGCAGAGCCAGGGCCCGGGCCCGAGGGGGAGGCTGCCAAGCGGCTCACATTCTGGTGGCCTGCCACGCCCGGCATTCCTGTGCGCTTGGGGACACACCTCACTCCTAACCAGAAACGATCATCTCATGCTTTACTTAAGTAAAACGGACTTATTTATTGAGCACCTGTGGGCTATTATTTCTTTCACAATAGAAACTTAGAAGTCAACTCTTTCAGGGACCATAGCTGATCAATCCCATCGAAGTACTTATTTGTCTCAACACGAGGTTTGTTTGTCCTAAACTTAACCAACACGCTGCTCCGAAACGTTTTTAAGATGTTTCATAGATGTATCATCTGCCAACTGGATTAGGAATCTGAAGCAAGAGCTGTAGTTTGAGTTTTTTCTTTTGGTTTCTCTTCACAGCGGCCTCGCCGGAATGTGCGCTGTCACAGAAGGACCGAATGTTGCTTACCAAATCTAGAACCAAGTATTCCTCATAACAATTTGGTTCTGACCATCTAAGCCAGAGGTCAGCATGTGTTTTCAATAAAAGGCCAGGTAATAAAATTTTTAGGCTTTGTGAACCACACGGTCTCTGTCACAACTACTTAATTCGATCGTCGTGTGAAGGCTGTCCCAGGCAATACATAAACAAAGTAGCACAGCTGTGTTCCAACAAAACTTTACTTGTGGACACTGGCATCGGAATTATATACAATTTCGCCTGCCACATCAGTCAGTCATTCTTCATGTGTGAGCTGAGCGACAAGCCCTTTCTAACAAATGACAAAGGCCTAAAGTTTGAGAATGATTTGCCCTTTATCTGTTTCAGTAAATTACTATAGTAGATTCAAAGTTATCCCTATAATATCACGCTCATTCACTTGCCTCCCAATATAGCTTTCCTCAATAGAGGAGAAACCGCTCACAAACCAAAAGTTAATTCATGTCCCAAGATCACATCCCAAAGGATGGTTCCTACCTATGAATATCATCTATCATGAGAATCCATCAAAAATTAAAGTTGAGGTCACTTCTAAAATTCCTACTTTGTCTTTAACATACTGAACAGGACTTTTTGCAAAACAACCTGTGGGTCTAGCTGACAAAGCATCACGCGTGTACGCCTCATATAACACGTATAAGCCAGCGTTACAACGTAGTGTATGGCGATGACCAGTGATAGCAAAAGATGGCACCTCAATCTCTCAGAGGGCTGGTCCACAGGACAAAGCGGAGGCTTCCATGAAACCCAGACGGTCCAAGCAGCACTAAGGGAAGCATTGCAATCTGGTCTGGTACTTTCCAGGCCAATACCCATCTCCCAACTCCAGCTACAACTGGAAAGTTCACACCCTAGACCACAGCCTGCAGGACTGTATCAGAGCACATCTACAAAAGGTCAATTACTGTATATTCTACCTGCTGCCTAGATAGACTCATGCTCGGGGACCCCAACAGGGAAAAGTCAGCCCTGGATATACTGTGGTCCTCCACCTTCCTAAACTTCAGAACTTACGGTCTGAATTGGGGAATAGACCTATGAAGAACTAATATCATGGTTTAGTTTGAAAACTACAGGCTTTAGAATCAGACATAACTGAGCTCAATCTGCTAAAACAGTGACCTTGGGAAAGTTTATTATGCTCTCAGGTCCAGTTTCCTCTCGTGTAACAGCAATAACAATACCTTCTTCACAGGGGCGTTTTGAGAATTAAGGGAGATTGTGGATATTAAGTACCTAACACGTAGCCGATGCAAATAAATAATGGCTTGGGTTATTACTACTGATCTAATGTAAAATAATTACAGAAAGATATAGTAACAGAAAAATATATAACAAGTCACAGAAAGAATAATAACGAATCTATAACAAAATACTGTAAGAATATATATGACTTATTTATTTGCCTGAGCCCTGGTTAAGGAGTCAAATGGCAAGTTTCACAACAGAAGGAGCACTTTAGTTGGGCCTTGAAGGCAGGTCTGACCTTTCCCAGTGTGTGAGACAGAAACAGAGAACTGTCACATGTGCACAAAAAAGCAAGCATGTATTTGAAAACTTTAAAATGTGGTAAATACATACATTTTGTCTATCTCCAGTGAGATGTGCAAACTCCACCATTTCATTTCCAAAGTGACTGAATATTTGGACAAACTCTTGAAAGCTGTTCACTTTCTCCAGTCTTTCCATAGTTGCAAGAACCTGCAAAACAGAGACTATTTTATTATCAGGTGTGGGCGTGAAGAAGACTCAGAGGCCAAGGCTGAGACGAGGGGGAAAAAGAGAGAAATTTAAATTCTGGGGGAGAGCAGAGGAGGCGTCAGAGAGGAAGACGGAAAGCGGGCTCGGAGAAGCAGGAGATGCGAAGGTGAGAACTATTGAGGGGGTGATTCGTTTTCGGGGTGCGGAGACTTGGGCTCACTTGAAAACTGAAAGGAAAAAGAGTAAAAGAAATGACTAATGTACAAGAGCATATACAAGAGAAGATCCAGGAGAAGAAATCACGTATGTAGGGAGCTCTGGAGAAGGTAGGGCTACGGTGACCCAGTCTTCGGAGGGCAGAGGGGGCGAGGGTGGGAGACGCAGGCAGAAGCTTCAGGGCTGAGCCCGTCGGAACCGGGAAGGCCCGTTCCTCCGGGGACATGGGAGGGGGATGTGCAGGCCGCGGAGAGGAAGGCGGCTGGGGGGCTTCAGGAGCAGGGAACCAGGGCGGGTCCACAGGGACTGCAGGCGTTAAATAAACTAATTGCCAAGCGGCTCTGGGCAGCCGGGGGTGCACAGGGACAAGAGCCTGTGGCAGAGCCAACAGGACACGTCACGCGTATTCTTGACATTAGATTCCACACAGTGAACAGATGTGAAACGTAGTCTCAAATACTTTTCCTTAAAATAACACTGCTGGATTAGTTTCAGTCGGACCAAGCGAGGGAAAGAAAACACAGATATCCTGTGTTTACTCATTTTTAACGAGGATGTGATGGGTGTTAATCTGCCCTGGCGGCTCGGGAAGTGCAGGCGAGAGCGCAGATAAGGCAGGTCGCCGCCCTGAGCAGAACCGCCGTCCTCCAAAGGGAGGAAGGTTCTTTTCTATTCCTCTAGCACTGCCCGGTCCAGTCACCTCTCCAGGTTCTTCTTCTCTTTAAACATACACTTCTGATTCACTCCACACCCGTCAGGTAGCTTTTCCCTTAAGTGCTACTGGGCCTGTCCCTTCCCTGGCTAATTGCCTTCCTGCTTGCCTAGTGAATTACCAGGGAAAGAGGTGACTGTCTGCCCCCCGACTTCCCCCTGACTGAGGATCACCATTATCTGAGACGCCGGAACAGTTTACATCTATTCCCTATGTCTTGTAATTATTCAGTACTATTTAGGGACTTTGCATGGAGAAAGTCTGTAGAGTGGGTAAGCTTATAAATTGTTACTCCTGCCCAGCCGGTGTGGTTCGGTGGTTGAACGTCAACCTATAGCCAGGAGGTCAGGGTTCGACTCCAGATCAGGCACATGCCCGGGTTGCAGGCTCGATCCCCAATGGGGGCCGTGCAGGAGGCAGCTGATCAATGACTCTCTCATCTTTGATGTTTCTCTCTCTCTCTCTCTGAAATCTATAAAAACATATTTTTAAAAAATTGTTACTCTCTAACTTGGGAAGAAAAGGCACTGAGGAATCAGTATTTTTATCAACTAGGTTTCTACTATATACATTGTCACGGTGTTCAGCTTTTCTTTCCGAATTTGTACACATAAAAGGCTTTCACCAATAAGTCTCAATAAGTACATAATAGTTTTCTAAGAAAATGTTTAGGCCCAGTACTCACATCATTTAGGAATTACAGGAATAGAAGAAACACCACTTTCAAGCTATAGACAATTAGTTATAAACAACTGAAATAGACAAGCATTGCCAAATTACCTGCAATTAAACCTAAAAAAACAACAACAAAAAACTTTTTGAACAACCCTTTAAGATCCGGTAGAGAAACAGCAGAAAGGCAAGTACCTTATTTCTCGATGTTATTATCTGCTTGATGACCACTCGGTCTGCCAGCAGCAACACTTTTGTCACTGAAGAAAGAAGTAATCTCGCAGCCTTTATAACTCCTGTTTTGTCTGTAAAAATTGTGATCTGGCCTCCAGATTCTGGGCGACTCAAGCTGCTTACATCTGTCAGTGCTGCGATCGTTTCTCCTAACAAGAAAGGCAAGGGAGAGATGTCAAATTGGTAATTACACTTGAATTAAAATCCAGACTTTTCTCCAGTCTCAAAGGTAATGTGCACAGTGGGCAGAAACTCAGCTCCAGAGTCTTCTTTCAGGAACAAGAAACAGCTGCTCCGGGATGAGTACAAAGATGAACATATGAAGCTCTCTACTGACAAAATAACAGCACGTTCTTAAGAATCGTGACAAATTTTTCTCTTCACCAAGTTTGAAAACGATTATAACTTCAGATTCCAGGGGTATGGCAAACTGCCTGATTTTAAAAGCCTCCTGTTCTCCAAAACAGTAGAGAAACCCCAGGAGCCAGTCACCAAAGACTAACCTAAAGGTAGAACAGTGAGCAGCTGCTAAGGCTTTGGCCGGGGTGGCGGATGGAGGGGGATGTGTGGGGGGTGTCACGGCCCATCTCCCTCACCTAAAGGCACCTGAGTCGTTATGAACACCCAGGGAGAGAAGACAGGGCTTTGGGCCCCAACGAGAAGCATCCTCAGTGAAAAGGGGCCCTAGAAAAATTATCCACAGGCAAAGGGAAACAATAAGCGAGTTCATCTGTTGGCCAGCTTGGGCTCTGGGTGGAAAAGCAAAGCTAAAGGAAAGCGTCCCTCCTGAGAATTCAATCCGCAGGCCGCCCCTCACTCAGGCTTGCTGTTTGAACTGGTATTTCTTACGACACCCAGCATGAACCTTTCTACCAAGTGAACTCCCACCCCTCCAGAAAAAGCTCTTCACTGTTGCTATCAAAACCTTTTGACCTTTAATAGCAATGATCAATCAATAAAACAATACCAATATCGGTTCCACTCAAAAATGGAACCAGCATGTACATTTTTTCTAAACCTCACTTTTAACTTAAAAAAAAACAACAACTTTTAATCAACTTGTAATGTTCTAGATAATTTTTTAAGTCCTAAATAAAGCTGAGTGCATAATGGATTAATTTTCTCACAAAAGCAGTCTTTGTCAATGATATTACATGCGCCCACAAGGAATCCGCCTACGAGCTAAAGATCTTGAGTGAAAGTACCTGAACTTTAATGGACAGAGCACAGGGTGCTAGGTAATGAAAGTCAAGGTTAGGACGATCAGCCTGGTGGAAGCATATAAAATAGACCTGAGAGGAAAGACTGACAGTCAGGCTACTAATCCGACAGCTATTTCAACTGTGGGTATGAAGAAGGATCTTACTAGGATGGAAGCCATAGGAATCTTTAAAAATAAAAATAAAATAAAGAGTTAATTTGGGAGATACTGAGAAAAGAAAATATAAAGTTAGTACCTGAATAGACAAGAAGGAAAGGAAAAGTGAAAAGAAAAAAAAATGGCCACAAGGTTGCGAACCAAAGTTACTTAAAATCAGAAAGGCATGGCATGGGAGATGATCGATTTAGCTTCAGACAAGTAGGCTAAGATGCTCCTCAAAGACGGAGTGGAGTCCATGCCTCACACTCCTCCACCTCTCACATTTCAGTGCTGATGGTGGTAGTCCCTACCCTGCCCAGGGAAAGAGTTCAATGTTTCAGATTTAAGACTCGAGCCACGAGAAGTTCAATAGTCCTAGAAGCTAATCCTGGCCTTTAATGTCCCAGGCACCTGTAATCATAGGGCCAAATCATAGTGCACATCTTTACTCAAAATGAGACAATAATTTGTCATCATATCCAAAGCAATACAACTGGCATAAACAGGCTTCGCTATCAACATCCACATACCTGCTTGTTTAGCTTCAATACAGGCAATATTTATTTCTTCTTTCAAATCCCGGTTTTCATTGGCTATAGCTTCCCCTACTTTAACAAATCTTCCAACTGCCAAGTTGACGGCTTGTCCTACTCGCTGAATGGCTTGCAGAGTCTTATCAGATTTTTTGGTATTATCTTTATGATTAATAAGGGTGGTAATCTAAAAATAAAAAATAAGAGCAATCTGTTTAAATTTTATCGCAATATCTTATTTTTTTTAAGCTATATCATGAAGGCCAAGTACATTAAGTTTGGCATACTGGACTAGCCACAGACTAAATTGATAGTTTAATGCTTCAACCAAGAGGCAGGACAATGCCTCCATTGATAACAATTCCAAGTTCACAAAAGGGCAGACATCTGGGGCAAACAGTTCCAGACGCCCTCCAGATATTTCAACAAATCTTCAGGACAGGAGAAAAGAAGGAGAGGGTAGATCCTTACATTCAAAAAGTCCACAGAAAATCAAAGCACTTCAGGTCTAGGTTCTTCTGCCATGACTTGAGCTGCTATGAGAGTAGACAGCATCTTTTTTTTAATTTTATTTCTTGATTTTTAGAGAGAGAGGAAAGGGGGGAGAGAGACATCGATTTGTTGCTCCACCTGTTGGTTGATTCCTATATGTGCCCTGATGGAGATCGAACCTGCAACCTTGATTGTTAGCGGGACAAAGCTCTAACCAACTGAGCTGCCCGGCCAGGGCTGGAGACAGCATCTTCACCTTGCATTCCTCTCCGTTGCCTGGCGCAGGTTCATAGCTTATACAAAATGGCATGTGTGCCATACATGTTCACTGAATTAAACAGATACCGAGAATGGCCATTACAATCTAAATGTTTTATGCTACTCCCAGTTTTGTTGAGGACTCAAAATAAATGAAATACCAAGAATCTGAACATTTGGTTCCAGGCCCTAAAATAAAACATGACAAGTTAAGGTGGCTGAAACAAAGATAAATCTTCAAATGTCTTACAAAATTAGCACATGAACTTTGCTGACATATAAAAACACTTAAAGAATGTTACATAAAAAATATAGATCCCAAATAGTACATTCCACAGAGCATAACTTTGAAATGATTTATATAAATATATTAACAAAGACCAGATAGAGAATTAAGAGAAGAGGAAAGGAATCACTATTATAATGTGCCAAGCATTTTATATGTTATAGTATTAATAGTTTAGAATCAAGAAGGCCTGGGTGTGAGCCTTAACTCTGTCATTACTAGCTAAATGACCTAGGGAAATTTATTTAATCTCTCTAAATTTCCTCATCTGAAATACTGTTTTTCAAATTTTAAGTATTTCCTAGACGCCAGGTCCTGAGGATGCATCTGTACAATCCTCCCTCCGTTTGGTTAGCAGTCTAGTAGAGTAACAATAATTCAATCAAACAAAATATATTTGTTGCACACCTATCATATGCCAACTAAAATTCTAAGCAATGAGCCTGGCAGCATGGCTCAGCAGTGGAGCGCCGACCTGTGAACCAGGTCACAGCCGGAGGCCCGGTCAGGGCACATGCCCATGTTTCAGGCTCCATCCCCAGTCGGGGGCATGCAGGAGGCAGCCGATCAATGACTCTCTCATCATTGATGTTTCCATCTCTCTCTCCCTCTCCCTTCCTCTCTCCGAAATCAACAGATATATTTAAAAATAAAAAATTCTAAGCAATGATGAAACAGCAATGACCAAGAAAGGCCCGTGCTTTCATGGAGCTTACATTCTCTCATCAGGGGAGACACAATAATCACATATCTAGGTAAACAAAAAAAAAATTTAATATAAATGCTATGAAAAATACTAAAATAGGGTAATGTGATAGAAAGTATATGTGTAGCTTCGATTAGTTCATCTTTCTTCATTGAGAAAATGATATTTAAGCTGAAATGTACATGATATCAAGTAGCCAAGCTGGCAAACTTCAGGGAAAGAGCATTCTAGGGAGAAGAAACGTCGTTTTAAAAAAGGGGGAGGTGCCCTAAGGAATGAAGTAAGACCAGAAGTGGTTAAAGAACGGTGGGCCAGAGGGCAAGTGTAAGACCGATACCCAACAGGTAGGCATGGGCCAGCTATTAGGGCCGCGAGTTGGAGTAAAGAGCTTGTATTTTACTGGAAGTGTGACAGAAGCAGGAAAGTGAGACTCTCTAGTGGTTCTGATGTGTGTCCACATTCTTCGATATTTCACCTTTCTCGAGGCAGAGCTTCATCGCTCTTTCCTTGGTTTGGGCTGAACTTCAAATAAAGCAGGAGTGATAGGATGCTACTTCTGAGGGCAAGTGCTAAGGGCTCTTTGGGTTCCATCTTACTCCCTCTCTCTGAGATCATTCACTCCAGGGGAAGCCAGTTGCCATGTCGGGAAGACAACTGACCAGCCTGACGGGCACTGAGGCCTCTGACCAGCAGCTGCATTGGATCTGAGGCCTCCTGCCAACAGACACACGAGTGAGTGGTCTGGAGCCACCCAGGTGAGTCACGCCCAAATTCCTGACACACAGAAACCAAAATAAGAAATGCTTGTTGTTGTAAGCCATTAATTTTGGGGTAATTTATTTTGCAGCAGTAAATAACTAATGCAATCCCAAATGTACGTTTTTAAAAAGAAGAGTCTCTTCTGGGGAAACAGTAGATTGTTAAAGTGGCAAAAGTAGGACCAGGGAGACCAGCTAGAAAGCTGCTGCAATAGTCCAGGTGAAAGATGACACTGGCTTGAAACAAGGTGGCAATAGTCAAGATGGAAGAAAATGGACTAATTGGGGAATGTCTTGAATATACATAACTTGCTTAATAGATTAGATTGGTGTTATCAGAGAAGGCCTCTAAATCCCTGGCATGAGAAATGGGGTACATTAACATAGCATTAGCATCTCTGGCAGGCAGAAATAATGTTTTGCATAAATAACCTAATTCAGTCCTCACAATAATCTTAGGACCTAGGCACTACTTTATGCCCTTTTTACACGTAAGGAAACTGACATTAAAAGATGCCCATTTAAGGTCACACACCCATTAAGTGGTAAAGCCAAGATTCGGTCAGATAATCTGAAGCCATACTTTGTCCAGCTTTACTGAGATATAGTTAACATAAAACATTGTGTAAGTTTGTGTACCATGTGACGATTTGATATATGTTCAAATGCTTCCACAATATATTGCAAATGATTACAAGAGAATCAATTAACACCTCCATCAACTCACATAATTTTTGTGTGTGTGTGGTGGAGAGAACATTTAAGACCTACTCTCTTACTGACTTCCAAGTATACAATGCAGTATTGTTAACTATAGTCACCATGCTGTATGTTAAATCCCTAGAATTTATTCATCTTATAACTGGAAATTTATACCCTTTGACCAACATCTCTCCATTTCCCCCACCATCCAGCCCTTGGCAATCACCATTCCACACTTTTTTTTTCTATGAGTTTGGCTTTTTTGGTTTCCATCCATAAGTGAGGTCATAAGGTGTTTGCCTTTTCGGTCTGGCATTTCATTTTAGCATACTGCCCTCGAGGTCCATCCATGTCGTCGCAAATGGCAGGATTTCCTTCTTTCTCAAGGCTGAATATTATTCCATTGTATATTTGTACCACACCTTCTCTATCAATTCACCCATAGAGGGACACTTAGCTTGTTTCCATAGCTTGGCTGTTGTGAATAACGCTGCAGTGAACATGGGGGCCCAGATAGCTCTTCAAGATCCTGATTTCATTTCCTTTGGGTATATTCCCAGAAGTGGGACTGCTGGATCATTTGGTAGTTGTTTTTAATTTTTTGAGGAACCTCCATACTGTTTTGCATAGTGGCTGTGCCAATTTACAATCCCACCAACAGTGCACAAGGGCTCCCTTTTCTCCACAGCCTCACCAACACTTATCTCATCATTTTGATAATAGTCTATTCTAACAGGTGCAAGGTGATATCTCATTGTGGTTTTAATTTGCATTCTCCTGATGATTAGTGATGCTGAGCATCCTTTCATGCATCTGTTGGCCATTATGTGTGAGTATTCTTGGCTGCCTTATAAAAAGTATATGCATATATATATAAATGTGTGGGCTTATTTCTGGGCTCTCAGTTCTGTTCCCTTGGACTATGTAGCTATTTTTATGCCAGTGCCATACTGTTTTAATTACTGTAGCTTCGTAGTATAGTTTGAAATCAAGTCGTGTGATGCCTCCAGCTTGTTCTTCTTTCTCAGTATTGCTTTGGCTAGTTGTGGTCTTTTCTAATTTGATACAAATTTTAGGATTGTTTTTCTATTTCTGCAAAAAAATGCCATTAGAATCTTGGTAGAGATTGTCTTAAATCTATAGATGGCTTTGGGTAGTATGGACAGTTTAATAATATCAATTTTTCTGACCGATGAACATGAGTTATCTTTCATTTACTTGTATCTTCTTATAGTCTTTCAGTGTTTTAGAGTTTTCAGTGTACAGATCTTTCACCTCCTTGGTTAAATCTATTCTTAAGTAATTTACTGTCTTTGACGTGATTGTAAAAAGAATGTTTTTCTTTCTTTCTTTTTCAGATATTTTGTTGTTAGCATATAAAAACTGATTTCTGCAAGTTAATTTTTTAAATTAAATGTATTGAGGTAACACTGGTTAATAACATTATATAAATTTCAGGTATGCATTATAATTTGATATCTGTATACTCTATTGCATGCTCACTACCAAAAGTCTAGTTCCCTTCCATTACTATAGGAACCAAGAAGAATCTTCAAGCAAGGGATGACATGCTACCTTTATTTTCTATTTTTAAAATTTTATTTTTAATTATAGTTGACTGTATGTTGATTTTTTTTTTTTTTAATCTTGCAACTTTACTGAATTTATTAGTTCTAACAGTCTTTTAGCGGAGTCTTTAGGATTTTCTATATATAAGGTCATGTTATCTGCAAATAGAGGCAATTTTAACTTCTTCATTTCCCGTTTGGATGCCTTTTTATTGCCTGATAGCTCTGGCCAAGATGTCCAGTACTATGTTGAATAGGTGTGGTGAGAATGGGCATCCTTGTCTTGTTCCTGATCTTAGAGGAAAATCTTTTCAGCTTTTCACCATTAAAGATGATGTTAGCTGTGGGCTTCTTATATATGGCCTTTACTATGTTGAGATATGGTCCTGCTATACCCAATTTGTTGAGAGTTTTCATCATGAAAAGATGTTAAATTGTGTCAAATGCTTTTTCTGCATCTATTGTGATAATCATGATCTTTTTTCTTTCATTCTATTAATGTGATGTATCACATTTATTGCTTTGCACAGGTTGAACCATCCTTGCATCCCAGGGATGAATCCCACTTGATCATGGTACATGCTCCTTTTAATGCGCTGTTGAATTTGGTTTTCTAGTATTTTGTTGATACAACCCAGGCACGTGCCCTGACCAGGAATGGAATCAGGGACCTCTTGGTACATGGAACAACACTCCACCAACTGAGCCACACTGGCCAGGACAATAATTTTTTGCCTAAATTCATTAGGGTTATTGGCCTGTAGTTTCTTTTCCTGGTAGTGTCCTTTCCTGGTTTTGATAATAGGGCAATGCTGGCAAAGGCCATACTTTTAAATACAACCCTAGAGGAATCTGGACACCATGTAAAGAAATTGGACATAAAGGAGACATTCTGACTGCAGAGCCTAGCCTCTTAACCACTTCACGGTACTGCCTTTCTCTGCCTTATGACGTTGATAAAAGGATTAAATGAACTGATCCACATATCGTGTTTGACAAAGTACCCAGTTTATGGCAAGCACTCGGGTATATTATAATTAGCTCTTCTTTAATCGTTAGGTATTATTAAAGATAAGAAAACAGGCTGAGTGAAATTAAGTATTGGCCTGGTTTAGAATGGGAGCCCAGGTTTGTCTGACACCAAAGTCCACCCAGTTTTCTTTCCTTTAGTGGAGGTTTTCAATCTTCCTGATTCTTTTTTTTTTTCCTTTGAGGGTTCCAGAACATTTTCTTCAAAATAAAACATTACCTAAAGCCATTAGGTTATTATGTCAAAGAAGGGTTGCTAAGGTTGAATTCTGCGGATGACGGTGGGTCGTGCTGCTGGGAAGCCGGGAAACAAATACGAATCCTCTAGCACCAGCTTAGCTTTCCTCCACCCCTGACAGCCTAGGAACTCTTCATGTCGCCTGGAGAACAGTGATTTGATCGCCACTGATTATCCCAAACGACCACCTAGGAAGAGACTCTGGCATGAGAAGGAGTTTCAGTTGTGTTCGTTAAATCCTTTATTTACATAAAGCTTTAAATTTTCAATCATAAAGAAAAGAGCCTGCAATTAGAGTAAAATACCAACTGTATTTGGGGCCTGAAACACACACTTTGCTCTCACTAGGAGGATCCTCCCGGGTGCATAATTAGGTGGCTGCCTTCCCTTGCTCCGAGCAGCCTGGGAGTGTGCAGTCCAAACGCAGGCATGCCCGTAAAACGGGCCGTGAGAGGAGCCACGGCAGTTTACAAAGTTCCTCACCAAAAGGTCTACTTATATCCTAAAGTAATGTTCAAACTTTTAAAAACAGAGGTTCAAAAAGTATACATGTTGTTTAAAAAAAAAAAAAAGTGGGAAAATTTGAAAAGCCTAATGAAATAAAAATCACCCCTAATTCCACTATGCCGTGAGCATTTTGGCATAATTCTTTCAGTCTTGTCTTATACATATACATACTTAAACACACAGTTTTACAAAATTCAGATCAAACTTCAATTTCCTCATCATGCAAAAAATAAAAATGGGTAACATTTAACATTAAGCACAACAGTAGCAGGCACTATTTTATGTGTTTTACATGGGTTAAGTCTTTTAATGGTTATATCTCTATGAGGCAAATACTATTATCACCCTCATTTTACAGATAAAGGACCTAAAACCTGAAGTGGCTAAGAATTTGCCCGAGGTCACAAAGCCAGTAAATTACCTGCACTTTTAATTGCTACGCTTTCTCCTTTCTCCCAGGATTGTCTTGGGATCAAGGGAAAAAGACAGCTGGTGAAAGTATCTTGTAAATGATATAATGTGCCAGAAAATATTTTAGCTATTAGTCTGCAAAATAGCAGGCATATTATATCGGGAGTCACAACCTGGAGATGCCTGGATGAACCGGAAAAGAGGGCAGAGAAGGGAGCCCCTGGGGAAGAAAGAGAATCTGCCACACTGAAGAACTGCTGTGGAATAAAAGTGTAAGAACCGGGGCTTACTTGATACCTTCTAACAAAGAGTGTCATGAAGCACCAGTCTCTAACAAAGTATATCCTTGCAAGTAAGAGCGTGATCTCTGGTGTCACTTTGCCTGGCTTTGGATTCTGGCTCTGCCATGTGGCAACTCATGGAAACTTTCTGTGACTCAGTGTTCTCACCGGTGAAAACAGGGCTACTATGAGCGCCCATCTCGTCAGGTCATTGTGGGGAATAAATGAATAAATGTGAATAGAGTCCTTAGAACAGTGTCTGGTATGTAGTAAACACTACATAATTTATACGATGACACTTCTAGAATCCGTTCTTTCCTCATGCTTGTGATGTTCTCTTATTTTCTAGAGTAACTGACAGTAATCTCTTGATTGAAATGGATTTTCTCAGTTTACTTACTTATTTTGTAGGGAGGCAAGAAAGTAAGCGAAGACCGGGAAGAAAAAAAAAAAAAGGCAGCAGCCCAGATAAAAGAACAAAGCCTAATTCCCTGGGACCTGGAGAAGGGAGCCAGCCCAGGTCAGAGAAGTTTGTCTCTGGGCTTAACTCAGGAGGATGGAAAAGGGGCCACACACTAACCCTGACAGCCCAGGGAAGGCCGCCTGGCGGGCCTTAGAGTAACCACAGTGTGGCCTGAACGTAAAGATTCCTAACTGGAGGCAACTGGAGGCAACTGGAAGCAACTGGAAGCGGGCCACGGAGGGTAGTCCCGGGCAGCCTTCCCAAGGTATGTCCTCGTAGATGCGCTCAGACAAAGGTCAGCCTTTGCCTCTGAAACTGTCTATTGCCTTTGCGCGTCTACGATAACATTCCTTGGGGATGTGAGAATTACCTTTCCCAGACCCCTTAAGGCCCAGCCGGCCGCACAGGAGCCCGGCACTCTGCTGCCTTGCTGCCCCGGCCTTCTCCCGGTGCTGCAGACGTTCCCTGGCCGGCCCACCGCGTATGCGTCTGTTTTGCCTTTTATCTAATCTCAGAGATTCCGCTTTGCTTTCTCCCGCCTCCCTAACCTACCACCCGTGGTGGACTTCACGCAATGTCCCCCCTCCTTGTGTCTCCTCCTTTGATTCTAGTGTATAAAATAAGCTGCAAAACTGCCATCCTCCCGAGCATTTCCTCAATCTGTTGAGATTTTGCTTCCTGCCAATTGTCATCACTTTGACTCAAACTCCTATAATAATTTTTTTAAGGCTGGACATTCTTCCGTTGTCACTCATCAGTAAATGCTTAAAATTATTACACATAAAAATCAGCTCATTGGCTATAGAAACCAATATGAAAAACAAAAACAAAAAAAAACAAAAACAAACACCAAATCACAGGAGATGCTTGAAGAGGCAGAAAAAGGGCACTTTCACTTACTTTCTATACCATTGTAGTGTTTGAATTTCGTGTTTACCTCTGCAATGAAAAACGCACATATATTCACATACACCAATCAGCAAAGGGGGCCCCCTATGTACCCTGTGTATCTCCAGCTTAGTGAGACAAGGGTCCTGAAGAGCCACCAGGACTCTGCAGAGAGGAATGGGAAGACCGGGCGAGCTGCTCAGAAATGTAAGGGTCTGCCAGCGGCGAGGGCAGTCAACCTGTCAGGGACAGGAAAGGACGGGTGGGTGGCGGAATAACATTCCCGGCTAGGGTGGGGCTGAGTGGCAGATCCCCCCTTCACAAAGGCATCTTAAGACCGGGAGTGGGAGCTCTGACAGGAAGAATAAAGTGATTATTAAAGAAAGTAGGGAGTTGTTCTGCTGAAAATATGTTTGGGACCTAGCCCAGAGCTTTTTAAAAAACTGAGTTAGAAAATCTAAAACAAATGAGTGGACATAACATATACACGTAGGGTTTAAAGAAATGAAAGGAAGACATATGCAGCCGCCACCAGGCTTAAGAAAATATTGCCAGTACCTCCGACAACACGTGTCCCATGGGTCCCCCCTTACATCACCCCCTCCCGCTCCCAGAAAAAAACACCGTCCCGATGTTTGCTCATCACTCCCTTCTTACTGCACGTGGTATGTCCCTAAATGACAGATGGTTTGGTTCTGCTAGCTTTCGAACCTTTAATTGTTTTTCATTCGACATTACGTTTCTGAGCTTCATCCCTATTGATGACGCCGGTGCTTCATTCATTTCACTGCTGTACAGTGTCTCACTGTATGAACAGAGCACAGTTTATTTAAACACCCCACTGTTAAAAGACATTTCAGTTGTTTCCAGTTTGGGGTCATTAGAAGTAAAAAAGAAAACTACCAAAATTCCAATCCATGTCTCTCACTCACACACAGGAGTTTCTCTTAGGGGTATGAACCCAGTTTTATGTTTCTATTTAGATAACCGATTGTCCCAGACCTTTTTTTAAAAAAAAAAAAAAAAAAATCTCTTCCTTTTCCCACTGACCAGCAGTGCCAATTCTGTCATTTATCAAGTGTCCATATACGTGTGGGTCTGTTTCTAGGTTCTCTATTCTGTCTCACTAATCTATCTGTCCATCTCTATTCTTATACGCACGCTGTCTTAATTTGCTGTAGCTTTATAATAAGCTTTGAAATCTCGCCCGGCCGGGCGTGGCTCAGCGGCTGAGCTGACCTGGGAGCCAGGAGATTGGGGTTTGATTCCGGTCAGGGCACATGCCCAGGTTTCTGGCTCGATCCCCAGTCGGGGGCGTGCAGGAAGCAGCCCATCAGTGACTCATCACTGATGTTTCTATCTCTCTCTCTCCCTCTCCCTTCCTCTCTCTGAAATCCATAAAGATATATTAAAAAAAAAAAAAAAAAAAAGAAGAAGAAATCTTGTAGAGTAAGTCTACCCACCTTGCTTCCCTTCTGGCTATTCTTGGCTCTTTACTTTTTCATATAAATTTTAGAATTACTTGTATCAAATTCTACCTTTAACAATCCTGTTGAGGCATGGCCAGTGAGGCTCAGTTGGTTGGAGCATTGTCCAGTACACCAAAAGGTAGCAGGTTCGATTCCCGGTCAGGGCACATATCCAGGCTGCCAGCCCAATGCCCGGTCGGGTAAGTAAGGGAGGCAAAAAAAATTTTTTTTTTTTTTTATTCTCACCGAAAGATATTTTTTTCCATTGCGTTTCAGAGAGTGGAAGGGAGAGAGAAACAGAGAGAAACATCAATGTGAGAGACGCATCTCTCACATTGCCTCCCGCATGCACCCTGACCCCAGCAGGGGCTGGGGATGGAGCCTGTAACTGAAGTACGTGCCCTTGGCCGCAATTGAACCCAGGACCCTTGAATTCAAGGAAAGATGCTCTAACCAATGAGCCAAACCGGCTAGGCCAAAATATTTTTTGACTTGTCGCCTTGATGTTAACTTTAGGTTTCCTGCAAATACGCTTTATCAGGTTAAAGAAGTTTTTTTCTGTTACTAGTTTGCTAAGTACTTTTTATCATGATTAGAAGTTGAATTGAATGCTTTTTCTGCCTCTAATTATAAGAAAATGTATCTTTTCTAATATGTGAATGCAGAAAATTGTATATAGTTGTCTAATATTGACTCAACCTTGCATTCCTAAAATAAGGCCAGCGACCCAGAGTTTTCGCCTGGAGAGTCAGAGGTTAGATGGTATCAGAGTAGAAACTCACTAAACTGTACAGTGCTAGTCCTCCTTGTCCACCTCAAGACTGTCTCCTCCGTGGCATCGTTCCTGACTCATCCATGCCTTCTCTGAGCTCTCAGAGCATTTCCCATGGATAATGTTCATTTGACACTTGGCACGTGCTATTCTGTACATGTTCTGTCTTCCAACTAGAACACAAGACCCTCGAAGAGCAACAACTAGTAAGCACACAACAAATCCTTTCTTAAAATGCTTAAAATATTTTTTTTTTGGGTAAGGTGATGAAGCATGAGTTGGGTAACAATGCAGCATCCTTAGAAAAGGAGGCTCCTGGACATGTTTTCTAGAGAGCTGCAGTTTTAATCTGCTAACATTCTCTGAAACTTAAAAATCATTCTTTCTTTCTTTTTTTTTTAAAATCCTCCCCCAAGGACATTTTCTCCATTGATTTCTAGAAAGTAGAAGGGAGGGGAGAGGTTGGGGGGGGGAGAGAGAAACACTGATGTGAAAGAGACACATCGACTGGTTGCCTCCCACAGAAGCCTTGACCAGGGAGGGGAACCTGCAACTGAAGTACATGCCTTTGACGGGGAATCGAACCCATGACCCTTCAGTCCATGGGCCTATGTTCTAACCACTGAGCCAAACCGGGTAGTAAAAACCATTCTTAATTGTACTCCACATTTTCCTCTCTGTTCCAGCCATGCTTTATACATTTAAAACAAATTTTAAGCATAACTTAACTTTTTCCTTGTTGAGTACAGTCAATCACTAGGATCATCAGTTACGGTATTATGCTAAAGATATTGCTGTGGATACATAACATGTGGGATGCAGAACCTCAGCCATGGGCCTGAATGATTCTTTAATAGGGAAGGAAAAAAACTGGCATTTCCCTCTTTGGCACTGACCTCTAATTAACTCTCAGCAGCGATTCATATGTTCCTCCCCACTCTCCTACTCTCTCCACCCTTTCACCCCAGAATTACACAACGCAGAGCTGTAGGACTGATACATTTTTAACAGTGACACTGTGAAAAGTTACCATTTCTTCAGATTACAACAACCTTCCAGAGCTTGTTTTCCCACTGTAGACTCTTCTCTGTATCTACTCCTAGCTGACCTCATCACTGCTTCTAATTTCTAGAAAGGACTCGGCACGTGGTGTAGCTAAGAGCATAGACTCTGCAGCCAGGCTGCCTGGGTTCAAACCCCAGTTTGACACTTGTAGTTCGGTCCCATGACAAGTTACTTAACCTCGCTATTTCTCAGTTCCCTCATCCATATAACGAGAATAAACATCTACCCACCTCACAGGGCTGTTATGAGAATGAGTTAACATTTATAAAGTGCTTAGGACACGGCCTGGCATATAGCCAATGTTAAATAAATGAATAAAATACTGTCGGCTTGAACTCCACCGCTCTCATCTCTGTGTCTCTTAAAACGACTCCAGTATTTCTCCTTTGGGTCTGTGGCTGTATGGGGGGGGGGGGTCTTTTGGGGGAGGGAAGCAGTGCAGACATTACTAACTGATCCTAGAAATCCTTCCCACCAGTCAGTGCTTCTGTCCGACATGGAGGGGGTAGGGGAGGGGGCTTGTCAGGTGTGGTTCACTCGCTGTCCTGTTAGCCAGGCTGAAATGAGCCCGGGAAAAGAAAACTGAGCTGTTTATTTAATCAGCATAAGAGAAATCTAGGGGTATGTGTGCTGTTTTTGGATATCTGCAGGGGTGGGATGGAGAAGAGATAGCATTTAAAATTCTATGGACCAGCTCCGGGCTCCCCATCAATGAACAGGTTTAAAAAAGGGACTGGCGACCAGGTGTCAAGGATGCTGTAAGAAAAAAAATTTTTTTTTTAAAATTCAGAATCAGGTAATCTTTAAGATCCTCTCTACCTCTACAATGTTCGAAATATTAGTGTGAGTCATCAAAGACGCTGCAAATCTAGCTGTGAGTCACACACCGCCAACGCGCCCCCGAGGGCGCACTCACTCCCGGCTTGGCGCAGGACAGCCGGTCGGGGCGAGGAATTCGCGCCCTCGGGCGGCCTACACCTTGGCGCACGGTAACCAAAACTTCCCTGCGACGGAGCGCGTCGGTTAGCTGACTCCAGGCTTCTGCCAGGACCAGCAAATACAATCAGGCATAAATCCCAAATGGGATTTGGCAAAAAGATGTGTATCCGGATGAACTATCAGACAGTCCTTCACTTCACTCTTCCGAGGCCGGACAAAAGCCACCTGGAGTGAGCCAGCAGGTTAAGGGGCAGGGGCGCGGGGCCCCGGGGTGCAGGGGAGCCCGGCGAGCCGACACGCACGGCAGGGGGAAGGGACAAAGGCCTCGGGGCGAGCACGCTGGACCTGGAGGCGGGCAGGGATGCCCCGCAGAGCGGCCAGCAGTCCGGGTGTGGGCTGGGGATGCCAACGTGAGCGGCAGTGGGCTGGAGATCCGCGACCAGGGGGCCCCTACGCGCCACGGGGGCCCCCGCGGGGTCCTCGCTGCCTCCCGGGGCCCGGCTCGGCCGCCCACCCTCCGAGCCGCGGCCCCGGGCGGGTCCGTGGGACAGGCCGGCGGCGCACCTGCTGGCCGGGCGCTCGGGTCCGCGCCCCGCGGCCCCCACTGCCGCTCAGCCCACTCGGCCTCGCCTGGCGATTTCGAAGGGTCCCGGCTCCCGCCGCCCCCGCCGAGGCGGGTCCCCGACCCAGACCCGCGGCCCGACCCCCCGCCGTCATGCGGGCGAGAATGTGGGGCAGCGGCTGCCTCCGGCCGGCCCCGCAGCGCGAGCGCGCCGCCATCGCGGGCCGCGGGCAGAGGGAGACGGGGGCCGGGCCCGGAGCCACTTTACCTGGGAAACCAGCGGGAGCAGCGTCTGCTCCACCGACCGAGTTTTGATCTCTAGTCCTGAGTCGAAGCCGAAGCCGGGTGGGCCGGAGCCTTGCACTGCCCCGGCGCCGCCGACGCCGGCGGGGCCCGGAGAGGCGGCCATGGCCATCCGCCCGCCGCGCTGCCCGGACGCCGCGCCACTGCGGGCCCGCCGCCTGCCTGCCAGCCCGCCCGCGGCGGCGGCACTGCACCCGCGCCGCCCGGGGCCCCGCCCCCGCCCCGGCCGGCCCCTGGGACGGCCCCGCCCCCGCCCCGCTCCGCCGCCGCCGAGCCCCGCCCCCGACCCGCTCCGCCGCCGCCGAGCCCCGCCCCCGACCCGCTCCGCCGCCGCCGAGCCCCGCCCCCGACCCGGCCGGCCCCTGGACGGCCCCGCCCCCGCCCCGCTCCGCCGCCGCCGAGCCCCGCCCCCGACCCGGCCAGCCCCTGGGACGGCCCCGCCCCCGCCCCGCTCCGCCGCCGCCGAGCCCCGCCCCCGCCCCGGCCGGCCCCTGGGACGGCCCCGCCCCCGCCCCGCTCCGCCGCCGCCGAGCCCCGCCCCCGACCCGCTCCGCCGCCGCCGAGCCCCGCCCCCGACCCGGCCGGCCCCTGGACGGCCCCGCCCCCGACCCGGCCAGCCCCTGGGACGGCCCCGCCCCCGCCCCGCTCCGCCGCCGCCGAGCCCCGCCCCCGGAGCGGCCCCCCGCGCTTTTGTCTGAGGTTCGCCCAGAAACCCCGCCCCGGCACGGCCCCGCCTCCTGGCCTTGCCCCGTCTGTCTCCCGAGACCACTCTTCAGTGGGTTCCACGCACGTCTCGTCCCACTGGAAAAACACAAGGCACCTGAGGGCCTCCCACGGCCACGTGGCCTCCCACCCAAGGACAACCGTCTCCAGCAAAGCGTCCTGTCCAGCGGATAGATGACCCGGCCTACCTCCCATTCAGTGACAAATTTATAGAAGCTGCGCTGGAGGTGAAACGAACTAGTAGAGCAGAACCAGTCAAGTCTGTCGGGAAGGGCTTTTACCCTTCGACAGAATTCCACCGGGAACAGAGCTCCTGAGGTCCCATTTCCCCTCCACACTGCTCCTTTTTCGACTGTATCTTTCTCACAATACTTTGAGCTGGATTTCAGAGGAAATATTTGATCATGCAATTAAGGGGTGTCTAGGTACTTGGCGAGAAGGTGGGAGTTTGGGTATCTTTCAGGCTGTTCAGAATTACTCTTGAAAAGGAAATTAGATAGAGCATATGGAAAAGCTTCACCTACTGTTCAGTACTATTACTTGTTAAAACTACTTTTCAAAATTACTTTCCCCCTGGTGCCTAGCACAGAATAGTTTCTGAACAGCTGTTCATGGACTGAAAAGATCATTAGTGTTTACTTCTGATTAAAATCACTTAAGGGCAAGGCCAAGCAGCACAGAGCCCCTGCGTGATTGGAATGGGAGAGCTGAACACCCCAGACCCTCAGGATTCCAGGGCAAAGCCCAAAGGAGGTTGTCCCTCGGAAGAGGTCTAGGATTAAGCAACAGCCTGAGAAGCATGAAGAAACACTTTGTGAACTAGCATTCTTTGCTAATGAGAAACCAGAGGAGAAGAGACTATGTGGCTGGCTAGTCTACCCTTACAGTTTGGCCAGGGTCATTTCTCCAACCATGTCAGGTCCATGAGCTGAAGACCACCAACTCGGGGTGTCATGTCAGCAAGCTCTTTCCCAAGCGTCACTGAAACGTGCTTCACTGTGTGTTCAGCTCCATCCGCCAGTGTTGCACCCGTATCTCTGGTATTGAATACAGCCATAACTTAGGCTTATTTTGTTTATTCAAAATGTACAGTTCCTTTCTACAACTTACCCCCCCCCCCCGCCCCGATTTCTTTCTCCCCAGCCACCCACCTCACCATTTCCTTATCTACTCATCTTAAGGCCACCTTACCCAACTTCAGCCTTGGACCCTTTGACCTCTTTAAGGTGCCCAGTATCCACTCCCCAGACACATGTTCCTTTCTGTCAGTTGCCCACAGTTCATAAAAATCCAGTGTAAGCACTGGTGCCAAAGGAAAAGATGTAAGACCTAAGAGACGGATGTATTTGTGAAAGTCTGACTTCACTAAAGATCAAATTTCTCAAAGGAAATGAGACTAAGTTTACGACCTGATTCATTCAACACTAGTAATTTTATTTCAAAATATAAATATTTTACATTTACAAAGAAGTTACATCAGTAGGTTGTCTAAGCAAGTTAAAGCTAAGAAACAGCATTTGTGAGAGAACAAAGGTGTACTGTATTTGAATGCTCTTTTTTACTTCCACACCATCTCTACTTTGCCTGAGAATGCAGAGATGATACAGTTTCCAAAATTACATAAGCAATCACAATTACATATCCAATCTTGGTTTCAAAATCAAATGGTACTTGTAATACACTCCAGTCACCTAAATGAATGGCAGCGCAAGGGACAAATGAAGGGTTTTCTTTGGGATAGCTACAGTAGCAGTTACATTTTCTGAGTCACTGCAATAAAGAAGAAACTGTTTGATAATAAGCCAAAACGATGTTACTTTAAGAACTGCTTCTGCACCTTTCACTGTAAAATATAAAGCTAGAAGAAAAATAAGAAACCAGGCATGAGTAACTGTGGACTTGGAGTCAGAAATTCTGAAACTGAATTCTGGCTCCATCATTTTGTGGTATAAACTTAAATGGAAAAAAAAAAAATCACAAAAACCTTTCTGAGCCTCCAGGGCCTCATCTGATAATACTTAACACCTGCGTACCTCACAGGCGTGTTATGAAAGCAGTCTGAAAACTATAAAGTGCCATACAAAAGCATTATTAAAATGTAATATCAATATATCACCACTGGATTTGCACATTAATGGATCCTTGAAAAACTTGCAAAACTAAACACAAATACTGATTTTACACACCTTAGGTAGAAAGACTCTATACGTATAGCTCTGAAGGGCAAATGTTTTTTCTAGTATCGCAGTAAACTTTGAGATTTATTACATTACAGGTTACCATGGTAACAGATTTACCTTTCAGCATTCCCTTTAAGGGCGTCTTCTACAGGAGCTGTAAACTTACTGTAGAGCCATGTTTCCCAAAGGACCAGCAGTACTTTGAGATGCTCTGAGGAAAGGAGGGTGGGGGCAAAGTCTAAGGTCCAGTAAGTCTAAGCACAGTCTTTGTCCCCTCTTATAAACTCACAATATATAATAGCACATTAAAAACTCAGAAGTCCCACAATTACATATCCAATCTTGGTTTCAAAATCAAATGGTATTTGTAATACACTCCAGTCAACTGAGCAAATGGCAGTGCAAGGGACAAAAGGAGGGTTTTCTTTGGGATAGCTATAATAGGAGTTACATTTTCTGAGTTTAAAAAAAAAAATTTTTTTTAAATCCTGACCCAAGGATATTTTTTCCATTGTTTTGCAGAGAGAGTGGAAGGGGTGAGGGAGAGAGAGAGAGAGAGAAACGACGATACGAAAGAGACACATCAATTCGTTGCCTCCCCCACGTGCCCTGACAGACCCGGGGATCAAGCCTGCAACCGAGGTACATGCCCTCGACTGAAATTGAACCCGAGACCCTTCAGTCTGCAGGCCGATGCTCTAACCATTGAGCCAAACCGGCTAGGGCCACTTCTCAATTTTAATTGACCTTGGAGTCCCCTCCTCCCATACACACTTCCTTCTCTTATCTCATAACATCCCTTTGACCTACTGCTATAAGAAACATGTTTCTCCAAAAGCTACTCAACTATGAGGAAAAGGGGAGAGAAGTAGAACAATGATCTGAGGGGGGAAAAGAACTGTATTCTACTCTGAATTCTGTTCCTAACTGGCTCTGTGTGTTAGAAAAGCCACTTGAACCTATGGATTTGCTTCCTTCTCTAGAAAACGATGAATCACCCAATTATTACATAAGGCCCATTCTAGCACACAGTGTCTATGGCACTAGTAGACAGTTTAAAAATAAAAGAACTGTAATCAAGTGTATCAAAAAATAACTGCTCAGTAGTTTCAGAGAGTACGCACATTTTTTCCAAGTCCTCAGCAAGCTAATGAACTGAATATATTTTATGGCAAATTATGTAAAGGCAACAAGTTAATAAAAACAAAAGTACCTGTTCTTAGCTGGAACCGGCATTTGGAAGTTTGCTGTCAGAGGCTATTTCCACTGTGAAATGCCCACTCTCATACTCTTGTGAGGGCCCTGGAAGACCCTTAGAGGAGGCTACAGGTCAGGACCGGAGTATGGGAAGTTCCGCAGGGTTTTTTTCTATAAACCTGAGGTTGAAAGCTCTGGATAGCTCACCTGAAATTGCTTTGCTCTGATCTAACCCTCGTGGCCTGAATTTCTGAGTATTCCTTGCCCGACAGTGACACATCCTGAAGCACTAAATACAATGAAAGTGAGAGATGGTGGTACGAGGGAATCCTGAAGGAGGGGTCACGGTGGGTTCATGTGAAGACCAAGGTTAGCCAAGGAACTTATCTGCAAGGCCTTGAGCAGCCTTTTTTAACTGGAATAAACAGCTGCCATTTCCAAGGGCTACTGAGTTTGTTTAAATACAGCATCTGCACAACAATTCCTGGGTGTCCTCCCACTGTCGAGTAGATGCGCAGCAGTCTCAGAAGTCCCGGGAACGCTCTGCCAGCTAACTGCCTCTACTGGAGGAGGGTGTTAGGATTCCTTGCAGATTTAAAAATAAGTAAGACTGGTATCTAAGGCAGTCCGACCGACATCACTTCCAGGAGCACAGCTTGGTGAGAATTTTGGCACTGAGGCAGGACTTATATATGGAGTTTTTGCTGAATGCCAGCTGCCTGTTCTCTCTGAGGAAGAGAGGGGCACGTTTGTGTTTGCAACTGAACGGTGAATGGGAACTTTAATCTTAAATCAAGCTGTAAAATGGAAGACACTGCGATAGGAACTCTGTTCTCCGTTCCAAATGAAACTACTTCTATTTATCAATGTGTTTTCTCTTTTCTGGGTCAGATCCTAACTGGGGATCTGAGGGCTGGTCATCTTTGAGACTTGAGCTCGAGACTCCTGCCTTTTCATACCACCTGATCTCCTTGCCCTGTGAAAGTCCTGCACAGCCTCATTCTTTCTATGAGGGGCGTGCTTCTGTTTTTGAAGGTTCCAGGAAGGCCTCCCCTAGCCGGTCAGCCTTCCCAATCCTGAGGCAGTTGCTGCAGCTCTGGGCCACTTCAAGTTTCCTGATCAGGACCGTGTAGCACTGTGAGGCACCTCTGTTCCTGACACTGCAGGGTGATACTACATCATTTTCGCAGTTCAAACCTATTCTCTTAGAGCTCGGAGTTCCCCCTCTAACAACCCGGTATTCCTATGAATAATTATGACCAGCTACAGCCACACATTAGCTCAAGTTTAGTTTTTTGCACTATCACTTTGTACAGCTAAAAGCACTTTGAAAGAACATAATCTGTATATGCACCCTAACTCATTGTGTATAGTACCTACCTCTTGTGAATATGTGCTAATTACAGCTATAAACTTACCAGTGTACTATTAACAAAAACAAACCTGATTTCTTTTTTAACCCCTTTAATGAAAAATTTTTATTTTAGCAATACATATGATCTGGCTAAGATTTAACATAAGAGGAGACCCTCTTATGAGTTATCCCCCACAGCACCCTGTACAGCACCTGGCATGAAACCTCAAGTTTGGCAAACTCTCTGCAAATGTTTTACTGAATAACTGATTAAACAACTAAAGAAAATAATGAGTTATTTAGTGGCCAAATGTAACACTTGGTATTATATCATATTATTATTGTTGAAGGAAGGATTCATAGTAAAAAAATAAGAGATCTGCACATAGTCTACTATATAAAGACCTCAGGGTAGCCTCTCTTCTAGATGGAGTTTTTCTTAATATCAGGATATATTTAAGCTAATTATCACTATGCGTCTTAATGAGAAGGTGTTTTAGAAAAAATGATTTCTACTTTTAAGTGTTTTCCAAAAAGGTGATCTCTGACACTTAAGAGCTCTTTCTCCTCCATATCACCCTAGGGGCAGAGAAAAAGCCTGAGGACTGTTTTATACAGTGGAAAGGGCACAAAGCTAAGAGTTGGGTTCTGGTCCCAGCCCTGTCATTAACTGTAGGACAAGTCCAAGGACACCTATTCTATCTCACAGCACTGAGAAAACTATATAAGATAGTGGGAGAAACACTACAGGATAGGAGAGTTCACAGGCTTATGGAGTCAGACTTGAGGTCAAATCTTACTAAACGTGATGACTTCGAGTTGGTCACTCTTCTGAACCTTAGCTTCCCCATCTGTGTGAAACTGTTATAAAACAGCACAAAGTTGTATGAAAAGTTACGTGAAGTTGTTGTGAAATAATTATACGCATAGAGACTTTATAAAATGTAAAGCACTATGCTAGTTACTATGATATCTGACGAATTTTAAAAGTCAAGATGTAATTCAACAAGCATTCATCTAGAGTCTTATGTGCAAGGCACTGTGCTAAGTGATGGGGAAATACTATATATATATAAAATTCATAAGTAACTAAGTGGCAGAATTCCAAATGGTGAACCAGGGATACATTTAACAAGTCAGAGTACTGCTGCACCTGAGATTTTCACTTAAAACATTTGGAAAGAAAAAAAATCACAACATGAATTCTATCATATTGTTACCATTAATAGCAGCTTACACTTATTTCACTTCAATGTGGTCAGTCTGCCAAGTTTTAGAAATTTGGCAACATTGTAATGGGGGATGCAGAAGGCAGGGGAGAAAGGTTTTCAGTCTGTCTGTCTCTCCTATGGTTACAACACACAACTAACTGAACTTGAAATGAAGCCACCCGCCCTAGAGGGAAGATTGGTTCTTTCTTAGAGAGGACCATACATGGTGGGAAGAGGGTAGAATGCACCTTCTTCCTACCCAAACAACTACATACTCAAGAGTGAAAGCCCTTTGCATTGAAAAGTGACTGTCGTAGAAAAGTTTATGAACAGATTTCTTAAAACAGGAGAAAAATTACATCATATGCACTTAGTTTAGGGCTCTCAAAAATAACTTTATAAATACATATTATAATAATATAGATAAGCAAAGGGGGAAATTTTCAAGCCATGGTACCAGTGTATAAAATGAAACTTTTCAAGCCATCTGAGCAACAGTTAGGTGAGCAAACCACACATTTCGGAGCTCTAAAGCTGTGCTTTAAAATGCCAAGCAGCCACAGCAAGTTTGCACTTGTCCACGCATTCTGTATGGAGGGCCAGGAGACTTCTGCTTCTTTCCCTAGGCTCTGCTTGCTAGGCACAGCAAAAGGACAGGAGGCCGCAGCTGAGCTGAACTCACGGTCAAGGATGAACTTCCTAGATACCCACTGAAGTGGAAGCCATGTCAATCTACTGAAGATTTCAGATCTTCAGAAATGTCACGGAAAGTCCTATAAGAAGAAAAAATAAAATTCGTTTTGCTTTTGGAAATGAAGGAGGTGGGAGGAAGAAAACCACAGAGAAACTAAGATTTATAAATGTACTGTGATATATTGAGAATATGAGTTCCCTGTCAATATGTACGTGGTTGAATTTCACACGTGAAATGTAAAAAAGAAAGGAAAAACAGCGTCTTACCACTAATTAACTGCCATAGAATAATACATTATTTTTATAATCTGAGAGCCTTGATGAGGTTATATAGTCATTTTTCTTAATATTTTCACAGTTAATATTTTGAGTATTATTTCGAAGTTTGCTAGTTGTCTCTCATTCTTTAGTAACAAGAACTCCAGTTTTGGGGTTGTTTTTTTGTTTGTTAAAATTTTATTTGCTGAGTTCACTGTCTCCCACACAAAAGACTATTTCCCTTGAAATGAAGAATCATGTGACTAAGTTCTAGCCAATGAAATGTAAGTGTGAGTGTAGCATAACTTCTGAGCAGTGTCCTTAAAAGAGAAAGGGGATCTTCTTCCCTTCCCCCCCTTCTTGCTGGCTGCAAAGTATACACAGTGCTGTTAGAGAAAAACACTAGAAGATCAAAGATCAAAAGCTAAGTGAGGAAGTTTTATTACAAGACAGGAAACCTGACCCAGCAGAGTCCAAGCTCTGAGGGACGTGGTTCAGGGCAGGAGAAATGGGGTTAGGCCTTTTCATCAAACTACCTGTACTGAACGGTCTGACCCACATAGGCAAGCTGAGTGAACATTACTAACTGGCAGGTCACATCTGGGCTGCATCGAAGTGGTGTGCTGCATTTATGAGGAGCCTGCCTCGGGACTGTAGTAGCCAGTTTGCCTTTACTACATAATTTATATGCCCAGGCTGGGATCATGTCACCCAGTCAGGTCTGCATCAGTGCTGGCAGCCACCTGGCCAGGTCAGGGTTTATCAGTGAACATCAGCTCCAGCACCCATGTTAGGTGAAGAGACCTCACACCAAGGCTGGCAGAACATCAAGAAGAGGGGAGGCTCGGCATGGACGTTTGTGGAAGTTATTCCAGCCCTGGACTGCCTACCTCTGGACTGCTTTCACACGAGAGAGAAATCAACTTCTAGCTTATTTAAGTCATTTGAGTTCTACTGATGGTGGGTTTTTTGAGTTTGTTCATTTTGGGTTATACGACGCCAAATCTATCTTAAAGGGTACAAGTCTGACGCAGAAGTTCATTACCATCCTTTTAGACAAAAGTTTCCTGGCTCCTTTGCAGCAATATCACCAATTAGGAACACAGAAAAACATCTGAGCTCAAAAAGCTTGTTTTCAAAACAATTTTAAAGTCTATAAGTTATACTATATTAATTTGTAGTCACATCACTACACCATATTGTTCCTTCTTAGATTATTTACCAAAAAAAGCCCATTTTATTTTCATACCTATAAGCAACTATTAAAAAGATTACTTCACTATTTCATTAGAAATAGACCTAAAATAGAATCTAAGAAAAGTGTTCCAAAATTTCAGGGAACCACTCACAGTTGTGGAAACAAAAGATGACAGAAAGCTGTCATTAGGGCCCTAGCTGATTTGGCTCAGTGGTTAGAGCATCCGCCCTCGGACTAAAAGGGTACCAGATTCGATTCCGGCCAAGGGCAGGTACCTCGGTTGCAGGCTCAATCCCCAGCCTCTCAGGCATGTGTGAGGGGCAACCAATCAATGTCTCATTCACATTGTTGTTACTCTCTCTCCCCACCGACCTTCCACTCGCTCTGAAAAGCAATGGAAAAAAATATCCTGGGGTAAGAGTTAAAAAAAAATTTTAATAAAATAAAAAATTTTTTGAAGTTGTCATTAGGTACAAATCACTGAAAAATCCGCAAAGCAAATAATTCTGAATTTCAGGTGCAATTCCACACCCATGCCACCTCTTACATCTTTTGTCTTCCCAATTTTCAGTTCATATAAATATTTAGGAGGGTTAGCTAGAGAAGGCACAGGTAAATTAAAGACTAACCCTTTTGTACAATGCCAGGAGTACTTCAATATCAAGCAGGGCACAGGTAAAATGTTACAGAAAAGAGATTACATCAAGGGTGCTCAACTATCTCAAGGCTCTTTCAATGGACGGTGGATGCTCTAAGCCTCTGAAGCACGCTTCCAACTAGCACAGCTCTACTACCAAAGGAACAACTCTGAGGAAGAGGTCAGAGCTTCCCGGCCATGGCTCCAGTGGCTTTGAAAGGGTTTATGTGTGACATGGCCAAAACCACCATAGTGATAAGAATCAAAATGAATTGTTTCCTTAAATGATTTTATACTCTGAGAAAAAGTCCCCCAAACTACGATTTATACACACACACACTTTATACGTATTAATTTCTACCTGTCAATCAGATATTCTCAATAGCATCACTATTGACATTTTCGTGCACTATAAGATGTTTAGCAGCATCCCTGCCTTTACCCACTAAAGTTGTGACAATCAAAATATCTCCAGACATCACCAAATATCCCTTGAGAGGAGCAAAATCACCCCCCCTCGCTGAACCATTGCTCTAGATATCTATTTATTTCTATACCAATTTTTTATAGTCTCACCAAAATTTGTATTTTAACATCTGTATAGAGGCAAAGCTGACTACCAACTGTCTCAGATGACAAGAATCTCAGGCAGCACTCAATTCTGGGAAGTCCTGGAAAAGCTTTATGACCAATAACCAAAACCTGGCCAATCTGCAAAATATTTCCAACACCCCACAGGTTTCTAAATTCATCCTTTGACATCTGTTCAAATTTCTACAATACCTGCAAGTGTGAATCTCTAACGAGTCAAACTATGAATGAAAAGTTATGCCTCAGGGCAAAGATGCATGAAATAAGATTAAGGCTGTGGTTGGCCTGGTGACTGCCTTCTGTTGACAAGTAAGCTTAGCTGTAACCTTGAAATTCATACCTACTATTCAATTCTGCCTCCAGGCCAAGAAAGCCTCCAAATGGACTCAGAAGAAAGAAAACAAAATTAAGCAAGCCAAGAAAACAGTCACTAAGAGTTTTCCATCTCAACAGCGTATCTGGGTGGTGATGGTGGTGTGTGTGTAAAATCCTCTAGACGTAACACTGACCTTAAACCAACTTCCAATTATCTCCTGGAAAACAAGCCCCATAACCTAGAGGTGCAGAAATCATTTCTTTAAAAAAAAAAAATTTAACTGAATTTATTTAAACTAAAAATACAAAACAAAAACAGTTCATTCAACCCCATCTGCCCACTCCTCTCCCCTTGCAGCCACCAATCTGTTCTGTTTCTATAAGCTTGGTTTATTTATTTTTTTAAGACTTTTTTTTTCCTTAATCCTCACCTGAGGACATGCTTAGAGAGAAAGAGGGAGAGGAAGGGAGAGGGAGGGAGAGAGGAAGAAAGGGAGGGAAACATCCCTGTGAGAAACACTAATCAGCTGCCTTCTGTACCTGCCCCAACCAGGGATCAAACTGCAACCCAGGTACTGTATGTGCCCGGAAACTGAACTGGCAACTCTTTGCTGTGCAGGACGACGCTCAACCAACTGAGCCACTCCAGCTGGGTGGTTTATTTATTTTTTAGATTCCACATGTAAGCAAAATCAAAAGTATTTGTCTTTCTCTGATTTCTTTCTGGCCTCATCAAGAGGCACAGAACTAACTAATTAACAGAGCTCATAAAACTGCAACTCTCTAGATTATGAAGAAAAAAAGAAATAAAGACTACACTGACAGGATTTCTAAAAATGGTAAATGTCTTATCTAAACTACCAAATTACAGTCTTCCGTCCCAAACCATGAGGATTATTATGCTCCTAAGAACCACAGTGGCAGAAAAAGCAATGCAGAATGGGACCACATGTGACCAGGGGACAGAGGACAGCTGCTAGCATTTTAGTTCCTTTAATAGCAAAGGGGATTGTGCAATGTGGTTTCTCATTCACAGTACTTTGCTCATTGAAAATGTTCGGAGATCTGCTCCCCTAAAGTTTCAATGCAATTTTTAAAAAATTCATTTCTGTAAATCTTTAAATCTTTTCTGATTTAACAACTCAAGAGCTATTGACTCTTGGTCTCCCAAAGATGTGGAATAAACTTTGAATGAATGTTTAAAAATAAAAAGCTTTAAGTGACGATGAATTTAACTTCCGTTGGCTGGGCATAGCTAAGTGTGTATTTCTTAAACCCTCACCAGCACACAGGTACAAAACCTGCGATCACTCTTATATCATGTCATCACTATTACGCACATCCCTTCCCTTCCAACAAATATGGAGTAAATTTCTAAGGCTGGGTTTACTATGTTCCATCTGTTTTTATCAACCTCAAGTTTATATTGCAATAATCTTTTTATCAAATCTTCTCTTGGTTTCACTAACCTATTAATTCATCAGATTTTCACTGAGCTCTTTCTATGTGCCAAACACCATGCTAGGAATGGTAAAAGAGTGGCAAACAAGTCAGACATAGTTTCTACCTTCAGACAGCTACCAACTAGTGAGAAAGATAATTAATGAAACACACACTTATATAATATTAAGTTCAAATAGGAGAAGTACATGTTATGGGGACACACAGCAGGGACATCCTTCCTAGTCTACAGAGTTCCAGCAATGCTTTTCACAGGAAAAGTACTTAAGTATAGACCATGAGGCTGGATTTGACTAGAAAGGGGGTGGTATTCTTTACAGAGGGGGAAATGTGCAAAGATGATACTGACTTCAGGGAACTAAAGTTCAATATGGCTAGAAAATAAAACACAAAGGCAGGCAGCAGAAACATGAGTTTGCAGAGGCAGCCAGACAGAAGGCATGGAAAGTTTATCTTGAAGGCCATGTAAAGCCACTGCAGGAATTTTAAGTATGGAGGCACAAAACATTTATGCTTCAAAAAAACACAGAGGCTGTGTGGGGGTGCAAAAATAACTTTCCTCATGTTAGCGTAGGTAGCTAGATATTAATAAAGAAAGGGAGCAAAGGGAACAGACATTATTAAGCATAATAAACTGGGGAGCTGACTGGGATAACAAGCCTGCTTCACTAGGAACTGCAGCACTCACAGGCTCCCCAGGGAACCTCTGCATCCTAACCCCAGGCAGGCAGGACGGGTCCGAAGGATCCTCGCTGGTCATTACCACGCGAGGAACAAGACCAGCAGGAGAAAGCCCTCCGCTGGGCCCTTGCCCAGCAGTCCGCACGCACGGGGCAGGCGCTTCCACTTCGAGGCATGCGCAGTAGACACCAAGATGGTGCCCATAGGGGGCGGAGCCTAGCCTGGGAAAAGGATCGGATTGGATAAGGGACACAGAATCGCAGAAGGCCTAGGAAATGGATTGGTTCGGGGGAGGGCCCAATGCCGCGCAGGAAAGGCTGGGGAGTTGATTGGTCATTTTGAAAGCGCGCCGGGTCCTTCCCGAGTCCAAGACACCGACCCAGCCGAGCAGAGACAGGCGCTCCCGCCCGGGCGCGCCCCGAACGCTTTCCCGTGACGCCAGGAAGGGCCCTTTTCCACCGGCAACACTGCTGCCTTCTGAATTCTCCTAGCTGCACTAACAATCAAGTTAACATGAGAAAGATGAGCAGGAGAGATGTCCAAAATTTATTACAGATGTACTTTTGGGGTATCATAAGACATGAGACCCAAAGACACACTGGGCACTGAGGTGCATAAGCCAGTCTAGACAAAGGCCAGGGAGACAGGGGTTTGGGGTTTCAAAGGAAAAGTAGGCAAGTAGCGAGAAAAAGCAAACCTGTGGTAAACAAATTCCTGCCGGGCCCCCGGCGACAGTGGACACAGAAGGCAGCTCAGCAAACAGGCTGTGCTGGGCTTCTCCCAGTCTGCGCACTTACTTCACAGGAAAAGGCTAAGGGGATGTTCCTTTCCCTTAAGCAGGTTTTTCTATCTGAATTCCTTTAGGCAGGTAAGGGGGAAAGGCCAAGGTTCTTTCTGAGTCTTTTGTTTCTTAATAACCAGCTTAAAATCAATATCCCAAGAGGCATACTTCAGGGTGGCAAAGCTTTTGTCTGCGTCAACTGCATCATGAAGAGCAGACTGGAGGGAGCCGGACTAGAGAGGCAGGGGCCAGAGAGGCCACTGAAGTGATCCCAGCACTGGGGCACTCCACTGGGAACACAGGAGCGAACAGATTCGGGAAATCTGGAAGTGACAGAGTCAAAGGTGAGGCAACGGTCAACAGAGGGCGAGTCCAGCAGCTCCCTTCCCAACTCCAGATTTCTCTCTTTTCCCCTCATTGTTCCAAACTGGGTTGATGGGAAGGACGCTCCCTGCTGAAACTCTGAGGTTGAATGTAAAGGTCTGCAGGGTTGCTAATGTTTCTGGAGAACTACTCTGTATCTCATTTTGCAAAGACAGAAAAGAAAAAGAGCTTTTTGAAACAGCAATGAGTTTCTAACTGTTCTCTAGAGAAAGATAAAGCTGAGTTCCTAAAGGACCACATTTGATGGTCACCTTTGGGGGTGTCAGGTTGTGAAAGAGGGCAAAAGAAAACTAATGCAGAGAACAGCGTTCCTGGAGGAGTTCCTGGATATTCTCCTACTTCCTCCTCACAGTTTTTTCTGAACTTTGATATTCAGGTTGCTGCTCAGTTTTTGGTAGGTGTGAAGTAAGTACATCAAATCAAGTCTGACCACCCTGTCCAAATATCAAGCAAGTACTCTAAGCCGCATAACTGCAGGAGTGTTTTTGTCCTTCCTCACTCTTCAAACAGCCCCAATGTTAACAGAGAAAAGCGAAAGTGATAGGTTCTGATGGTAGGTTCTGATTACTGAATCAGCCCAAAATTGTGGGGAGCCGAACAACGTGTTGTGCCCACGACGTTCACCACCATCAAATACTGCATTCACCAATATGGATGGGGGCTCTCCCTCCTCCATCTTTCCTTAGGTGGATAGCTTATCTGTAGATGGTAATACACAGAAACAGTCTTGCAAATGGGTCTTTCCAGCCACCAGTGCCTGCATCTGCAATCAGAAGGTAAGTCTGCCTAATGAAACGCAACCAACCACCCTGTATTATCACACTGTAACAACATCAGAGTTCCCAAGATAAGCCGAACCATAGCTCATGCCTCTGCAGAGACTATTCCCTCACAGCCCATTCGTTCCTTCAACTAGGAATTGAACATATTCCAGATACAAAACACTGTTTACAGGTGCTATGGATACATCAGTAACTAAAGTTGACATGGCCTCTGCAGTAACAGCAACCAGTCAAGTGGGAAAAGAAAAGACAGATGTGTAATCAAGAGTATAAATGAAAATTGTATTATAAAGGAAATCTAAAAGGTGCTATCTGTAAGAGCATTAAACTAGCAGGAAAGATGTAACCTAATCTTAGGAGTAGGGAAGGCTTCTCTGATGAACTGACATTTGAGTTGAGATCTAAAGACTGACTAGGAGTTAATTATGCAAGGAGAACTGGGTGGAGGGGAAGAGTCTGCCCAAATAGAGAAAGCAGCATGTATAAAGGCACAGAGTTTGAGTGGATCCTGGGGTATCTGAGGCCTGATGGGAAGCCAGTATGGCTGCAGCTCAGAAAGCATGGGGAAAATGTTTCAGCTTTAGTGAGACAGGCAGAGGTCAGATCATGTAGGGCCTTATTAGCCATGTCAAGGATTTTCATCATCCTCCTAAAACCAATGGGAGGCCATTTTGGTAAAAGTATCATAATCGTATGTACCTCTGTTACCATCGTAACTAGTTAGTTAGTAATAGCAAAGGGGAGGCCAGACATCATATATATGGTCACCTGGGCAGCTTCACCAGGAAGCTGCAACTTCACGCTCCCCTGGGAGCCACCGGTCCATTCCCTGCAGATCCTGGGGGAAAGGGACCAAAGGGGGAGACGGGCGCATGCGTAGTGAAGTCAGGGTGACACAGGGAAGGTGCCTGACTGTCGGTCTAGCCTGGGGAAAGATAACTGGCTACAGGGGCAGAGCCACTGCAATTGCATAAAATCCAAAAGGGTTAACTGGTTAAGCTTCTGGTTATAACCCCAAGACAAACAGTTCTCACTCTCTTGCTCTGCTCCTAGCTCCCTTGCATTCACTTGCTCCGTGACCTGCACTCACCCAGGGGCTAACTCACCATGTGGCCTTGGCAGCCACATGGCCCGTGGCCATGCAGATCCCACATGCAGCTGGGAACACAAGCTAAGCTAGCCAGATGCTAGACTGGACTGTGCTTTGATATGAAGCAGAAACTCTGGGTAGTGGATTTAATCTTAGCCTTGCTGAAAACAAAATTAAACTTTTTCCAGGGCGGGATGGAGGGAAATGGGACCTTAGAAACCCAGGGGTTTAATTCCACACAAATAAATATCACCCATTCTCCGGTGGGGGCCTCAGTAAATTCTCTTCCCCATGGCACCCTAGGAACTCCACTTCCACCAGCAACAGGTGGGGATACAGAGGGCACCTCGCCAATAACAACTCTAGTTTGAAAAGAACACATCAGCGGTATGGAGGGTGGACTGGAGAACAGAAAGAGTGGAGGTTCAGAGAGTAGGTAGGAGACGAAGATGACCAGGGCAGTCCAGGTGAGAAACCTAGTAGGTGGGCCTGGCTTAGGCCAGGGGGTGGCACTGAGACAGAGGCAAGGGCAGATTTGAGGTGAAGATGGTGAATGAGAAGATGGGAAGTAATAAGGATTACTACACATGGCACATGTAAATGGAGGGTAACGTTTACTGATGAAGGAAGGAGAGAAGAATGTTTTTTCTTGTGGAAGGGAAGAGATGGTTCATGACGGAAAAGAAAGATCTTTAGCTGAAACACACCAGACCAGCTCACCTGTTTTTCAGGCTATGTGACTACCAGAAAATTATCCTCTCTAAGCCTTCATTTCTTCATCTATAAAACATGGAAAACACCGTGGCTGGCTTGGCGCAGTTGGTTGAGGGTCATCCCATGCACCAAAAGGTTACCTGTTAGATTCCCCATCAGGGCACATGCCAGGTTTGTGGGGTAGACCCCAGAAGGGGGCGTGCAGGAGGCAGATGATCAATACTTCTCTCTCACATCAGTGTTTCTCTCTTTCTCTCCCTCTTCCTCTCTCTAAAAAAATCAATGAAAACATTTTTAAAAAAACACATGGAAAACAACTGTTTCTAATCTCATGAAAATACTGGATTAAGTAAAATAAGATAATGCGTGTAAAGTTTTATCACAGAGCTTGGCACACATTCCCAATAAATGTCACCAGTGGTTGTGTTTATTACTATTTAATATGTCATTTAGACTTTCCACTAAAGAGGGGTGTACTGAACACATACTTCTTTCAGACCCTCTCGAAAACCCATTAGAATGCCATTAAACAAATTTTTAAAAAGGTATAAATCTACCTAAGAAAAGGAAAACACAAGAGAAGATAAGAGGTAAGAGCAACAAACTTTTAGAAGGTGGAAAGTAGATGGACAACTGCAATGTCCCAGTGTACCCTAAAAGGCAGAATCCTAAGCTAGTAGTGGAAAAAGCCAAGAAATAATCTGATTTATTCAGCAAAATCCCTGGTGAGGCTTAGGAATTGGTGACAACAAGTAACTCAGGAAGTGTGGTTGAAGGTGGGGCTAAACGCAAAAGGATCACTTTAAAGTCTGCTTATAAAGCAGTAAGAGCCATAGCTCCAATATCCTCACCTCCCTCCCTCCAGCCAAGCAACTGCTCCTATCATTGGCAGAAAACTAGAGTTCTTTCCCCACTGGAGAAGGTAAAAAAAAAGTCTCTGGACTAGGGAATACCAGGCAGAGATGGGGTTGGGAATACATACTGACAGTGGGTAATTTAGTGAATGTTTATGTTTTGAACACTGTCCAGTCCCTTTCCCCCTCTCCGCTTCCAGAATGTTGGCAGCCACACCATCAACCTCTAGGCAGGAGATTAGAAGATCTTTCTCTGAGGAATTTGTTAGCCCAAAAGGGGGACCAAAAAGCACTGACATCGAAAGTTTCACAAGACAATGAGCCTGCCAGATTATATTGTGGTAACACACATAACTCAACTCATCTACAGCCCCTGAGTGTCTCACTCTTAACATGAGCCAAAAATATCTGATCTCTGAAATCATGATTATGTTGTGTTAATATTATAAAAATGAAGGGATTTTACAGATATGATTAAGGTCTCTAATCAGTTGACTTTAATCAAAAGAAAAGTATGCTGGGTGGGCCAGGCTTAATAAGGTGAGCCGTTTAATAAAGGGTTTTAGCAGAGAGAAGTCAGAAAAATACTCGCCAGCTGGCCTTAAAGAAGCAAACAGATGTGTATGAAGAGCCTACAATGGCCTCCAGGAGCTACAAGCCTCAGTTGTACAACTGCAAGGAAATGAATTCTGCCAATAATATGCAAGCTTGGGAGAGGACCCCAATCCACACATAAAATCCCCCGCTTCAGCTGATACCTTGACCACGGCCTTGTCAGATCCAGAGCAGAAGACCCAGCTGAATTGTGCCTGGACTCCTGACCCATGGAGATTAATAAAATAAATGCATATTGCTTTAAGCCACTAAGTGGTAATTTGCTATGGATTATAGAAAACTGATATAGACTTGTATACTAAAGTAGGTAAACTTTACTTATATAAATAATACCTCAATAAACCAGACTGAAAAAAATATGACAGCAGATATGGAAACCTCTATGGAGGTTTTAGAAGATAAAGTAGGAGAAATCACCCAGAAAATGGGGCTAAAAAGATAGACATAGAAGAAGAGCAAAGAAAATGACATGACCAATGTATGAGAGTCAGAATTAAAAGAAGTCTTTGATAGGGGGAAAACAAAAATCATCAATGAAATAATTCAAGAACAAGTTCAGAACTGCAGAACATAAATTCCCAGTTTTAATGGTCACAAAGGCACTGCATAAAAGTGCCAAGCAGAACAACAAAAAATAGATAAAATAACAAAAGAAGAAGGTCCCGTGGGTTTTCAAACAGTTAAATTACAAAGAATCAGGAATCAGAATGGCTTCAGACTTTTAACAACTGTGGGAGCTAGAAGACAATGAAGAAATAAAAACCTAAAGTGAAAAAATTTTAAACATAGAATTCTCTACTCACACAAGCTATCAATTATGACTTCAGGAAAAGCCTCTTCAGACATGCATGGCCCCCCAAGTTGACCCCCCATGCATGCTTTCCTATCACATATTCATGTATTGCATTTGATGATCCTATGTTTTGAGTCTCTAATCTGGTATACCATGTTTCAAAACAGTCTATATTTTTCATTTATTTTTGGTCATTCATGACATTAACAATTCTGACCCAACTTAGTTTTCAAATGTTCCTGGTATACAAAACCCAATGATTTCTCTTTACCCAGTGTCTACTACAATCTTTAGCAGAGTGTAGGTGCTGAAACACCTGTATTTTTTTTTTTTCCAAAGACATTTTATTTATTTATTTATTTTTTATTTTTTTAATATATCTTTATTGATTTCAGAGAGAGGAAGGGAGAGAGAGAGATAGAAACATCAATGATGAGAGAGTCGCTGATTGGCTGCCTAGCCCGCAACCCGGGCATGTGCCCTGACTGGGAATCGAACCCCGATCACCTGGATCCTAGGTCGACACTCAACCTCTGAGCCACGCCCAGCCGGGCAACACCTGTATTTTGATAGACCACTCATGTCAAGAAGGCAGAGATCACTCTGCTTTAACTCACCGCTGATTCTGAGCAGGCCATGGGGTCTGGTTGGCCATGGGCACTGAATTCGTGGGACTCACTAGCATGGCACTATAGATGTTGGAAGCGACCACAAGTGTGCAGAGAAGTATGGGCCCAATGATTGCTCCTTCCAGGCCCAGGTAGTATGCTCCACCAGCCACAGCCAAGCCTGTCAAGTAAGGATGGCCACCTCTGGAATAAAGAACACACAGATTAGCTCATGACTTTTAGCAAACACAAACCCTGGGGTAAATCTGAAATACATTCTCTAACACAATGTTCATTCTCCAATACACCAGGCTTTTGACTAGATTATCAGCTCCCTTCAGATTATCTCAATGTAGATAACTGAACATTATATATTGAGATGCAAGAATTTTCTTGCCTGCATAGCATGTCTGACATTTGCCTTTTATATAGATTCAGCAACTGAAGGAATGATGTCAGTAATGTTAACAGGTACCTTGCACCCATTACGTGGCTGCCTGAAGTGGATTAATATCAATTTAGGATTAATTATATCAGTCACCTGTTAGGTTTACCACCATCAAGAATAATTAAGTGAGCCCAATTTCACATATAATTAATTAATTATGCTTTTTAAAAGATGACAATACAATAGCATCCCTGTTACTCACAGGTTAGACTTCCGGCAATCCCCCAAAATATAATTTTTAAAGTAGGTAGTGATAAAAGGCTTCATGAGGAAAATATCTACCACAAAACCCAAGATTTTTATTTCACAGGAGTCATAATTGCCCTCCATCTTATCACAGTATCACTTACATAACTGGAAAGAAATAAGATAAGATTATAGCACCACAATGATAATGATAACAAGGGCCACTGACCTAAGGGGAACTGGAAAAAAAGGTATGTTCTATTTGTTTCTAGTTTTTAAAAACACATGACTACAACAATTTAGTGAGGGGGAAATAACTATATACCCTTAAGGATGTTTTATATTATACTATAGTTCAATAAGTAACATTTAAGGTAAGCCAGTCTTCAGAAAACCAGTACATTATATTCATAATTTATTTGTCTTCCTTATTCCAAAAATGGATACAGGACAGTGCCCCATGTGTGCTATGTCAATAAATGATACATTTAAATAAAGTTTCTGTCAAAAATGCTTACTGCTTAAAAAATGTCGAGAGCTTTTAAAAAAAAGAAAAAGCTTAATTTATTAAAAAATGAAACAATTTATGCAAAAACTTTCATGTTCTAATGATGCTGGTTAAATAAGGTATTATTTTATTATTAAGAAAAAAATTGCATATAAATCTTAAATTTTACCTTAATATAAAATGTGCAGTCAAGTTTAAAAAAATGAAAGCACTTAGCTATAAACTGTGTACCTATTCCTACTGTTTAAATTTCAACTGTTAAGCACTAGGAAACCACACTCTGATGTTCTCTTATCTTTGATCTTCTCCCTCAAGTTTTAGGCATAAGAGCTCCTATAAGGCTTATGGAGTTTCTTGTTGCTCCTGACCTCTGGGACTTCAGAGTAGTTAGTTCTACATCATTTGTTTTCTACTTTAACTTACCAGAGAAAAAACATGTGGCATATAATTTGTCCTTATATAATTTAAGTGTGCTCTTTCTATAAACTTGGACTCCATCTACCCTTATTGTGATGGATTTACTGAAAGAAAACTTATACATTCACTATTATGACAACTTCAATAGGTCATATCCTGAATTTGAGAATCAGCTGATCAAAATTCAACATCTGGTTACATCCTAGATTTTAATAAGCATGTGAATCTGAATATGTGTAAGTAAGTGAGAACTGGCTTGATTTATTTATTGCAATTTCTAAAAGAAGTATCAAAACCTTGCTGTTGTTATTATATGGCCAAAGTTTGGCTTCTGCCTTAAATTTAACCCGTACTCATCGAGGAACCAAACTATGTAATATCTTAAGTAAAAGAGCTCTGTTTGTCAGATATTAGCTTGATGAGATTTGGTTTTACATGGAAACAGCCAGACATACAAGTTAATAATGTTTTTCTCTAAAAGCAAAAAGATTCTGAAAATAATCACCAACTCGTTACTTTGAATATTTTACATACATCTAGTAATATTTCTTTCCTAGGTGAAATGTCACTAAATCATATGATTATTCACAATTTTGTTTTAACCCAGGGTCTCATATATTACAAATTATATAGTACCAAAATACCTTGCAAACAATATTAATTATAGTAAATTAAATTTTTATTATATCAGTGGGATCACAGAAGGCTACTTCACTAAAAACTCCTACCACCTATCCTTTTTCCCATCTCTGAAAAAAAAAACACTCTCCTTTAAAAATCCCTGGACATGATTCACTGGAAGTTCTATGGATACTTACCCTGAGATATCAGAATAGATGGCAGTGTCTACAAAGTATGTTGGCAGGAGATGAAAAACCAACAGTAAAACGGCTTTGCATCCTAAGCCTTGTGTGAGCCACAGGTCTAGAACTGCAGGTACTGCTGCCCAGTACGTCCCCAGAAATGGCACTGCTCCAAGGATTGCTGCTAAAGCTAGTAAAAGATTAATTAAGAAATACAACTGAACGTCACCACCAAAACAGTAACAAAACAGCAGAACCTAAGCACTAGCTCCTCCTACTTAAAAATTTCCACCAAAACAAGTTAAATACCAACTCACATTTTCAGGGAATGTTATGCCCTTGATTAACTGGCTTTGCTAGTCAAATGAAGGTCCAATATCTTAAAACGTGATACTGAAAATCTTTCTAAAGCGTGTGTCTACTTTATGAATCTATTCTTCAGCAACTAAACTTTTGTTGGTTAGTTAATATACAGTCCTATAATGTAACTATAGAACATTGGTCAAAATTTGTACTGAGTCCAAAGCCAAATCAGAAATTAGTTTCCTACAGCTCAGATATGAGTATATATCTTTTCCTGTAATTCTTTCTAAGAAAAAATGAAATGTAATTTAAAAATAACAAAAAACCCAGCTTGCCGAAAGACCTTACTCAAGCTTCTCCCCTTCTAGAACGTTAAAGCATTTGACAGAGATCTGGGCTCTCCTGGCTAAGAGTCAAGCAGACATGGATTCCATTCTGGTCCTAACCATTCACCAGGTCTGTGACCTTAAAACGTTGGTTTCTCATCTATACAACCATCACCTACCCTGCCTGCCTCACAGGGCTGTCACAAAACAACCTCCCTGTGCTTCTCAAGGTGCTCGCATGTCAGAGGTGGCTTCGTGGACAACAAAGTAGGAAACAACTTGAATGAGCCTAGGAATGTAAAGAAGGAAGGGAGCACAGACCAAAGAGGGAAAAATGGTGGTAGAGGTAAATGTGGAAGGCAGAGATATTTAGGAAGACAAGCAGCCACAGAAACAGGCAGAAAGAGTGGAAGGAGAGGAGCAGAGATAACTCAGAGGAAAAGTAAAAATGGTGAATAAGCCATCCTGGGGCTTATGGAATGCGGGTATTATCAGAACAGACCTCAAGAGGTGTGGGGACAGTTGATAGGCCCTCAGAAGCATTCATCTTGCCCATGGGACAGTCTCCTTCATGGGACAAAGCTACTTGACCAACTATTGTTCCCTGACAAACAGTTGGATTCAAACGTTTATTGAATGCCAATTCTGTGCTACTAGGTGTTGTGCTTAGTGATAGGACATCCATTCATCCAACAAATATTATGCAGTGCTTTCTTTGTGCTGGGTATTGTTCTAGCTACTGGGGATACAGCAATAAACAAACATTACAAATTATACTTCTGCTCCTAATTTGGACTAGATTAGATCTCAAAATTTAGCATTTTAAATTTGGGGAAGATAGCATTTCCCAATGTATGTAAAATGGCTTAACTTTCATTAAATAGAAGACAGTGGAAGTTATGACACAGTTGTTACCTGATGGTATGAAGACAATATTGATGCCAAATATAGTATGAGTCAGCCAAGTGTACAATCCATAGAAGCCAGCCATTTTGAGGGAAGCATCAAACACCCCTCTAGAATGCCCAAAGATAGAAGGGAAAGTAAGTAAACACCGTGCACTGTGATTCAGAAAAATCACTATCTCTAGGCTTCTGGCTACTTCATTACAAATCTGATAATGGCTTCAAAATTTCCAATGGAAAAAGTAAGTTGAATAAAACACCTTTAAATAACCTCGTCACTGAAATAATTAATCAACTTTCACTTCTAGAGAACTTTTACCACCAAAACAGATGAAAAGAAAGTTAAGTGTGAATATCATATCTCTGAGGATACGGTTAAACTCTAAGACCCAGGCTGTGGCCAGCCCTCCCCTTTGGGAAGAGCCAGTGAGGGATAACATAACTGGTACTTATCACTCTGTCTTCTCCTGTTAACAAAATTTCCCCACATTTCTTCAACTAGTCAACCAAGCCTACAAAGTAACTTCCACAAATGCTAACTATCAAAGAATGCAGGTCATTGGGAGTGAATTTATGAAAAAAACAAATGAACGTGTTAACTCCAACATAAAATCAGAAACGAAAATACAGGGGGTAAAAACAGACACACATGCTCGGTGATTAAAGGAATGAACGCCATAAAAATCTGCAATCTTAGGCACTTCATTTGTGCTTTGCAACTGGAAAATTATTAAAATAGTACTGTGTCAGGAGGAGAAATAAGACACTGCTCAGAGAGAGCACGAAGGCAGCAAACCTCAAGTTATCACAAGGTATCACAAGGTTATAAAAATCAGGATTCTGGAGGGCACAGGAGAGGCGCTCACATACTCATAAGAGAGAAAAGCTAGCTGCGATGGAAAAAGCCAAGGCTGTGGCAGCAAAGGTGGCACTGAACACACAAAAGGAAACACCAAGCTTTCCCAAAGTATCCCAAGAAGTTGACTCTAAGGGCACCGTCATACTCTGGAACCTAGTGATTCAGCCATTAAATAGGGTTTGGAGGCATGGATTTGGTGACAGTGGTGCCCCAAATCGTGAAACCTTCTTCGTCTCCCTGACCAGCAGCTTTCAGTCAAGAATGTCTCAAAGGTGCCATGTGACTTCTGACAATAAGGACAGAGATTAAAGTGCTATCAAAAAGAAGGAAAGGAAGGCAGATGGCCCACAGGAAACATAAAAGAGCTGAACAGTCACTGAATAGAGGAGACAGAGGAAAAGGAAAATGGCAGGGGGGGAGAATGGCAATGTCTCGGCGACACGGAGAAGCCCAGAAAGGGAGGGGGCACGAAGAAAAGGGAATACGTTTAGTTCAGGCAACAGAAAGGAGGCTGATGAAAGTACCATGAGGCAGCTGGAAATAAGAGACAAGGCTTTACAGAGGAGAGATCTGAGATGCACTATAAGGGATTAGACATAGGGAAGGATAAACTATCCCCAGGGGAAAGCCTGGAGACAATGGGCAATGGGCTGTTCTCATAAGGGACCCACAGGCAAAGATACACCAGCCAAAGCAATAATGAAATCCCTTCTGGAGAAAGAAGAAAATCATGAGAGCGCAGCACTCCCGGGGGCAAAGGGAGAAAGCAGCTCTGAGGAGGGAGTAACCACAGACCCAGTACCACAGAGATTGAGGACAAACGCTAGGAAAAGCCACACAGGATTTTACGAGAACTGGGAGTCACAGCACAGAAGATACAGCAGTGGTGCTCTCATCAACTCACCATGGGTGCCTGGTTTGGGAGGCTGCCCACCAGAGTGACCTAGCTCACAAATCCAACACTTCTGAGCGGGCCATTCCTTCCTTTTCACCTGAAACAGCTCGCGCCCTCATCTCAAACGTTTCTTTTTTTAAAACTGAACTACATTCCCAGTTTAACAGATTGGCTTGCTTTCTGACCAGAGGTCTCTTTCCTGGGTGACGGAGGGGACCCAACAGGAATCAGTGAAGTCACATGGGCAGCAGGTAACCCAGAGCTTGGCAAAAACGTTAAGGCAGAGGGTGGACTGGAAAAGGGACGAGCCTGGAGGTCAAGGGCAAGCGCCTACGGGACACGGAGAGACAGCAGGGGGGAGTAAAGGGGCAGCGAGGGGGACTGGAAAGGCACGAGGTAAGCGAATGAGAGGCGCCAAGGAACTAGAACTGACAAGACGGGTTCAGGAACGACAAGGAGTGGGAGGCATGAGGCCTGGAACAGCTCTGGCTCCTTCAACTGCTCTGGAGTTCCAGTTCTGTCACTTGTTTGTGGCATGATGTTGAAAACCATATGAATTCTGAGTCTCATTTTCCTTGATTGTAAAATAGAAATAACAGCAGTCACCTCATAGTGTTATTATGAAGATTAACAATGCAATTAAAGTGCTAAGCTTAGTGCCTGGTACATAGTAAGCACTCAATTAAGTTGGGGCTGTTATAAAATTGTGCCATTATTACCAATTAGCATTATAATAAGGCTAAAAACAATGCACAGAGTTTCTCTTTCTCCTTCCAGGTTTTGGAAGTAATTTTGCTTTATGCTAAAGAGGTACAGGGTATGACAATGCTGAAAATTCAAGTGGCATACCACAAGGTTTTGGATCAGTTATTTTAAACTGCAAAAGTACTCATTAGCCTACATGAGCAATAACCCAAAATAGCGAGTATTCAATCACTCATCTCTTAGGAATCTAAAATTCAAAATTTGCTAGGAATAATTTACTCTCATAATCAAAACTTTATGTGGCATATAACTAATGACATGCACAATGTACAGTTTGAACGAGTTACCAGAAAGCATTAGTTTAATCAATGCAAGAGCATTCTTACAATCACACAGATGAAAAGTCATTTTCTCACTGATACCAACCCATTAATCAACACTTTTTGGAAAATCAGATTCAGGGAGCATTTTCCCCTCTTGCCATCAAGGCAGACATTATGATACCCTTCATCAAATCCCTTGAAAACTCACAATAACTAGGACTGTGGTATTTTTCTAAAAGTGGTTATGTATGACTGTTAGGAGAATGCATGGTGCCATCGGGCATTACCCTTCCCTTTGTAAATGCTCACAGCCATGTATCAGGCACCTACTGTAAAATTTACAGAAAACCTACATCGAGTTCACCAGTCAAATATGTATGTAACATAGTGTTCCTCCACCCTCTACTTCAGTCCTCTGTTTTGAATAGTACCTGTGCTCAGTCCTCAGGACCTCTCCCTTCAGTGATTCTCAAACATTAACAGTTGTTCTCTAACTACACCTCCAGGGTTTTGAAGAGAAAGAATTAAATTCAGAAGACTCCAGAGGCTCCTTTCCTTCCCTCCTTTGGTAGCTCAGCTATGCTGACTCGGCAGGTCTGACTGAGCTCAATGGAAGAAGAGACTGATACCAGCCACTGAGCGGGAGGCTCACCCTTTCTACAGGCCACACCCTCCCTCAGAGACCTTCCACTGTTAGACGGGCATGTAGATGTTCCCCACCCTGTGCCATAGGCAGACTGTTCTGGGCAGGGTTCCCCCTCCTGGAAGGCAAGCCATAGTGCATCCAGCCCAGTTAGGCCCCAGCTAAGCTTACACCTCTCTCTGTGAAGAGAAGTTCCAGCTTCATACACAATCAGCTCTGTCTGCTTCTAAGCTTTTCCCTAATAAGTGCTATTGTGTATTGACACTGCTCTGCAGCAGAGGTGTGCGTGTCCATGCTCATATACACAGCTACATCTCTAACTCCTCTGCACCAGAGGCCTGAACTGATTTCAAATGATTAGTCAGAATTGTATTCTTCTCAACCTCTATAACCCGTCTTCATTCTTCATAAACTCTAAGCTGACACGAGATCTGTTTCACAGGTTTCCTAATGCTTCACTTCAGTTACCCCCTCTCTCATTTCTGACCGAAAGATTGTTCTTGTTACTTTTCTAAACTGAATGAGAGAAAACCAGCCACACAACTCAGGATCTGATCACATAACCTGCTTGTAAGGGAATGAGATTTGAAGTAAAAACGGGAGTGGGGAGGAGGGTAAACCAGTCAGGAAGCTCTCTGCGCTCAGAACACACAGGGCCCTCGACGACAGACAAGTAGGAAGCCCCCGTCTCAGGAAGAGGGGCAACAGAAAAGGGGGGTAAAGAGTCCAAAGTAAAGTTCTGCCCACTCCTAACACTTTCTTCTTACATGGGGTCTGCCCTCTTTTCTTTCTAAAGGTCAAATAGGAAGACTACCAGACTGCCATTCCCCCAGGAAACAATAGCTATGAACCATCTATCAGTACTAGACCCTCCCTGCAATACGCTGCACCTTAAGAGGTGAACTGGTGGGGGGAGGGGGGCAGGCCAACTTCCAGAGTCACAGCCTACAGCAGGCCCCCTTATCCGCAGGGTGTCCAAGCCCCTCAGTGGCTGCCTGAAACCATGGATAGTACTGAACTCTACATATACTGGTTTCTCCCCCCTATATCCTAACCCTCTAACCCTTTCACTTAAAGGAACGCTTCCCTTTGGCATATCCAAAATGCCAGCATCACTACTCTTGTGCGTTGGGGCCATTATTAAGTAAATTAAGGGTGACTTGAACACAAGCACCGCCATACCCCGAAAGCCAATCTGAAAACCATTAAGGCTACTAAGTGACTAATGGCAGGAGCACATACGGCATGGATACGATGGACAAAGAGAGGATTCACATCCCAGGAAGGACAAATCAAGACAGCATGAGATTTCATCACACTCCACAAAACGACACAATTTAAAACCTATGAATTGATTATTTCTAGAATTTTCCATTTAATATTTTCAGACCACAGTTGATCACAGGTAACTGAAACCACTGAAAGTGAAAATTAGGATAAGTGGAGGACTGCCATTACCAATTAGGAGAAGTATCCCCCAGCTCCCTTGATTCTACCTAACCTCTCTTGAGAAGTCACACCTCCTTCCCTTTCCTGGTTCATCCACCCAGAGACCCAGCTGCCCAGTAAAATGCACAGAAACCTGGTGAACACTAGATTTCCCATTCCAGGGAGGAATGGTGACCTGTGTGCGCGTACAGACTCACAGCACTGCTGAAGGGCATGGGGAGCAGGCACTGACATGGAAGCTTTCCGTCCCCACTGGAAATAGGTCACACACAGAAGCATACAACAGTGGTGTCACACTAGATTACCTGGAGACCTTGGCAGCAGGAACATTAACTCTGTATTTTTATCTCATTAACACATGGTTTTGTGTCTTTGACAATGCCTAGCTATCATGGATGCTTACTTGAATGCTAACTAAAAAATTAACAAGGGGTCGTTTCAATTATATAAGCAAATAGCAAACATTTGTATCTCAACACTAGTTCTATTACAAGCCTATTAAAATAAATTTAGCAATTTTTATTATTTATTTTTTTAACATTCTAGGTTCAAATTTGTTTATTTTTTCTTCAGCATGTTGAAAGTATTAGTCTGGTCTCACATAATATGAATGCTGAAAAGCTAATATCAATTTGAGTTTTGTTCCTTTGCCCCAGCAATCTTCTCTTCGGCATCGATGGTCTGCAAGTGTACTAGATTATGAAGCGTGGATTTTTCTTATCTAGTCTACTGATATTTTCTAACTCCTTCCATTCTATGGTCTTCCTGCTTTCTCTAATTACAGGACATTCTCAGTCATTATTTCTTCAGATATTTTCTTTCCTCCATTTATTATACCTTCTTCCTCTGAAGCTCCTCCCATCCTCCCTCCTTCTCTCTTAATGTCTCTTTTTTATTTTGCTCTTTTTCAGTACACTTGATGTCTTCTGGGGGGATTCCGTTATATTTCTCCAGCTTACTCACTCATTTTTGGGCTATATTCATTCACTCCATCTTCGAGTTTCTTACTGTAACGACAACTTGCAACCCTCTTCCTTGTAACCCTTTGTTCCTGCTTCAAATTTCTTTTGTTGACTTTAAATTAATTGTGCTTCACCTTGTGTTGGTTTTCCAGCTAAACTCTGAACATTCATTATGTTTCTCTGTGAGCTCATGTCACGAGGTTTTCACTTCCCTCGGGTGGTAGCCAGGACCTGTTGCAACCTGTTCTCCCATACCCGCTGGGCTCTCCTTCCACTTGGATGTCACCCATCCCCTAGCTCCAGCATTAGGCTGTGATTCAGGTTTTCTTGCTCCAAGTGGTGATCAGGCTGACCTCGGTTTCGGGCTCGATCCCCGGCCCTGGTAGGGGCACACGCAGGAGGCAACCAGTCAATGTGTCTCCAAATTTAGCAATTTTTAAAGCAACACAATGAGAAACTAAATACAAGACAAAGTTTTTTAAGGTCATTTTCCTTGGAAACTTAAAGAAGTAAAAGGCTAGGTTTATTAAACCGACCATTAACCAAGTAGGTTAAATAGGCATTATATTTACTGATTTATTATTTAAGAACTCTACCTAATTTAATTTCCCAATTATTCATAAGAGATTCTGTCTCTCTATTCCAGTGTTAGGAGAGATATCTCTTCAAATAAATGAAAATACATTTTCTAACAGTGTTACACTTCCTTATACATTTTAATTTAAATAAATATTGTATATAACCTTAAATCCATGAGACTTTCTTTCCAATGAACATTTAACTTGCTCCAAGTAAAAAATGGAAATACTGATTTACTAAATGATCAATGCTGACTTTTTTTAAACCCAAATACTTTTAATCCTCCAAAATTGGGGGATTGAGGTGGGAAGCATGTTCACTTTCCAAATGAAAATCTCACAATACAGACATTCATTCTCCCATCAAATTAATCAGCAGGACTCCCACCCACTGGCACTGAAAAGCTGTGATCCCACAAGCAAGAGCCATACCCGTGTGCATGCACTCATGTGAAAATATCACACACACTAAATTGCACTGAGGCCGTGAAACATGCAACTTAGTAATGTGCAATATCTCCACCAGAGCAAGCAGAATGGGAGCATCAGGGAAGAAGGGTGTGATGCAAACATTCAGGACACAACATGCTCTAAGGGGAGGAACATGGTTTGGGAATGAAGGATGCATGCCACTGACTCAAAAATTCATGAAATGAAAACCCAACCACAAATGTATTTAATTTAGGATACTTATCCAGAATCACAAATAACAATTAAGGTTCCAAAATTCAATGAGACGGTGATTATAAAGTAACCACATTTTCAAAAGGCAAAGCTTGAAGAACAAAGACATTTTCATTGTCTGGTCATGCAATTAACGCCCAATTCCAATTCTACCTTTAACTTATTAATGGACCATATAAAGTGAGTTTAATGATCAGTTTAACTGCAACATCATTGATGACTAATGATTGATGCTTCTATTATAAAACCTGATATCACTGATAATTTCCAAGCTAAACTATACTCTCAAGACACTAAAATAGTATTTTCATAATCATTTATATAATACTTTTCCTCTTAAAATGTTTCTCCATGAAGAGATATGTTTCATCATGAACACATTCCTTTAGAATGAAAAGTCTGACAAGAGCTCTTAGAACTAGAACCCACTGTTCTCATATATAAGAATGTTCTTCAGAGGCATTTTGTAAAACCTGTACATTTTTATGAAGTCTTGGGGGAAAAAAATAGACAAAAAAACACTTAGACTGCTAAAAATCATCTTGAACTACAACCTTTAATTTATAGAACTTGATATAGCTGTGGTTAGAAAAATGGCCCAAGCTATCTATAATAAGCTCTCTAGTCTGTACCATTATTTTCAGACTCACAAAAACCTGAGTTTTGAGAACCATTAGGATTATAGTTCTGATACTAAGGATTGTTAAAATTCTTTTTATGTATTAGAAATAAGATGATAAAATGAATGGGTTTTGGAACCAAGAGATGGGCTACTGTTATAGTGCATGATTAGTGTGTGCAAACCCAAGGCAATAAGGCAAATCTAATGTGTGGAAAGACACTGATTTCCTCGTATCTCTGTCGATGACCACATACTTCTCATCTCAGATTCCCTCCTGAGCCCAAGACCTGGATTGTTAGCCATCAGTTTCATGTATCCATCTGAATAGTCTTAAGAGAGCCACAAATTTAACTCATGATCTTCTCCCCAGCCGGCTTCTCCTGGAAGAAGGTATCGTGGTATACAAGAGATAATGGCTTTCAATCAGCTGGACCCAGGTGCAAATCACAGCTCTGCTTACCAACTTCAAGCAACCATGACATTAAAGAATTAAGGTTAAAACAAAGGATAACTTAGTTTTCATGAAAAAAATAAAGGTGGCTCAATGACCAATATTCATAGGATGGTCAGCGAGTGATTCACTCTAAAAAAAGTAGAACCAGAGAAAATTCGAAAACAGAGTTGAAGGTAGAAAAGCTTTTGTGAGAATACGAGTCAGTGCTAATAAAGATTACTTTAGGAAAATAAAGTATATTTCTTGAAGTTCTTTATGGACAAGGTAGATATTTTTCTGTAAAGCTTGGCTTAAGTCACACTGACTAGAGGACTCTGACAGGCTTTGAGATGGTTGATTTGATAGCTTTATTCTACAGGAAAGATAGACAGTTGCTTTCCTTTTTGGTAATTTTGAGTCAGATGTCACTTAGATCAATTAAAGTTAATCTATTGCTGGAGTTTTCATCACTCACTCAATACAGATGACAAGCAACAGTCGTATGGGCTCAGGTGCGCTAAAGCCAGTAAGTTCTCTCTGACAAAGAGCTTCACCCTGGAAGCTCCCAACTTGGAATCTCTGCATAGATGGGTCCACATGGATACCCAAGGACACCACAGTAAATAAGAAGTTTTTTAAAAAATTCAAAATAAAAAAAACTGATTTCTAATCAAGGAAGCAAGATACTGACGAAGACATTATCCAGGCCTTGCTAGTAGGAAAACGGGAGAAAACCTACCAGTTTCCAGAGAGAAGATATTTGAGGAGCAATCATCCTACTTAAATGTAAGAGGGTTTTCCAAAGATCATGTAACCAGCTGTAACATGAATACAGTGAAAAAATAAGCCAAGCTCAGTCAGACAGGATTGTCGGGTTAAATCAAGATTTCTGCAAAAGACCTGTTACAATTCCAAGCAATGATATTTTTTACAAGTATGTGGAAACAGAAATGCCAGCCAGAGATTCACGATTCAAGAGAAACTTATAACCACCTGGCTAACTTATTAGAAAAAGGAGCTCTAATAGATAACACGAGAATTTAACATGAGTAGTTATTCATAAAAAGTAAAAATGTAGGGGAAGGTCTGAGATGGGGTGGAGGTTGGGTGGAAGGGGGCAAAAAGGGAGAAAATGAGAGACATCTGTAATACTGTCAAAACAAAGTAATTTTTTTTTTTAAGTAAAAATATAGTAAAGTGTTAATGAGTTAAAAGGCCTCTCCCTACTGGAAATGATGAAAAGAAAAAAGAAAAGGGGGCAGGAGACTGTGACCTGGAAAGAGCATATGAAGAATAAATGTTGAAGAACCATTTCAATCAGAAACCAAGCCTGCAATACAGGGATCCCAGGAAACATGATGGAAGTATCTGGCCAGAACCTGCAACACACACAGAGGCTATGACTTAAATATAACATATCCAACCTACCCCCTACAAAAGGCACAGCCTGGCTGCAGAGGAAGAGAGGAAGAGGGAGGACCAGGGAAGTCACCTACTCCCTCCCTGGGCAAAGCTGGAATTCCTGAGAAGTGGAGAGTCCTGAGAGAAGGCGAGGTGTATGTGTGAGCAAGTGACATGATGATTAGCAGCTACAGCAAGAGCCTACAGAAGAAAAGCTGATGGGGACAGGCCATTAAATCTTTGTAAACCACAGGCTTCAGGGTACGATATTGAAACTGTTTTGAATTTTTTATCAACATTCTCGCTGCTTAGATTATCCTCTCCAAAGGAGATAGAGTGTTGAAGATACCAGTTCCCTCACTAGGTGACCACTGAACGTTACTAGGAAGGCTCAAGACAGAAAACAAGCTTCTCATGGAAAGAAGTTTCTGAAGGAAATGAGAACAGCATAAATCTTATCCCTACCTGATAGCTTCTTCCACAGACTGGCCAATAATATTAGAAGAAGGACCTGGCTGAGATAGTGGTGTCAGGCTTATCACCCACTTCACTGGCTTGTAGTACTCATCACTGGAACTTAATAGATAAAATAGTGTGGTCAGGAAAATTATCTGCAAAACAAAGGACAGTATCTCCTAAAAAATCACATTTGGAAACTACAGGAAGCAAACACAAATGGCACCAAGAATATGCTTAACTGCGGAAGGAAAAGTGCTGTGTTCTTATCTAGATGTACATACCAGAGACAGCACGAAATTGAGCAGGGCCGTCCCGCTGTAGAAGAGGATGGTCAGCAGCGTCGTGACAGTGGTGAAAAGCAGGCTCACATTCCGGCTCATAACAATCCACAGAGACTCCAAGATCTGAGAGAGGAAAAGCTAAATCTCAGAATAATCCTCAGGAAAGAAGTTTCTACAGGCATCTAATGTGCTTTTAATATAGTGCCATAAACTGAAAAGACAAGAACTGATTATTATTTTAAGTGGGAAAAAAAAAATCATCTGAAAACATTTGAATATTGATTAGTAAAGAAAATGATTACGTAAATTATGGTGAATCTACTCCAGGTAATTTTAGGCAGCCATTAAAATCATCTCTATTATAACATGGGAAAATATTTTATGATATAATGCTAAGTTTAAAAAGCAAGATAGAAAAATTGTATAGATAGCGTGATTACAACTATGTAAAAATAGTATGCACAGAAAAAATACCTATAGGAGAATGTCAAAATGCAGCCTGAGGTCATACTTAACTTGTTGCCTCACAAGTGGAGGTCTGAAACTCTAGCATTTGTCTTACTACCTTCCTTCCCCCTTGCCACCTTCAACTTAGCTTCATCCACAACTACCAAAGCATGTTCACTAAAATCACAATAAAAGAAATGAACAAACAGGGTCAGAGGCAGAGCTCTGCAGCTGAAAATCGTTCCTCACATGGACCAGGACCCTTATATTAAGACCTACTGAGTTCAGTTGATCCATCACCTGCAAATTTATTAGAACCAGATACTAAAATAAAGGTTATTAATATACATTAAATATTACTAGAGGAAGATATATATTATCTATAGCACACCTACATGTTTTCATTTCCTGGTTCTTCACAAACTTAAATTCCCTTATGATAATGTCCGTTCTATTCTCCCAAAGTAATGAAAAACATGGGAGAAAAATGATCAGAAACACTTTCCCTTAGTTTTCATCCCATAAAGCTCGCAACACTGTAAGGGAAGAAATGCAGATGATATCATCTTTATTTTATAGATATGCAAACTGAAGCTCAGAGTTTTTTAAAAACTTGCCCAAGGGTAGAGAGCTAATATGTGGAACTAGAGCCGGGACAAGAACTCGTAACGTCTGATTTTATTTTGGTGCCTTTTCCAAAATAGCAGTTCTGTTTTCTGTCATATGTTCAAGTTATACCATCTGTGCTATGAAAGGCCCATCCATTCCTTCCCTACCTCGAATGTACCATTTATAAAGGCACATTTTGTTGTCCTCGGCATTTCTTGCAAACCTCAGCTCAGTCTTCCTAAGAGAACTTTGGCAGGCTGGTTTCATTTACAAAAACTCCTTACATAAAATCTTGAAAATGTTTCACAATACCTACAAAAATATGCATGATTGACTGTTTGACCCTGTGGGGTAAAGGAATGAATGAATAATGGCACTGATTCCAAAACACAAACCAACAATGCCCTTACTTGTGATTTTGACAAGCATTCTTTTGGGGGCCTCAGTCATTTTGGAATTTTTATCAAAAAAAAGTCTGGAATACTTTCTGGGTTCATACTGATAGGAAATGCCCTGTGGTAATTAATTCTTAAGAAATTAACTGAATTCATTAATTGGAGACTGGTAGTCGCCAAGATCAAGTAACCTTTCTGTGTACTCAAGGGGATTGGGAAGGAAGGTTTAGAATATAAGAAAGAGCTGTTGCACATTACAACTATGATGGTAAAAATAAATACTTAATTTCGAACTGCAATAGCTCTATTAGGTAAATGGGAGGAAGGGAAAGTGTGAGTGCAGGAATGGGGGTAGGAACCAAAAGAGTTGTAAGAAAACCCCAAAGGAAGAGTAAGAGAGCACCGAGGGACTGGTAAGTCAGTCACGTCTTTACCTTCATCTTCCATATTGAAAAGCCAAAAGATAATATCTAAAATTGCAAAACCAAGAAAGAACAGCGTAAACAGTACTTCAGAAATTCAGAGGTAAATATCCAGAAAAAGCTACACTTGGGGTGATGAACACAAAATACAATATACAGATGATGTGTTATACAAGTATACACCTATATAATTTTATTAAGCAACGTCACCCCAATGAATTCAATAAATAAATTTTAAAAATCAAATCAAATCTAGCATTGCAAACTTTGACTTCTGTTAACCTGATGCAAGTCCCAAGTTTATTCACAATAACATTCTTCTCATCTCTGTGAAAAGCCACAGGATGAGACACCCCACAAAGTACACTACAGAATGAAGAGCGGTTGTCGAAACTTGGCAACACTGCTAACTGTTCCTTGCTGCCTCTATCCTTTGTAATAAAAAATAAAATAAAATTTAAAAAGGCAGAGGTGGATGGCGCATGGGGGAGAAAACCGTATTTCCATCTGCCAACAGGCTTCATCCATCAGAAAGGCAGCTCCGTCTCTAGTGGTCTAGCTGGGGACATTCTGGTCAGCCACCAGGGACAAGGGTCCCTAGCCCAGAATCCAAGAGCCACAGCACCATGCATATGCTTCCTGATTCAGCATCTCTAGATCACTCTTCAGCCAGAGAGGCGGCATCTGGGCAGCTACACCTGAGATCTACGGCTTTGGGACATCTTTCTAGTGCATTTAGAATTTTGAAAACTGCACATTGTGGTATTACAAACAGGGTAACTAAAGGCGTTTAAGTGTGTAAAGGAGACTGAAAATTGGTGTTTCTGTTTTTACTTCTAAGTCCAGTTTAACTATAAACACGATTTCTTACGGAAAGAAACGTCTCAATGTTCTCGTGGACGAAGGAAGCGATGTCTTGCCAGTCCAAAATGTCTCCCAGCCAGCTATTCTGACGACTTATATGCATCTTGTGTCCTTTATGCCGTCCAGAATGTGTTACGTTCTATAGAATAAAACAGTTCAGACATGAAATCTCCATCTTAATCTAAAGAACAGAAAGTATAAATAACCTATGTTGTTTAAGGTCTACTTGAGCACTTTAGTAAATACAAATAAGTGAAAAACTTTGCATTATTTAAGAAATAAATTAAGATCTTCACCTACCCCGGCCAGTGTGGCTCAGTGGTTAAGCGTCAACCCATGAATCAAGAGGTCACCAGTTCAATTCCCAATCAGGGCACATGCCCAGGTTTCAGCTCAATCCCCAGTAGGGGGACGTGCAGGAGGCAGCCAATCAGTGATGTTTCTCTCTCACCAATGTTTCTATCTCTCTATCCCATTCCCTTCCTCTCCCTCTAAAAATCAATAAAAATATATTTAAAAAAAACACACAAAATTCCACCTAAAGACCTAAAAGGTAGTATTTTTCAGTTTACATGCTAGTTCCTGAGTCTCAGCCAAGCTCAAGGGTTTCCCTCCTAAGTACATCTGTGAACACACTTTATTCCTCAGTGTATTCAACTGTACACAAATACGGCAATTACTTTCATTTTCCCCCTCCTTTTTCATCTACCTTTTTCTTGGTCTCTCATTTGTGCTTTTTTCCTCCTTTCCTCATCTCCCTTATTAACCTTTCGTACAAGATAAAGAGAGCAGAGGGGAGAGAAAATGTGGGAAAGTTCACCTAAAACTAATACAACTTATGTGTCAAATACATCTCAATAAAACAGGGGGAACGAATATGAAAAGAAACAAGGGGGATCTAACTTGTCTCTCTGGGAGAGAATTACATTGGCAGGAATAACCAGATTTAAAAGAGCAATGCATAAACAACTTCACCTTTGTTTTTTTAATGCAGCCACTAGAAAAATTAATATTAGGTGGCTTGCATTATGTTTCTGTTGCACAGAGCTAGTCTAGACAATGAGATGCCATCGATGATAACGAACAGCAGATGCAACACCGAAACACCAGAGGGACTGGTGGATTCTGCCATGGAGATTAACCATCAATCACTCTGACTTTTAGTGACCTAAGGTTTAAGACCTTACAGCTTAAAAATGTCAATAAATGAAATCCCAGTATTAATACAATCCTATCTACAGTCATTAGGTCTTTAAAATAAAAAGACTTCATTAGTTTACAATTGAAATTCTCTAGCTAAAATAACTTACCTTTACAAACCAAGAATGATACAGTCTGTCCCAAAGTTCTAGGACCTGCTTTTCAATCACAGCAGTATTGTTCACCTTATCTCCGAGAATTTTATGAAGCTGGGAGAAATACAGATATAATCTAGTTTAATATTTCAGGCAATAATCCAGTAAATGAATACATGCTGGGTCTTTACATTTGCTCCAAATCAAACTGAAATGTTCCAGACTATTTAATTGCCTCTAGCCACATTATGTTCTTTCCATAAACTTTGCTCCTCAACATTCCCAGTAATTTCCTCTCTCTCATCTTTTGCTTCTTTTTTCTTTCCTCTATCCTTAGGTCTCAAGGAGAGCTACTTGAGGCTGTAAGAGAACAGTAGAAATAAAGCCATGATTACAGACTTCTCTGAGCATATCTGCCCGGAGAAAAATCTTTCCATGTGACCCCAGTGCCCACCCATTATACAGGATTCTCATGTTACATATATCACTATTACTAAGAACCGCCATAGAACTTTAAGTGACATTTCCGAACCTTAGCTAGAAATGCAAATACTTCTGTTAGTTTGCTGAGAGATGTTGGGTCTCTGAGTTGTGACTGAGCAGACTGGCTTCAGGATGAGTGAGAATCAAGTACACTTGAGGTAACTTAGAGAAAGGTTATGCATTATATCTCATCCCACATTTTATGTTATTAATACCATATGGTAATATTAAAGATACTTTTAAAAGGACACACAGATTTGTAGTCTCACTTTCCTTCATAAAACTGGCTACTTCTTCATTTCCTTTGCAACTTTCTGCCTGTTTACACTGACGTAATTTAGAATTCTGTCTTTTACATCATAAGCATTTCATATTTAGCCTTCATCACTAACCTTCACCTTTACTTTTAATAGTTTCATATTAGTTCATTAAGTTGTTATATTATTTAAGCATCAAATCATAGGATATATAGATGGTTCCCAATTTTTCCTGTCATGGTAACACTGCAATGAGCATCCTTATACACATTATTTTTCTCATTTCTAACAATAAGATATATGTGCAGGTATCAAAGGAAGTGAGCATTTTTAATGATTCTTGCTATGAATTGTTAAATTGTCTTCTATAAGAATCCTACCAATTATTACTTTCCACCATGGATAACTGATAAATTTTTAGATAATTTAATAGGTGTGAAATAGTAACTAATTATTTATACTTTTCTTCTTTAGTGATGAGAGTGACCATTTTCCATTTTGGTTTTCAATGTGTATTTCCCTTTGTGTGGCGTAGTCATACCTTTCTCCCACTTGATGTTGGCCTTACAAATAGTTAAACCAGCTCTTAGACATATTTGATGCAAATATACTTGCCCAATGTTTTCCTTTAGGTTTATTTATTCATAAATCAAACATAAATCAGTGAATATCAAAGCCATTTATCTTTTTATCACATTTTACAATTCACAAATGGCTTTCACCTACATTATGTGATCTTTACAACTCTAAGAGCTAGACAGAAAATAGTTTTGTCATCACCTTTGTTCTTTTGAGAAAACAGATTTAGAAATGATCTATGACTGGCCCAGGGTCTTGGAGACAAGGGGCAGAATCAGAATTAAAAGTTCTCTAATGTTCTTTCAACTCGAGCCTATATAACCGCTGAACAAAGAACACCTAATAGAGCAAATTACCCAAAATAATTAAAAACCACAATTACTCCTAGTCTACCTTCCTTTAGTTTCTTTAAATTTGTCTTTTATAACACCTAGTAGAGCAAATTACCCCAAATAATTAAAAATCACAATTACCCCTAGTCTAACTTCCTTTAGTTTCTTTAAATTTGTCTTTTATATATTATGACTGTCAAATACAGACTTCCTATTACCAATTTTTTCTGTCATTTTCCTATCAGCTTCTGAAATCTCCCTTTAACCAGAAGAGGCCTAGAATTTACGTTACTGATAGCCTCTTTTCTAGACTGTCTGCACAGTGGCCTTTATTGCAATAAGGCACCATTTCAAATTGACATCTCCTTTAGCAGTCTCACTCCTAACAGAACAGCTAATAGCTAAAATACCACAACTATACCAGTAAAGGGGAGTCCAGAATAATTCTACAGCATGTTATAAAACTGGGAAGACTGGGCCACAGCATAGAGTCATAAGTCACTGCTGTTAAATCACTAAAGCATACACACTGTTGATGATATGTGACATGCTTTTTGCATATGAAAAACAATAAAGCATTAAGGGCAGTCAAAATGCCATTTGCGAACTGATTAACGTAAGGCACATAACCTCATCTACGAAATGGGGATGGTAAGTCAGTACTTAACTAGTGTGAAGTCTTAGCTGACCAAGTCTTTCTCGAAACAAGAAATCAATACTAATAAAGACCTTGCAAAGAGAAAGCCACAAAGAGAGGCTCCTCCTTACCTTGTGGGTTATCCATTCTCGACCATACTGATATACATTGTTAGCAGCAGAATTGAGGGCTCTTTGGACTACCTGAGCCTCAGGAAGCCAACTAATTTAAAAGAAAGAAAGAAAAAAAAAAAAAATGAAAAACTAGTACACTTCTAGTGTATTGCACCAATAACTTTTTAAACTCAATGTACTTAAACAATCAGTAACTGCTGAAATGTTGATCAGTCATCAACGCAGAAACAAAGATGAAATCACACACAGGAATCCTTGACCTCTAGGCCTAATTCTAATATTTAGGATCTCTTTTCAAGCCTTCCTTATCTTTTAGATCCACTTTCCCCACAACCTCTCTGTCATTCTGCTGCGATGGGTTTCTCTGTCCCTCAAGTCCTGAGTCACCTGCCTTATGCACACAGCACCAGAGGTGGTTCTGGGACACTGATGGTCAGAATCTGGGACGCACAATGGTGGTTCTCAAACTGTGGTCCATGGACCTGCAGCATCAGAACTGCTTAGAAACCTGGCCCAAACCCAGACCTACTGATAAAGAAACTCTGGGGCTAGAGCCTAGCAATCTGTACCTTAACAAGCCCTGAAGGTGATTCTGGTGTACACTAACATTTGAGAACCACTGATCTAAGGAACTGGAGAACTGAGGAAGAATATAAAAAAAATGAGAGGGTAAATAACTGTTTTCAATTTTCTGTTCATTGAAGATCTTTTTCTTTAAAAGATACGAGGAACTCCTGAGCAGAGTTCCTTCGGTACAAAGAACTACGGTCTACAAACTTCCCTCCTGTGTGGTACTGCGAGGTGGCCTCCCTATTTTCTTGTCAACTAAACAGGCATTTGACTTAATAATACGTGACATATGCCCAATGTTTTCCAAAGGAGAAAATATTTTCATATATTCTCTTCACTGCTCCTCCCAATGTTGTATACTAGAAATATTGACATTCACAAACTGGTCTGAGCTTTTAGTATTAACCAGTTCATCATACACTTCACATAAACAAAATATTTTTGAAACTTTTTGCAAATTCTCAGTTCAAGTGTTTCTCAGCAAGGAAGACAAAACTTTAGAGGTACTTATAAATGTAATAATCTTACAGTATAAGGATATGAAAAGGAAATTTGGATATCTAATGAGATGTGATCTAGGAGAAATTAATTTAAGTAGCTTTTAAATTACCCTAGTATTTATAGATTCAACAGTGGTTTGAAGGGACTGCTGAATATTTTCAATTATATGGTACTACATTTTTATGCAGAAAATGATATCCTATAGAGATATTCGAAAGTGTGAGGATTCACAGAGGCATCTGGATAGATCCTTAATGACTAACAAACATCTATTAGGCCTGATAACAAGTCTTTCTGGCTTCAGTGAAAACGCTTCACCAACATCCTCGTGCACCTGCACTGAAATGCTGCTATACATAATATTCTATGACACACACTATGGAAAATAAAATGTATCACAGCAACAGATAAGAGGAGCTGTCCTGAGGTCAAGTCAAAGGCCTTCATTCAGCCTAGACCTCCTTGTAACAAATGCCCTCTAGGAGATATGGGGCCAAAAATACCTGAGCAGACTTGGCAGGGACCAACTGGGATGAGCCTTGATCGTACACCAACCACAGCCTCTATATTGAGCTCCTTCCTTAGGATACTCACTACCTCAGCCAATCACTAATTCTCTTACTCTTAGTAGAAATCAAGTTCCTACAATTTGAACTGGCCTACCCTCACCTTCCTGGGAAAAGGTTAATCTCTATCACAATATGACCTTCCAAGAGAACAGCCCCAAGAATTATACAGAAGTAAAAGGAAGTTCCCAACATAGCATGTGGCCTATCAAGTTTCTATATACTTTCTAGTCAGTAGAGAGTAGAAAGTGGGTTCCGGACTAAAAGAATTGTCCAAGACAACAATTAAGATGTGCTCTGACTGCATTTTCTTTGAAGCTCTGCTAGGACGTCCCTACCCTAAGTCTCTCTAATTTATCCACCAGCTCACCAAGCATATCCACAGGAAGTCAAGGTACCTACACAGGGCACATAAAATGTGCACCATATTGGAAGATAATATATCTGATCGATCCCCTCCAGGAAAATCCACAGAATTTCTTACAAGGTCAACTGCCTTCTTCAGGACAGGAATCTACTGAATACTGATATTTGCAAGAAATCATTACTATTAATTCATATCCATCCCCACTAATTTGCTGCAAAAGAATCAGACCTTCCATGAATCATGAAAGTCTAAACAGCTTTTAAAACCCTCCTACACAGAAGGGTACTTGATCAGAAACTCTGGGTGTGAGTGCTGACCCTGCAATTGGTGGACTATTATTTCAAGTTCCTTAAGCTTTGACCCTGTTTCCTCATCTGTAAAATGGGGATAATCTCTTCAACCTACTGTACAGTCATTATAAGAAAGAAAGGTCGAAACGTAGGTGGAAGTGCTTCGTAAATTATAAACATACTGTAAACTGTAAATCTCAATTCAAATCTAAGCTATCATTTACTATAATGGTTTCCAAAACCTTAAGCACAACCCCACCACCCCCTCTCCCATATTATATGCAATTCTTATGCAAAAATGACAACCCTCATCAAAGCTTTGGCAAACCCCATCTTTTCTCTTCCAAGGCAGCTGCATCAACGATCATTTCATGCAAACACATGCTGAACCTAGGTCATCCGACTCTATTTTTGTCGTAAAGCAATATTCTTACTTTGCCCACTCAGGGTGATTTGCCAGAGTTTCATTAATCAAACTGCTTGTGACTTCAATCATGTGCACGCTCTCTTGATGTACCTGCATCACAGAGAAGAGAGAAGAGATCTCAATAAAAAATAAACCCAACCTAACATTTATTTTTCTATACTATTATTGGAGCAATACTTTAGAGTCAAATAATTATACATCTTAATTACAATTAATTTAGAAACCTGCATTGAACAGCTGCTATACATAATATTCTATGACATACACTATGGGAAATAAAATGTACATAATAGGCCCTGCCTTCAAAAATCTCAACAATTTACTTAAGGAAAAATATGTAAATAGATACACACAAATACACATATACACAATAATATATATTTAGTTCACATATATGTGTATAGCGCAAGTATATATATTTATATACATATAATATGCGTGTGTATATATGTAAACAGTATCAATACTACATAAGCTTAAAGAATTATAACGCGATACAAGATAACACAGGCAAATATAAGCAACCGAGTAAGGTTTCTGAGTAAAAAAAAAAAACCAACTGAAACTGCTCCAAATTTACCTTGCCCAATAATCAGCAAAATGAGGGAGATAAAAAAAAAAAAAAGAGCAAGCCAATGTCAGGGAACAGGCTTCTTGGGGTCTCCCATACACATGCACAGTTTAACAATCAGTCTAAGATATGTGATTTATTAATTTCAGCCTTTCTATGGCTTTCTTGCTTCCAGAATCTCCCCCTTTAATTTACAGCTGCTCTATTGTCAGCCCCAAACCGAATCCAATGAGAGTAACTCCATGCAAAATAGACACAAACTACGTTTTACCAGGTGCAGTAGCAGTTTTTCATGAGCAAATACTCCTCAAGCTGTTGCCTAACTGGCCATTTTCCAATGTCCTGATACGGTGTTTTAAAAAAATTTTATACCATTTTATTCTTGCTTTCTGTGAGCAATTACCTGATATCCTCACTCTGCTATTACCCTATGGTATATTAAGAAGATGGAAGCAAAAAGGATCCTCTAACAAACTGGATATGGATACGAAAGAGAGCAATCAAGGATGACCCTGAGGCTTTTCACCTGAGCAAGTAGAATGAAGCTGTCATTTGCTAAAATGAGAACAGACCAGCGAGGGAAGGTCTGAAATTCAGTTACATTCCAGATGTCCATTAGACATTCACATGGGTATTGTCATGGTGTTTTAGAGAATGAGCCCTTTATCGGCTGGGAGAATAAACTAGATAACCAGCAAGTTTCCTTCAAAAGCTCAGTTTGCATGAGTTCCAGACGACAAAGAAGTGGTTCAGTAACGTATGTTATGAAAGTTCAGGGAAACAAAAGCTCACCGAACAAAATGAGCAAAGAAAAAAAAACTAGAAAGAGAAACTAATTGAGATGGGAGGCAAGAAGGCCCAATGAAAAGGGACAAGGAAGAAAAAGTGGAATAGAAGACAAGCAGGAGAGAGAGGAGAAAGGGAAGAAAGGAAAAACGGAAGACCATCCTGGTGGAAGGTTTCTCTAAGAGTAAGAATGGAAGATACGACTGCAGAGTGGTAGGGGTAGGTGAAATAGGACAAAAACAAAGCAAAGTCTCTAACCAAGTCTGTACAGTTTATATTAAGTGACTACACATGATTAATACCCAAAGAACAGATAGGAAGTACATAGAGATGGAAATACAGGTACTGAGAGGGCAGGTTTTGGGGTTCTTTTAAAATTCTCACCCAAGCATATTTTTCCCACTACTTTTCAGAGAGACTGGAAGGGGGCAGGGGGAGGAGGAGGAGAGAGAGAGATCGATTGGTTGCTTCCCGCACACACCCCAACTGGGGCCAGGGATCAAGCCCGCAACCAAGATATGTGCCTTTGGCTGTGATCGAAACCAAGACCCTTCAGTCCACAGGCCAACACTCTAACCACTGAGCCAAACCAACTAGGGGAAGAGAGCAGGTTTTTAGGAGCAAATGGTAAGACTGGGGGCATACTGAGGCTGAGAATAACAGAGAATAGGACGCCCAAGTAGAGACGTCATGTAGCAAAAAACAATGCAATACTTTAGCAAAAGGCTGCATGTTAGGTTACTGATCAGTAATAATTGCTACTATATCTCTATAGTACTACATTAAAATTTTTCATATCCATGACTGCCTGTAAGCTTCATGATTCCTTGAAAACAGCTTATCAAAATCTGGAGCCCAGCCGGGCGTGGCTCAGCTGCTGAGCATCAACCTAGGATCCAGAAGACTGGGGTTTGATTACCGGTCAGGGCACATGCCCAGGTTGCGGGCTAGGCAGCCAGCCAATCAATGACTCTCTCATCATTGATGTTTCTATCTCTCTCTCTCCCCCTCCTTTCCTCTCTCTGAAATCAACAAAGATATGTTTAAAAAAAAAAATCTGGAATTTGGAGTTCAGCAAAGTCGGATAAACTAAAGATCAAAATACACTATACAAATCAGAAAAACAAAAGTAAGTAAGAGACATAACTGGAGAGAAACGTTCAGCTGCACTTGGGAGAATAATTTTCTTTGATGAGATGAGAGTGTTAAGAACTGAATGTTTGCTTTCCCCCAAATTCATTTGCTGAAATCCTAACCTCCAATGTGATGGTTACGAGGCAGGGAAGTAATTAGGTCATGAGGATGGAGGCTTCATGAATGGGGTTAGTGCCCTTATAAGAGCACAAGAGAGAGATGACCTTTCTCTCTGCCATGTAAGGATACAAAGAGAAGACAGCTAAATGTAAACCAGGAAGAGGGCCTTCACCAAAAACTCAACCATGCTGGCACCTGATCTGGACTTCCACCTCCAGAACTGAGAGAAATATTTGTTGTCCAAGCCACCTAGTTTATGGAACTCTGTTACAGCAATCTGAACCAAAAGAGGGAGAGGAAATGTAAGCTGGAAGGACCTGGAAAGGGGGAAATAAAAGTCCTATGGTGTATCAGCAGAAAGACCAATGAGACAAGAAAGGAAGGAACTAGTAAAAAAAAATTCTGATCTAGTAAACAGGGTACTAGCTAGATTAGGAGTCGAAAGACAAGATTATAGTTTTCCTATTGACAGAAGAAGCCACTTGTTCCTCCGTACCTCAATTTTTTCATCTGCATTTACCTGAGGATTTTTAAGATAATAAAATAAAAATGTGTGTAAAAACATACTAGGCAAACTTATGGCAAAACTAGTAGTATAAAAATTATAAATGTTTTAGCTATTATACATATTTACAAGCAAAGTAACATTCTCCATATTATTCCTACCAACTTCTTATCCATACTAGAATTATAACAATTAAAGAGTTTATTAATGGTAATAGTAAGTATTGTACCTTACCTTTGCAGTCAGGAGCAGGGCTAAAAGAAGGGTTCCTATCACTAACAAAAATATGATGAAAATGCTAATTATTTTGTCTAACATCTTCTCCAGCCAGATGATCATCTGCACAGAAATGAAAAAGAGAATTGCTTAGCTGTAAAGTACAGCTTAATAAAAAGACATATGCATTCCGATATAATAAAGACAAAATAGGGTATTCAGCTTTGCAAAGCAAACTATAGAATGACTAAAGCAGTGAAAGCTATAAGCAACTTTATAATATTAACTAACAGTATTAATTACTGCTGCTAATATAAAGAGTTCATTTTTGTCATATCTAAGAAAAACAGTCAATTTGAACATAACCTTTATGTCTGAATGCTGATACTGTGGTATATTTACATTTCAAACCATAATTTAAAATATGGTAAATATTCTTGTCCAGCCGGGCGTGGCTCAGCGGTTGAGTGTCGACCTAGGATCCAGGTGATCAGGGTTTGATTCCTGGTCAGGGCACATGCCCGGGTTGCAGGCAGCAGCCGATCAATGACTCTCTCATCACTGATGTTTCTATCTCTCTCTCTCTCCCTCTCCTTTCCTCTCCCTGAAGTCAATAAAGATATATTTTAAAAAAATAAATAAATAAAAATTTAAAAATATGGTAAATATTCTAAAGCAAATAATGACAATCCATTAGCTGACCTCAAATCTTATTAAGTGTTACTGTCAATTAGCAAATATAGATGACTTTAGAAAAATATGCCTTTTATAAAACAGGTATGCCCTAAATTATATATAGATAAAATAGGAGCAAATTAAAATAAAAATTATCAATATTTTCAATATATGTTTTCCCTTTGATGCCATTAGGGTTACCAAAACAGTAATAACAAAAATCTAAATGTTAAGGTAATGATTAATACCAATTTCAGAATAGTAGTTACTCTGGCTGGGAGAAATACAAAATGGGCTTCAATTATATAAGTAATGTTTTATCATGCTGGAGGGTAGGCACACAGGTATTCTTTACATCTTTTAATATTTAAAATAATTCATAATAAAATACTTTTAAAAACCTGATATTCTACTGGAAATTCCTATTCTTTTTTAAAACACGAGCTTTATGACAAATTATAAGTAACTGCAAATAAAAAATAATCATTAATGCAGTGGTTATTCCTTAATAATTAAAATTATGCTCCCTAAATGCTATCTGACACTCTATTTTGACATTCTATTTTGAGTATAACTTCTCTCTTTTTTCACAATCACAAATAATCCTACATACAAAAAATTTTTATTTTCAGAATATATCATTCTGATAGACTTCTAGAATTTCTGCTATGCAAAGCTACCATTTAACACTTCAAAAATACTATCAATTATACTTATGATGCTGAAACACCACATTGCACCCTTCAACTCCAACATGAGCTACAGTATTGCTGAATAAGTTATTAACTTAAATCTGACATATGTTATCCAAACAGTGAGTTAAACATCCAAAAGCAAAGAAGGTGGTTTAAAATACACACAACATGACTTCTTAAAAATTTATTTTTCACTCAAGGCTTACAAGCTTGCACTCCCCTTATCTTTCACGAAGGATACTGTTGCTAAGAGAGCAATGCTATAGGTAAATGCAAACATAAAAAGTTCATCTTCTATTTTGACAATTACAGCTTCAAACAGAAGAGTTAATTTTCAGTGCATGCTACCAAAGCATTGCAGACAATGCAGAGATTTAAAAAAAAAAAAAAATAACAGGTTTCTAAGATATGGAAGGTCAGATGTCATATTTTGAATGTTAGTTCTAAAATCAATGAAACTGGAGAGTTTCACAATCAGAAACCAACTCTACACCTAGTTCTGAAGACCACTTCCTGAAGAAAGGGCCAGTGTTGTATCGCTCCTTCCTTTTCTCCCAAACCTAGCAGTGCATGGCACACAGAAAAGGCTCAGTTAATATGCATCTGAATAGGTAGGAATAAGTAAAATAATTTCAGAATTAAGACCATTTGTGTACAGTTTCTAAAAATAACTTGGGAGCCTCAAATTTTTTTTTTAAGAAAAGTATTTTTAAATATAAATTATGTTCTATTTACATAGTATAAATATCTAAATTTATGTCTGGGTATTTTTAACATATAAAACATGGAATATTCACAAACACATTATGTATACCAACATTACAAAATCAAATGTTATGTTTTTCAACAAGGGTAGACTTTTCCTATCACAAGCCATACAACTAAGGGTTGGAAAAAGGCATACGAAGAGTCACCTAAATAAAAATTTATATTCAAGGGATAACAGTAAGGGTTAGTTGCTTCACTCAAAATTTAAAATAAATAAAGTCATTTAGGATGCTTAATACATAAGCTAAAAAAGTCAAAGGGGTTTCTATTCACATTGTGGCTGCCTAAGATTAAATTAAAAACAAAAACAAAGCAAAAAACATGACAAAAAGAGATAGCAAAAGAGAGAGAGAGAAAGAGAAGGGGGAGAGGAGGGGGGAGAGAGGGAGGGAGGAGGCCCCCCCCAGATGGCTCAGTGGGTGGCAGCATCGTCTGGTACACCAAAAGGTTGTGGGTTCGATTTCCAATTGGGACACACACCCAGGTTGTGGGTTCAATCCCCAGTCACGGCACATATGGGAGGCAACCAATGGATGTTTCTCCCTCTCTCTCTAAAATCAATAAAAAAAATATCCTCAGGTGAGGATTAAAAAATAAATAAAGGGAGATAGAAAAAGTCCAGATAAAAGAAAAAAATGTGGAGAGGGGAGAGTTGGTATGTAAAACTGAGAACCAAAAGAGGAGAAAAGACAAAATGGATAGAAAACTTATATGGAGGAAAAGTATTCCCTGAAAGAGTGGATGGGAACGCGACTCATGAGGAACCAGAAACTCAGACAGACGCAGAAAGAGAAACGGGCTCCGAGGAAGCAATGGAGGGGAGGAGCCGAGGGGAATCCTGGAGGAACACCAGGGGTGCTGCTCCGCTCCACAAGGCTGGCCCTGTGCTGTGCTGCTCTGGGCAAAGGAAACCAAACCACCTGGCACCACTGTCTTGCTCATGGAAATCCCATAGTCCCCAGAAATTAACTGTCTTCCATGCTTTGAGAAATTATTTTAATTTTTAAACTTTATTTTCTAAAAGGGGGAGAGGAGAAACTTTAAGATAACATTTTGAACATTTCAAGTTTAAAATTTAGAGATGTTGCTAGATTTATAGTTCTATCAAAAGACACTCAAATTTCTAAACTCACTGGCCTTGTTTATCAAGCTATTAAAAAGTGCCACTAATTTGTTTTCTGTTCTATCATGAATGTAGGTCCTTATTTTGCTGTTTTTTTAACTAAATTCTAGGTGAGTCTTAGTGCATATAATCAATATTAATAAAACAATTAAGGCTTGAGAAATAGGTTGCAATTTAATTAACCATAAGATGTTTTCTCTCTCACCCTCACTTCTTCTCTTGGTTTCCTAATTCACTCCACTTGAGCTTGGAATACTAAATACCCAATGCTGCAATTTTCTGATCTTGGATGTAATGCAATAATAAAATGATCTTGAACTTATTTATGTGCTTTCCTAAAGCACACACTCTCAGAACTTCAAGCAGTTACTCCAATTCTACACCAATGCTTTACCTATGCTACACGGAATCAGCAAGGAAAAAAAAAAGCTACTTGATCTCTTAGGAATCTTAAAACTCACTGTCAGCTGTAAACTGGGCTCATAAATTAGGTAATCTAACTCATTTAGCTCGAAATCAACCTAATGACTTCAGGGCTCCTTTCATCTCTTGAGGAAAATTTCACTTCAATATATATATGTATCCATACATATATATATACAAATTAGGAAAATACATTAAACCACCTGGTTTAGATCAAAATAAGAAAATGTGACTTATGGTTGCAGCATTATCATCTGCCAAGGATTAAACTCCTTTACTTACACCAGTTTTGTAGGAAAGAGAGGTATATACAAACATGAGCCTGTGCGCACGCGTGTATGTGTGCGTGTGTATGAATGTATGTATGTATGGTGGTGGTGATGGTGTGTGACTATATTTTACACACTGTTTATTTTCAATCGAAAGTTTAAAACTTTAGGCATTGTCAAGTCTCCCCTTTCCTGTTTCAATGGAATGAAATCCTAATCTCTACACATAAAAGTGTCATTTTGATCTATTTCCAAGTACCACATCTTTCTTAAAGCCTGTGATATTTCCATGGGAAACTTTTCGTCTTATTGTGTTTAAACACAATACATGTAAATGATGTCACCTCCTGCTCTCTGTCCTAGGGATTTAATGAAATTAAATCTAGAACTACTATATGCAGACTATATATTAGAGGTACAGTACTCCTAATGCATCTGGATTCTTTTATTGAAGTTACCCAAAATGCACCTTTACAATTCCAAGCCAATCATGTGAATCATTTACCATGGACACAACCTATATTTTGGGAAACACATGAAATTAGATGTCACAGGTCATGACTAACATTGGAATACCAGTCATAAAAAAAAGACCATACATAAATATACCAGTCTAGGGAATTACTTCACAGATTTATCTTCTGAAAACTTCCTGTATCACTTACAGAAAAATTAGCAATAAAAAATTCTCTTTCCTTTTCAGTAACTACTGCCTATGTGCTCTCCACATATCAAAGGAGACCAGAGTGTCAGGCTAAGCCACATTATAGAGCCAAAAAGGAATGGAAATCACAGAGGACAAAAGGACCACCAGACAGAACTTCTTACACATACTTGAGCAGGGAGATATCACCAATATCCTGAATAAAAGAGCTTTGGGTTTTTAGCAAATTGTACTGGGACAGTATCAATGCTTCATGACCTTCCATAGCTTATAATCAGAACTTTAAAAACAAAAACTTAGTTTTACATACGGATAGAAACAGAGTGGGAATGGAGAAGTTACAGAATTGAACAGCAAAAACCAACATCCATGTGTTCATTTACCTTCTTATTTAGCCAGTGCCAGAGCTTGGGGATGGGGGGTAAGGTGAGAAAGAAAAGATAAGAACAGTGGAATATCATTAGAGAATGCAATAACAGTATGAAAAGAAAAAAAAAAGACAGTCACTGAGAGCATGAGAAGGAAATTATCCCAGACAAAAGAAAAACTAGAAAAAAACAGAAACTGTAGTACATTAACAAAGTTATAAAATCGAGTGAATGCAGTAGTCCTTTAAGATATACAATGATTACAGTGATGATAACCACAAGCTTTGCTGGCAATTCAATTAAAAATACATAAAATAACCTGAAAGCTTGCACCCTTAAAGAGCCACACCAAATTCCAAAGATCAAAGTAATAATACCCTTTCACATTTCATGCACCAAAAGGACTTTTAGTCCCTGTATAAACCAATTTATGTTCCTATTATTACATTTTCATTGAACTTTGTAGTTGCAGCTTTATAGTATTAGTTATTTCACATTTTTTAAATAGTAAAACATTTCAGTGCTCACTGGGAACAGAGGACACCTGACCAAAAGCAGGCACAGCTAAGATTTGGTTAATATTTGATGTATTTCCTTCCACCCCCGTTTTTTAGGCACACATTTTTCTACAAAAAAGCAAGATAATACATAAATGTTATCTCATCTAAACTTCACAATATTTAGCACTATAATAACTAATGCTAGTTAGTGGACACATAACAATCTAAAAATCGGTAAACATAGGATTCAGGGCATTGTTAGTGCTATAAAAAGTATAAAGGTTAATAAAAAGTGTAATTCCATCAGTGACTGTAAATGCTCTTTGCAGAGTTTTCCCTAAAGTACACCCAAAGCACGTTTAGGTACATACTTCAAACAATCTCCTGTAGATGGATCATTTCAAAATCAATGAATCAAAATGGATTTATTTCCCAAAGCAACAGCCCAAATATATTACTATATATTAGACAGAACATAATTTTGGCATCAATTAAATTAAACAAATATTCAGTTTGCGATAGCCATTTATTCTGATTGTTATACATGGCAGAAAATGCTAGTTTTATTCATTTTACTGTCTCTCTTCCCCAAGAACAGATTAGCAAACAAATTAGAATAACATTGACAAATTTTCACAAGGCTACCCTGTAACAAATACTTTTGGATGCCCCAGAACTTTTTAACTGACACAACTGTACAGTTTTCCTAAAGGAAGGGCTCCAAATACGAGTACATGAGAATGCTGAAAATGGGATTTAGTCTCTATTCAGACAGTGGAAAGACAAAGGCATGAACTGAAAAAAAGAGTTACTCTCTTTAAACCATTTGAAGTGCTAAATCTGCTTTAGTAAGATAAACCTTCACCCCAATACAAGGGAGATGTGATAAATATGCTGAAATGTATGCTAAGTCTTAGATTCTTTTTTACTTAAAAAGTTGAAAAAATTAGTAAGAACACAAATAGGCAAATTACAAAAAAATATATAAATAGCCAGTAAGCATGTCAAAGGATTGTCAGCCTCATTTTTATTTTAAAAATTTCAGATTAAAACAACATTGAGATATTTCTTTTTAGGAAATTAAAAAGGCCTTTTTGTTACGCTGTAATATTCCTTGGCAAGGGCTCAAGGAAGTACATATTCTCGTATGTTGCACTGGTGGGAATTAAAACTGGCAAACTTTCTGGAAGACAGCCAGGCAATATGCAAGAAAATGCATCCCCTGCTTCTCCTCTGACCCAGGATATTTCATTAAGCAATGAAAAGATTTACTTCCTCCCACTTCATGCACTTCAGTTATTATTCTCATCTCTATCTACATTGGTTTCACCCAACAGTATTTCTCAACCTTAAGTCATGAATAGACTTGTTAAAGGAAATAGTTACTAGCCTCTGTGATAAAGTCCAGCTTGCACAGCATGGCACACAAAAGACCTTCTTGATCCAGTCTCACTTGACCCTCCAGGCTTACCATCATTTCACATATCCCAGCCATGACCAGTTTCTTGGCATTCCCAAGAATTCACATTGTGGAAGTCTCTGTGCCTTTGCACTGCTCCATCCAGGTGCAGCTCCTGCCATGTCTGCTCCTACTTGGGCTTCAAAATGTGCCCCAGCACCACCTCCTTTAGGAAACAGCCCCTCTCCCATTGCCTCACCAACAGTGAGTCGTTTTTTGCTCAGTACTACCACTATATCCTGTACCTACTTTTCCTCCACGAATTATAATGGCTAACACTTGCATAAAGCTTACTGTGTACCAGGCCTTGATCTAGGAACTGTACATTATCTCATTTAACACTCACAAACCAATCTATAAGGTGCATGCTCTCACATTCATTGTACTGATAAGGAAACAAAGGCACAGAAAGGTTAAGAAACTCATCCAAGGTCACATAGCTAATAAGTAGCTGAACTCAGATCTGAAACCAGAATTTGGATTCAGAGTGCATGCTCTAAACCATTAAGCCTCTGAAGCTAACCACTGCCTCTGAATTTTAATGGGTTGCTCTCTCTCCCTAAACAGAGCTTCTGCATCTAGTTTTCTGTGATTCATCTGTTTTTCCCTAGGACTTAGCACAATATTTGACACATGGGAATTATTCCAAAACTATCCACTAAACTAAGCAACTACCTGGCTATCTAATTTCTAGGCAAGCCACTTAACCCCTCTGGATTCCAATTTGGTCCTTATAATTATTTAAACTAAATCTATCCTATCCTTACATAAACCATAGTTCTAAACTTCAAATTTCATCATAGAATTAGATTTCGATTCTAGTATAAATACTAAATACCGTAAAATGGAGTATTTCAGACAATGAAGTATATAAATTCCATTAAAACAGCCCAAGTTCTTAAAATACAATACCTTGCTATCAACTTTTAACAAGAATTTCCCAAGCCCGATAATTGGCCACGGAGCTAGAGCTTCCTTCCGCTCCTTCAGGAAGTGCTCTACCACCTGCCACCACACGCAGCAGCGTTTCTCCAGGAAGTTCACAACTCCAAAGTGAATAATAAGCTTTTTGAGTATCCAGACTATAAAGAAGATAAGAAATATGTATGAACAAAATATAGATTACAAAGTTAAAACGGGAAAAAGTCTCTTGGTTTCATGTGACCGTTTTAAAACAGTAAAGCTAGTATTAAAGTTAAAGATCAATTTTTTAAAAAGGAGAGAAGAGAAAGTCCAAGGTATTCCAAATTGATGGTATTGCGACAAACAACTTTTTACACTTACCCATATACTTACTACCTTTTTTGTGGAGGCTGAATCCCTGAGGGAGTCAGGGATTATTTTACAGTCTATATAAACACAAGGTACTCTGATCATGAAGATTTCAGACTACAACCTTGGTCCTTCATACCTTACCCTTTCTGGGGTAAAGAATACTAACCCCTGACATGTCCTAATCTCCTTGGCTATTATAACTGCTAGTGTCAAATCTTGTTGTTTTCTTTAGATTTTTTTGTTTAGTGACCAGAAGAATAAAGGTATTTCACACACATCATGATTTCATATCACCGCAGGTAACATTTTCATTTATGTTCCTATTACTTTACTTCATGTTGCGCTATACACCTGAATCTTTTACCATGGTTCAGTAGAGAAGCAGGCTGGGCACAGGTAGGGCTGTTACAAATGGCCCCTGAAGCTGGCACTGCACACCTTCAGCGGGGACCATTCACAGACCACGATATAATATAACCCTCCATAGTTAGGCAGTGCGGTGGCCCCTCAAGCTGGGGTTAGCTTCCAGCTAAAGGCCAACTAAGAAGGTGCTGGGACTAGAAGGAAGTGTTACTTACCTGTGAGGGTTGCCTTGAAGTTTGGATAACTGATCCAACCACTATAATTTCCTTAACCCAGGGGTTTCTAATGCTTTACAGTTTACTACTTTGAACCATGAGCTCAGTGTTACATACTAGTTCAACAATTCCTTCATTAGCATTTTTAAATCTCTAGAGAGGTCCTAGGAAAGCTCCCACAGTCTCTAGAATAAGGCCAGGGTATTTATAGGCCGTAAAAAACCTTTTTGGGGTTACCCTGTTTACGGCCTGCTCTCCACGGTGTCAAGTTCCTATGATGGCCTGAGGGTTAAGAAGTGACTAGGACAGCCCTGGTGGCTCATTTGGTTGGAGTGTCATCCCATTCACCAAAAGGCTGTGGGTTTGATTTTTGGTGAGTTCGATCCCAGGTCAGGGCATGTACGGGAGGCAACTGATCGATGTGCCTCTCTCACATCAATGTTTCTCTCTCTCTTTCTCCCCCCTCCTCCCTCCCTTCCACTCTCTCTAAAAATATCCTTGGCTGAGGATTAACTAAACAAAACTCAATCATAAACTCCAAAACCCAGGCTGCTAACGCTCTCCTCCACAGAATCATGATGGCCAAACAGTCAACTCCCCACGTGGCACTATCGGGCTGTAATGCCATACAAAACTGTAAGAGGCTAAATACATTTTTTAGCTTAAAAGAGAAATATTAAAGAAGAATCAAGTAATAAACACCCAAAATAATGTTTATTATTTAAATACAAACATACAATCATTTAATTTAAAAAGAGAGTGAAATTATCCCAAGCATTAAAACCCAAAAGTAAAAGAAAAACATTTTCAGTGATGTTAATTAACTGTTACCTGCAATCGGCACTGGCAGCAGCTGTACGATCCACAGGTTCAACCAGAGCTGGACTGCAATGATGGCCCAGACGAGAGCCACAAAGTAGGTATCGCTGGTTTTCTTCCTTCTAAGGAACGTTCCGACTTCAGGCCTTTGCCTGCCCAGCGTGGGCGACGGGGAGGGGGGCGAAGAAGATGAGGACAGTGTTGGAGGGGGTTCTCTGTCTATGGTTTCTGAAGGGGGAAAGAAAAAAAAAAGCCCAGCATCTTAGTCCGCATCAGTGAACAGTAATACAGAGAAATTGTCTAAGCGCCTCTATTTTAAGCCTTCAAAATGTACTGACAGTATGACTACATTGGGTTAAAAACAAAAAAAAAAGATTTGAATGTATGTTTGAATATGCTGACAGTGTTTAAATCTGTGGAAGTTAGCTAAATTTGGGGGGAGAGGTATGGCTGGGGTATGGGGAATATTTTACTTTTTACTCTATATACTTTATACTGTTCAAGCTTTTTATGACATCTATCTATTAATATAGACATAACTTAAACAAAAAACTTCAAATATATATGTAACAAAATAGCTGAGAATTATAATTAGTCCATGAAAATTATTCAAACCATATAAAGCAACAAACATTAACATATAGTAGAATGCCTATATTTAAAATTCTCTTCTTTTAGCCCGGCCAGGCGTGGCTCAGCGGTTGAGCGTCAACCTAGGATCCAGGTGATTGGGGTTCGATTCCCGGTCAGGGCACATGCCCGGGTTGCAGGATTGATCAACGACTCTCTCATCATTGATGTTTCTAGCTCTCTCTCCCTCTCCTTTCCTCTCTCTGAAATCAATAAAGATATATTTTAATAAAATTCTCTTCTTTTAATATAACTATATTAAATGAATTTATATATATATATATTTTTTTTTTAAAGGGACAGAATGAAGAAGCAAGGTAAGAAACCTAAGACAGTAAATACTTTAGCCCGGCCAGGCGTGGCTCAGCGGTTGAGCATCGACCTAGGATCCAGGCGATCAGGGTTCGAGTCCCGGTCAGGGCACATGCCCGGGTTGCAGGCTTGACCAACGACTCTCTCATCATTGATATTTCTATCTCTCTCTATCTCTTTCCCTCTCCCTTCCTCACTCTGAAATCAATAAAGATATATTTAAAAAAAAAAAAAAAAAGTAAATACTTTAATGTATGAAAAAAGTGATATGTAAGAACAAAGATGAGAGGGAAAAAATGGAAAAATAGGAATTAGAGGAAAACGAAGGATCAGTAAGTAGCACTTTGTAATGCTAGTGTCTTTCTCAATTTTATATTCTATGTATATTTCATTTTCCAGAATGATTTTGAAGGCATTCCTTCATAAGGTCAGTCACCTGCCGGCTGAGTCGAGGGCGGATCTTCAGTGCTTGATTCATACCCTGTGATAGAGATGGCCAAGGTTGCCAGAGTAGAAGCGGCCATGGAGATAACTTGACCTGGTAACTCTGCCCCTGTAAAACAAGCATGCATTTTTAAAACTTTTTAAAGCAAATGAACAAAGTGGGAAATAACTTGCAAATTGAAATAGAGTCCTAAATTTTTACTAGCAATAAAACAAAATGGTTATTAATGACCCACCCAACCAGTGCTTACTTGCCAAGGGAAAATGCTTAAGAATCGACAGGAAAGTCTGCTAAAAATGCAGGTTCCTGGACCCTATCTTCCTCATTTAGGAGCTTCATGCTGATTGACACATGTGGCAGATAGTGGATATATAAGCCTGGAGTGCCACATTTATATTTTTTAACTTCACAGGTAATTTTTAACACACATTTCTGTTAAAAAACACTGCCACACGAAGTCTGTGAGCTTCCTGAATACAAACTGTTTCACTCTCCTTTGTATTACTAGCCCATTCTTGGTGCTCTCAATTATAACATTCCACAAACGAATACGCAAACATATGAGTATTATGCAAAACCATATACATCTATAAAGTACATAATTCAGCATAGGCAAAATTCACCACTTAAAATTTTAAAAGAATATCATTACCCTGTTTCATGTTATATGCTCCCATGTTAAGTTCCTAATAGGCAGTACACCAAGATTAACATCTGCACTAGACTCAAAAAATTTACTGGCCAATGAGGTCTCCCTGTAATTGTCAGCCTTTAACCTGTTATGACAGACAACACAGACTAGCTTACACAATACCAGGTTCTAACATGCTTTCCTGCACCCTAGAGACTGGAAAGCTAAAGACTATTTCTTGGACTCCCTTGTAGCTAAGGTTCCACATGTGATGCAATTTCTACCACGCAGGCACACCTGTGCAAGACTCTGAAGATCAAAGCGACTCACTGTAATTTGGAAGTCACGTACATGTCAAACACAGTCACGGAGGCATATGGCTTTTCAGCAGGAACTGAAAAGAAGTTCCAGAGGTTCTGCTGTCTGATTTGTGGCAGGCAGCAGCAGCTATGACACTTCTGTTCAAACAGTCCTTGGGTATCATTGAGCATTTTACTGGTTGCATTATTTCTGCCTGTGTAGGATCCAATCTTAATTGTCTGGTCTTTTCAAAAATTCTATATGCTAATCAGTATCTCTTTCTATTTAGACTAGCATGGATTCCACTGTTCACAACTAAGAATCCTGGCTGTTCCTACTTATTAAATTATACTCCCCACTCACACAGCTGGGACCTTACTTTTGGTAGGCCAACAATCAATGTGATTAACACAGAATTCTGCCAAGCCAACGAATTTCAGCTCCAAAGGAACTACACATATCCAATAAATTAAACCTTCACAAATACTAACTCTTTCTATGACTGCTGATAGCACTAAAAGACACAGTAAATATTCAGTGAATCATAGCTAGATCAATGGAAACTATGCAGTATCATCCACGTTACCACATAAGTGAGTCAATAAGTTTTTAGAGAGCCTGAACTTCACAAAGGAATAAAAAGAAGAGCACACAGGAAATTAACCAAGATGTAAGATGGAAACACAACATATCAAAATTTATGGGATGCAAAAGGAGTTCTAAGAGGGCAATTTACAGCTATAAAAGCCTACATTAAGAAAACAGAAAGATCTCAAACCTAACTACAGTTAGTTACTGTCTAATGGGTACAGGGTTTCCTTTTGGGATGATCAAAATTTCTTGGAACAAGATAGAAATGACAGTTGCATACACTGTGATTGTAACGAAAATGCTACTCTAAAATAGTGAATGGTTGCCTGGCTAGGCATGGCTCAGCGGTTGAGCATCAACCTAGGATCCAGGAGATTGCAGTTCAACTCTCTGGGTCAGGGCACATGCTCGGGTTGCGGGCTGATCCCCAGTCAGGGGCATGCAGGAGCTGATCAATGAAGGCTTTCTCATCATTGATGTTTCTATCTCTCTCTCTCCCCCCTCCCTTCCTCTCCCTAAAATCAATAAAAAATAAAATAGTGAATGGTTAATTTTATATTCTATGAATTATACCTCAATAAAAAAATGCAAAAAAGGGGGGAAGGGCATGAGGTATAGTCTAACCTAAAATATTTTAAATAAATTAATTGTTCAGAAAACAACAGGTTTTTACATACATTTAAAGTGGTTTCATCACAGCATGTTTTTAAAATAAAGGTACTCTCCCCAATATTTCTTAAGAGTAACATTAACAGAATGCCTTCTTTCTTACCAGAACACTCTTTTCCATTCTGTTTTTCATAGAGGGTACCCACAGACATCAGGAAAACAATAACCAGGAATACTGGAATTCTCCATGAGCCAGCCAGAGATGCTGCAAATGATTAAGAGTTAACATTTTTAGTGAAACAGACCCCAGCACTTGTCTTTAAAAGAATCAGTTTAGTAGATTGACAAAACAATTTAGCATATATGTTAACAAAATTGTTTCACAGGGAAGATTTGAAAAAAAAGGCCATCAGACAGATGAAACCTAAATTTAGGACTTTTCAGTCCAGTCCTGCTGTCAGAGGCCCCTGGTCGAAAGGACTTGGCATGTGCCAGCCTACCTTTAAAGGGCTTGTATCACCTGAGGAACCAAGTCCATTCTGAAGCATGTCCAGGGTTTAAGACTATCCCGAACTCAAAACCCCCATGTAATCCAAGAATGGCCTGCATCAGGCATAGATCCTAAAGTCATGAAGCTTGACTTGACTTCCTGAAAATACCACTGGATGTGAACTCTCTCAAGAAAGGGGGGAACAGCCCAAAAGAGCACTGCAAAAAGCTTCCATGTGTCCTCCTGAGTGCATAATGCAAAAATGCTAACGAGTAGCTGGCTACCCATTAGCCATTTGTAGTTCCTTGAATTCATCTAGAGCCTCATGGACATTTACTGCCTGCCTCCTCCTCTGCCTTTCTCATATTCAAAATAAGTCAAATCATGTATTAGGGGATCTTGCTGATAAACTCCTCTAAGCATTGCAAGTCAGCAAAACTAGAGAGTAATGCTTTACTCAACATCAGACTCTAAGCAGAGACATATTTTCAATCAACTCTTTTACTTTATTTTTTTTTTAATTTTTAACAATAAGTAGTTCTAAAAACTACTGTAAACAGGCTATCTACTGCTCTTGGTTACTGAATTTTGTTTTTAAATTAGAACTAAGTGTTTCCATAGACTGACATTTGGAAATAAGAGCCCCTGAAAAATCACTCTACAACCTAGCAGTCACTCAGCTAAAAGTTCAGTCCCAAGTAACAGGGAATTATTCTGAGCAGCTCTGACACTGACCATTTTCCTGTTGGACAGAGATTTTTCTCTCTGAAGCTAATCACTGCTCTAACATCTCTCCCTCATGGTTTCCAAGATTTGTTTAAAGCACTCTCACAGGACAGTGGCTACCATATTTGATGCGCTCCTCACTTCCACCTCTCCCCACCCCTGCAGCCCAATTCCCTTCCCTTATCCTGAGTAAGTAAACATCTCTGGTTCCTTTCATTGTTTCTCACACTGATTCTGAGCACTTCTCATCACACTGGCTGCTTATCCATACCCTCCTTCAGTATGACACACAAGAATGCTGATGACAGTCCAAGTGTGCTCTACTTTTTAAGATGTACTTCTTTTTAAAGAACCTTTTGGAAAATGAATATTCAATATCATTAAAAGACAGATATTTTAAAGCATAATATTTCCATTAAAGATTAATAAAATATTAAAGCAGAACATTTTCTAAAGATTATTTTAAAGAATTTTAAATGCAATATGTAACACTACAAAAAAAAACACTTTGATTTGCACGGTCTGCCGTTGCTGCCCTTAAAGCTAAACTTTCTTAGAAAAAGTGACCCACCTAAATGAAAAAGCAATATAATCCAGACAGGAATTGATACTGCTCTCAAGTAGCGCTCAGTGCTTGCATTCCACTTGAATGAAACAGTCAACACATAGCCAACTACCAACGTCCAGATCTTAAATAAATGAAATATAGACACAGCTGTAAAATATAAACACATGAAAATAAACATACAATTGTACAAAATGTGCAAGCATCTATATTGCATGAGATAAGACAGATACGACAAAGGCAGGTGCTACTAAAAGGAGCAGGTGCAGGCTTTCCTCCTGTTTAGGTAAATCAAGTTTTGAAGTAAATAGGCATTTAAAATCCCATATAGTGATATTATTTAAATATTTTTAAACAAAAATACATATAGTTTTAATTTAAGATATATTAAAGTTCAAAAACTACTATATGCATAAAGATACTTAAGACAAAATATTCACATTTTAAGCCATGGACGTAAGATTTTAATATTACAGAATTCTTAAAGTTTTCTCTATAGATTGTTTATAAAAGAAAAGAAAAAAAAACACAACAAGAAAAGGTTAAAATAATCAGGCTAAGATTCCATTACAGCCTATGAAATACGCTTCTTACAGTGAAAGTAATTTTTTAAATATTTTTTTTAGATGTTTTATTTATTTTTTTAGAGATAGAGAGAGAAACACAGTGAGAAAAACATCAATCAATCGCCTCCTACTGGGGATCAAGTCCACAACCTGGGCATGTGCTCTGACCAGGAATCGAACCAGAGACCTCTGGGTGCATGGGACAATCTTCAACCAACTGAGCCACACTGGCCAGGGTGAAAATTAATTTTTAAAAGCTAAAGTAAGGCAGACAGCTGAAGTGTGACCCTGATGAAATAATCTAGGCAATAGATGGTTAGAACCTATACCAGAGTTATATGCACATTTGAAGAAGTGTAGCTAAAAAAACATTACTACAAGAAACAGCAAGATTTAAAACAGAAAAACCAGCCAGGGTCCGTCCCCTCCTTAGTTTTCCCTACACTAAAATTAAATGACTCTAGCACTTGAAGAAGCATCAGCATAGCCTACGCAGAGACTCTCTAACAAACTCATATTTTAACAGAACATTTACAAAAGATGCAAGGAATATATAATCCAGAACAAATGTGAACACCAGAAACATATTAATATGACCTAAACCTTGAAAAGGCAAATTAAAACAAAAGAACTTTAAGCCATAATTCAGAGAATAAAGAAAAAGGAACTGATATGATTACTAGAAAAGAAAAAAAAAACACCACACTACCTCCTACTTTATTTTGGTCATAACTGTCAATAAAAATAGTCTTCAGGTCTTAAAAATGTTTATAACTTCTGACCTGAGAATTCAGCTTTGGAACCTTACTAAATAATGAAAAACTGTATACAAAGAAGCCCAAGAGAATGTAATTTAGAATACTAAAAAGTTGATAGCCTAAAAGTTCAAAAACTGGGAAGTGGTTAACTATGGATAATTCACTTAGGAAACTGTTACACAACTATTAAAAGAGGTTTTTGTAAGCAAAGACTATATATTTAAAAATACTCCTAAGACTATTAAGGAAAAGCAAAATACAAAAACACATATGACATGATTACATCTACTGCATGGTGAGGAAAAAGAAAGGTACTAAGAAATTAATGGTTGTTTTGGGATGGTAATCGTTGTTTTTCTTTTTCTTTTTTATGTATTTTCCAAATTGTCTTTAATGATCACTAATTTTTTTATACTGAAAAAGGATATTAAAATATTCTTCTTCAAGCAATTCTATTAGATTAAATATTACAGAGATCTTATGAGTACATGGGAAGTGAGACTATTGCTGCTTCAAAAAAGTTCAAGCTTGCAGGACCACACAAACTTAACTCTGGGAATTCAGAGATTCTGAGCTATGACTGTGGAGTTCAACCCAAAATGTGAGTGTAATAATAGTACACTTACATAACACTTACTAAGGGCCAGGCCCTGTTCTAATGTTTTATCTGTATGAACTCATTTAATTCTCATAACTGCAGGAAATAAGTATAGTTATTCCCATTTTACAGAATAAAGAAACTGAGACTTCAGGGAAGTGACTTGCCCAGGGTCACAGAGCTAAAAAGTGACAGAGTGGGCATCAGAACCCAGAAATCTGGCTCCTGAGTCTGCTTTCTTAACGAGAAGGAGAAAGAAGAGTGGTGCTAAAAAAACTTAAAAAAGGAAAAGCATCTCCAATATTCACAAGGGAAAATAAAAACAGTCGATTTTAGCAACTACAAATTGATGAAATAAAAAATGATCCTTAGCAAACGGATGGTCCTAGGTGGCATGTTACACAGGGGTAATCAGCCCCACCCTATTAAACATGAAGTCAGTAATTTAGGTGAAAGATGAGAAGGCATATTAATCAACTCATAGTTTACACAAAATAGGGCATAGTCAATAAAAACCGAGATGACGATAATGATTCAAAAAGATGTCCTGCCCGGCCGGGCGGGGCTCAGCGGTTGAACATCGACCTAGGATCCAGGAGATCGTGGTTCAATTCCCAGTCAGGGCACATGCCCGGGTTGTGGGCTCGAGCCCCCGTTGGGGGCATGCAGGAGGCAGGCGATCAATGACTCTCTCATCATTGATGTTTCTCTCTCTCTCTCTCTCTCTCTCCCTCTCCCTCTCCCTCTCTCTCCCCCCCACCTCTCCCTTCCTCTCTGTAATCAATAAAGATATATTTTTAAAAAATAAACAAAAAGATGTCCTGAAGTTAGAACAATGGGCTAAAAATGGAATAAGCTACCACCACTAAAAGCATCTGAGCAAAAGCTGACCATAAGTCACGGATGACAACGGAGAGTCTGCCCTCAGTGAGAAGCTGAGCTGGAGGATCACAAAAGGTACAAGCTTTCAGATTTTACGTCTATGATACTTTAAAGCCAACCTCCAAGAAGTTTTTGTTTCTTATCTGTACTTAGGAAGCAGTATCACTATCAGGGAGAGAAAAAAAATAACAAGACTGCATACTTCACATTTTTTAAGGGAAATTCATGGTCCAAAATGAAGCATGTGTTTTTCACCTAGTAAACCTGAAACTCACAGATAATCTCATTCCAGTTTAAAATAACCACTGAAATTGGTTATCAGTCCCACTTCTGGGAATTTGGTTTACAGAAGCACTATACACTGTGCAGACAGATATAAAAATGTTCATTGTGGCAGTTTAAAATACTGAAAAATTTATAAGCTAAATGTCATTTTATAGAGTACTATTTAAATAATGGTATCTCCAAAAACAGACTTTCAAAGGTGTGAATATCTATATTCAATGACACAGTATACATCATGCAAGTGCAAATTTATAATGGTGAAAATATACTCTCAGAAATGTTAAAAAAGATATTATGCTGGATGGTTGGATTTCAGGGGTTAATTTGCTTCTTTATGCTTTCCTTCAAATACTGAATTTCCTCCTAAGAGTATTATTATTTTTATAAATAGTAAATGTTTTTATTTTAAAAAAAACAAGACTTCTGGCTTATTTTGGATTTTTTCCCCAATATTTTGAAATATTTCTTCAGAAAAGTCACAGAATATTATTAGCTCAAAAAGCATGGCCATTTGTAAAAAACACTTTAGAGTTCCCACTAAACCATTATGATTATACAATTACCAATGCTTAAAAATGTTTATCAGGTTATCCTAATACAAATTCAGAGTGAAGATAATCTGGTAGGAGCACTTTCTAAAAAGCATCTAGAAAAAAAAAGTTTTTATACTATAGTACTACTTTAAAAAAGTATATCTGTAAGTGCTAACAAGGAAAGATGTCCAAAATACAATGATAAATTAAAGACCAAGGTGCAGTTTTATATATATGTTATCCCATTTTTGTGGGGGTTTTTTGTTTTTTTGTGTGTGGTTTTTTTTTTATATATATCTTTATTGATTTCAGAGAGGAAAGGAGAGGGAGAGAGAGAGAGAATCATCAATGATGAGAGAGTCATTGATCGGCTGCCTCCTGCAGGCCCCTGACCGGGAATCAAGCCCATAACCCGGGCATGTGTCCTGACCGGGAATCGAACCCCGATCGCCTGGATCCTAGGTAGACTCTCAACCACTGAGCCACACCCGAGCGGGCTCCCATTTTTGTCTTAAAAAAATGAAAATCCTATACTTTATTGGTCCACAAAGGCAGAGAAATAAATTTAGAAGACCATTCATCAGTAACAGGAAATGGTGGCAGAGAAACGAACTTTTACCTACAATTTCTACACTGCTTAAGCTGTTTTTATATAACAAGCATGTTTTACTTGAGCCAACTTTTAAAATTAATAAATATTCTTTAAAATAACCTAAACTGAAAACAAGGATTTGGACATTCAAATTTTACATAATTTCCAGTATGGATTGCTAAAAGTGTGACTTTAAGAGAGTTTTTCATTTCTCTCTGTCTCTCAGAGAGATATGCTGAGCTTCTGAGCAAACTTATTCAACTATGAATTCTCTTCCCAGAATAAGTCAATGAACAATAGTTCATACACAAGAGGTCATACTTTCCCAAATTTACGTTCTTTAAAACAATGTGTCCTTTTCAAAATATACATTCAGTACTTATTTTAAAACACTATATAAGACTCTGCATAAAACTTGGCAATGTGCTTACAAGTAAAGCAAACTATAATCACATTTTTCTTTCATTTCACTTATTATCCAGATATACTTTTCCAATTGAAAAATAGTAAATGCATAAATTGTAAGAAGAATTTGCCTTTTAAACTATGTCATTGTTTTTTTTTTATTGTAATCTGGGCATTAACTGGAAAACAACTTGGCTTGCTTCTATTGCATGTTTTTGAAAAACACTTTCCTAAGTCTTGTACAAGAGAGAAAAAACCAACAGAATTCTTCCCAAGTTATGGAGCCAACAGCCCTAAATATAGCCCCAATCAACTGCAGCTTCAGGCACTTCATTCTGCTTTAAGAAAGCTTAATGCTCATTTGAAATCAAAATGTTCAACTGAGAAAGAATCTAAGCACTGGAAATCTTCCTCCTTAGTGTTGCTAGGCAAGCAAAAACACACCTAGAAAAGGGCTCAGAAGTGGAGCTAAGTAGGCCTGGATGGCTAAGGTACACTTCCTAAGAGCCTCACTGGCAAGACTGCCAAACTCTTCAAAGCTGTAAAACTTAACACCAAGGAGCCCTAGAAACCGTTCAAGTTAATCCCACACTTCACTGGGGTTAAGTAAAGTAGCCCAGAGAAGAGCCCTGGTCTGTTCAAGGTCACGTAGCAAGTTGTTGGCAGAGATCAGTTTAGAATCTCATCTTTCAGCCACTATTCTTTTCCACCTCATGCTTCTTTATAAAGTAAAATGAAAACAATGCGATTAGAGACCACAGAGAAAACAAATCTATTACTACTGCAAAAACTGTAAATGGTCTTGAAATTTTCCAACACATCTGAACTAATGGAGAGAGGGAAAGCAAAACACGCCCAGCAAAGAAAACTGGTGGAGCGGGGAAGGCTGTTAGCTTTTCAGCTTAACAAGTCTACTCCATGAGGAGATCCCAATAACCCTAAGGACTGAGTCACATGTGAGCTTGGTGCAACGAATGATTTTTTTAACTGTTAAGAAATCACTAAGTCAGTACATTATTCTAATATATTTGAAACTGTTTAAAAAGAACTACTCATACCATAAGTGATTAGTCTTCACTTGTAAGTAGGATGGAGTGTTAGGAGATGAGAGTCAAGGCGCACAAGCAAGGGGAAGGGGAACTGAACTAGCAAGATAAACTGGGAACAAAGAAAAATAAAGGCACTGAAGATACTACAAAGGAAAACTGGACAGGACTTGTAAATAACTGAACAGATACAAGGATAAAAGCAAAGAAGAGAGATGGCTAAGGTTTCTAGATGACTGGAATCCAGGGGTATTTCAGGGAACACTTGTGGTTAGTCCAATCCTGATATTCTTCCATTTTTTTTCCTAATAACTAAAGTCAAACTAAAAAAATTAAACTAAAAATTTAAACACAACGTATTGGGAGAAAACTTTTTAAAATCCTTATTGAAGGTCCTGATGACAAAGGGACTTCAACTGCTGACAGGTCTGTTGAATACTATTTACTAACAAAAAGAATAGTTCAATCTCTAGTCAATCTTCTCACCTGTGAAATCCCTCCTACTGCACAGGATTATTGTGAGAATGAAAGCACCTAATCCAATGCCTAGTTCATGGCTCAAAAGCTGCATCTTAAATGTATGTACTGTCAGCTCTCCAAAACGTAGATATGCTTAAATGTAACTTTTCCCTCTGCCTCTACCATCTATACGGCAGCAGGCTCAAATTTACAAGCTGTCCAGAAAGCATAAAGACTCTTTCTCTATAACAGGCAGCCCTGCTTGGGATTACAAAATCAAACTGGCCGTGAACTATGAGACAGAAAAGTTACAGACTGGGCCCCCTGCCCAGTAACATAACCTATTTTCCGGTCATGCCAGGACTTAATCAACACTTTTGCCTGAGAGCTGAAAACTGGTCTCTGCTTCCCAGGTACACCTTACCCCCATCCAGTCACCCACCCCAGTGCCGAAACACAACTGCAAGCCTGTTTCTCTCAAACTCAAATCAACCTCCAGGCTCTATTTCCAATTTAGTCCCTCTACCACTCCCTACTCACTTCTAACCATCTCATATTGTCTCTTTTGTAATGTGTTTTTTTACTCCCACCTCCTCTCCCTTACCCCGACCACTTTAGCCAAATAGCTGAGTTTCAAGCCTTTTTAAAAATCATTAATTGGCTTGACCTTCCTCCCTACTTTTAGCCTAATCAATCTTGGCCCTTACTTCTCTTCTGCTCATCCACAAACCATACAAGGGTATTTGTATCTTCATACAAAGATGAAGATTTATGTTCAGTAAAACAATATTCAAAACTATATACACTGAGCTGCAAGCCCCTTTACAAGTATCTAATTTCCACTATCTAAGAGTGACTAGCAGGAATGCTTCATTTTCCACTAATCATGCCAATTTACCCATCTATTCAACTTCTCATTATATATATGAAAATATACCATATACATTAGTTAGGCCTTTCATTTCTAATTTCCTACAGTGCAGTGGATAAGCTACTTGGTCTTGGCTACAGTAATTTACAGTAAATTGCAATATCAACAGTCAAAAAAGGTTAGCAGACTCTATAAACGTGTTTGACTTTGAAGACTGAATTTCCTGAGAATAGGAATCAGGTCATAGCAGTCTTTACATTTCTTCTTTCCAACAAGAGTATTCTGGTTTCCAACAAGAGTCATTCAATGAACTTAACTGAACTGCAAAACAAGGTAAAGAAGAAAGAACACTGAACTGGGACTCCATAAATGTGAACCGTGGATTTGTTCACAATATGAGTGACTTTGGGACAATCACATTCTCTGGACCTCAGAAACCTTTCCTGAAGAGAGGCAGGCATCAGGAAGTAAAGTGTAACTCTAGGATCACTTCTACCTGACAAGCCAGCAAGGCCCCAGAGATGAAAAGGGGTTGTGGCACATCCCTCCTTCATACAACTGAAATAGCCCAGTCCTCTTAGAGGCTAAGACTTCTGTCTGATCGCTTCGCTGCTGCACACACAGGCAGCATCGCAAAATTACGGATGAGGTGCTTCCCAATAACTTGCAAGGCCTCAGTGGCCTGTAACTGGTGAGTAATGAAGATACAGGGTGAGGCAAAAGTAGGTTTACAGTTATGAGCACATGAAACACAGAGTTTATTCTTGTATTATTATTTACGAATTGTATTATTTGCCTTATGAACTGTAAACCTACTTTTGCTGCACCCTGTATATCTGTGTGTCTGTCATCTCCAGAATATGTTCACATATGACTATATGCACCTTGAAGTCAGAGCCTACATCTTACTCCTTTTAAATACTTCACAATGCCCAGTATTTAACATACTCAATCAACTTTTACCTTGACCTGAGAGAAGGTATTGATAGAGCAAGAGAAGACAGCGGCTCTGGGATCAATCATTACTCTACCAACAACTTCAAGCAAGTCAAAACCCTGCTGGACAGATGAGAATTATTTTGCAACTTGATGTCAAGGTGCACTGAACACTGACAAAAGAGAATAAAATTATTTTTAAATGGTACTGTTTACTGATCAATTAGCATTCTTATGCATTAACTATCCACTTGTCTTTAACAGTCCCAGTTAAATATTTGAATAATTAACTGGCCTGAGTTAGGAAATGTGTCACTGAATTATCTTTGAAACCCCTTCCAATTCTAAAGCCCCTGGTCACCCAAGAATCAGGAATCTACCTCTCTTACACCCAGTCTGCTTAAGCAATCCCGACAGGGACATAAGTAGCTCCCAAGAAGTAGAGTGTGGCCAGGAAGAGGCCAAGGTGGCTCAGCCTTGCACAAAGTACACTGAAATCTGATGAACTGAGAGGAGCCCCGGACTACTGAGAAAGCTTTGTTTTAGGACTTGAGAAACCTGAGTCAACCAGTCCCCTGCTTGTCCCTAACTAGCCCTAGCCGGGTTAGAAGTCACCTCGCCTATCATGACAGGTTAAACTAGGACCTCTAAGGTCCCTTCCAGCTCAGACATCCAGGAAAGTCCCACTTGAGCAGAAACGAAGATGGCCAGAGCACCCCCAAGCCTCGTGACCAGGAGTAAATTCAAATCCACCTGCCGATGCTCTGGATCCCCAACCTGTAAAGCGGAACAGTGATTCCCAAGAGGGGGCCTGTCCCCCTAAGAGGATCTATTAGGATGGGGGAGGGAGGAGGGGGACAGGTTTCAAACCACGCCCGCCCTCTCGTTGGAAGCAAGTGCGCCCAAATCCTCAGATGCATGGGAAGGAAGGAAGGAGGCTGACACTGCCGCACAGGCGTGGACCTCCGGTCGCCCTTGCACACTGAGGAGGAGGTGCAGAATCGCAGCCCAGCGCACCGGGGCGGCGGAGGAGGGTGCTGTGTGCCCGCCGGGACCCCGGAGGCACCCGGCGGAGGCTCACTCACCCACAGGCTGCTGAAGTAGTCGAGGCCGCGGCAAATGAGCGCGCCGGCGTGCGCCAGCAGCACCTGCACGCCCAGGTAGCTGCCCAGGCTGTAGAGGCCGTAGAGGAGCGGGCCGCCGGCGCCCAGCAGCAGCAGCAGGCGGCGGCGACGCAGCGCCTGCTCGCCCAGGGCCTCCACGCCGTAGTCGGCGAAGCAGAGCGGCAGCAGCAGCGCGGCCAGCACGATGGGCGTGTGCGCGCGGTGCAGGCGCTGCAGCCAGTGGCGGCCCAGGCGCGTCAGCGAGCTCTTGAAGGGGTGCAGGAAAGTGCCGCACAGCACGGCCCAGAGCAGCGGCCGCAGGAAGGCCTCCAGGATGAAGTAGACGAGCACGGCGGCGCCGCAGCACAGGCACACGAACAGCACGGCCCCGGTGTTGTAGAAGGCCTGCTTGATGGGCTTGTCGAAGCGGAGCGCCAGCGCCGCCGTCCGCGGGGTCTCCCCGCAGCAGCCGCCGCCGCCGCCGCCGCCGCCTCCCGGCTCGACCGCGCGCGGTACCCGCGGCGTCAGGCCCGGGGAGTCCCGCGGCTCGGTCGCCTCAGCAGGAGCGCCGGCGCCGTCGGCCATAGTGCCTCTGAAGCCGCCGCCGAGAGGCGGTGCTGGGTAGCCGGAGAGAGCCACCGGCGAGAGGCAGGGCGGGTGGCGCGCGGCATTGTGGGAGTTGTAGTTCCGAGCTGGCCACCGAGCGCCTACAGAACCTTTAGCAAACTACAACTCCCAGAGAGCATAGGGCGAATCCCTTTGCTCGGCAGGGTCCAGGTAACAAGTTTCTGAACTCAAAATTTTACAGGAGGAAAAGGAAAGAAAAGAAAAAAAAAAAAAGCGCCCTTCACCGATTGGTTAATGTTAACTTTTCGGGGAAGCGGAATCCCAAAAGAGGCGCTACGTCCGCAAGCTGCAAACGCAGGCTGCACGTTAGAATCCCGAGGAGGGCGGCGAAGTGGTTAGAGCGTCCGCCGGCGGACGGAATTCGATTCCTCTGGTCAAGGGCGCGTGGGGGAGGCAACCAAGATATACGTCGATTTTTTTTTTCTCTCTCTCTCTCTCTCTCCTCCTCCCTCCCTGCCTCCCTCCCTTACATTCTCTCTAAAAATCAATGGGACATCTGTGATATTTTAAACAAAAATAAAATTTTAAAAAAATAAAATATAATAAAAGTTGGCAAAAAAAAAAGGGTATTAAAAAAAAAAAAATCAATGGAAAAAATACCCTCAGGTGAGGATTAACAAAACAACAACGACAACAAAACCCTGACCCCCAGATTCTGTCTGTCAGGATTTTAAATAGCGATTACCATATGGCAGGCCCTGTTCTGAGTGCCTTATTCCTGTGAAACTTACTTAATTCTTGGAACAACCCCACAAAGAAGGTGGTGTTATTATCGCCACTTTACAAAGAGGAACACTGAAGCACAGAGAAGTTGAGTGCCTTGCCAAGGTCACACAGCTAGGAGGTGACGGAGGAAGGACTTGAACTCAGAGTGTGGCTCTTACGTCTAGGCTAAGTGCTTTGCTAATTGGTCTGCCAGGGATCCTTTGGGATATTTTTTAAAGCTCTTCAGAGGAGTGCACTGTGCAACTACGGTTGACAACCATTGGTGCAGATGTCAGTGTGGGAGCAATCTCGGCTCCTAAAAGTGCTCTGGGTCAGAGCCTCTTACTGCCACTATTTCTTTTTGCGACCTGAGGTCAGGTCAATTAAGCCCACAACCCCCATTTCCCTTTTGTCACATGGAAACGATAGTAATAGAAGCACTAGTCTTAGAAGAGAGAAAAGCAGCTCTGGGGCAGTGCAAGGTGCTTCTGTTCTGTTGGGAAGGGCCTAGAATCCAAGTCTACTAGCTGTATCTCAAACAGCATTTTTACTTAAAAAGAGAGAGGGAGGGAGGGAGGGAGGGAGGGAAAGCAAAGAAGGAAGCCTTTACCCAGTACCCAATGTGTGAGTGCTTTGAAACCCTGCGAGTTACCCTTTCCTGTTTTCAATAAGTTTCAAAGTAAAAAAAAAGTAATTCCTTTCCATCTTATTTTTGGGTTTCAGGTCACAGTCCTTGTTTTTCAAGTGGTCTTTGGACTCTGATTCATTCTGTAAATATTTTGCTTCAGTTGTCCTACATTTTGCTTTGCTTATTAACTACTTTGTCTAGAGCTGCTGGGATGATGTTTACAAATTCTAGCCACATTTGCTTTCAGTATCCATTTTACACTGACTCAGATTCTCACTTATATAACAACAGTGCCTCAGCATCCCTCCCAAAAAACTCCTCAGTAATTTCTAGGGAGTTTCAAAGGAGCGCCTCACCTACACCCAGAGACTTGAGTCAACCACCAACTACCCTATGTCCGCCCTGCCACCCACACAGCTCACTGGGTTCAGTGACCGTCATAAGATTGTCAGAGCCTGTGTCATTAGTCCCAGATCCTGGACACTTCCCAGTTTCTAATCCTCAGGGTGCCAAAGCAGAGCTGGGCTCCTCAGAGATGGGGAGGAGGTCCTTCTCCCTGACTTGCATACTCTTTGCTCTTTTGTCATCCGAGCCCTAAACCAGGTCACTTGTGCCCAATGTATCATATCTCCTCTCATGAAGTGTTCCTTCCACGTCTGACCAGTCCTCTAACCACGGAGTCTCAAACCCCATCCGAAGGGTTAGTGAAACAACAAAGACTAAACCATCTCCCTCCTCCTCCAACCAAAGACTCTGCTCTCTTCCTCTAATTACAAAATGAAAGATCCTGTGTTACATAAAAACATCTATCAGTGGCTGCAAACGGAAACCGACATATGCATTGGGCCTGAGGGGACAGGGGAATGTTGCCTAAACTGTATTGGGGACCCAGCTCGGCAAATTAAAAATGCCCTGTCATGGTGCTGTGCTTCCAAGTCTCAATGAAAGGCAAAATTGCTGAACATTTCACCTGTCCCAATGGCCAAAGCACTAGAACTGGCAGGCCTCTGACGGAATTTCTAGTTGAGAATGGAACTGTATCAGAAAGGAGGACTGAAGCACTAGAAACGGACTGACGTTTACATGGCCTCACACAAGGAGGCTGTGTTCCCGCAGGATTTATCACCCTGTGACTGCACTTACCACACTGCAGTCAGAGTCAGCAGTTTACATGGACTTGCTGCATTTCTGTGTCCCAGCAAATGACACAGTGTAGGACATTTGAAATATCCCCTGCCTCCAGGTTCCTGTCCTGGTCTGTGCCATCCAGCTGCAGCTAACCTTCCGTGCCAGGTCCACAAAGACAACGTTATCAGTTTGTAAACGGGTCGGAGAAAACATGATCAGATTGGTTCAACCAATCCAGTTGAGACCCAAGTACCCAGAAAAGGGCCAGATGAATAAAAAGGAGCTTGGGAAGTTCTTTTGGAGGGAAAATACTTTTTAAAAAAGTCTGCAACTGAAGTAACTCCCCCTTCCTCTTCTAAGGTGGGAGGAAGGCTGGCAGGGAGAAGGGCATTTGCAAGGTAAATTTTATGATTTATAGTTATTGCTAAAAGCCAGGATTGCCAGTCTGGAAAGTGGCTGGCCTTAACTGTCCTTTACTGGTGGCTCCTCGTTTTCACTGGGCTGATTTTTATCTGGAACATTTTATCTGGCATGGTTGAAATTTAAGAGTTAGGAATGAGGATTTGGAGTTCTTAGCCTGTCCGTCCCTTCCTTGGCTCTGCTCACAACAATATACTTCTACCAAGGCTGAGGTTGTCTATAAACAGCCAACCTTCCACTGCAAATCAGAGCAAGACGGAAAACCAGAAGATGGTGGATGCATTTCAAACTGGCCAGACTATCTCTCTTTATTTATAAATGAACTATGTTCACTTGAGAACCAAGTTCTGCTAACTTTAAATCCTAAGGGTCACTTATTTGTACACTCTTGGCACCACACTGCCCTTTCACTCACTCCAATCAGTTCTCTACATTGCATCCAGCATGATCTTTCTAAAATATAATCTGATCCCTTCACAGCCTCCTTACCCTGTGGATAGGTGTCCAAACTCTTTACTACAACATCCAAGGTCCAAGGTAAGGGACCTGCCTCACTTCTCCCCACTCCCTGCTTCGTCATTTATCCCACAGCAATGTGGAGGCCCCCAAAGATATCCAGGGCATAATCCCTAGAGCCTGTGAAGTGTGTCACCTTACATGGTAACAGGCACTTTGCAGAGAAAAGTAAGATTTTGAGGTGAGGAGATTATTCTGGATTATACAGGTGGGGCCTAAATGTAATCACAACTATCTTTATCAGAGGGCAGGAGGGAGATTAGACTACAGAAGAGAAGTGATCTGACCAGAGGCGGACATTGGCATGAAGGAACACCCACAGCTACCAGAAGCTGGAAGGGGCAAGGAAGGATCCACTCTCTTCCCTGCAGTTCCCAAAAGAAAGCAGCCCTGCCAACACCTTGATTTTAGCTCTGTAAGATTCAGTTCTGACTTCTGGTCTCCAGAATAGCAAGAGAATACATCTCTGTTGTTCTAAGCCACTAAATTTATGGTATTTTTTTTTTTCCTTACAGCAGCACTAGGAAACTAAGACAAACCTTGTCAAATGACAGTGGTTCCCAAACACATCCTGCTGGTCTTTCTCCTGGGGCTGCTCTCTCTCTCCTTTCTGGGAAATGTCTCTTCACACCCTTTGTCTGCTTTCCTGCCCCTTCCTTAAAATCAGCATCACTACCACCTCCGGCTTCCCTGGCTGCCCCAGACTAGGTGAGGGTCCCTAGTCCAGGTTTGCACCACACCTGAGCATTTCCTTACTGCTGCAGTCACCAAAAGGTATCGTGGTGTGTATGTGTCTCTCTAACTAGGCTGTGAGCCTCTTAGGGGCAGAAATCAAGAGCTGTTCTTCCTGGAGTCCTCCATGGGGATCAGCATGTAAGAGTTCTCAGTAAATATGTATTCAATGAATGAACAGCAAGTGATTAAAGCTTCTTGACTTCCTGGATACAGGTGACTTTTCCATCCACTCCACTTCAGCTGTCTCTTCTTACAGCGTATCCTCTGGCCCTTGTACCTGGGACTAAGCCTGAAGAAATTTCCAAATCAAACATCAACCAGGGTCAGGACTGACATCTGGGCCACCCACTGAGAATACTGCAAAATAAATACCACAGGGAACACCCAAGATACAAAAAAAACCCCAAACCCCCAAAATATTTGTGTCTTTTGGGGGTCTGAGGATTAGAGACTCTAATGCAGAATGTGGTAATGCCTAATTCTTTCTTAACATTCCTTGAGTTTCTCAACCTAGCCCTGGTAGTACCAGCAGGCCAACTACTACATCCTCAATACCTCTTTGATGATTCATAAGATTCTACAACCAAACTAACTATTCTTAATGTATAACATGATTTAATTACCAATAAGGCCCATTATTGAAATTTGTAGAACTAGTTATGCACAAGTAACACACTTTAAATGGGATGATGATAGGCCTCCACTTACTATTTGATAAAGGTATTAAGCTGAAGCTATAAATATAGATTTATTTTGCAAATTGTTTCTCTACAAGGATTGTCACCTGACTACTGCAGCATGATTTTCCTCTTTGTCCGACAGAACAGTCTGTCATCTTCTTCAAGGTCTCTAACTTTGGGGAGACTTTAGTGATGAAAGGGTGTAAAACAAACAAACAAAAAACCAAAAATGCACCAGAGCAGAGCAATAAGAATTAGAAACTACCTTTAATTACATCAACAGGATGAATTTCAAACCATGTTGAGAATTTATATTTTAAAGTTTAAATCTAGTTCATATATCCTAACTATGACATAATCCCCTAAGGATAAAAGTATTTGTGATGGCAAATGGACAGTACAATCATTTAGGTAGCATTTAGGAATATTGCTACAGTTACTTTACATAAATAGAAATCCATGTCTTTATTAGTAAGGTATCACATGTCTTAGAGTAAAAATTCACATGGGACAGGCTTATAAATATACATAAATCTCAAAATCAATCACAATTGAACATTAGGTACATAATTATTATAAAACAAATATAACCCATCAATGTCTATGTAAAGGCATCATTTTTACAAAATAGTATTTTATAGACAATCTCAAAAAAGTATATTAATACTCCTGGAGCCAGGCTGTTCCAGCATATGGGCGCAGCTGTGGGAATAAGGCATGTGGAGAAGCTGCATTTACTCTTCCAGGTAGCCAGGACTTGCTATGTGATGAAATGTAACTGCTCTAGTGACCTGGGTGAATGCCACAACCTGCAGCACCCTGTGACCCAAGAGAATCACCTATTCTCCAGAAGAATGGAACTGAACAGCTACTTGCCTAATAGCAAATTAGGGGGGGGGGGACACTGAAAATGTTAGACAAAAATCTGCATATTTTAAGTGAAAAATTCCGGAGATAAATGATTCACTTAAATTTACAGCCATATTTAAAATCACATTAGCATAGCCACTATTTTCATGAAAAGGAATTTATACCCAAGTCATCTGTTAAATGTAAAAACAAAGAAGTCCAACTTGAAACTAAATAATTGAATAACTAAATAAAGAGTCGAATTCAACACCAAACGAGTATGGGTTATCAACATGCCGTGTCTCAATTAATACTAACTAGTCTCAGGTTCTTAACTAACAGTATAGAAACATCAAACTCAACAATGATACTTTATACGTTCTTAACAATTCGTGTAATGCTGATTGCAGGAGGCAAGTCTTAATAAAGGATCTAGGAGTCCTTTCTACAAACTAAAGTACGATAAACTCCAGGGTCATTTTGCCTTCAATACACACAATGTTTTGCCTCTTGGATTTTAAAGTATTCAAGAGATCAGAAACAGAAACAATCTGGCAAAGACCTTCAAATGGTCATGGTACGTATACATAGGCATTTATGTGTAAACACACACAGACCTCATCATGTATGTACATATCTATATACAAACACCAAGAAAAAGCAAACTGTTCACTAAGCATAACCAATTCTGTTTAGAGAACAAAGACGTACAATACAATTCTATAGAGCAAAGTATCCGCCTCTCAGCCTTTGGCCTATTGCAGTGGTCCTCAAATATTTCCCCTTATGATACACAAGGCAGATGACATTGTCACATGCGTAAAACAGTCCGGTGGCTGTAGCAGATTTTGATAAAACTTAAAAATGTCTGCAGCGAAATAAATTACTCCACAACACAGTAATCCCCACCATGAAAAGCAATTCATCAATAAGAGTCACTCACAGCTGCCTCAGTTTAGCTAAAATAAAATGGTTGCTTACCCGGCTCTGACTTAACTGCCACCACTTTCCCATCAACTCTGGAAAATCTATTGGAATGTAAGTGCCCAGGGATACCATTTTCGAGAAAACAATTAACTATATTTTATAAACAAATTACTCAACTTCAATATTTTTGCCATTAACCAGTAATGTATTACCAGCAGTGTCCTTTACAATTGGTCGTGACACACAGGTGTGTCTCCGGGCTGAGAGCAAGGGACACCTATAGTCCACAGGCCAAACAAACCTGCTGCCTATTTTCGTACGGCCTGCAAGCTAAGAATGGTTTTTACTTTTTAAATTTTTTTTTTTTTTTTTAATCTAAAGAAGAATACTTGTGATGTGTAAAAATTAGGTGAAATTCCAATTTCAGTGTCAACTGAACATAGCCATGCTCATTGGTCGATGTATGGTCTATGACAGAGTTGAACAGTTGAAACAGAGACCACAAAGCCTAAAGTCTTTACCATCTAGCACTTGATAGAAGAAGTTTGCTGACCCCTAGGCTAGCGCTAAGAATGATACACAACCTCAGTGGTCATATCTCTCAAGCACAGGATCCAATATGTAGACAGTAAACTTAATTACAGAAATAGGAGTAAAAACCACTGGGGATGGAAATCCATCCCTGAGTTGTCCAAACTTCCTGATTGCCTTCATGACAAAAGCCAACTTCAGACAATTAAACATGGCTTCTGCATTTTGTCTGAAGTCACATTTACCAATTCATCTTTGAGACCACTGGGGAGCAATGAAAGGGCACTGGACTCCAAGTGAGGAGACCCAGGCTTTAGGAAAGCCACTTTTAAAACTTAACTAAGACAAATACAGTCTAGTCTTGTCCAATCTGTGTATAAATAAAAAACTATTAAAAGCTCTAAAAATGACTGGTAAAATAATCAAAATATTTTTAAGAAGAAAAAAGCTGGTAGAAAGTAAAATGTACCTCTTTCTCCAAATATAACTATAAAAAATCCTTTTCATTGTAAATTACTAAAAGGGGGGAAAAAGCACCTAGCTAACTTGAATGTGGATAGCGGGTTCTGTTTAATAAAAGTTTTAATAAATGTGCATGAAGCATGAATGGGTAGGAAATCATACCACCTCCCTAGGCCTCAGCTGCCCCTTTGTAAAATAAGTGCATTGGATTAAATGGTCTCTAAAGTCCTTGCCAGCACTAGTAAATTGTGCCAAATGGCTAGCCTCAGTTTTTTCATCTGTAAAATCGGATTAATAGAATCTATTTCCTATGGTTGTTGTGAGGATTAAATGTGTTAATCCACGCAGAGTGCTTAGAACAGCACTAAATACATATGGCTAGTATTATTGTTCTACAAAAACACAGGTGGGTAAATCCCCTGTAACAAGTACTTGTTAGAAAGTGGAATGAAGAGATAAAATAGAAGTTGATTCTCTTATATTAGGTAAGAATGAATGAAATTGGAATCCACAGAGTTTTAACTCCAGTGAATCTATAAATTGATGACTCTCTGAGATGATAGTTAAATGCTATTCTGCATCCCAGCTCTGTGAATTCTTATATCTGAACAATGATTATTATTAAGAACGTCAACTATGGCCCTGCCAGTGTGGCTCAGTTGGTTAAGCATCGTCCGTTGCACCAAAGGGTCACTGGTTCGGTTCCTGGTCAGGGCATATACCCAGGTTGCCAGCTCGAACCCCAGTTGGGGCACGTACAGGAGGCAACCAACTGATGTTTCTCTTTCTTCCTCTCTCTCCTCCCATCCCCCTTCCCCTCTTTCTAAAATCAATTAAAAAAAAAAAAAGAATGTCGACTATGTTTTGCAGGGCAAAACAGCATTGTTACTAACCATCTTTCTATTTATGTTTCAAAAGACAGAGTTCACTGTTTGCTAAAGGGATGGTTTATGGTTTGATCACAGGTGGAAAAAATATAAAAATGTTAGCCAGTTTGACAATGTCTATGAAATACAAGTCTTCTGAACCGAAGAAACTTGCCATAGACGTACAGTTTCATTATTTATTCATTCAACAAATGTTTGCCGGATACCTACAGTGTAGTAGTGTGTGTTGCAATGATAAACAACAAAAATGGTTACTCCCTGCATTAAGGAGTTAGCAGGAGGAGCCAGCAATTACAGTCAAGTGTGATGGGGAAGCCCAGGGTGCTATAGTAGCACTTGGCAGAGACCAAAACCTACCTAGTCTAGGGGGTTGGAGGAAGAAATATTTAAGCTGTGGCCTGAAAGATGAGTAGGAGTTCAGCAAGCACAGGAAATGGATGCAGAATGTCTGGGCACAGGGAACATGTGGTAAGAAAGCGGGTCTGAAGAACTCAGAGCAGTTCAGCCTTGCTGGGTCATAGCAGGTGAGGAGTGGGGACAGTATATATGAGGGGTAATCAAAGTGGCTCACCTTTTACACTAATGGCAGTGAGAAATCAGGGAAAGCTCTAAGCACAAATATACTGGTAGTCACAGTAGAACCAACTGGTGAAATAGAGAGCTTGACTTGAAATGTAAGCAGAAGGGAAATCCATTAATTTCTTCCCTGCCAGCTACAGAGACGAGCTGAAGTCTCTCTTTAGTTTTAACCTATTTATAGCTGAGATATAATACACATGAGAAAATGAAATATAAAAATATTTGCCCTCTTATTTACAGTGTGGGCGCCTGCATCCTCAGTATCCTCACTGCTCAGCAAGCACGACAGCGGGGAAGGTGATGCACAGCCCATCCTCAGCCTTGACCAGAGGGCTTGGTTGTGAGGCGCCGGTAGCCAGGTGGAACCAGGGACTTGAACCAAATGAATCCTACCCTGTTCCTTTGCTCACCTGAGATGATTGGACCTCTCCCCACCTGCAATGAGGATTACTTTTCCAAAGTCCCTCAGATGAGCTTGGTGAACTGTGCTACGTCGCGGAATCTTGATGTTTTTCTTTTTGTTCAGTTCCAGAAGAATGTGAAAGCTCACCCCAAAGGAGGACTTTCGCCTCTGACATGAATTCCAAGGATGGCATTAGAAATCAGTCTCCAGTGTTGTTCAATCAAAACACCCACAAAGTTGGAGCCAGCTTCAAAGCAACCGGGGCAAGCCAGAGGCCTCCAGAACTCTACACTGGAAATGCCTCAGCCACAGAACCACTTCCAGAGATTCTTTTCTTCTAAATGGGCTGCTAACACAGACACTGGGGGCAAAGGAACCTCTGGGTTCCTTTGAAAAAAGGAACTACATTCAGTCAAAGCATTATTATAAATTATGCTGACTGCCAATCCAATTTACAAGTCTGAACAAGTCTGAATGGGTAATCTAGGTGAATTCACTTTACAGGTCATTTCCCATTTTCTAATTTTTTAAAACATATCATCTTTAAAAAGTTTCTAGGCCGAATTCCACAATCTGCAAAATGTTGGTTTATTGTCAAAATGCTTTACATTTTTCTGTAAATGATTTGTCTATTATATTACTATTTAATCATTCTCAGTGTATGCTGACTCTGACAACTGAATTAGCTGCAAACACAGATACCTTAATTTATAAAACACACTGGTAGAAGAGTCCCAATTCTAACTGCTAAGAATGCCCATATTTCCTATCATTAACATAATTTTACATCTTTGGGAGCACTCAACTCTATTTCTAACCCTTCCAACAGCAATAAAAAAAATGTTTTCTCGGAACTGCTCACTCCTTGAGAAGAAATTTCAAAGACATATGAACCATTTTCATATCATTGTAATCTCCCCCATTCTCCCCATCGGCTGTGTAATTATCCAAAAGCACTTAAGTTTTATGGAAATTTGAAAGTCCTTCCGCCTAAAAGGCTTACTGTGAACTATGTCCGACCAGTAAAGCTCTCGTTAGTAATACTCCAAGTCTCCTGAGCTATAGCTGGGAGAGGAAACATTGTTCAGGGGCATGATTCCTATGCCTTGCTCTTTGTCGGCCTTGCTACGTGTTACCTGACCAAGTGGCCAAGACTACATGGCATATGGGTCACAAAAAGGCAGCCTTCCTGGGTCTCCAAACCCATTCAGTAAGATGGCAATAATAATTTTCATCAAGCCAACTCAGAGATGCTGTGAAGCTCAAATAAGAAAACTTAGAAAAGTTTCAAGTACTTTCCAAAAGTATGGGGTCATTATTAAACAATCCTCTTTGATTAGAAAAGAAGCTTGTTTTTTCTTCCAAAAAGCTGAAATCATATGAGTCTTTTTTTTTAAATAATAGAAGCTAAAATTATACTGTATATTCTTTAAAAATATATATGTATACTAAAGACTTTCTAATCCATTTCCTGCGTTGGATTTGCAGCTGTGGTTAAGGGGTTCCCATCAATAAGTAGAAAGTCAGGGCAACAATGAGAAGCAAACAAAATGGAGAGGAGAAGGTCTGGTAGGCAGCTGACGGCATAAAAATGTCTTCATACTTGTAAATACTAACAACACGCTCTGAAGTTGGTGGTGAGTCTATATCGTGTCGGGTGATAGAGCCTTTAGGAAAGAAATAAAAAGGAAGGGGCAATCAAAAAAGCACAGAGTTAAAATGGTATATATTAACAACAGAAAAACGAAACACAAATCTTTCGTGTTGAATACATAAGCGGTGATTATAAAGATCTGGAATCAGGTACTATGAGAATTCTCTATAATTGCACATATAATGAAGAACATAGAAATTAGTTAAATTTATCCAAAAATACTGGTTCTCATAAATCCACACACCCCCCTACCAGAACAGTGCTATTGGTCTCTCCATGGCTCCCCAGTTTTAAGACTGCTACTTAGTATTATATGAATGCCTACTCTTAAGGTCTCTAATGAGTTTTACCTCATTAATGCCAAATGGGAAGTTATATTTTGATTTCAAAGAGCAAGAGCTACTAATTGTTTTCCTCAAATATATATTTTATGGATGAATTATTAACAACTCCTGAACACACTGAACTCCCTTACAGATGGGAGCCTCTCTCACATTGCCTGTGGGACATAAAATGGTAGCCTGGCCAGGACAGACCAGAGAGGGTGTGGTGTGGTGTGCTGTGTGCTGTGTGCTGTGTGCGTGTGTCTTCCTGGCAGAGTGGGATGGGACGATACACGAAGTAGGAGGATTAAAATACCAAATAAATACTTAGACAGAAAACTTGTTTTAGGCCTGGTTAGAAGTAGAAAAAGGAAAGGGCTGTGTGTAAAGGCTACTTCATAAACTGATGTTGACTAGAAGTGCCTGATCTAATCCATATGAATATCCATATGGGTATAAACTCTATGATAATCAATGTGAAACTTGGGTTAGGGAGACTAAGACAGTTCAGATGAGTTCAGAGCAAAGGTCTCCTTGGAAACAGGCCTCAGAGTGAGGGTTTTTAAGGTCCTATCTGCTAGGGAAGTCATGCTGAACTTGACATGTCGCGTCCCTACTCCAGTGTCCCTGCTGGCTCCTGTCAGCACAAATCAGACTCCTTGGGTTGGCACGAGATTTCTCTCTCAACAGATCCCTCTCACCTCTAATACCTAACCTCACTCGTTGATCACCTACATGGACTCCCAGGCTTAACCAAGCACTTCTAGTTCATGCCTTCCTTAGGGAAATCTAATCCGCAGCCCCCTTCAAACCTTAGCTCAAAGTTATCACCTCTTAAGAGAATGAGAAGTTTGGATCAATAGAGAGGTGCTAGAAGGGTATCCAAGAGACAGGAAAAGCACAAGCCTGTCTATGGGGTAGGAATGTGCTTGTTTTGTTTGGAGACAGTAAGAAGAACAAAAGTCTCAAGTGATCTTATCAGGCAAGGCAGGAAGGCCTGAAAAGTTAGCTCTTATGCCAAATATGTAAGAAGATGACCTCCTGAAGTGCAGCACTTTCCAATTTGTAAAACAATTTAAAATACTTGTTTTCATCTAACCCTTATAATAGTCCTATAAAATCAGAATTTTTATCCCCACTTTAGATACAAAAAATTGGAGTTCAGAATTTAGATAAAGGCTAGATACAGTTACCAAGGGCAAAACCAATGCACAAATCCAAACTTTTAGATGCCAGATCCCATCATTTTAAATTAGCTCATTTCTCCAGTCTAAGATATCATTAATTTCCCAGGGTACTGAAAGTACTCAAAGACATAATTGCAGATCCACTGTTGGTAACCTGGGAAATAAGCAAATGGCAAAGACGTCACAAATCTGAAGGCATCCGAATGCTTTCCCGATTAGAAACAGAAAAAACGGTTTATGAAATCTCCAGACTGACCAATGGTAACAATTTGAAGAGGGGGAAAAAAGCAGATCAGACTGGACAATACATAGTTGATGAGCACACAATTAAGGAAGATGCAACTCCCAGGAGCTAGAGAGTTCTCACACAAGGACTGCAAACAACTCACGTCCATTCTTGGTCAGGCCATTAGGCTGATCAAGCTGGGGAATGCTGAAGACACAGTGTGACTTGATTTTTGCAGCCTCTAAAAGGTTGCATGATAGCCTTGGGTCTTTGCTGGGGAGATGCTGGAAGAGCCTTGCCACCCAAAGCGAGGACATCAATGGACCAACCTCAGCAGGAAGCTTGTTAGAAATGCAGAATCTCAGGCCTCACCCCCAGACCTACTGAATTTTACTTTAACAATAAAGCCAGGCAATTTCTATACATGTTAAAATTTGAAGAGTACTGGGCTAAACGATAGGATAATTTGGTGGATTTGTGACCATCAGGATAGCCATAAAGTGAGCGCTACTGAAACGCTTGTCAGTCTCTAGAGAAGTCTCCAGAAGCTCTTCCGTGCTCGGTATTTTTTAAATATTTAGAGCATCGAGGCTAAGAGTGATCACTGACTTTGGAGTCAGACACACCTACGATTGAATATTAGTTCTCGCCTTAATTAGTGGTAGAGCCTTGAGCACGTTCCTCAGTCTCCCTAAAATGAGGCTAGAGTGCCTACGCCTGTCAAGGGTGCGGTGAGGAATGAATGGGAGCGTGGCGAGAATGAAATACAGCCCACACGCCACCAGCAGCAGGAGGGTGATCTGCTTCATTCAGCGCTTGGCTCACCAGGTGTGATCCCGCCCTGTTCTAGCTACACACGTGCATGACTTGTCCACCTGTATGTCCGTGTGTGTGATAAGTCCGTTATAACCTTCTGAAGGCAGAAGCGAGTCTCCTTTTTAAAAATATTATCCCCGGTGCTTATGACCGTCCTGCCCAGTCAAGAGCGGACACCCAGCAGGGCAGTGCCTGGTGTGGCGGCAGGCGGCAGGCGGCAGCCCCGGGCTTACCCTGAATGGCCGGGCCCCACGCAAACAGGTAATACCAGCTCAGGTGCAGGTCCACGATCGTCTCGTCCCGGGGCACGTTCACGGGGCGCTTAAACCGGCAGGTGACCCGGTTGTTCTCGTACACGCCTTCCTCGTCCCTGGCAGGGTTCCTCTGAATCTCCTTGGCCCACTGGCCCACGTTGTAGAAGTGCTGAATGCGGACCCTGCCGTTGTCGTCGTGCACGCAGGCCATCACGTCGTCGCCGCCCTGCGGGACAGGGATGGAAGAAAGTCACAGCTGCGTCTCCTGCAAGCTCTTCTGCTAAAAAGACATTTCGCTGAGGAATATATATTCTGTTACCTCTGTAATTTGAAGCCTCACCCCCAAAATGATCTTAAATGCCATTAAAAAGCTTTCACCCAGTGACCAGTTAGCATCACAACGGCTGACACCAGGCCCAGGCGCCCCCCTGATGTGGTGCTCGGAGAGGGATAGGTCACCAGCTGTCCAGTATTCTTGCCAAAAACACACGAACTAAACTCATCGCAAAAAACAGTCAGTCACATCCAAATTGAGGGTCATTCTACCCCAAAAAGAAAATGATTCTATGATCATCAAAAGGTCAATGTCATAAAAGACCAAAAAAAAAAAAAGGCTAAGAAACTATTTCAAAATGAAGATGAAAAAAGATACATGACAACTAATGGTGCGGTGTTCCTAGACAGAGTCCTGAGTCAAAAAATAAAACTTTCTATCCCTGCCCGGTGTGCTCAATGGTTAGTGTCCACCCACACACCGAAGGGTCGTGGGTTCAATTCCTGGTCAGGGGCACGTGCCTGTGTTGCCGGTTCGCTCCCCGCCCCAGGTCGGCTGTGTATGACAGGCAACCAGTCAATGTGTCTCCCTTGCATGAAAATTTTTCTCTCTCTCCCTCCCTCCTTCCATCCCTCCCTTCCAAGCTCTCTAAAAGCAATGGAAAAAATATCCTCAGGTGAGGATTAAAAAAATAATAAAAATAAAAATAAAAATTTCTATAAAGAACAGTACTGGGACAACTGGTGACATTTGAAAATGGACAGGATATTGGATAATACCATCAGGTCAATGTTAAACTTCCTGAATTTAATAAGTAAATTGATTTAATCTCCAAAGTCTCCAGAAAATAAAAATAAAAAATAAAAGTAGTAGCAGTAGAAGCAGTAGAGAGATAAAGCATGTGTGACAAAATGGTTTCATTTACAAAAACATTCTGGAACTAGAGAGTGGTGATGCTTACACCCTGTGGATGTAATTGATGCCACTGAATTGTACACTTTAAAATGGTAGATTTTATGTTATGTACATTTTACCACAATAAAAAGCTTATCATTTGGTGACTCTAGGTGAAGTATATTATATTGTACTATCCTTGTAGCTTGTCTGTGGGTTTAACATTTTTTCCAAATAAGTGAAAAATGCTAATGGTGTTCATCAATTCTAATAAATGTCCTCTGCAGGGGACGTTGATCATGGGGGAGGCTATGTCCGTCGGGGGGTAGAAGGTATACGTAAATTTTCTGTACCCGCTCTTCAATTTTACTGTGAACCTAAAACTGCTCTAAAAAAATAAAGTCCAACAAAAAAACGCACCATTTCAAAAAAGTTAAAGGCCATTAAAAGGGTTTCCATTTTGCTTTTCCAATGTATCAGGTTTTGGGGGAAAAAATTAATCTGTGCTTCTTCTTGAAATAATAGGAGAAAAGTGAGATGTATATTTTAAACACCTTTAGGCAGCAAAATGTCAAACATAAAATTTGAATGCTCCTCACTCAACCTCCCTGCTCTGAGCCCCATAATCTTAGCAGCTGCATGTGAGTGCAAATGCATTCCAGGCCAGGAAATGGTCAGCTGCAACCCAAGCCAGCCCCTGTGTACAACACACACCTGGCTGTTTCTCCTACTGACACTCCAGTAAAAGATGAGTGATGGAGATTCATACTCACACAGTCGTACCAGCTGGACCCACTGTCTTACTGCCTGGACTGGGAATTGATGGAGGAGGCTCCTTCTCCTGGCGACCTCTCCAAGGACAAAGCCCTGGAGCTCTGACTGCACGGACTGCTCTCTCAGTTTCTTCCTACCACCCACCTACAACCCGTGTCTGATCCATTAGCAAAGCCTGTATCTGTTTGACCTTCAAAGCATATCCAAAACCTGAGCACGTCTCACCACCACCGCTGCTGTAACCCTGGTCTGAGCTGCCCTCTTCTCATTGCCCGAATCCCAAAACAGGCCGGGTAAAGAGGAGAGGGAGGGTCCTCTAGGCAGAGCAGCAGCATGTGCAAGGGTACAGAGGCCTAAGGAAGGCTGGCTGTTTGGGAAGCACCCAGGCACAGTGAAGTGGCAGATAGGGCTTCAGAGAAAAGAGGGGAGACCACAGCAGAGGCAGGAGATGGACAGCTGCCTGGGTTCCCGATGCTCTGCCGGTTCCCGGCCACAGTCCTTTCTGAGGCCCAGATGTGTTCTCGCCCAGGGGTACTGTGGAAGACTGAACTGTTAGACCCAATTCTTCAGCCCCCTATAGTAGTATTATATACCCATACCTTCGCAGGGCCTCTTGGCAGGGAGGGTGTACATCCTGCCCCTTCATTCTCAGCTTGGCTGTGTGACTTGCTCTGGGCAATGGAGTGTTAGCAGCTGTGACACGAGCAGAGGTTTGAAATAAGTTTGGATTTCCCTTGCACGCCTGCCTCTGCCATGAAAATGACATGCCTTGGTAGCTGCTGGTTGCAAAATGATTAGAAAAATAAACCTGAATCAAACCCATGGACTGCAGCCAAGTCCAGCTGAGCCCCAGCCAATCCACACACATGTGAGCAAGAAATAGATGCTTACTATTAAAAACCGTGTAGCTTGGGAGGCTTTCCTTGCAGCATTTCTGTGGGAATAGCTGATGAATGCAGGTACCATGAAATATCTTGAGTTCTCATAACCAACCCTTCCTTCTCTGTTCAAGCTAGCTCGAATCTATTTTCACTTGCGACCAGAGAGCCATACTCGTATAATCATTATACTGCGTTGATGAATTTCTTTGCTTTATGATGCAAAGACAATCAAGTGCCAGAAATTAGCTTCTCGCATTCAAACATAGCATGGTGGCTTAGAGAAATATAACCACGGCCATTCTCTGAACCCTAAAGTCACACAGCTAACTAAAGAGAAAAATAAGCTTCTATCACGATGTGTGTCTCACCATTTTCCTGTCCGAAGAGAATCCAACTGCTACCCAGCCGTCTGTGTCTGCACTCAGCTCAAATTCCACATCGGCCCCTATCATCCGGTAGCTAAGGAAGTAGTCACAGGTCTCAGCATTACAGCCTGGTTTGCCGTATCTACAGGAGACGTGAAAACAGACATTACTGGAGAGGGTAAAGGGGGTGAGATATATGGTGATGGAAGGGGACTAGACTTTGAGTGGTGAGCACACAATGGAATATACAGATGGTGTATTATAGAATTGTACACCGTAACATATAATACTAACCAATACATTTAATAAAAAACAGACATTACTCCTTTATCTTCTTATTAAAAATACATTAAGAGGGCATCTATGTATAAGGCAGGATACTAAGCAACATTATTAAATAAATTAGATCTTTGCTCCCTAGTGTCAAAAACAGTTTCACTCAGTTAGGAGGGACCTTGGAGATGATCTGCTCTACTTTATCTACATATAAACAGGGAGCCAGAGACAGGACGGGGCTTTCCTGAGCTTGCACAGGGAGTTGTAGCTGCAACAGGACTTGAACCTGCGCCTCCAAACTCCCAGCCAGCGTTCTCTACACTATATTAGTGTCTCCCAAATATCAGTTATTACTGAATTATTTCTGAATCCCTTTTAGTGGGAAAAATTCTCAGAGTTAATAATTTAAATTACTTTGGTTAATTAAATACATACCAATTCTTTTTACTTTAAAATTTGCAATTAAATGAACACCTAATTGCAAATTAAATATAAACTACAAAACCAGGAACATTTAAACTTGCAGCGTTCATGTGATGGATGATGCAGTTTTACTTAAAGTAAAATTCTGCTTACATGCATATAGAGCATCTGACTGTACTGTGCAGGGTCTTTTGACTGAGCATGTTCTTACTATTAAACCTGACTCACTCTCCTCCACTTTTATCTGAACCACTGCAAAACCCTTGCATGTACAATGCACCAAATGAATACCTCATCTGGTATTCACTGAGTGTGAATGCATCATCTATTTATAAAATTTGCCTCTGTTGTATGGGTAGTAATACAATTATAAATTCAGACACTAAAGCATACAGCAGTATAAGGTGGTTCTCCCCATAATCAGATTATATATGCATTAATCTTTTAAACAAGCATCATTGAAATAAAGACACAAGTTCATTTTATTTATTTATTTTTAATTTACCCGAGCAATAATTTTTTAATTAAAAAAAATTTTTTTTTTTTTAACTGCCCTGACCAGGAATCGAACCCCGATCGCCTGGATCCTAGGTCAACGCTCAACCGCTGAGCCACGCCCGGCCGGGCTAAAAATTTTTTTAAAATTTTCAATTATAGCTGACATTCACTATTATATTAGTTTCAAGTATACAGCATAGTGGTTAGGCATTTATATAACTTCCAAGGTGATCTTCCTCATAAATCTAGTACCCACCCGGCACCATACATAGTTATTACAATAGTATTGATTATGTTCCCCATGCTGTTCTTTAAATCCTCATGACTGTTTGGTAACTGCCAATTTGTACTTCTTAATCCCTTCACCTTTTCCACGCCCCCCCTCCCATTTGGCAACCATAAGTCTGTTCTTTGTATCTATGAATCTGTTTCTGTTTTGAAAACATAAATCTAAATGTTCTTACAGAGAACCTGTGGATCTTTTAAGAATTGACAAGCCCTAGTTTGAAGAACATTGTTTTACCCCATTATCAGAATGACAGAAAACTGTAGCAATGTCGCCCTCAGATGGAAGGTAGCATCTGAAGGAACCAGACACAAAACAGCTAGGTGTTGATTGAGGAGGGAGGCAAGGACTGGGCCACTATGCCGGCAGATGCTCTGAGCAGCCAGGATGAGATATAGGTCACAGACAACATGGAACTGGGTGAAAAGGTTAAGAAAAGCTAAAGGAGGAGTGAACAGGCCAGAAAAGAGGTCACCCTGAAGCCAGCAGGGTACTACAATTCTTTCCCTTCTCAAAAATATCCCCCAATCACCAGAATTATACATTACTGGCCATCTTCCTTAATACTAGTACTAACGGATTTTTTTTCATTCCTTAGAAATGTCCTAGTAATCCGCCCGGCTGGGCGTGGCTCAGCGGTTGAGCGTCGACCTGGAATCCAGGTGATCGGGGTTCGATTCCTGGTCAGGGCACATGCCCGGGTTGCGGGCTCAATCAATGACTCTCTCATCATTGATGTTTCTATCTCTCTTTCTCCTTTCCTCTCTCTGAAATCAATAAAGATATATTAAAAAAAAAAAAAAGAAATGTCCTAGTAATCCAAAGAAAGCTCAAAACCCCTATAATTCAGTTTTCTCCCCTTAGATCTTGAGCACTGAACCAAAAAAATAAAAATCAGAACTTTAGTACAGTGATCAACAAGATCTTTACCTAAGGACAATCTGTTTCAGAAAATAAAGAATTCAAAGAGAAGGAGGCTTTGCTGACAAACCAGAGCTCTCTCTGTGGGAGCCCACTGTGCACACCACTGTTTTCTGGCTCCAGCCCTCATACAATAGATTACTACTAATAATCAGGGAAGGACCCGCTCCACCCGAGATAACAAGCTAGCCACAGTAATTAATGCGTAAAGACGAGTTAGTATCATACAGATCTCAATAAGTCATGACATTTTTTGAAACGGAATTGGCTATTAGACATGTCTGTCGTTGCCTGTCTCGGTCATGCCCCCTCCTAATAAACCCAGACATATCCTGTGTCACAGACAACTCCTCTTCATACAGCCAATTGGTTAGGAATAGACACCTGTGCCAATGGCAGTACAGTCAAAAGTGAAGACTGTTCCAGGGCCAAGCTGCGAGTTAGAGCTCAAGGCCTTTAAGACTGAAAACTGGGGTGGCCATCAGACACAGGCCCCATCCCTGCCCAAGTTATGAAGGGGTACCAGCCCCTGGTTTCAATGGACTGCATGCAATTTCAATACTCTCCTGAGAAGGAAATCAATGTCTTCGTCTTAAAGTTATCCAATGACAGGTCTACGAACCTAAAGCATCCCTTTGTTTTCCCACAGTCATCCACTTTGATTTTGGCAAATGGGTCCACAGGAGGAGCAGTAGGGAAAGGGTAACCTGGGCAGTGAGAATAAACAATGGTTAGAAAGTCTAGTAACAACTTTCCCAATGAGAACTTTAAAAAATACATTTACCGCCCGGCTGGGCATGGCTCAGTGGTTGAGCGTGGACCTAGGACCCAGGGGATCGAGGTTTTATTCCCAGTCAGGGCACATGCCCGGGTTGTGGGCTCGATCCCCAGTTGGGGAGGCAGCCCATCAATGACTCTCTCATCATTGATGTTTCTCTCTCTCTCTCTTCCTCTCCTTTCCTCTCTCTGAAATCAAAAAAGATATATTAAAAAAAAAATACATTTACCATTTTGTATCACATGCATCTAAATATAGATATAAGGCCTCAGAAAGGGGCTCTGTTTAAGCCCAATCACCCTCTTCATGAGAAGACAGTGCAGGGCACACATCTTTGAACTGAGCCTTACATGTTAACTGCTAATAAGTGAAGCTTTGCTCATTTTACAGGCAAGGAAACTGAGGCACTGAGAGGGGGCATAATGTCACATAAACACTGGCTCATGACTATGTCCTAGGGGTTTAAAGATCACAGTTTTAATACAATACACATGCTCTAAGAGAAAAAAAGTTAGCCCGGGCCAGTGTGGCCCAGTTGGTTGGGTGTCGTCCCATGCACCGAAAGGTCAACAGTTACGGTTCTATCCCTAGTCAGGGTGCATACAGGAGGCAACCCATTGATGTTTCTCTCTCTGTTTCTCCCTCTCTTCCTCTCACTCTAAAATCAATAAAAACATATTTTAAAAAATTAACAATGATCCACTTACATATTCAATAGCAGAGGTTTTCCATTTATACATATATGTGATTATAGTATCTTTCCATCACTGTGAACTTCTGCTTTTCATTAAGCTACATACTACATTTTCATGTCTCACTAAATTCTTTAAACACATGGTTTCTAACAGCTGTGTATTTTTCTTGTAATGCTACTTACATCATAATGCGGTGCACCATACTCTGAAGTGCAAGCCTGCATTATGCTTCCAGTTTGTAACAAAAATCATTTTCTCCTAGATTGTTTCCTCCATGTACAAAGGAATCAAGTGTGATTCATCTTGTATTTTCTGCCCAGCATCGTGCCTGGCACTGGCCACTGAATAAATGACTGTCATATGTCTGTTTTTCTTTTTTTAAAACAGGAATAGCAAAAAAAAAAAAGTTAGGGTTTGAAATGTGTGTCCCAGCAACTAATACGATGCTGGATGTAGCTGTTACTTAGGATTAGGTTTAGCTACTTACAACAAACAAACATTAATAGATTAAATAAGATAGAAGTTTCTCTGTCATGTGAAGAAATCTAGGAGTAGGCAGTCCAGAACTGGTCACCAGAGGCACTGGGTCCTGGTCTTCTGCTTCTACACAATTCTTAGCACGTAACTTCATGGCCCCCAATGGCTGCTGGATCTCCAGCTCTTACATTCCCTTTCCAGACAGTAGGAAAGAGGAAAGAGGAAGAAGAAGGTCACTGACTATAAGGAGATTACTCAGAAGTCCCATATAACAACCCTACTTACACTTCATTAGCCACAACTTAGTCCTGTGGTCACTCGTAGGTGCAGAGGAGGCTGGGAAATGAAACCTTTTAGCTGGGAGGTAATACGCCCAATTCAAAAATGGGAATTATTGTATGAAGGAAGGTGGAGAGAATGGATTTGGGAAAATATGTTAGTTGGGTAGAGGCTTAACTGCTGAAACAGAGTCCTCAGTATACAGTGGCTTGAACAAGATCGTTTGTTTTTCTCTCACATGAATGAGTCTGGCTGGTCTGGGCTGGTGGGACAGCTCTGATCCACAAGGTCATTCAAGGACTTAACCACTTTATTCATATTTTCAAAGAATTACTTTCAGCTTTTTTGAACTTTACTAAATATTTGGTTTCTATTTCATTAAATCTGCTACATTTTTATCATTTTATATTGTTTCTTTCTACTTTCTTTAGATTTATCCTTTCTTACTTCACAATTTTCAGCATTTCTTCTTTTCTTTTCTTTTTTTAAACTTCTGGGCAGGGTTCCCAGCAGAAGCTCCATCTCTGACACATCCTCTGGTCTGGAGGCCCTTCTTGTTTCTGATGAAACTGTCACTGGTGAACAACTGTCCCCCCACCAATCCAGAGGCCAGCCTGAGACCCTCTGGGAGCACTCTAGTAATCTCACTGGGCTCTGCTTCTTTTATGCATTTACTTATTTTTACATTTAAATTCTTCTTTTCTTATATCAGCATTTAAGCCCAACAATGTACTGTCTCCAGGGTGTATAGATGTTTATGTGAACAAAACTAAATCCATCTGTGTTTCAGATTTCATTTCAAGTTTCATGCTGTGACCTTTGACTAACCTCCCTGTCTTTAGCCAGCATATCAAAGCCCTCTAGTTGATGATTATCTGTGTTTCTTAAAATGTAGCCATACATATTTTTGTTAACAGCTGGGATGGCATGACAATTGAAATAAACATACTAATGGTAATACAGTAGTGTCAATTACAAGCAATCATCTATCACAAGACCACCAGGAGGTATGGACCCTGGAGCTATTGTATTCTTTGTCCCTTTGTCTTGTCAATCATTAGTACCTGAGTTATACTGTACAAAAAAGTACTGTAAGCCCGGCTGGAGTGGCTCAGCGGTTGAGCATCAACCTAGGATCCAGGAGATGGAGGTTCAATTCCCTGTCAGGGCACATGCCCGGGTTGCAAGCTCGGTCCCCAGCAGGGGGCGTGCAGGGGGCAGCCGATCAGTGACTCTCATCATTGATGTTTCTATCTCTCTCTCTTCCTCTCTCTGAAATCAATAAAGACATATATATATATATATATATATATATATATATATATATATATATATTTTATTTTATTTTTTAAAGGTATCTGGCAGCAGAGAATAGTTTGTGCACAATGCTGGGCCGTCTGTCTGCTCCAGCTCAATCTTCCCAGAAGGAAATGACCCTACAGTAAATTCTGTTACATTCTACGGAGTCACCTGCTTTGTCTGTTAGTCTAAAGACACCTTCTCATCAGGGTGGCCATTACACCTTTGTCCGTCAGACAATATTCTACCTGGATATTTCACAAGCATATCAATTCCATATGTCCAACACTGAGCTCCCCACCTCCCAAAAGCTCCCCCTCCCCCCTTCCTATCGCAGGGAATGCCACTGCCACCCAGTCTCCCAGCCCTGACACTGCAGCCCTAGGTTTCTCCACCTGGTGTATTTCCTCACCCATCGCTCCCTTTATTCCCACCTTAGAACCCCACGTCTGCCCTTTCCCTACTGTACCATCTCCTGTCAGGTCCCCCACCTCCCTCCTACTTCTTCCACCAGGTGCCTTTTTTCTGAAACAGGACTCTGAGCTTGTGACAACACTGCTTCAAGGCCTTCACTGGCCTCCCCCTGTCCCCACTGTTCTCTCTCTCCAACACTTACTTGTCGCCCCTGGCCTTGAGGTATATGGGTTAGAACCCCCAGCTCCACCTTCTCCCCTTACCTGGTCCATCCCCCCATTTTCATTACTGGTTTTTGTTTGTTTTTGCTTGGTCCTTTCTCTCCATCTTGGTGTTTGTTTTTTCTTTTTCTCTAAAATAAAAACATGGATTGAGACCAAATAATATTGGTTTAGAGCAAAAAAATTTTTCTCCCTCCTTCCTTCCCTTTCCTTCTCACACATGCCCTGTAACCCTCCCAGTGACTATCCTGCTGTGGAGAGCAATTAAGTCACTTTATCCCCCTTCATGCATTTCTGTAATGCAAGAGGCACTTATTTTTGTGGCTGATTCTCTTCAGGTTCTCAATATGGCTTTGTGGTTCCATTCGTGCCTTACTCGTGGACACTATCTGTTCCTTTTTTGCAATCCCTTGAGCCCACTTTGCCATACTCCACTGAGTGGTTAATGGCTTCTGGTTTGCTATTTATTGCCTCTAATTAATTGCTTGGATCACAGTCCTCAGGTATTAATTTAGTCCTTGAGTCCTTGATATTTTAACCAGAAATTATCTGTTCAAATCTCTGAGCACTACTGCATCATCCTCTCTCTCTTTCTGGATTGCCTGAACTGTTGTTTCTGCTCATCAAAGTCATATAGTGAAGTAAAAATGTCCTGGAAAATGGAAAGCTCCACACACACACGTGGAGCCTGTTTAGCAAAGCTTTCGCCATGGCACTCCACCCTCAGGAACCTGTGATTCTCAACCACCTACCTGCCAGTTCCAAACCCCTCTTCTCATGTTCACTCATGAAAATACCCCAGCCCATCTGTCCCACTGCATTTCCCATGTCAACAGGGACCCTCCATCCCAGGCTGGCTGGACAGCTTGTACACGTTTTTCATAAAGTCAATCAACAAACCCATACAGCTCTCTGCTACTTTTTGGCTGTGTGGCTTTAGTTAAGACATTTAAATTTTCTGTAGGTTGGTTTTCTTAACTCTGAAGTGGAGATAGTAGTATCTAAGTAGGAGTATTGCTATAAAGATTCAAGTTAATATGTATAAAGTACTTAGAACAGTGACTGTCACGTAGTAAACACTTAATAACAATTAGCTCCAATTAGTGTTATTATTGGGCTAGATTCATGGGGGATACAAAGATAAAATTAAATGTAGATTATTTACCTTTAAAGATATAGATCATTTTTTATAAATTATTTACCTTTAAGTTATTTACATTTTTTGGTGATTTCAGTTTTATTTTCCTATCTCAGTTTCAGTAAAAAATTCAGAGATCATAAGCTATCTTCCACCCATACTGATGGAAAAAATAGCTTAAAGGTACTATTTCCACCTCTTCACTTGCCATTTCTGCAAAATCACTCAGGCTCCCTCCTTCTCCACTGAATTCATCCCATGTTCTCTCATTCCCTGAAAATCCTACCCATTTCCTCTCATTCCCTGAATCCACCAACTATTTCGAGTCTTCATGCTATTGGGCCTCCACATGGCATGGGACACTGCTTCCTGCCACCCTCTTTCCCTTCACCTTTTGGCTGGGATTGCCTCTGGGACATTACCTGGTTTTTCTTCTCCCTTCCTGGCAGTACCCTTTGAAGGCAGTGTCGCTGATTATTTCTAAGGATCTTGGGAAAGTCTCTGTTCAAGACCCACAGGGTTAAAGCCCAGGTCCAGAGTAATTCAGTGGAGTCCTGCCCCTCAGAGGCTCACACCACAAACACCTCACTACCACCCACCCAATGATAGTGGGATTGGCATATGAAGATAAGTGAGCTGGTCAGAGAGAAGAGCAGGAGAAGAGACAGTGAAAGCTCAGGGTGAGGGAAACGGTGGCGTGAGAGAGGGCTGTAAAAGGAAGTTGGGCCTGGAGAGAGAATTCCAGATGAAGGAGTTGAAACTCCAACCAGGGAGCAGGTGGGAACCATCACAGATTTTTGAAGGTCAGAACTGGGTTTCAGGCTGTACGTGCAGAATGGGTAGGACGGGCAAGCAAACTGGGGATCTGTACCCACATTCCACGTCCTACTGCTCCCGTGCAGTTGCCTCACCTAAATGTCCTCCGTCTTCTGGTGCACCAAAGGCTTTCATACTTCCTAGCTACTCTATAAAGCCTTCCTGTGGCTGCAACCTGCCTGATGTCCATGTTCATAAAACGGTCTGGACGACACAACTAACTTCACTCTCTCTGTAGCTACAAACTGACATAGAGCACCTGGCTTTGTTCTTTATTCAGTCAGTACATGTGCCCAGTGAGAATGGGCCACATCTGAGTTACCTGGCAGTGTGCGAGCTTGACTATGAACAGAATAAATACGTATTAGATGCTTTCAGAAGCAGATGGACTTTGGAATATTTATTCTTCACCAGAGTGACAGATTCTGCTTCTGCTTGTTTTCTTCCTCCCCCCACCAACCCCCGGCCACCCCCACCCATTCTCTCCTTCCTTCTCCCTGGCCACGTGGCTGCCCAAGTAGAAGCCTACATTTCCCAGCCTCCCTTGCAGCTAGGTCCTCTAATTATGTTCTTGCCAAAGGACTTTGAGCGGTAGTGCTCCGTGCAACCAGCCTAAGAGGACACTGCTTGTCATGAACTTCCTTTCTTTCTCCTTTCCTCAAGCTTGAACAAGGGTGTGCAAGCAACTCAAATTCCACACAGATGAGCACAAAGCCTTAGGAGATGATGGAGCAACAAGATGGAAGAAACCTAAGTCCTTGAATGACCTTGTGGATCAGAGCTGTCCCACCAGCCCAGACCAGCCAGACTCATTCATGTGAGAGAAAAACAAACGATCTTGTTCAAGCCACTGTATACTGAGGACTCTGTTTCAGCAGTTAAGCCTCTACCCAACTAACATATTTTCCCAGATCCATTCTCTCCACCTTCCTTCATACAATAATTCCCACTGCTGAATTGGGCATATTACCTCCCAGCTAAAAGGCTACATTTCCCAGCCTCCTCTGCACCTACCAGTGACCACAGGACTAAGTTGTGGCTAATGAAGTGTAAGTAGGGTTGTTATATGGGACTTCTGAGTAATCTCCTTATAGTCAGTGACCTTCTTCTTCCTCTTTCCTCTTTCCTACTGTCTGGAAAGGGAATGTAAGAGCTGGAGATCCAGCAGCCATTGGGGGCCATGAAGTTACGTGCTAAGAATTGTGTAGAAGCACAAGACCAGGACCCAGTGCCTCTGATGACCAGTTCTGGACTGCCTACTCCTAGATTTCTTCACATGACAGAGAAACCTCTATCTTATTTAATCTATTAATGTTTGTTTGTTGTAAGTAGCTAAACCTAATCCTAAGTAACAGCTACACCCAGCATCGTATTAGTTGCTGGGACACACATTTCAAGCCCTAACTTTTTTGTCTCCTTTTTTTGCTATTCCTGTTAGCAAAAGGAAAAAAATCACTACTTTCCAAATTGCAGGGGAAAAGAGGACAGTTTCCATTCCTTCTGAGCAGAATGAGCTTGGCCTTTGTGCTCACTGGAGCATCTCCACGGGGAGCTCTGTGGCTGGCAAACCCCCAGTCTCTGGGCCCAGCAGGCCCCAACGACGGTGGCTCGCACCAGGGGCCCAGAACATGAATGACAGAAAAGAAGTGGGGTGGAGGCGGGGAAGGAGATGTGACCCAGCTCTGGCGGCAGGGCAGTGAGCGCGAACAGAACGCGGAGCGGCTCGGGCTCTTACCACTGCAAATCTAGGTCAATACGCACAGGGGGGAAAGAAGGCGACGTCTTCCAGTCGGGGTTTCTGCTTTCCACCGGCTGCTCTGATCTCACACGCTCCAGGCCAGATGGCAGCCTGCTCTCCCTACCACCCCCAGCCCCAACCCCTGACAGAGGTGGAGGCCAGATGCTGCACACTGGGGGCGCGCCGCCTGGCCGCAGGTTCCCAGGACCTGGCTGCCCCCTCCCTCTCCCGGCCTCAGTCTCCCCACCTGTAAAGCGGGCAGCGGGGGGAAGGCGCAGACAGCTCTTCTGGCCCCTTTTCCGGGCGGATGGGGACCTGGGCTGTGCCAGAGCTGCCTCCATTCGCATCCTTACCAATTCCCCACCCACGCTCCCGCTCCCGCCCTCCCATCCCGCAACCCCTCACCCCCCGCAGCCTCACCCTCCTCGGACAGGTAGCGCAGGTCGTAGAACTCCCCGGCGAAGGTGCCGTAGGAGGAGTCGTGGCGCTGCACCGTCTCGTCGGTGCCCGCGTCGCCCCGCGCGCGGCCCCGGGGTCCCCGGCCCCCCGGGCCCGCACCGTCGTCCGCGGGGCTGGCGGCGCAGGCGGCGGGCCCGGCCAGCAGGAGCAGGAGCAGCGGCACCCAGGCCCCGGGGCTCTGCCCGGGCGGCCGCGCCATCGCCGCGCACGGATCCCGCCGCGGGCGCAGGGCCGGGACTCCGCCGCCGCCGCCCGCGCGCGCCGACCCGTCCCCAGCCCGCGCCCCGCGCAGCCGCGCAGCCGCCCGCGCGCGTCCGGGCCTCGGTCTGCGCATCCTCGCTCGGCCCGAGCCTCCCCCTTCCCGCCGCGTCCTCTCTTCCTCGCGCGCTCCCCTTCTTAGCTTCCTCCGGCCTCCCTCCCGGCCTCCCCGTTTCTCCTCCCTCCCCGTGGCCCCCACGGGCACGCATCTGGCCCTTCTAGATTGCCACGCCGAATGCGGTCCTCAGATCCCCAGCGTCAGCACCCCGAGAGCTTGTTAGCATCACTAATCTCACCCCACTGCAGGCACCTGAATCGGGGTCTGCATTTTACCAAGATCCCCAAAGACCCCAATGCACGCTCAGGTTTAAGAGGTGCTCCCGCGCAAGGTCTACCTTGGACACACCTTGTTCAGGCGCTTTGGGGGTTTATATAAAGCACTTAACTGTGCTCATTATGTCCTGGGAATCATCACAGAAGGAAGCTGAAATAGGAAGATTCCCCACTATAAGTAAACTGGGGGTGCTTAGAGCCAGAGGGAAGCCAGAGCCCAGCTCCTTGGGCTGCATCCACCTGCTTCCCCTCCAGACTCTTGGCAGCGTGTCATCAGCAGAGGCCGCTGGTGCCTCCGCATAGCCTGCCCCCTTCAATACCAGGCGGCTGGCTTGCTCTGTCTCCCCTCCCCGCAGTAAGCCCGCGCAGGCCCTGGCGTGGCCCTAATGGCCACGCGGAATTCTCCACTTTCTCAAATCCACTCCTGCCACTAGCAGTTTGCTTTGGTTGTTTACTCAGCCATCCCTTTATTCACACCAAGCGCTTAGCTGCGTGCCAGGGCCGGAGCTCTTCTCTCATGGTGGTTTTGGAGGGATGACACATTCAAACTGCTAAGCTATTTTCCCTTAGAAACTATGGACACAAGTCCTGTTAGGCTGGTATTGCAGAGTCAGCACTTTTGCCTGATTTTTTTTTTTTTTTAAATTTTGTTACATTTTCTGGCATAAACAAAGAAGATAATTATAGAGGCAGAAAAGCAAGAGGTCCCAAATGCAGACCCAGAAGTCCGTCTGTGGGAAGTGGTGATCAGTGACCTGCATGATGACCATGAAGATTAAATAAGATGATATAGGTAAGAATCAATAGGGCTCAAGGCTACGAGTGGCATGAATGAATACATAAAACCATGATATACGAACATTTAAAAAGAAATGCGATCTCAGCCTTTTTTGGCCCGGGGGGGATGGGGGACAGTACTGTTGCAGAAATAGTGGAAAGTGCTGTGTGACCCAGACATCAAGTGTTTGCTGTTGGGTATCAGCTGACATGGACAATGGGTGGTTCAGTTTAGAGTTTAAACGTGTCTGTCCTGACAGGTGAAGCAGGTGTAATTCATGAAAACCTTAGGCTTCACGAGGTCTCCCAATGTACCTGTTGTTGCAAGAAGTCAGATTTATTGCTTGAAAAAGATAAGATGAAATACATCTACTTAGTCAAAACAAAGAGACTTCTCCCAAAAAACAGCTTTCCAATGTATAAAATTCTAAAATACAAAAATGTCAATCGATTGAAAATCTATAAACATGTAATCCTAAAAACAAAACAAAACAAAAACAAAGAGCTTAGAAAGGAACCTAGACTCGTGACTCAGCGGTTGAGCATTGACCTATGATCCAGGAGATCAAGGTTTGATTCCCGGTTAGGGCACATCCCCAGTAGGGGGCAAGCAGGAAGCAACTGATCAATGACTCTCATCATTGGTGTTTCTCTCTCCCTCTCTCTGAAATCAATAAAGAGATTTTATATATATATCTCCCTTATTTCAGTGTTGATTCTCTGGTTTGGGAATCTGAGCTGTTGTTACTATTTTACTCCCCCGATTTCAGTTACTACAATTAACAGTGATGGCACCAGATAGAAGGTAAATGACAACCAGGTCATTCTTCTGGTAAACTGGTCTGATAACACCATGCAGGCTTTTTTTTTTTTTTGCAGGGGATGTTGGGGGATGGGGTTGGGGGAGGATTTGCACCCCCAGGCTAAAATAAGGCTTGCAGGTAATCTGTGGACTCAGTGATTTACTCATGTTGAGGGACCTGGAGTCCATAGATTCAAAGGGAGCAAAAAATGGGCTTCGGGGGTGATGTGAGGACCTTGGAAAGTGCTGGAATAATGTTGTAGTGTATGGATTTTTTCCTAGGGAGAACCCCCATGGCTTTCATGGGTCCCTCAAAGTCTTTATGTCTTCATGCCTCTCCAGGCCTTAGAACCTACTCTGGTTTCCAGTTCCCTACTGAGTTGGCGGCTTCCTTTCACGAGGTTCTCCCATCCACTTAAACTGCCCTTGGGGATTTTCTTATTCTTTGTGTTTTCTTACAAGATTTGAGCTCTGGAGGCTCTGTTCCCACCCTCAGCTCGTGTTCCCTTTTAGTTACATCATAGGTTTTGCAGAGAACCTCTGCTCCCCAGTGATGTAAACCTACTGCGTGGCCAAGAAAGTGTGTGGGTTTTTTCTCTTTTGTGCACATTTTCTGGGGAGAAATGTTCCCCAAATATTCTGAGACCACTGGCTGAGCAAGAACCAGCTAGTCAAACAAGGACTTAAAGATGAACCTGAGTTCGATTTCATTTTTAAAAGAAACCACCTTTATTTTCTCTTCTCATCAAAGCCATTTCTCTAAAACAACTCTTTTTTTCTGTTATAAAAACTCCTCCAAATCAGTGCTGCATCTTGGTATCTGACCAGTGATGAATTTGCCCATGCTCTCACTGTCTGGCAATATCTGTGATTTTTTTCACTTTTGATTACTTAAGAAATAAAAGCTGTGATCTTGGCAGTTTCTCAAAAAGTTAAACAAAAGCTTGCCATGTGACCAAACTATTCCAATCTCAGTTATATACCCAAGAGAACTGAAAACATATGTTCACCCAAAAACTTGTACACAAATGTTTATATCATTCATAATGGCCCAAAAGTTGAGCAACCCAAATGTATATCAACTGATAAATGGATAAACAAAAGGTGGTATATCCATACAGTGGTATATTATTCAGGCATAAAAAGGAATGATCCGCGCTACAACACAGATGAACCTTGAAAACACCGTGGTAAGTGAAAGAAGCCAAACACAAGGGGCGACATAGTGTATGATTCCATTTATATGAAGAGTGCAGAATAGGCAAATCCTTCGGCAGAAATCAGAAACAGAAAGTAAATTTGTTGTTTCAAGGGGATGGGAGATGGGAGAATTGGTAGTGACTCTAGATATGGAGTTTCTTTTTGGAATCATGGAAATGTTCTGGATTTAGTGGTGATGTTGGCAGAACATTGCCAATATACTAAAAACCACTGAACTATACACTTTAAAATGGTAATGGTGAATTTCTAGCTTTTAGAAAGTAACCCAGTGATCTTTGAGATGGTAAGAGAAAGATAAAGGTATTAGACTATTCCTGTGCTATTCGGGGAATATGAAATTTGGGGTGCATTCAGGTGGGACCTTCTGAAATCTTCAGGACCTAGTTTTAAAACTCTTCACACATGAGAATCTCCTACACAGACAACATTCCACACACCTTGCGGGTTGCCAGCTTCCCAGGCCTGCACTCCATGCCCACCAGGAGCCTGTGGCCCACAGTTTGGAGCCCTGGAGTGATTACGTCAGCAAGCTGATCTCCCCTGCCACCACCCAGACATAACCTGTGTGTTGTGTGACCATATGGTGCTGTTGTTTTGCTTTTAAGTATATAAAAAAGCTGAAGCAATTGTACCCATCCACTTTTATCCCTGTGAATCCACCCGTCCCAGTGTCATCTGCTCAGCTGACAATGCCAAGCGTCCAGGCACCCATCATACATTTACGTAGGCAAATAACCAGGACAACTGCTGAAACAATGGAATCCTCTTGATTTTACTGGTTAGAGTTGAGCTGCCAAAGGTACTGGGTTTTCATACACAGTATTAGCCAACTAGTTTGTGATCAGACTTCCAGTGACATCCACCTTCTGAAACATCTGTGAACCCAGGGGGACGCGGGGAAGAAGCAGGAGACGCGGAGCCTCCTGAAAACAGCGGCCAAAAAGCCCATGCATCCCTCCTCAAGAAGCAGAGCCGACCTGACACCGTGTAACGCTGGGGCTCCTGCCTCCCCCAGAAAACTTCCTTTTTGCAGGGAGGTTTCCATCAGAGAGCAGGAGGCAGAGAGCAGAAGACTCAGAAAGCGGGGAGGAGAGGAGGAGGGAGCTGGGTTGGCGAGAGCCCACAAGCTCAGACACAGAGGCTCCCCCATATGGCACAGGAACACATTTTGCATCACCGTGTGCACGAGATAAAGAACTGCAAAAGCTGTTTTTAAAAGTACAGCCAGGGGTCATGTAGTACGGGGTTAAAAGGTCCCAAATACCCCAATTGCCCCCAGCAGTAGAAGCCATCAATGAGACGAACACAGTAGACTGGGAAAGGCAAAGCCAAATCCCACACATTTGGTAGCTTCTGATAACATTACCGCACCATGTCAGGTACAAAAGGGGCTGTTGTTTATAATGATGACCATGACTCTTCAAGAAAAGGTTAAATACTCTCCGGTGTACTCTGTGTACTAAGGCAGGGAAGTGTGTAATACATTTTAGAAAGATTTCCCTCAAAAAAATATTAATATTTTAAAGATTCAGCACTTCAGGGGTTAATCCTCTGTTATCTGAATATTTGCTTACATGCCTCATTTTGCAACAACGCTAGTAAATGAGGCATTGCTCTTTTTAAATAATCATTAGTATCAAATTATTGGCACCATTCAGTGTTAAGTATAGGGACAGGAGAGCAGACTATACAATACAACATAAAAATACAGTTCTGATACAAATATATGCGATCAATTCCACTTAATAAGTGGTCTTAAGAAATGAACGGACAATTTACACACAAGGAAGTACAGCTAGTAAATCATCACATGGAAAAGTGCTCGGCCTTGCTAGCAATTAATGAAATAAAACAACCTTTCAAGAACAATTATACACACCTATTTCACTAGCAAAAATAAATAAAAATGGCAAAACCCAATACTGGCAGAGCTATTGGTAAATAGAAATGCTTATACATTGCTGGTGGCATCATAAATTGTAGAAGGAATTCAAGCATTCAGAGGGAATAGGGGGGGTTGAATTAGATGACCTTTAAGGTCCTTCCAACCCAGAAATTGGATCTTTCTAGAAAGCAATCTGGCAATAAAGCAAGAGTTATACAATACTTCATGCTCTTTGACCTTGCAATCCCTCTTTGGAGATACTCCCAAGGGAAGAATCCAAGAGAAGGATAATTTTTTACAAAGACATTCATAGCAGCACTATTTATAAGAGTGAAAACTTGGATATAACTCAAATATCTAATAATGGGGAGAAGTGAGGTTAACCATGTTATATGGATATAAAGACATTTAAATGGGTAGAGAGCAGGATCTTTGTTGAAAAGAGAAGATATGTGGTAGGTAGAGAAGTACAACCAAAGAGTACATACACACCGATCATACCTGTGTAAAAAAGGCGTGCGTGTTCATTGAGAAAGCGTGGGAAACAATTTGGAGGGCTAGTTTGTGGTTAGGGGGTTCCTTTATTCCTGCAAAGTTGTTCAAGTGCATAATAAAAATTTAAAAACACATTTCTTGAAACTTATAAAAAGAGAGCAGAGTTTCTTCTGGTCGAGGTTCTAGCAACAGGGTAGGAATTGATCAACTTTAGAAATAATTTTCCTTTATGGAACACCCAAATGAATCCCGACATTGAATCATCTTAACTTTGTCAGATATTTTTAGAATTCAAGCTATAATTTCCTACTTTGGGTTCAATGATAAATTATATGCATCCATATCATCTCTAACAAAGTCACACGTGAACTTATGTTTCAGATTAAGCTGAAGTACCTTACGTCCTGGTGATTGCAACTTCCCTTTCTAGTTCATCTACTCGTGTCTGAATAAAAATGAATGTTAAAGACTTTAAAAGATCTGTGTATTTACCAGTGTAAATGAAAAAACCAGCAATAAAGAATTATTCTCTCGTTAAAAATGACTCTTTAACAAACAGTCAAAGCTTGGTGTAAGTTTCAATCATACAAAATCACATGGTTGAGACTGATAGCAAAGGATTCTGCGCCTTAGTAACCCCTGTGGTTATCAACGTGTACACACAGGTACTTCTGAAAAGGAATCCCCAGTTTTCCGCTTTTCTTCTCCAAGGCTTACAAATCCTGTCTCGACTACATGGAGTAGCAGAAACACTCTAATACTCAGGAGACATAAAAGAACTTTCCCGATAAAAGTCAAGCCAGATGTTGGCTTGACCTAACCCTGGGGACCTGGGCGAACAGAGCACACATTTGCATGTTGTGCTGGAGCGAGCACACAAGCCCGAAGAAGGAGAATGACAGAAGGCACCACGCCGTCCTCCAGGCAACAGGGGGAGAGTTCACAGTTCAGTCATCAACAGTCTTTTCATCATTTTCTCTCTCTCCAGTTCCTGCCGGAGCGTCTCTGCACTGAAAAGGAGTAGGCGACAAAGTAGTGAGATAGCCCCTCGAAAATCACAAGAGCAGACTCAGCTGAAGCTGCCTCCCAGATTCTTTCTTGGTTGCAGTTCTTGACTTTCTCTGACAGGCTCCTTCAGGAACCCCTACATTTGTCAGCATGACAGTGTCCTGAAATTGTCCTGCTACTTATTGGCTTCCCCCACCAGACTTGGACCTCCTCCAGGCATTGCTCCTCAGGGGACTGACTGTGTATGTGTCATTCACCTCTGACCCCCCAGAGCCTAGCACAGGAGCTGGTACATAGCAGCCTCTCAGCAAAGGTCTTTTGAGTGATTGGGAAGATATCCGGAGGTTAGATTTCTTTAAATCATGTTTTCAATTGGTCTCGTATGCACTTTCTCCTAGAATTCCCTCCTATGTTTTAATAAACACAATTGAATTAAAATTGGCTGCTTTAAGAGATTGCTTCCTGGCCCTCAGGACCAGTTGCCTATCTATGGAACCTGCCTCCACTGTTTACACACACACGCACACACACACACACACACACACACACACACACATTCAACACTAAATTTAGTAAAGGTAGGACTTTTATGTTTTGCTCACTGCACATCCCTAGCACCTAGAGTACTGGTTAGCCTTTGAAGACATTTCAATAAATACAGAATGAATGAATGAATGAATGAGAGGGCTGCAGACATCACAACCACAATTACCCTAAAGCCTGTGCCTGCTTTCCTTGACCTACCTGGCTGCCAGAGAAACAGGCTTCCGAGTGGTGTAGATGGTCTGCACTGTGGAGATGGTCTCTGTCAAAGGCCTCAGGGTCACTGCTGGGATCAGCGGGGAAGACTGGCCAGGGCAGCACTGTAATTTACTGTCTCTAAAGTCTGCCTGGAGAGGAAACAGAAAAGAGGAAATCGATTTCAATTTGGGCTCCGTTTTCATACTGTCAGCTGCTCCCTAAGCCTTACCATACAATTCCTGTTACTTTTCAATAATAGCTAAACTCAATTGGCATTTAGTAAATGGTTTTACTTTGTGCCAGACACTATGCAAAGTACCTTACATACATTACCTCCTGACAATACTTTAAGGCACAGATCGTATTTTATCACATCTTTGACCCCATCATTAAAAGATGCACCATTTTTGCATGTGCCACAGAGAAAGAAAAATGTGGCCATTCAAACTTTGTCACACCCACTATTGTAATAAGTTTCTGATTTCAGAGATGTTAAAAGGTGGGGAAAAAAAGTGCATCTTAGAATTTATTTTATGGAAAAGGAAAGTGAGAGTGAGGCTCAGAGAGGTTAAGAATCTTCCCAAGGTCACACAGGGTACATTAAGAGCCAGTATTTAGAACCAGGATTAGCTGACTCGGAAACTGGTATTTTCACCACTATAGCAATGGTTTCCAAAGTATGGTCCCCAGACTAGCAGCATCAGTATGATCTTGAAACTTGGTAAAAATGCAAATTCTCAGGCCCCACCAAACACCTTTGGAAACAGAATGTCTGGGAAGTCCAGCAATCTGCCTTTTTATAAGACCTCTAGATGATTCTGAAACAAGATAAAGCTTGAGAACTACTGGTCTAGAGGACACTGCCTCATTTGGAGAAAATAACTATTGTTGTTTGCATTACAAAGCATGATATGCTCATTACTTTTATGTAGAAAACTTAGTATACAAAAGCAAACAAATGAAACCCTAGCCTGTGTGGCTCAGTGGTTAGAGCATCAGCCTGCACACCAAAGCATCTGGGGTTTGACTCCTGGTCAAGGGCACGTACCTGGGTTGCAGATTCATTGCTTGTGGGACATGCAGGAGGCAACCAATCGATGTGTCTCTCTCACATCAATGCTTCTCTTTCTCTCTGCCCCTCCCTCCCTCCCACTCTATCTGAAATCAATGGAAAAATATCGAGTGAGATTTAACCAAAAAATAAATAAATAAAACTGCTCTGGGTCAAGCTCTCTGCCCTTGAACTACTATCCTAAATTTTTAAACTACTGTTCTGAATCCATTCTCCCTGTCACAGGGAACATTTCCAGGTGCATCTGCCCTGTCGCTATCCTGTTAAAGTCCTTCAAAGGCTTCCCATTGCTCTTAGGACAAACATCAGAATCCCCACTGTGGCCTGCAAGGCCAAGTATCATTTTGCCCCTTCAGTGTTTGTTCCTTCCTCCCCTTCCTCTTCTCATGCCCCACTCCTTTGCTCTGCATTTTAGTCCCTCTGGCTTTCATTCCAGCCCCTTGAACATGGCATGATCCCTCCTGCCCCACAATCATGCTGTTCCCTCTGCCTCCTCCAGCTGTCTTCGAGCCACTCTTGCCCAGTTCTTAAAAGTTCCAGTGTGGTTTCTGACATTGGTTTCCTGCTCCATCTTGGCCCCCAGCTTTTCAGGAAGGGCTTCCCTGGGTGTCTCACATCACTGCCAAGGCCGGGCGGGAGGCCAGAGTGCCCATTAGGGCCAGCTGAGAGCAGAGGAGCCAGAGTTTCCAGCTGGGGAACTGTGCCTAGCAAAACTGCAGGGGTGGGATGAACACTGGAGCGGCAGCATTTAACAGCCTGGCCCCGGCCCTGTGTCTCAGCGCTCTGGTTCTTAAAGGGCAGGTGTTAGAAGGAGCTCATGACCCTAGAGATGGATGTTCTGGGAGCCTGTTTTTACCTCTGCCCATGCTCTGAAACCTGACTCAGCCACTGCACAGCCCCTCCCTCTCCATGGGACTCAAACCACCTCAGGTGGTGACCATCTTCCAGCTCCCGAGGCTCACTCACTTCACAGATCCTCCAGGTTGGCCAGAAACCCTTCGGAAGGAGCCTCAGGAATCATTTGGTTCAGGGAATTACCAACTGTGATCCCTGGGAGGAAGAGAGGGTGAGGGGAAAAGAGGAGGGACCCTGGACTCTCCGCTTGAGCCCCAGACAGCCCATGACGGTGAGCTCCTGCAGAAGTGTTCATTTAAGCAAAAGAATCGAGCAGCCGAAAAGATGCCTGAAAAGCATCGCACACTCTCGTTCGGCAGATGAGGAAACTACAACACTTAAATGTTAAAAAAACCAAAACATTTGAACTGTTTGCAGCGAGTTTCAATAAGCTGCCCAGCAACACAGAGAGAGGAGAAGCCTGTTGTCAGGACTAGCGCTCTTGTCATTACCCCGCCTGCCTGTCCAGCCTTGAGAGGCAACAATCATGCTTGACATTTGTGTGAGGGTCTGTGGCCAGTAAAGTACTTTTGAGTTCTTCATTCCTTTTGTTTCTTGCCTCAACTGAATTCAAGGAGGATATTCTTATTACTGTGTCCACTTTAAACAAGAGAAGACTGGTGTTCAGAGTGGTCAAGCGATTGACCTAAAATCACACCATTATCAAGACACAGATTCAACCCAAAAGAACAAAAACCCGGGACTCAAACAAATACCATGTCTACGCATGTTCATAGCATCACTATTTATAATAGCCAAAAGGTGGAAACAGCCCAAATACCCATCAATGAATGAATGGGTCAATAAATTGCAATATATACATACAATGGAATATTATTCCGCCATACACAGAAATGAAGTACTGATACATGCTGCTATGTGCACGAGTCTCAGAAACGTTATACAGAGTGAAAGAAGCCAGCACAAAGGTCACATGTTGTATTACTCCATTTATACGAAATATCCAAACTAGGTAAATCCAGAGACGGAATGTAGATTGGTGGCTGCCAGGGGCCAGAGGGAGGCAGGAAATGGGGAGTGACAGGTTAGTGGGTATGAGGTTTCCTTTGGGGGTGATAAAATATTTTGGAACTAGATAATGGTGATAGCTGCATGACTCTAAATGTACTAAACATCACTGAGTTGTCATTTTAAAATGGTTAATTTTGCCCTGGCCAGTGTGGCTCCGTGGTTAGAACACCAACCTGTGCGCCGAAGGGTCCCCAGTTCAATTCCCTGTCAAGGGCTCATATCTAGGTTGCAGATTCGCTCTGCTGACCCAGTCGGGGCGCATGCAAGAGGCAACCAATCAATGTGTCTCTCACATCCATGCTCTTCTCTCTCTCTCTCTTTCTCTCTCTCCCCCCTCCACTCTCTCTAAAAGTCAATGGAAAAATAAATAAATAAATAAATAAAATGGTTACTTTTATGTCTGCAAAGCTCACCTCAATAAAATAACAGATGGAGATACCCCCCCAAACCCCATCTCCTTCCGAACTCACAGAGTTGACAGTGATAGAAAGAAGCTGTGGGCATGGCTGCCTGCATTGCAGCAGAGCATGACACCTGGGAACAATGCCTTTAAATGCAGACCAGTTTTCTGGATTAAGCTACTTACGGTAAACTGTGGCCCTGCAATGAAAGGCTCGGGAAACGGGGTCACTGTATCAACTGGGAATGTTTTTATCTTCAAAAAAGAAAGAAGACAAGAGTGTTACTTTCAGATTAGGAGACAAAGCTTCGCGATCTTTGGCAGTGTACTTTTAAAATCGAGCTGAAGGATTCGGGGGAACACACGCAGAGCCTTCATTGCTGTGTAAGGAAACACCGGGGAGGTCCCTCAGGAGTGTGGCCAGTGGTTGTATCTGTGCTGTTGTTGTACTATGGGCCAGGACTCAGCAGGGATGACAGGCTGCAGTCTCACATTTGGGGGACACCTCATGTTCACCTTGCCCTGGAACCCCCTTCACTGGGGTCTGCTTGGGCCTCCCAGGCATGCTGGGCCCTGTATGTGGCCTGATGCACTGGTCAGGGTGTACAGTGAGGCAGGCCAGGGCTGCCTGGGGTGGCTGCTGACAGCTTCTCCATGGCCGAAAAGAAAGGAATAGAGACTGATGAGAGGTGGCATCCTAGGACACCGTCTATCAGAGTGGACAGAGGAGTGACTTACCTAAGCTCACACCATTAGTCCAGACGCGGACCAACGAGGCCAGAAAGCATTCCCTATCTGTTCCCTTTAGTTGTTGTAAACTCTGGGCAACAGGAGGAGCCCACACAAGCAGGTGAGAATCCCACCACTGTGGCCTCTGGGGACAGAAGGCATGGGGATCAGAAGTGCCCAGCTCCAGGGATGGCCGCAGCACAGGGCCGGCCTGGAGGAGGGTGGACACCCCAGTCTGATCAGGTAGTGGTCGGTGGCCAAAAAGAACCTTTGCTTTCATTTCTTTGTCTGGTCATTTCATCTTTGGCCCCCTGGAGTCCTTGGGGGAATGGGGGAACTAGAGAACTGCCATCAGGCCCAGGGACCTGCTGATTCTGGCACTAGCTCTGTCTGCAGCCCCAGGGCACAGAAACTGCCTGCACACCTGCTGGGGGACGCACACTCTGCCACCCGCCACCGGAGGGTTGCGGCCGAGACACCAAAGCAGCCACTGCCCACTGGCAGCAGACTTTGTGTCCCTCAGGGTCTTGCCTATGGACGCTGGGACAGCTCTCTGATGCTCCTGAGCCACTTTAATGGGGAGTAAGGTGGGACTAAGCAAGAACACATTGGGCCAGACACAGATTCGCTAAGGTTTCTGAATGGGCAGGACAGGTCTCAATCGAACTGATCTGGGAATGACAATGTCCTTGCCATATGCTCTGAGAGGTCCAGTCCAAGCCTGCCCTCCTTCCCCAAATTCTCTTCTGCCTCTTTAAGCATCTCCAAATTCTCAGAATGGACCCCACACTGCTTTAAGACTCAGGCGTCAACTGAGATTGCTGGTGGTGGCTGCCTGCAAGACAACAAGGTTAGGACTGGGGCAAAGCCACATGCTGCATTCTCCCCAAGTGGCCTAGGGGTTCCACATGGTGTTCTGAAACCAAGTGCCAAATAAAAAGTAGCATACAGATAAGACTCTCAGACCAGCATGAAGAGGAAGGGGAAAGAGGTTTATTATTACTATTAAAGAAATGTGAAAGTTGCACCTCCAAAGAATTACGTTGTAACTGCTCTAATTAAGACAAATATATTCCAACAGTTGTACTCTGTGTTGTTCGGTTGTGGCCAAGCATATCCACTCTCCCGAGGGTGCTGTCACTTGGTATAACCACTATAGCAAGGGAGCAAAGTCAAAGTCACAACACTGAACCTGGCAGGGTCTAGCCTGAGAATATGAAATGTCTGACACCAAAGGTGTTCCCTGGAAAAGTGACAAACTGGAAACCAAGCTCGTGTCCTGCAGTAAAGAATTGGTTAGGTAAACGGAGGGCCACTCACTTAATGGGACATAAACGGTCACAGAGAATGTGGTAACGAGAACATGATTGAAAGAACACAACATTGAGTGAAAAACAGGAGATGGCACGGATACTATGACTTAACTATGTAAAATTATGCACAGATAGGAATACGTATTAGCAGAAAACATGCAAAAATGAAAAATCAATGTGCTAGGTTGGGGTTATGGGTGTTTCCTTTCAAGTCATTAAGTAATAGTACTCATATTATCTTGGTAAGTAGCAAGAAAGAGCAACTTTTAAAGGTTTTATTTACAATAGAAATGTAATTGAGAATTTTCTCTTGTGGGAGAAGCTTCTATGGTCATTGAAGCTCTAGGGAAACAAAGTCTTCCTGGGTCTTGAGACCCGGAGATGAAGGGGCGGGACCACAGCCCTGTGTCCCAGTTTGACCAGTGCCAGCGGGTCTCCCAACTCTGCTTCTATCCTGGAGCAAAAGCACCTGTCAGCCGGCCTCTTCTGGAGGCTCCTGCACACCCCTGCGGCCGCCTGGTGGCTCCTGCCCGCCTCGCCTCTCCTGGCCAGGCCCCTCTCCCTGCCAGGGTACCTACCAGCCTCGTTTTGATTGGAGGGTGCATGCAAACTCCAGTGGTCTCTTCCTTCATGGGGAGAGAGAGTGGAGGAGAGCAGCGAGAGTGGGCACAGTGGGGGGCGCTGGCGGGCTCTGCCTGCTCACGAGGAGAGGAGAGAAGGGGGGAGGAGGAGGGGGTAAGGGAGGGGGAAGGAGAGAAAGATAGCACAGTGCAAGACGGATCTGTCAACTCCTGCTCTCAAGCCAGCGTCTCCCGCAGCCTGCTTCCAGCCTCTGGCCAGCTGGAGGCTAGTCCCTCCCCCTCCCTCCTCTCTCCACCTTCTCTCCACCTCTCCGGCCCTCAGCTGTCTTCACCATCTGAGCAGAAAGCCACATCAAAACCCCATTCCAGGTGTGGCAGTGGCTTCCTGGCACTCTGTTAAGGACTCTGAAGCATCGCCCAGGCCAAGCCAGAAAGAAAGCTGTGATGATGAATGGTATCGGCACTATGAGGAGGGTGGCCTCCTGCACACTGCTAACTAAGGGTCCACATTACGGCGAATCGGTGAGCAGGTGTCCAGCAGAGCGCTCCAGGAAAGAGGTATATCAGCGAGGAGGAACACAGGGTTTAGGATTGAATCTGTCATATCTCTTCATCTGTGTTCAGAAAACATACTGGCCCTGACCCCCCCTCCCACACCCATGGGCCCAGGCCTTGGCATCTCGTATTGGCACTGGGGTACTCTGCTGCTTAGCTGGGAGATGCCAAGCGTTGTGAGAAAATGCCGCGTCACTTGGGATACCAGGTTCCCTGCCCAGCCCTGGATTGTGCCATGCACCCGGCAGAGGTCCAGCAGCTGTACTGGTGAACATGAGGATGGTGAAGATGTCAGGAGAGGGCACCACTGACACGGTTAGTTTAGGTTTCAGAAAGGGGCCATTCACTCCAGAGAATAAAAACATGCATTTTTAGCCCAGGAGAGTTTCCTTAAGTAGTTGGTATGATCCTATAATGAATAAAGTACAGCCTCTGGGTAAGTTTCATTGAAAACTGATCAAGAAAATTGCAGGCCTTTTTCCTGTCCCCAAACTGATCTAACTCTTTCCTCTTTACCACTGTGAGGCTCTGGACGGCTTCCAAGGGGCTTTTACAACCATTATCTCACAATGGCCTTCATTTTAAAACAGCCTTGTTTCAAATCTGGGATGTGTAGGAATGGCATTTGCAGAGTCTAAATCCATGGGTCTAGACTCCTTTATGACTGGTTCTAAATCTGTTCTTCAGAAATAAGTGAGTCCACATTAGTTACCTGCAGTTGTTTTACCAGCTGCTTAAAATCCCCCACTGCTCTCTCTGGTCCTCCGGGTAAATCCTGCACCCCATAAGACAGTGTCTGTGGCCTACATGAAGCTGACTCCTCTCTGCCCTCAGGCTGGGTTTCCCCCACTGCCCCAGCCAGAACCACCTCACCTGGGACCCCAGATCACGGGGCCTTTGCCTCTACAGATAACAGCAGACACTCAGTGTGTGCTTTTTGAAGAAAATAAAAGTTGGCATAAATGAGCAAGAACCATGGCCATACTGCCTATAAGCCAAAATGTGTACAGCCCAAGAATGTCTGAACTGAAGATTATAATGAATGACTTCAGGCTTTGCCCAGCCTTGGACTTTTATGGTCAAGAAATGTTGATCCCCAAAGCATCTCTGACCTTTCCAAATACCCGTCTGAGTGGACTTAAACAAAAGAGCATTCCTGGCTCCTGCATTCTAGACTCTTTAGTAAATGAGCAGGAAGTAAGATTACATGTAGCAGGATACTGTTCTGAAAGACCATTTTATTTTTTTGCCTGGTATTTCCTTTGCTCTTTGGGTCTTTCCCACATTCCGGCAGCTAGGTCCTACTTGGCTTGTGAGTTTCAAAATCCGACTCTGGCGAAGATTTTGGCCTGGACAAATAATGATGAAAACTCATGAGGCTTAATCATCCAGATAAGGAAAGAGATGGCCAATGTGAGGACAGGGGAGAAAAATCAGAGGGAGAGGGAGACAATAGGGGGAGACAATAGGGAGTACTGAGCAAAGGGGCCCTGTGCCCCACTCCGTGGGCTGAGGCTGGGGATTGGAGATTAAAGCCAGAGAGGACCTGTGTCCCTGGGCTCAGGTGGAGCTGGGAGGAGGCAGGTCTCAGAGCAGAAGGGCACTGGGGTGTGTCCAGCAGATAGGGACTCACATCCTAGCAGGACAGTGATTTCCATTCCACTCCCTTCACGAGGGAAGCAGAGGGCCCTGATGACATCACAAACTAGATGACTTCCCTTCCTCTCCCTGTGCCCTGGAGAACATGGGAGACAGAAGAGGTGTCCTGATTTGACTTGAGATGAAGCTTTAGCCCCTGTGATAGAGTGAGATTTAAAATCAAAACTAAGTTATTGAGACAAATGGAAACCCCATTGTCCCGACAGCCAACGCAGGGCCCATTCTGTGCCCTTCGCAGCCTTCCTCTGGCTAGACCAACCTCCTCCCTGACACATGAACTTGACCAAACAACCCTGACCCAGAAGAGACCTGGGTTCTGACTGCCTCTGCTTTGCAGGCGGGTGAGCGGTGTACGAAGCACAGGGATCAGAGAGGGACAAGCCCCAAAGAGAAAGCATCCATTCTCCTTCCAGCTTCCCTCAGTCTGTTAACACCAACACCCTCGGTGCACTGCTCGCGCTCACACCCCTGCAGAGAACAGCAGATGAAGAGTGGGTGCTGTCTTCACTCACTTGCCTTCTCTCCCCACCCCCACCCCCACCTCTCCCATCCCAGGCAGACACCGATCTGGTTATGAAGTCTGTGGCGCCGATTCTGGGCCTGGGCGGACAGCGAGCGGCACAGGTGGTGGGACTTGGATTGCTAAATTGGGCTGCATAATCCAAGAGCTGGGAATTAGAGAGGAAAAGATCTGGGGAAAGGAGGGAACGCTGCCGCAAGAGTGAAGCGGAGAGAATGTTCTTGTGCAGAGCTCGAGGAGGAAAAGTCCTTGGCGGGGTGCAGGGGCAAGAGAATTAAGAGGGCAGCGAAAAGAGGTTCAAGAAGTGTTACCAGGTATGAACTTAATCTCGATTTTTTTTTTTAGAGATACCAGGTAGAGGCTGAACCTTTTTATTATTCTTGGCTGTTTGGACTATGCTCCTTTGGAAGCCACCCACACAGTCTGGTTCATAAGGGTGGAGAGTTACCAGGGATACACCAGCTCTGATAGTGTGTCGGTGGAATGCTATTGAATGAAGGCAAGATAATCTGTCCCCCTCATCTCTCCACCGCCCTGTCCATCCAGCTCTGTTCTCTCTTCTTTCCTCCATTCTCCATGGAACCAGGGCAATAATGTGGATCTAGTGTCCCCTTCAGCCCCAGACCTTCAATCCAGTCTCTCGTCTGCTGTCACCACACACACACACACACACACACACACACACACACACGATCCCCCGTCATCCTGACAACGAGGGCAGAGGGGGCTGCTGCTTGCATTTCTCTGACACTGGGAGGAGCAGGTGGAGGAGATGGTGGGAAGAAGACCAGACAAAGGAGGAGCAGGCTGCCAGAGCCCCTTTTCCTCTCCAGGACCCTTAGGTACCCATGGAAGGCAGGACTCTG